>NC_090936.1:87001829-87642977 GCF_040938575.1 Ambystoma mexicanum | reverse complement strand
AGATGCTATGCATTCCTATAGAATCTGCATGTTTTTTGCACCTTCTTGGAGTAGGCTGACTACAAAGTAATCCATATAAATGCCTACTGCCATCAAGTTCAAGGTTAGAGACATTTATGATCTGTTTTGAAAATGGTGTAATTCGAACACGGTAATCCAAGATCCTCCCAGATTTCTGTATTTATATTGCAAATCAAATGGCATGGAGGGGACATCCCTGTGTGGTAACCTCCAGGCAATTACAGGTGGAATCCAAAATAAGTCCCTCTGTGTACATAATCATCCTCATGATCATGTCTGCAAAGCACTTTGCCATTACATTGAAACACACAAAACAGTATAAAAGACTACATACCAATTGAAGTAAATATAATCCGATAAAGCAATGCAAAAAAATACTCAAAACTGGAAATATACAAAATCCAAAATATGTATTAATGCATAACTAACAAACACAATAAATTACGCCCCTGATGAAGATAAATGTGTACCGCCCATGAAGAAACTCTTACTGGATCCTGTCCCTCCTATTACCACTCATTAACATTCATACTACCATTCAAATACGTCAACTACCAACTTATTCTCCAGTTCAGTGTTGTTTTTTCATTTTGCTTAGCATGGGTATCGGTAAAATCTGCAGTCAACGTTTAATGTCTTTTAGCACACTTTTACTCACTACTCACACTGGAATGCTTTTCTTCTATATTATCAATGAAGAATACCACCCTTTGACTACATTAATGGTATATATTCAGGTCTTCCGGTTTATCTCATGCAAAGACGCTAAAGGATTTAATGCATGCTGTAAGGAAGGCATGGTATTGAAGCAGGACAGACAAGTGATCACAGTTCAACAGTGTTTATTAAACTGTAAACATGGGTGAGATAAACGCCTAATCTAAATCTAAGATGGTAGCAAGCTACAACCATCAAATAATAATAATAATACAGTCCTAGTGGAGTCTAGTCAAATAAAAAGGGCCTATACTGAAAATATCTATTGCCAATGCTTACCGCTATGCTCCAAAAGAGTGTGGAATAATGTTCACAAGAAAAGAAAGAAGTGTCACAAAATAATAAGTCAAGATGTTGTGGCCGGGGTCTCCCTTCCCCACGTTTGAATCACGGGACAAGATGGGACTCTCAAGCAAGCCCACTTCTGGGCTTCTCCAGCCCGAGCTCACTGTTCCTTTTCCAATATCAGGGCATTCTGTACACAAGTCTCTTTTATGCAAGGTCTCTTGCTTCAGCGGGCCTGGCGTATCATAACCAACAAACAAAAACTTCCTTCTATAAATCTTCACGTTGGGTGATTACTCTTCACCCTAGGATCCCCCTCAGCCAGGCTCCGATCCTTTTCACAACGTTAGCATCCCTCAATCGGGTTCAGACCAACAACTCACTGTGGACCTCCCTCAGTCGGGTTCACGTTTGTCATCACAATGTAGTTCCATTAGCTTTTCAATTCATCATCGCCTTGAATTGTTCAGGCTTCCCAATGTCTTTTTAAACAATTCTCTGAGTTATGTTCTCCCGTTTACTTAGGTCCCCCTCATCCAGGCTCAGACCTCCTTCGCTTACTTTTCAAAACACTGGTCACTTTACACAGAGACTTCCGAAGGGCGAGCATGTCTCGCTGGGCCACTGTGTTTCTATGGCAAGTGCGGGTGTCACTTTATGATAATCTATGCAGTGTTCCCCTCAGTAACATGGTTCACTTCACAATGTGTCAAAGACTTTCGACTGTACTAGGGGTTTTGGCTTGACCCTTGTATGAGCACTTTGACATTTCACACTGGCCTCCCTAGAGCCTCTTGGTTCTTTTATAGTTCTCTCAGTTCACCATATCCTCCTTGTTCAAGAGCGTGCCTTTGTCAGTGTCTTTGGAATGAGCACCCACGTTGCTGCCGACCACTCTAACATTGATACCCTATTTGTTCACAAAAGCCCTTTGTCTGTTATCTTCTTTTCTTTACGCAAAATGTTGCCACTGCAACCTTGAGTTTTAACACAGTCTGGTCCCCTATCAGTTTCTTCCTACTCACAGGCTGTGCGGAACACGTTGGCTTTTCTTTCGCTGGAGTCAAGGGCGGTACCATGGTGGCAAGCTCTATTCCCCACCCTGGCTATCAGTGCAGGCGTGTCCTGTGTACCGTTGACATCTGTCACACCAATCGCCAGCTGAGTTTGCCAGACTTATGGTTGTTTCATCTAAGGCTTCGCAGGTCTGGGTTGAAAAGGGTAAGGGCAATTCCCTCCTTGTTGCTCTTTCGGTTTCCACCGCCTTTCTCCTCTGTTTGAACTTCCGTCCCAGAATTGCTGCTTCCTCATGCGTTCGGCTTTGCTCATAGTGTGCTCTCGTGCTCCGCCTTTTATCCCAATGGGGAAGACAAAGGGCAGTCAGGTGTGTGTAGTTAATGGCAATTGCCTGACATTGCCTGACCCTTGGATTGGGATATGTCCGGTTTTCACAGGGAATTATAGCCCTCATATTCCCATGGGGATTCTTCATACCTCTTAGTTCACTGACCCTCGTCCTCAGGGGTTTGGTAAACTTGGAAGGGTAAAACATTTTAGGGTTTGTGAGATGAATGGGAAAAATCTGTAGAACAATAATTTTGAGGTCTGTCGAGGGAATGACCGGGATTATTGTCGTGAAATGAGTAGGGGCGACTGTGGGAACTGTAGTGTTTTGTCAAAGCAGACTGGGAGTTCGGGAAATAATAATCAGAGGGACAGGGAGAAGAATGGCTAGGAGTACTGGGTAGGTAAACGAAAAATAGGGATTCTGGGAGATGTAGTTTACCCACTGCAACAGGGTTTGGGTTGTTAATAGGTTTACGAGATGCAGAGGGGTTGTTGGATTCTGGTGAGGGAGTTTCATTGGGTGGAAGGGAGGTTGATTTAGAACAACCTTTAAAAGCCTCAGGGACTTCATCCTCTTCCCCAGTATAATACTGCGTCTCACCTGGGGCAATGTGAGCGTAACCCCGGATTCCCCTACCCTGGTGATCCTCCCTCGCTCGTCCACCCATAGGGTTGGGAACTGAGAGCGCCAGCGCTTCCCTGGCCACCTGAATAAGGGATTCTCTGGGTCTACTTGGGAGAATACCTTCAGGTTTCTCGCAATGCCTACTGAATGTTTGGCCCATCAGTTTCATAGCAACGGACATTCAGTCACTAGAAGAGAACCCATATTGGGAATGCGTATAAGGTGAAGGGTAGGCAGGTTTGAAAATGCACTGATCAGACTTATATTATTTTCATCTGGTATCCAATCCAGAAAAAAGATTGTTTGAATTTGAGTAATATTTATTGATATCATGTATTCTTTGTTTCTTGTGACAAAGTATGCTGCCTCATTCTGGCAATCTCTAATGAGGTGATCCAGGAGTCAGAGTGCCTCTCCAAGATAGTGATGATGGGCACAGGGGTGCTATGGGAAGGATCCTCTCATCACCCTCACTTAAGCCACCATAGACAATCCTGCCCCCTTTAAGGAAATTGAAGAATGCCAATCTTGCGGAACCGGCAGTACCTGCACAATCTGTCCTCTCATACGGGTGCAGGATGCCCATATAAATGTCAAGAGGAAAAGAGGGGGACATGAATTAGGACATGTAACCATTAGTCAGCCAGCCATTGCACAAGACCTCCATTATCATAGAGTTCAGAAGAGATAGGCCTGGGGGGAGTCCATCCCGGTGGCATGTTGAGGACGTGACAATCTCAGAGAGTACCAACTCAGAGGAGCAACTAACCGGCCCCAAGTCCCACATCATACCCCTAACCCATCCTCAGGAGTTGGGCTCAACAGCCCATCCCTACACCAGCATCCCCAAAAGATGCACCTGAGAGTCCTCTTAGCCCAGAAGGAAGGAGGCTTACAGGACCATCCAAGTGGAGATGCAAGCCAATCCCAAGTTTCCACATCATAGCTTTAAATTATCCCCACAGGTGAAGCATAACAGCCAATCCCCAGCGCAGATAACACACCTTTGTCCCCTTTCATCAGAGATGCTGGAAGGCAGGGCAAAGTCCTATAAAAGCCCACACATTCTGTCAGGGAGTGGAGGTGTTTGAGGATGGCAGTGGAGTTTGGGAAGTGGTGACAGCAGTTGTTTTGTATAAGGTTGGAAGATAAAGCAAAAGACAAAGGAAGACCCAGCGGACTTGGGGGAGTGGTGCAAGAAGAAGGGCAATACTGGAACATGGGCACTGCAGGTGAGACAAAGGAGACCACAACAAGGATTCAAGAGGGATAGAGCAAGAGGCAAAGATCAGGAGAGGGGTGACAAATAGGGTACAATGTGTCAGTACTCAGCAAGGACTAGGTCTAGTGACCAGATGTGAGTTTGGCATTTGCAAAACCCAAAACCTGTAAGGCTGGGTCTCCTCAATGAGAGTGACCTTTCTCTTGATACACCCCACTGTTTGTTCAAGTAAATATAAACAGAGGTGTATTTCAAATGAAATAGCAAAGAAAAAACACCACCAGGTGGGCACCAGGCTATGAATAGGACAGGTCTTAATGTCAATGCGGTAGCGTAGGTTAAGAATGCAAGGAATAACGCCAACACTAACCTTATCTTGGGGCTCAATCAATAATTCAATGGGTAGTCTGGTGGCAAAAGTAAAGGCTCTGTTGTCACTATTAAGACAGAATAAGAAAAAATTATAAATGCTTTAACTGGACAACCTAATAGAGGTGTAGTTCCTATTTAGGAGAGACCTTACCTATATAGATACAGAGAGTAGCTCGTAACTGTTGAGGTGACAAAGTAGAGATTTCAAAGTAATCCACATAGAAAACTAGCACGGAATAAGGGGAGAGGGAAAAGGTGTTAGAATGATTAGTAGGGACCTGTTCCCCAGGCTGCACAAGGACGCACTAACAACGGGGTGCTGCACAGATTTAGGAATCAGCAGGGTGTCCTTAGTCCAATGCACTAAACAACCTGCCAGGTTACAGTAGGTAGGTATCGATCCCTCAGTCTCAGAGAACAAACAGTCACGATACACACAGGGCAATCCAAAGGCAATCCAAGAAACAGCAAAGTTTGTTTACCGGGATTTCAGAAGAAATAGAACAAGCAGAATCGAAATCCAGAGGCAGTCCGTAATGGAGAAACAGGGTCAAGACAGATTCAAAACAATTAGAAAGCTACAAACAGGAAACGCGGTTACTCACTTCAATCGGAGGCGCCAGTGCTATTGTCAGGTTGGTCTATATGGAGCTAGGGAAAAGGACGCAGCATGTTGACGTTGCATGTCAGGTAACCATAGCGATCCGCTTGTTGTCTGATGTAGGAACGCGGACACTGCAACGAGACGCCTACGTGCGTAGCGCCTGCCAAGTCTCCATGACAACTGCCAGCGCCTCAAGAACAGAGATGTCATAGCGCGGTGTCCATGGAGTGAGCGCTTGTCCTGGGACATATTCATGACACAATTATTGAGAAAGAAGTTGATGCTTCAACGGGTAGAAAAGGTACCCAGAGGAGTGGAGAAGGTGGGAGAAGTCTAGAGACTTAGGCAGGAAATTAGACAGAAAGAGGGAAGTGCCCACAGGGGTGAAGAATGTGCCAGAGAGATGAAGGAACTGGGAGAGCCTTACAAATCCTTCAATGTGTATGTAGAGTGCAGCAGGGTTGTTTCTAAAAGGATGATGAAGGCGAGATCAGATGTAGCCAGAAGAATATTGACACAGAATATGGTGAAGAAGTAGTGGGTGACAGTAGTAAGAAGGAGGGTGGACCTCTGAAGAGCAAAGAATGGGCCCAAAGTGATAATGAAGGTTGGAGAGAGAGAAGGGACACTTGTAGATTAGTGCCAGGACTACTGAAAGGGATGAAGAATTACCCAGACTCATGCAGGGAACTTCATTACAAATCACCTCCTCTTTTTAGAGCCCCTTTATGAGGCATTTGCCCAAGAGAAACCTGGTGAATCCATGCTATTTGTAATTTAAAAAACCTGGAACCATTCCGAGTCACCAAAGGGTTTCCCTGCTAACAGTCCACCTGTCCCAGTCTCCTTTGTCTGGTTTACTGAGATTCGGTTTGGACCTTCTCCATAGTTGGTTTATTTCTGTCGAAGCCTCAGCTTGAATTGTGCTCAAATTGCAGCATATCAGTGCCCAGGATGACTTCCTCCTGTAGTCTCGGTATAGCAGCAACTTCAGTTTGGAATTTTTGATGGCCACTTAAGTCAAGCTTTAGGGTAAGTTTCCAGAAACAATTCAGTAAGCAGTTGTTCCACATAAATTCTGCTCTAACCTAAGTTATTTCCGTAATCGTGCAACACTTTCACCTGTTCTCCTTTCATTTCAATGTCCATATCACCTCCTCTTTACTGTGCAAGCATATCTTACTCTGCTATTCTTTGGGATCCTCTAAAACTGAGAATTCAGCCACCAAGTGCCATCTTCTAATTCTGAATCAACTGATACACAATAATTCATGTCCATTGGTACGGGAGTGGTACTGGTTGGGAAGATCGTTCCTGTGCGACCCAGGTTGCCTCCCTCTATTCCCCCCACCCACACACACATGTCAAACTTGTTGGGTGAGTAATCTGGCGTGGAAGGGGACGGAGCTGGGGGTTGAATCAACAGACTGTACAAAAGCTTGGTCTTGGTCTGGGCCTCTGCGATGGGTCACAGTGCCACATGACAGACTGGTTCTTACCTCGTGACAAGGTATCGGGTCACTGGCAAAAAAAGACCAAAGCCTTCAGAGCACCACCCTGCACGAGTTCATGCAGGGGCTGACATGTGCAGTCCAGAAGAGGGAAGTCACGGGCGCAGGGAGCAGTAAGTATGTATGTTTTTGTTACTGAGTGTGTGTCTGTGGGCGGGTTTGGGGTGGGTCAGGGGTGCAATGTGCGTTGCGGGCAAGGGAGGGAGTGGGGAGTGAAGGTGGGGACTGGGGGTAGAAACTTTGCAATGGAAAGCAAATCCCTCCAGTGCGGCAAAAGAGGGAGTGGGGGGCTCATAGTGAGGATCAGGGGGTGAAACCCCCATAATAGTCATCCTTCCCATTGAATGGTGCACAAATGTGGCCTTTTTTGGATGCTGCCTTCAACAGGCGGAATTATGACATAGAACCGGTGGCAGGGGCTTTGGCTTCTTAGGTGTGATCTCGGGCCTGATAGGCTTCCACTAGTAGGGTTGCTGATGACGCATGGCTGTGTGTAATGCTTGCTCTAAAAAGGGTTGATGGGGCATTGGAAGCTAGAGGGACAGGAGATTATAAATTGTTTCCTAATTAGGTTATTTGTGACTTCTTTGTTTTTAATTCCCTGAGCCATTTTCCTACCAGGTAATGTATTGGGTATACCATTTGGACGGGGGTCTCCTTGGTAGAAGGATGAACTTCTCATAACCTCTGGTGATGATATTCCTAGTCATATCCATATTCCAGTTTCAGTTTCATATCAGCTTTGTACATCTGAGTTGAGACCTGAAACGCTGCTTACGATCCCCAATTAAGACTGGTGCTATGAATTGAGCCCATTAGACATTTTCTCATTTTGCATTGTCTGCAGTGCATTTAAAATTACAGAGGAAGGGCTCATGGTCATCACAGAGTGAAAATCTCTGTAGCATCGGCACTTTTGATAGACAAGTTCGTTTTTGCTGGGTTGTCTTTTGTTTTAGGTGTTTGAGTAAAAGTCAGCTGGTTGATAACTATTTATCCAGGGTTCTCCAGCCGGCAAGACTACCTCCTCTTGGGGTTCGGGATGCTCCTAAGAGGGCGAAGGGGCTGACAAGGGCAGTCAGCAGTACCTGCAGTGAGCGCTACCTGTGAGCGCGGTGTTTCTTCTGTTTCCTTTGCTGGAGGCGTGTGCACTGAGCCTCTGGCGTTAAAAACACTTTCCCCCCATGAAGCGGACCGCGAAGGGGCTGATAAGGGCAGTCAGCAGTACCTGCAGTGAGCACTACCTTGGGCGCGGTCTGTTTCCTTTGCTGGAGGCGTGTGCAGTGAGGCGTGTGCACTGAGCCTCTAGCGTTACAAACACTTTCCCCCGCGAAGCGGACCGCGAAGGGGCTGACAAGGGCAGTCAGCAGTACCTGCAGTGAGCGCAGTGTTTCTTCTGTTTCCTTTGCTGGTGCGTGTGCAGTGAGGCGTGTGCACTGGGCCTCTAGTGTTAAAAACACTTTCCCCCGCGAAGCGGACCGCGAAGGGGCAGACAAGGGCAGTCAGCGGTTCCGCGTGACGGGAGGTGACTAATATTGGAACTTTGCCTTTGGAATAGTGGCCCGGAGCTGAGGAAAACCAGAGAACACTGAGTCCTTGCTGAGGTCTCTAATATCCAGCCTCTGTGGTTTATGGCAGCAGCACCGGAGTCACTAAAAAGGAATCCGCCAGTAGACGCGGTGGAAACGCGAAACCTATGGAGAGGAAGACTGCGCCAGCCGGGCCTCTCCGATAACAAGCTTGCTTCCTCGGAGGGCCCCCACCCGTGATGCCTCCCGGAGGAAAAAACCCTCACGGCTGTAAAGCCCGTCGGAGGAGAGAGAGCACTGCATATACACGCAGTAAGTGCTTTTAACTTTCCCCCAATAGAGCTGGTGGAGACTAACCCCGGAAATAACTTTCAAATGAGCAAAGGGGCCTCTGGCTCTAACGAAGCCACTCAATCACCACCCCCACCTCCTCTACCCCTAGGTACAACAAGGGGGGGCAGCTTTCCACCTTTCCTCAAATAAATCCCCCTTTGGGCATAGCTCTACAGCCGGAGGCCAGTGGGATGCAGAAGGGGGAAGTGACTGCTTCACGTCCTCTCGACTTGATGGAGCTTCCGCTGGGGGCCTCACTCGGTTGAAATGGCAGTTGTCAGCGCCGCCCATGAGGCCCCGCGGGAATTGGCAGCTCCAGGCTTGGTGAATGTCGGAATGGAAGCAGTGGCAATGATTCATTACACAGGGGGCATGGAAGACCTGAAGAGCCCTCCGGGAGGGGAGGAGGTTTGCCATCCCTCCACACCCTCCAGCTCCTCTCCCCTCTCTGTCTCCTCTTTTGCTCCCCTAAGGGAGGAGCCGCTCTTACCGAAGGAGGTTCCTGAGCTAGTGGCGAGTTCAAACTTGTCTCGAGGAGCCACCCTTATCCCCAGCCCCTTGAGACAGCAATCTAACGAACCCTCGACACAGAGCCCCTGCCCTTTGGCAAACTAATATTCCTTTGGATGCCCTTAACTCTCCCCCTCCTTTGCAAGTTGAACCTATGGCAACAGGTGTCTCTGCACATCTTGCCTCATCGCGAGTAGTGGTCAATCCTCACAAAATGCTCTCTAAGAGATCAGTTCGACCAAGAGCAAGGCAGCGGGTGGGAAAAGACTCATGCACTCGAATGCTTCCATCTCCTTGAACACAATTAAGGAGTTTTTTGGGGAAAAAACGCGTCAGGAGGGCAAATGCCAACAGGACCTTTCAGACGCAGTGCTACTGGCTATTGTTGAAGAAACAGCGACGCACCTGTCCCATCTAAATCTACCTTCTAAGAACTTCCCTCCAGCAGAGGGAAATAATAAAAAAAAAGATCTATTAAAGTCCCTCAGTAGGGTCAGTAAAATGGCACCTTGGAAAGCCCCTCCAAGGGCAAGGAGACACTGAGGGGAGGGGGGGGTAGATGGGGTAACGGGCCCTCTGGAAAAAGCTCCCACCACTGGAAGAAAGGCCTAGCCTTGAGGCCAATGGTGTGTGCAACGATGGAAGCACCCTCCCAGAGACAACGCCGAATGTCGAGGCCTCATGCGGGGCTAAAGAGGCAGAAGCTGAAGAGTGTACATTGGATCCACTATCGCCTCTTCTGAAAAAGCAGTTAAAGGACATCACACCAATTAGTGAGTCGATTGAACTCTGCTTGCCCCAATTCATTTGGGAAAACAGTGTTCCTCCCCCAGCCAAGTTGGCTCCTAACAGCACTCCTCAAGTGAACAACATTCACAATGGAACATCAAACGATGGGTTCGGCATTTTGAAAGACAAAACCCTTGGGCAGGCTCACAGCGCAAGATCTCCTCTGCAGCAAAGACGATGGAGCAAAATTATCCCAAGGCCAATACCACACCTACAAAAAAATTGGACCCCATGACTATCTTGTCCACAGTAACGATCGCTCTGGCCCCTTTTGGGAAGCTCTATGAAGCCATCAACGACACACTTAAAGACCAAAACACCTTGATTGCATTTATGCACACTAAACTTAATTATCTGGAAGGTTTTGTGTCTGCATCACGATTCTGCTGTCATGACGGCCAAGATCACCTAGGACCTGTAAAATCGGCTTACGCTTCCCGAAAACGATCTTTGTATCCTCACAAGGAACTCAAACAGCTGATCAACATCAAACGAAGGGAGACCCTATATTGAATTTTCAGGGGAAACCTGCTCCTGCTGGGGTCTTAGCCCTTCAACATTCGCGAGTGATATCTCCACTCGCTAACCCAATCTCTCTGCCTCAATGTCAACCCAAGGACAGCCAAACAACATCCGATCCACAGCCAAGATCTTCAAAAAAAAATGGCTCAGTGGTCTGTAATCTGCCAGAGGAGGTGTCAATACGACCTGCCTCTAACGTATCAAACTTTTCAGCTATTAAGATCCCCTCGACTTTCCAAATCTTCCAGCATAAAGGATCTTTACTACCAGCGCAAAAGAGAAAGAAGATACAAAAAGTGCGAACTCGAGCACTAGGGGCCTCAGTGACACCGGTTCCCCCAACTCAGGACAACACAAGAAAGCAACAAGAACCTGAAAAAGACTCTCCGCCACTCCAAAAAAGAAGCGTATTTAAACTGAAGTGCAGTGACAAGCACATAGAAGAACCCTGCAGTTCGGTCAGGTTGTGCAACGCTTCTGATAGCTCAATAGATCTAATGAACATGAGTACTTATACCGTGGAAGATTCAGAATTGGAAATACCGACCTCTTGTCAACAAAAAAGGAAAAAACCTGAGACTCGAGAAAATAGAACTTCAGAAGAACCGAAAACAAAAGCTTTGCTTCTAGATTCTCCATCATCCACGCCGGCACATCTGAACAAGAAGAACATTCTGAAAAGTCCCGGTTCAATCAGGGGACACCGGCCTACAAAGGAGAAAAACACTCATAAGGCGAGGGACGATAAGAGGGAGCGTCGACGAAGCAACGAAGGAAAATCTCACAGGGACGCCCCCTATGGTCAATTAGGAAATCGAGGAAAGCCTCGAAATCAATTTAACATTTACCATGAAAACAAAGGAGGGGAGCCGCTCGCCAAGAAATACAAAAGTAAATTATAAATCCAGAGTTCATGACTCGAAGTGGAACAAACCTGGACAATCAGAGAGAGGTAAACTTCAGACCCACTCACCGGGATACAGGCCAAATGATTGCTCAACGAGAACCTTTAAAGTTCAGAGGACACAAGAAGAGCCTGACAATTGGAAATTGAACCGCTGGGCATTATCGAAACTGTTCAACAAGATTTGCCTCTCGCATATCAACATCACGAAAGACATCAAAATTTTAGAGCCAACCCCTAATGGAAGAAAGGACAGATCCTACTTACATATAGATTCAAGCCATATCCAACATCAAATATGAAGCGCAAGAGACAAACTGTCAAACATGGGACTTGATTTGACCAGAGTATCAGTAGGGGATACTCATTCGAAACCTCAGCCGGAAAGGACGCCTCAGAATCGGAAGATTTTCAGCTTTAAGGGGCAAGACTGTGCTCGTCAAGGCTCAGCCTTTTCGAGAGGAGAGAGGAGTGTTCAATTCAAGAGTGATAGACAAATACCCAGACCTGGAAACTTAGAATCCGCTTCTCGATACAAACGCAGTATTTGGCAAGACCCCCACAGGAAATCAAGGCAAGACTGGGGAGCACCAGATATGGAAAAATTCATTGCTCCGTCTACCCGTAGGATGTTCCAATAAGTGGACCCACCGTGTGACGGAAAAGATCAAGAGGCAAGAAGGCTGTCTCTCAATAACGACCAAAAAAGGGACAGGATGGAAGTCCCCAAGTCACAATTAAGAAGGAAATGGCCATCACAAGGGACAACCATAGACGGCCCGAGTTACGACAAGCTCGCTCCGGCCCCCTCTAATGTGACACTAAAGCTGGGATCTTGGAATACTCGGGGCTTTATGCACCCGATTAGTAAATCTGATGTAAACCTTTCCAGTTTTGATGTACTCTGTCTACAAGAAACATGGCTGATGGAAAAAATGGTTTTGGATAACTACCAACTGGCTCATTCACCAGCCCACAAAGAAAACCAGGGCAGACCAAGATCAGGCCTCATTACCGCCATCAGATCAGGGAGCGGATTAAACCTGACAAAAGTACTCAAAGCAACAGAATTTATTTTGGCAACAACCGTCGCCTGGGCTACCACTCTGAATCCCACGATAAACAACCCGCAGGCTGAGATCCTGTTAATCAACACATATTGGAACCCTAAACGGGTGATCAACAACTTTATCACCCAACTGGAATCTCTAATTGATGTCTTTTTGATAAAGTGTGAATCCAGTAATGTTATTATCGTGGGAGATCTAAATACTGACATAACTCAGGGGCTCCACTCTACACATGGTAGATCTCGTTGATGGATCGACTTTATAAAATCGAGAGAAATGTATAACCTTGAGCAGTCTGTAGGACCCACAGAGGAACAAGTCCCGACATGGGAAAGAAAGAACCAAACAGCAAACATCGACTAGATTCAGATTTCACGTAGCCTTTTGACCTTAAAAGAAACTTTCGAGGTGACCAGGACCAATGATAGTGATCACAACATCGTGAAACTAATCTGGTCTTCACACAGGCCGGAGGCCCGCTATACTGCCCCTAACTTGGAAGTAAATCAAAGCGGCACAAGGTTAAGACTGTCTGATACAGCAATTATCAAACTCACCAGGCTGTACGTGGATGAAAAGAGCAGAGAATCAACTGAGGCCAAAAATCTAGCTGATTACACAACTGTGTTATCAGTATTCAGACCCAGGAAGGGAATGCAAACAAGTCGTCCTGCTCACACGTACAATGAACAGCTGGTAGCCCAAAGAAGGTGGGTGAGAAAAGTAAAACGGGCCACCGCAAAATCTAACTGTACACATAAAAAGGAGGCGGCGGTTATGGCAACTAACAACTACAAATCCTAATTGGGGTCATCTAAACTTCTACGCCTGCAAGAAGACGCTGAGGAAATGCTCCGCACAATTTGTGGAAAAAATGCACAAGATTTCTGGTCTCTCATAAAAGGCGACGCAAAATTGATGAATCAAGCTCTTCAAAACTCCACTGGGGTCCAAACATGGGAATCCCATTTTAAAGATCTTTATGGGATGTCAGAGACAGGGACAGACCTCCAGCCTAAAAGATCAAGGAATACCTGGGCCATTCGGACTGGCTTGTAAACGATCCAATGGAAAATAAAAAAACTAAATGGATCCAGGGCCGTGGGCCTGGATGGCATCACTAATTTCGACCTGAAAAAAAATATAGGACCCTGGGCCGCTTTCATAAACAAGGTTTTCACAAATTGCATCGAGTCATCAGCGATTCCTCCCTCCTGGGAGAAGGCGATCGTGGTGCCGATCTTTAAGAAAGGCTCTAAAGACACTCCTTCACACTACCGCCCAATAGCTTTGTTGGACTCCATAGGAAAACTATTTGGAGCTCTGATCCTGGACACTCTACAAACTTGGCTGCCTACGTCCGTTTTGATGGACCCATTACAGGCGGGTTTTGTAAAGAACATCGGAACGACAACAAATATTTTGGCAGTGAGTGTATTAAAAGCCAAAGTCATGGAAGGCCATCCTAAAATCTACATGGCTTTTATTGATTTGGTCCAGGCTTTTGATCGAGTAGATAGATCCATCTTGTGGGCCAAATTACATCATCATGCCTGCCCAGCTGAGTTCTTGGACCCAATAAAGGCCCTGTACACTGAAACTTGGTTCGCCTGAACAACCAAGGCCAACTTTCCTCGTGAATCAAGACAGGGAGAGGGGTTAAACAAGGCTGTCATTTGGCCCCAGCACTATATAACGCCTATACGGCCGACTACAAGGATTGTGAGTATAGAGTTCGTTCTTTTCCCCCCACATTGGGAGAGAGCAAAATATCAAGACTGCTGTATGCAGATGATATCATCCTCATGGGCCTCACGCCGATTGGCCTGCAGAGGCAGATCAACAATCTAGATGCCTACCTGAAAGAAAATCACCTCCTGATGAATCTTGAAAAAACGAAAATCATGACACTGGGAAAGAACACTAAGGAACATGGCGACATTTACTTGGTCAGTGGGCAATCAACAACTGGAAATTGTAAATAACTTTAAATATCTCTGCATTATTTTGAATAAAAGTGCTAAAGAAGTGCCAATGCAGGACAACATATTGTCTAAAACCCGTCTCCTAATTTCTCAGTCCCGAGCAGTGTCAAACAAATTTGGGCGCTTCACACTGTCCCCAGTACTAATATTTTACAAAATGAAAGTTGTACCTAGTATAACTTATGGGGCCGAAGCCTTATTTGAACCCCCGAAAAATGTCTGCCCGAAAGTCGAAGGACTTTACTGGAGAAAGGTCCTTAACTTCCCACAGTCCCTTCCAATCGTTCTGATTAGGAGGGAGCTTTCACTCCAATCCTTGGGATCAATCGTGGCACGGAATGAAATCATGTTGTATCGTAAAACCTTGCTACCCTGTCCCCCACTGATCCTGAAAGAATTACATCAGGAAATACTTGCAGGGTCTTGCAAGATGCTCCAGGACTGCGTTGGAAGGCTTCAAACGTTTTTGAATTGGGTGGGCAGCTCTAGCAAATAACTCATCCAGAATCCAGAAAAAGTAAAACAACGTATCCTGGAGAGAGACTGGATTGACACGCTGGAAAAATCAGCAGCTTCTAAATTGACACAAGACTTGCTTCCCTTCTGGACCAAAGCAAATCAATCCAAATCTTATTTGCTGAAATGTCTGAACAAGAAACTCTGTGAGAATTTCTTGAGAATTTGTTTAAACCTCTTACCCACGAGGGAAGTATTGTCAAGAAGGAAACAATCTGAAGAAAAAATATGCAGATTTTGCGAGCCTTCAGATGTGGTGGAAACCATTAAACACCTACTACTACACTGTTTGGGGGTATCAGCCGCCCGTTCTACACATCTTGGACATTTGCTTGGAAATCTAAACTTCTATGATGAAGGGGAATGGTGGAGCCGCCTAATGAGTGAGGAAAAGACGTCCTGGGTTATTGCGGTAGCTGGATTTTTCCAAGCCATCGGCTTCCTAACCTGATGGGCACGGGTCACCTACATTTATTTTTTCTTGACTACTGATATTGGGAAAGCCTGGGATAAAGGGACTTCCAAAGGAAGAAATGACATTGTTTCTTGAGGGGAAAAGGCTCTTGTAAAAATTGTTTCTTTTTAACAATTAAATCAAGAAATAAAAAAAGAAGAAAAAAGGTGAAAAAAAAGAGTGCGTTTTCAGTGTTTCATCCTCCAGGTTGCTAACTTGGCTTTCAACGTGGATGGTGGAGAGTCCTTTCAACAGGTTCTGGTTTAGTCACAATACAAACAGAGTATCCCTGAGGTTTGGACTTGGTCACTTTCTGGTTGAAAGTCCAACTAAGGCTTAATTCTTGGGAGTCCAACCACTGGTGTCTAGTTTGGCTGTAGAGGTTTGTAGTGTCGGTTGGGGGGGCCTACCCCAACTGCATCAAAGGATTCTCCCTCTGGACTGGTCTGCTCTTCATCAAACATTACTGGGCCAGATCGATCACTGGGTGCAGGGAAAAGCAAGGGCCATGGTGATGGAGTGCGGGGGGGCTGCTACCAAGTGACTCATTAATTGAGTGGCAAAAGCTTTCCCCTGGAACTTTCTGTTTTCCTAAATAAACTTAAATTGAGGAAGCCAGTGACACAGAGTAAAGAGACTTCAGACATGGGCTGGCCTATCTCTGTCTGAGTGGTTGATGCCATTTCTAACACCATATGTTACAAAGCCGAGTAGAATTAACACGGGGCAGAGAGCCAAATGTAAAGTTAAATCAAGGTTTATTAGGGTTATTTACAAGAATTGGTCAAAACATGTAAATAATGTGCACATCTTCAAACACAACGTTATCTCCTCATCTAGTAGAATAATTCAAATCATAGTCAGGTTCTTCTTCCCACTCAGATCGTTAGTTTCCAGTGCCTCATATTCCTGGAGTTTTCAAGTGCCCCCTGCCCCCACACTGATTCCTTGTATCCTGGTCTGAAGAACTTTGATGATCAGCTTATTTTCCTCAACTCTGTAGAGGCTTGTTTACACTTAAGTCTATGGGTCTATGTGCACCTGCATTCTAGACATGCAGAAGGGCAGATGCTGAGGCTGTGTAATATCTGGCAACTCCCCAAAACTTCCACCACAGGGATGGCAACTTGTGCTGGTTTAGTTGCTACTTCTTTGCCACCTCCCATTATCAGGGTCCTAGCCTTATCCACCCTGGACCCATCCTTAATTTTTTCCTTCTTTGTTGAAATGCAATGATCTCGATCCTAGGGGGATCTTCTCTTCACATCCTAGCCTCTCAAATACAGACTTGCTCTCTTCCACCCCCTCAACGCTGCACCAATGGCTCATACATCCATCCCTCTCTGATTAATCCTTAGAGGTTGCTGGGCTAACCACCCCTGCAATCTCTCTCCCCCTTGTGGGTCTCCCATTCCCTGGTCTCTTCTCTTGCGCCCACTTGGGATTTCCTTCACTTCTCCTTGGGGTTCTCTCTCCCCTTCACCTCCATGTCTCCTCCTGCCTCTTTTCTGCCTGTCCTCTCAATATCCTCAATGCTTCTTATCATCCTCTTCCGAATATTCATTTGGTTCCCCTTTCTCTTATCCATCCAATCTCTTCCTCTCAGTTTTACCTCTAAACATTTTCTTGCCTGATGTTCTTTTTGCCAACTCTCCTCTCTCTGCTGCCTACATCGGTCGTGATACTCTACCTTCTCTTTACTTCATCAACTGCGTCTTTGACTTTGTTCTCTACCTCATCTTCTCTCTATCTCATTTTCTCTCTTCACCACTTCCTCTCTCTTTTGCCACCCCTTCTCTCTCCTGCTGCATTGCCTCTCTTGTCACTTGTCTCTGGCTCCAGCAATCTTCAATACTCACTGACCTTCTCGGGACACCCACTCTACTTCCCAAAAGACGCTTCCTTTTATGAAGATCTAGCCTCTTCCTCTGAGCCATCATATTCATGGGTGGGGACACCTGAGTGCATATGGGATTTGATTGGAGCTGCAGCTCTGCAGTACTAACTTCACCTGTTTCTGATTTGTTCTCGCAGCACTGCAACACAAGCTAAATTCAGGCTAGGTCAGTGTTTTGATTTTTCTAAGCATGTCCGCGGTGATGCTGAGCGCACCGCCCTCGCACGTTCTACCACAAAGTGACCACAGCTGTAACACTTATGATCTGGGCCCTTTAGGTATGTCCTTGCAAGGGTTGCTATTTCCAGAAGGCTGTCCAATCTTTCTCTCTGCGTAGCCAGAGTGGGACAACGTCTGCAAGGCTGCCAGTGTAGCAATTCATACATGATATGGGCAGAGATATGGGAAGTGAAGCGCTTGTGACAGTTCCTTGGTTAGACCTGGGGCAAGGTAGGGTGGTCGGAGAGATCCCCTGTCTACATCCTACAGCCACAACTTCACCCAGCAGTGAGAGGCCTCTGACCCCCGCGTAGCCCTACATCTACATACCCCAGGCACAGGCAGGGGATCTTGTTGCAATAATAAATGTTGTTCTTGGCAAGCAGCGGTACTCTGAAATTGTTTACCCAAACACACCCACACCACAGACGACTGTAGGGGAAAGTTTGGAATTGAAAACGTTATGTACTCCCCTTGCATAGTGTTGCATTATAATATTGAGGAGATACTGCAAACTGCCATGTTTAAACAACTGTTTCTTGCGTTTACGAGGGGAGGCAAGTAGGCTTTACTGTGCATGCCTTTGCGATGAAGGCTGCTCACCTATTATTATTGTTTACCAAAGAGGTTTCTAAGCACGGAACCGGGATTTCAACCCATGTTGCTCTGCGTCCTCTTTCTTCCAAGACGAGCGCGTTGCCACTGAGCTATACTACCCTGTGTACACCTAGAGTGTAGCTATGCTCGCCTTCACATTTCTCACTTCTGACATGTTTCCCTTTGCATATGTAAGTGTTTTTAAGACTCCTGCTTTCTTAATACCAGAACGGAAGTCCTCATACTTAAAGCATTATCGCCTGCTTCAGAGCGTGTGTGAATCTTTGAGGAATATGTTCAACTTTGCTAAATGTATCCCGTTATGCTGTTCGCCCTAAAAACACTGTCTAACATGTAAGAACGCAGCTGTATCAAAGATTTGTATAGTGAGGCTTTGTTCCCTGGTTGCAACACTGTTTCAGTATGATTCCTTACCCTGTCTGCACCACCCCTTCCATTGAAATGCATGCGCTCCTTTGGGTATTAGAGAACGGTGCATGGAGGGAGGGGGGGTTCTCACTTGCGCCTAAGTCTCGTACCGACGTTAGTTTGTTTTGTCCAGTTGTTCGCTTTCTACTAATAAATTGTTCACCAGGTCACCAGAATAGCCGGCGGTAATTTTTCCACGAAATGTTTGGTGCCTGCGATGTCAGATTCCCGCTGCCCTGCGGCCAAGTCCAACGGTTGCCGGGCGCACCGCCCGGTAATCCCTGTGGGCACAGGAAAGACGTTTTCATCGGATGGGAGAGCTGGCCGGACAGCCTGGAGTCTGAGGGAGGGAGGGAGGGCGGGCCGAGCAGATGAAGAAGAAAAAGCCAACTGAAAATCGTGGGTTGGTGAACACAGTATTGTTTCAAATGGTTTGGAGTAAATGTTTGTCTCTGAAATCAAAAAAATACCCTGCCTATAGAACTGTATCTGAAAAAAGTAAAAGCAGTTGCTCACCGCAGATTGGAATAAAAAAAAATGTGAAAGCAGCGCCTCCATGCTCCCTACTGACTCAAGAGAACATGAGACCGCTGCGCCCGTCAGGGTAGTGTAGTATGGATTAGGGACTAGGATGAATGTGTTCTGCATGAGTGGGAAGAAAATATTTGGATGAGAGCCCTGTGGTTGTCTTGTCTAAAATCTGCACCTTAATACTTGAAACCCTAAATGTGCAACTTGGTTTGGACCCTGCTTTATATTTCACACTGTTCTCTATCCTAGTATGGGAGCTGTAACAGGCTTTGTTTCTACCGATTATATGTCTCTGAAACAAGGTGAAATACCGCTCTGCATTGTGGGTAGCGTAATGGGGGATATAGGCTGTGAACCAGCAGTCATCAGAAATCTGACCAACACTTGCGAGTGTCACCAAAATGTCTGTACTGGTGGAAGAACAGAGGCCAGGTGGTAATACCTCAACCTCTGATTAGACGTGGCAGAGCAGTCAGTTATGTGCCGTACCCAGCCAGCAACGGGGCACAATAGCGTCACGATGCAGACGGAGTTAGGAACGAACTTGTATCCGTAATAAGTCATACCAGGGCAGTCTAGACAAGAGCCACGTCCTACCAAAGGAAGTCCAGCACACTTCAAGTTGACTCACTATTCTCCCAAAGCATGTAAGTACCTGGATAAATGGCACGAATGTACACAGAGTGAGTCACCTAGACACTTCCCACAGGAAGGTATAGCCGACTTAGACAGAATAATGAATTTACGCAAGTCATTAGAAAAGAAAGGCTCACCAATGGCAATGGGACAGTTATCTAGAATGGTATATCGAAGCTACTAAGAGGCAGACTGAAACCAAGACCGGGCCACTTAAACACTGAAGAAAAGCTCCAGGTACAAGTCAAATCCCTGAAAACCGAGTACTGCAATCTGCAGGTACCGGTCCAGAAAGCCGGGTACAAAAGGTTTATAGCCTGTAATCCAAGGGAAGCCCCTGTTAAAGGAAAGTGCCGAATATCATTTGGACACTTACCACCTGCCATTTTAAATGTTAAACCCGACCAACATCTGGCTAGCCCATACTCTATTCAACCACCAACGTATCAGTCGTGACGATTCATGGGATCTTGTCATTTCTCCCCAGAGGGTAACTCTTCCCTGTGAGGTTAGGAAGGTGAGCCTGCTATGCAACATTCCCCTAGAGGTGGCGGACAGCGGGTCCTCACAGGAAGAGACACTTCTTGGGGACAAGGACTCCCGTTGTGTGAAGGAACTCCTTGTCCCACATACCCCTCAGAACATCACTGCCTCAGAAGACACAACCTGAACAGACCACTGTGTGCTATTGTGATACCGCTTCCAATGTTAGAACCCAACACAAATCCACTGAGAATAAGAAGAGTGGAGGAGTAATGCTGATCGCTCCTCTCTTTTCGCGCCTTGAAACACTTGTGTATAGGCGCGTTACAAATGCCATATCATATGGCAAATAGAATATACTGTGAAGAGTACGAACTATGAACTAAGAAAGAATACTCCAGAGAATTAGAACGATCCTCCGCTGGGCAGTACCCAGCTAAGATGCTTAAAAACCAAAGAAGGACTTGCATCAGAGAGTCATGTTCACCGAGAAGGTGAAGCTTTGGAAGTTTGAACCTGGGAGAGAGAAGCCAGGGCATTCTGGGAGGTTCTCGGTCGAGAGGGAGAGAGAAGCCAGGCATTCTGGGAGGTTCTCGGTCGAGAGGGCATTGGGAACGAAGAAGGAATGCAGTGCAGGAGCCGGCAGGGAGCCGACTCATGTGTGTGGCAAGCATGGTCAGGTGGTGGTGTGACCTCAAGGAGGAGGACCGCGTGGCCAACAACGACGCCGAGACGATCCAGCAAGAGACCGAAGCAGAGAAGGAAAGGAAGATGCTGGAGGTGTTTTTCGAGAGGGCAAGATCCCGACCCCAAAGGAAGAACTGGTGGTGCCAGCTGACAAGCTAGAGGTAACGGGAATGGCAGGAGACCAGCTAGGGACCACAGGCAGACTCTAAACAGCAGAGAGTATCACGAATACCGAAAGATTCATCATACTCGTCCCAGTATCTGTAACAGTAGTGAATAGTATAACGGATACCAAGATACTCAGTATACTCATCTCAGTAACAGTAAAAGCAATAACGAGTATAACGAAATACCAAGAGACTCATACTAGTCTCAGTAATAGCACAAGCAGCAAAGAGTATAACGAATACATGGAGACTCATCATAACCGTCTCCGTAAGTGTGAAATGCGCAGAGCATATAATGAATCCAAAGGGACTCATCATATTCGTCCCAGTAAGTGTGTAACCAGCAGAGTATATATATCGAATCCAGAGGGACTCACCACATTCAGCCCTGTGATTACAAAAGCAGTCAAGATATGGAAGAAAGTCAAAAGACTGGTAATACTTGTATCAGTGGTTGGGAAGACCAAGACAGTAGCAAAAAGGAACAGAAGAACCTACATGGTGGATCCCAAAAAGGGAAGTACTTACAAGACAACAAAGTGGTGAAAGAAACTGTCAACCAAGTACAAGAGAGAGATATTGTAAAGGGAATGCACAGGATTAAAGGTCAAGGGCCTCAAGTAGGGAAAAAAGGAACTGCAAATAAGTTGAGACAGGGGATACCTGAGAGAAGATGGAAGAGCCCCCTTGAGGAATTAAAGAAAATGATTAACTAGGTTACAAGGAACTATCTCAAGATAGAGTATTAGGGCTGAGGAGGCTCTCCAGGAGAAGGGAGTCCTTCTCCTGGAACCTCTTTTGGTGTTGTTAGTTAGTAATTAGTGGTAGGGTCAGAGTAGGGTAGGTTTTGGATGGAGGAAAAACTATTTTGAATTGGACAACCTCACTGTTAGTTAGGTAAATCCCCTGTTTGGTAGGGATAGATAGACCTTTTGGTTTATTATTTGAATAACATTTCAGGTAGTAATGCCACCTCTTTGTACACCTCCTTCTTCTGACCTACCACACAGTCGACCCCAATAAACCCTGTGGTTGGCACGTTCACCCCAGAAATACAAGCTGAGATCTCCAAACCTATGTTTGCCTTCCTCAGGCACGTTTCAACGGTTCCCGTATTTAACAGCTAATACCAGTACTTGTGCATTTCCACATAGAGAACTCCCAGGAGGAGGCAATACTTTAGTTACCGTACATGTCCCGTGAAGTGCTACTGATTTGTTTAATGTTATTCAGAGATTTCCAAAGATACAAGAAGATCTTGTTAAGTAAGTTCCAGTAGGCGCTTCAATAGATTGCTATCACCCACATGTAGATTTTAATCAATTGTTGCAAGCATTGCTGCCCACAGATATATTTACCGTGCTCAAAGTGCGTGCCAATTGGCCAGCAGCAGAACCTGCTACCTCTAGGGATTTGAAAACTTTTACTGATCGACTGGTACAAACTATCACTGTAATGTGTCCTCGAAAGACTGATTGGTCTACAATTAATGCATGTTAGTGAGCCAATGGAGAAAATCCTGCGGAATATCTAGCGTTTTTGAAACTATGCTTTGAACACAATACTCTAGGATTGTTGATACAGCCCTTATAGCGCCTCAAACCGTGATGGCTGTTTGTTATTGGTTTGCAACCTAAGGTATCTGAAAGAATTAAGGGTATCAGGTAATAATATCCCCATATATATGGTCGCCGTAAATAATATCGCCGGGAAAAGGTCCCGGCGATATTATATGGGTGACCATATATATGGGGACAGGGGCAACAAAAAAAAAGTTTGGGGGTTGCAGGGGTGTCCCCCGCATGTTCCATGCAATAATGTCACCACAAAAAAAAGGCCATTTTTCGTGATATTTTTGCATGGCGAGATTTTTGTGGCAACATTATTACATGGAACCGAATTAAGGCAGTACTAATAGGATGAGAAGGAAAGGCGTTGGTAGAAATGTTATTAGCTGCATAGCACTTTCATGAAAGAGTTGAAAGACAGAAACTACTGAAGCCAAACTGATGGTGCTGCCGATCAGAGTTTACAATCTCCCCTGGGAAGGGAAGGGTTTCGCCCCACACCAGGTGGGCAAGGTCGGGGTAGAGGAGAAGAGCACCCCAATCATATGAGCCAGGGTCAAAGTAAGCTGAGAGGTATTACGCAAACACACACACAGTGATCAGTGTCATTACTGTAAAGATTTTGGACACCATTACTGTAAAGAGCTTGGACACTGGAAAGCCAAGTGTCCACATCGGCCTCAGTATTACGGTCAAGGTGGACAGCCAGCCGTGCCAAGCGGAATGACAAGGTCTCAGTCTCCACCGACATCACTTCAGACTGATGGTTAGGGATTGCCAAGGGGTCTCTGAATTTGTGGCACCTCGTATATTGATTGATCCTAATGCCCTGCATGTTGATTGTGTTATTGCTGGTCAAAAGACTTCCTGTTTGGTTGACACTGGAGCATCACGCTCCACATTAAAAGCTCAAGAGTTTTTACGAATTATGTATTCTGATGAGGTTGTTAATGCTGTAGGCATAGGGGGTAGTCCAATACCTCATTCTGTGTCCACTCTGTTTATGGTCATGATACATCCAATTTCTGACCAACATGCATTCCCTGTTCCCCTGTAAATTTGTTTTGATTAGATTTATTAGATGTATTTTGTAAACTAAGTTGCTTGATTTACTGTTCCGTTGATGGGTTTATACCTTGATATTTCTGGTCACAGAGAGCACGAGGTGCTGGCAGTATTACAGGAAATTACCCATTTGAACTCTGGAGACCGGGACGACACCCCCTGCTCGCGACAGGAACTGTTGCACTGAGTCCCTGTCAAATTATGGTCAACCCCTGAAAATGACACTGGTTATATGGTTAATGCTGAGCCAGTCAAAATTACTCTACTCTACATCCTGCCAAGCCCCTGCCATGTGTACCTCTGTACCCAATTCCTGACAGGCTGAAAAAGGTATATGCCCTGTAATAGAATCCCTTCTCCAAGAAGGTACTGTTGTACCAACCCGCCGTCCCTGCAACACTTAAGATTTTGCACAGTAAGAATCCAGGTAAAGGGGTATACCGTTTTATTCAGGATTTGCATGCAGTTAATGCAGCCCTGTTACCGTCTTTTCCTGTTGTACCTAAAGCGGGTACCATTTTGTCATGTATTCATTATTTCACTGTTTTAGATTTGTGTTCAGCATTTTTCTCCATACCCGTACATCCCGACAGCTAGTATGTGTGTGTTCGCATTTAACCATACATCCACTCAATATACATTCACTAGGCTTCCAATGGGATGCGTTTTAAAGAAGAATCTTGATTCGGTTCAGTTTCCAGGGGGGACGAGTCCATGGATTCATTTCACCAAAATACCAGGGTGTTTTGCTTTTCCATGAAATGCAAGAACATATATCTATATTGCTGATCTTTCTCCCCAGCACACTAAATGGAAAAACCTTCTACACTTGAAAGGCAAGGATTTAAACTCACACACACTCAGCTGAATTATATAATGGCTCTTTATGGCAGTTTATTACATTAATGAATACAACAAAATACTACATAAAAAGGTTAATTCTACATTATTGTTAAAGCGCCAACCATGAGACTTATTATCTCTGCCAAAAGCTGCACTGTGAAACTCCAAACCAGGCGAAACAGAGAGCTTTGTGCTTAACAGGCAGTGGAAAGTGATAAGTCTATCCTTTCCCCAAACCCTCTTCTGAATCTACTGATCTAGTGCTCTCCAATTTATACCTCCCACAAATGCAGGATAGTAATTTTCCAGAACGTTCACCTGTTGCAAGCCTCCACGGGCATTCAGCCAAAATGTTACATGGAAAACTCCAAGGGCAAACACTTCTCTTTCTTATGGGAGCGCGAAAGACAACTTTCGGCTCCTGCAACGTTATCAGGTAAAACAGTCCTTTAAACACTGCAGACTAGCATAGGCGAAAACAATATGTTTTTCTAGTGATTCAAAAAATGCAAACAGTATTCAGAGCTTATATTAAAATGCAGCCTTCACTGAGGCTTGAGGAAAATGTCTATTGCTGCACGCAGAATACATTTTAAACAGACTCCATGTTTTAGTGAAAGATATTTTGGACATTTGACTACCATAAATCAGTGGCACTAAAATCAGCTTCTGAAACCGACGAAGCATTATAGCTAAACTGAAAATGCATTAAAAACAACAAAAAATAATCAAAATCATAAAAATTGTAAAAATGCAAGCAAAAGCATAATGCAACGTTTCTCCAATATTTGGAATCCAGGAAAACAAACAGTCCCACCAATTCCCAGTTGGAAAGATGTTACTTGCTTTGTCAAATCCTTCAAATTGTGAGTGTGGTTTTGCACAGAATGGGAATGGTCACTCAAATTGAAACAACACGTAATAAATAGCAGCTCTATTCTGCAAAACTGCTTTTCTCATAGCTTTGCCATCTAGAAGCAATTCTTCTATGGCTTGAGAGGTATGATTTAACCCCTTCACTTCTAAACATGCTAACTTAATCAAAGATGTATAGCACCCAGCAGCTCATCCCCAAACTCCCACCAATGAATATGCAATAGCTGGAACATTAGATTCAGAACATAAATGCACATTTGAATCACAGTCTGGGGTTAGCCATATAGATTCAACATGGTATTATCAACGTTGGTGCATGAACAGAAAACTTATTGTCGTAAATTGTTGTCCTCCTGAATGATTCCAAAAATGTGTCTCAAAGTTGAAGCAGTTGTTGACACCGCTACCAGACATGTTGTCAATAGGTCCACAGCATTATGCACATCAGTTAAACAAAAATAAGTGATATTTAGAACTTTCTGTGCAAGGTAAATTCATATGTTCTCAGTTTGGGAAACTTGTACTTGGTTTATCCTCAGTGCTTTGCAAATCTGTTTCTTCATGCCTGCTGGTGCTGGTATGTCAATATTGGCATCAAGGGACCTACGAATATGGTCAGATTCAGATTGGTTGTACAAATATGACATTTTGTTTCTGCAGTGTGTCATTTGACTCTTCCAAATGGAGTCCATTAAAACGTACAAGTACACCAGCCAGGTACAGGTTCAGTAAAGCAAACCCAGAAAAAACATATCTGTGTTGATAATCATTCTCTTAAATAACATTTGTCAGCTGGTACATAGTCCCATTTCTTACTGCCAGGCTCCATTATTAGAACAACTTGGTCTCTGCCTGACGCTATGACATCTGCGTCTACAGGTGTGCCACTTGTTTTTTCTACATACACCTTTGCACCCGTTACCATGCGTTCTGATGAGCCAAAACCATGGTCCCCACGAGTAGTTAACACTGTTGGGGGCTCTCCCTTTCTGATCATGGACAGTTTTAGAGGTATGACAATCAATTGAGCTATTCTATCTCCTACATGGATAGGCAATATCTGATCTTCACTGTTCATTAAAATGACTTTGATTTCTCCTTGATAGTAAGCATAGATCACTCCTACCAGTACTTGGATGCCCTTCAATGCTAATCCATATCTAGGGGCAATTAATCCCATGGGTTGTGAGGGAATTTGTACTACAATCCCAGTCTCAATGACTATTTTACCTCTGGGTTCTAATCTGATTTCTTTATGAGCTTGCAAGTCTACTCCTGCATGTTCTGGTGTTGTGCGGTATGGGGCTAAGGCACCTGGAGTGATTTCCCAATAAACTGGAGTTTCTGTAGCTGAATTAGGTTGCATCTGCACAGTAGGTGTTAACAGGCGCATCAAAGGTGTTTAATTTTCTGCCAATGGTTGATTGTTTAGCGCTTAAAAGCAATCACGCCAGCCTACCAAACTGCCATTACTTGATTTACTCAATTATTATTTCAACAAACCATTCATCCTCTCAGTCAAAGCAGCCCCTTGGGGATGACACGGTGTATGGTAAAGCCTCTCTGTTTTTCTCCTGACAGTATTACTGAATCAACTTACCTTTGAAATGTGTGCCATTGTCACTCTGAACTTGCAAGGGCACGACATAATGCAATATGATTTGATCTAACAGCTCAATGGTGTTCAGTTGCGTGGCCCTCTTGCATGGCAACACCATCAAATATCCTGAAAAGGTATCCACAATGGTACATGCATATTGGCAGCTTTTACTGATTGGCATAGGACCGATATAGTCGATCTGCCAGATTTGACCCTGAAATTTGCCTCTTCGCAAAGTGCCCTGGACAATTTGAGGGATGAGGCTGTGCTGTTGATGTTGACATTGCAATATTGTTGTTTTCACTACCTCTAAAGGGATATGAATCCCTCCAGTTTGTGCCCACCTGTAAGTAGCTTTCGAATCGATTGTGTCCTCCCACGTATTACTCATCTTTGATATACTCCGATATCCTGCTTGCAGCTCGGAAACTTTTCTCAGCAGAGGGTGTTGTGCATCGTCGTCGGCCTAGTGTCCCTCGAGAGCCTCCGTCCTCCTCGAGTATGACATTGATGCTGGTATATATGGCACATACTGCACCCGTTGCCTCAGTTCCATTTTTCCGCACAGCTGCTCGAAACGGTTCTTCGCCTCGGCGTGTTATTTACTGCGTAGTTACGAGTTTGGTACAAAAAGAATTCGATTCACGCCCTGAAAACGGGCTTCAAGAAATCTGCTGAGTGTTCGGCTAAGATCTCCATAACCAATCCTCATCGAGCATGTCTCTGGGGCCGGGGGGTAGGCTACATCATCAAAGATTGTGGCTCGTACCAGTCTATGGGCCTCATTACACGGTAGGCGGTAAGGGTTTTTTGCAGGCGTTAAACGCCAACCCGCAAAGGGACCAGGGAGCTAATTACGGTACCGCAATTTGCGGTGCCGTAATTAGCACCTTCCCCATTCCCATTATGCCCTATGGGGCAAAAATGGGAATGGGGAAGGGCAATGGGGGAAGGGGGAATTACCGCCCCACCAACCTTGGAATAGGGCGGTAATTCCCCTTTCCATCAAGGCGGTGCCGGTATTTTATCGGCATTGAACCAAGGTGCTAATAGCACCTTGGTCCACCGCCGTCCGTGTAATGAGGCCCTATGACTGGAAACGCATTAAAGGAGAGAAAGGGGAAACTTGCTTTGGGCAAACCATCACAGAGTTCATCTTCGGTGACCCCACCCCCCCCCACAAACGTTTTGTCCGAAGATAAGAGCACAAGAGGGAGATCTCTGCACCAGACCAAGAGGCACAGTAAAAGTTCAAAGCGTTTCGAGATCTCGGCAGTCCACTTCGTCATCTTTGAGGATATCAAAGAAAAGGAGTCATTGCTCCAGGTCGTCCTCTATGAATTCCTCGCCTGAAGAGAAACTGGTAAGATTTCCTAAGAAGGGGGCTAGTCAAGTGGAACTGGAAAAGTTCAGCTAGCAGATGTTAAAGGTGTTTAAGAAGCGGCGAAGCCAGCCCCTTTGTTGAAGTCTTTGGAGACTCCCGACCCCATTGCGCGAAAGGCAGACAGGGTGTTGTCTGTAAAAAAACGCTGACCGCGCAGCCAAGGGTCCGGACAGTAGGTCGAAGGCTTCGAAGGCTTCTCGTGCGCCTCTCATGTACTTGATGCCTCGAAGAGATCCTCCTTCTCCGACTCATTCGCCAGTGTCGAAGGCGTCGAAGTTGAGTCTATCAATGCCAAAACAGTCAGGGTCGAAGCCCTCAAGGCCTTTTGAAAGTCTGTCAAAGGTTTTTAAACCTCAGGGAAAAAGAGACTTTTTAATGTCCATGGCCCCTATTTATTCGGAAGAGGTGGAGGAAGAAAGCCCTATTTATAGTTTTGGTAGGGAATACGGCACTCCTGGTGTTCCAGAGGAGCTGTTGTCTCATGAATCTAAAATGAGAGACCTTGTGGACACCCTGCAGGATGCCAGTGGTCTAGACACTGCTACATATGTTGATTATGGTACTCCTGAAGGTTCAGGTAATGCCGATTCATCTTATAGATCAGTAATGGCACACGTTATTGAATACCTTAGGTGGGGTAGATCATCTGTTGAATATGAACAGGATGAGTTTACAGATATTTTGGACAAGGGACCTCCTAAGGACAAAGTCCTTCCTTTCCATACAGCAGTGAAAAATAGAGTTCTAGAGAACTGGAAAAATCCAGATACCATCCCTGCGGTTCACAAGGATTTCACAAAAAAATACAGAGCCTCATCAGTGGATCCAGAGTTTCTGGCGAAACATCAGAGTCCACAAAGCCTATCCCACAGTCCCTCCCGACAGGGAGGATAAAAGGCTCGATGACATGGGAAAGAAAGTTTTCTCCGCAGGGAGTATGGCACTGAAAGCAACAAATGCAACTTTTGCTGTAGCGAAGTTCACCTACACTTTGTGGGAGGTGATAGCCATGGCATCTGAACACCTCCCAGAGGCTGAAGAAAGGGATGGTTTTATGAGCATTATTCAGGACGGTAAAGATGCTATGTGCCAATCATTGCAGTCAGGGCTAGATACTGCAGATTTTATTAGCCGTTCTATGGCTGCTGGTACAGTGCTTAGATGATTTGCCTGGCTTCGTAAATCAGGATTTGCTTCTGACATGCAATCCAGATTATTGGATAAGCCGTTTGAAGGGTCTTACTTGTTTGATCTAAAGCAGTTGAAAGTCTTGAAAAGTTGCACTCGTCTAAGGCAGCAGCGAAATCTTAGAGTCAGGCCATTAGACAGCCCCAACAAGGTCGAACAGCTCCATCTGCTGCTCACGGATGGAGAAATCATTCATTTTGTTGCTTTTCCTCAGTTAGCAGAGGAAGAAGTCAATTTAACCAGATGGGACATAGAAGGCAATCTCGAGGCGGTGGAGGACGTACAGGCAGAGGAGCTGCAGCAGTATCCGCTGCCTTGCCTTCTGCACCAACCGGTGCTACAAACCACTTTGAAAACTTGTAACATTCGACAGTGGTGGGAAGCAGATTATCCCAGCATCTGAATGAATGGGGAAGTAATACAACAGATGCTTGGGCACTACAAACTGTCACCCATGGTTACTGCCTCCCTTTTCTAAAGAGACCACCACACTGTCCCCCTCGGGACCAGTCGTTGAAAAAAGTACCAGATCGGCTCCTCCTTCAGGAAATTCAGAAACTGTTGGAGAAGGGTGCAGTCGAACAGGTACCTGCAGCGGAAAGAAATCAAGACTGATACTCTCCTTATTTTCTGATCCCAAAAAGGAGGACGGAGGAATGCGATCCATCTTGGACTTGAGATGCTTGAACAAGTTCCTCAGGAAGGACAAGTTCAAGATGGTCACTCTCTCGCGACCCTCCAGGCTCTTCAGCTCCAGGACTGGATGGTGTCATTGGATCTTCAGGATGCTTATTTTCATGTGCCAATTCATCTCAAGCACAGGAAATACCTGAGATTAGCCATTGGCAGTTCTCACTATCGGTTTCGAGGTCTGCCATTCCGGCTGACCTCCGCCCAAGGATTTTCCCTAAACTGATGACGTTGGTGGCAGTGAATCTACAGAGAGAGGGGATTCACATCTACTCCTGCCTGGACGATTGGCTGATCAAGGCCTGTTCACCCGAACAGGCTCTGGAACATCTGGACAGCACCTGTCATTCTCTCCACAAGCTGGGCTCTTCAACCTCAACTTCAAGAAGTCCCACATGACACCTTCCCAGAAGCTGCAATTCATTGAAGCAGTTCTTGACTCTTCCTCGGGAAAAGCTTTGCCACCCGAGGTGAGGCCTATCCACATATCGCAGATGGTAAACAAATTTCAAGGTGCCTCAAATCTTCCGGCCTTCGATTTTCTGAGGTTGCTCGGTCTCATGGCAGTCTGCATTTTTCTGGTGCCAGAGGCCCGTCCGAGAATGAGGTTTCATCAATGGGCCCTCAGGACTCTGTGGTCACAGTTCTCCGGCAGGATGACAGATCTGGTACTTTTCCAGAACACGGTCACGCAGGATCTCCTGTTGTGGTCCATCAAGAGAATGTGTTAAAGTGGGAACCCTTCTGGCAACCATGGCTGAAGATAACAGTGGTTACAGACACCTCCCTTTTAGGTTGGGGAGGTCACACCAACGGTCTAACAATCAGCAGATACTGGTCTCTGTCGAAATCCAAACTGCATATCAACCTTTTGGAGCTGAGGGCAGTCAGACTAGCGCTCATGGCATTCCTGCCCTCTGTATGAGGAAAGAGAGTCCTGATAATGACGGACAATACAGAGTGGGGCTGTGCTGTCACTGCCTCTGTGCAGAGAGGCAATGCAGCTCTTGTTTTGGTCACTGCATGAAGGAATCTCACTGTCAGCAGTTCATCTGACCGGAGAAGAAAACCCGGCGGCAGGCGCTCTCAGCAAGTAGACAGTCTCCCACCAGTGGGATTTAGCTCAGGAACTCCTTCAAGAGATCTTCACCCTTTGGGGAACCTCACAAGTGGATCTGTTTGCGACCAGTGTCAACCGTAAGTGTGAACAGTTCTGCTTCAGGGAATTTCCCCCGAGAGGAACTCTAGGGGACGCATTCATAGTGGACTGGGAATTTCCACTTTCCTAAGTGTTTCCACCGGTTTCCGTCATTCCTCATGTTCTCTGGAGGCTAAGAACATTTTGAAATCCATGATCCTGATTACCCTGGTCTCGGCCAGGAGGGCGTGGTACCCGGAACTTCTGGAAATGTCCATCGGCCCTCAAATTCATCTTCCACAAAGAGGACCTTTTCTCGTGAGAGGGGGGGAGTCGCATTCTTCATCCAGAGATCAGGACCCTCAATCTCCACGCATGGTTTCTGAGAGGTTAAGGTACAAAGATTGGGACTTTCCAGAAGATGTCATGGAGATGTTGATGCAGCACTTAGGATATGAAGGGCAGAGAATTTTTGAGACTCTTCCAGCGATTCCCAGTGAAGGTGAGGGTGATGCTCAAAATGAACTAGAAATAGCTTTTGCAAAATTGGATATTCATTTTAACCCCAGAACAACCACTATCTTGGAAAGGTACAATTTTTGGATGAGAGTTCAGGAACAGGGAGAATCCGTAGAAGAGTATGTGACTGCTCTCCGTAAACTAGCATTGTCTTGCAAATTTCAGGGCGCTTATGATGAACATTTGAGAGATCAATTTATGATGATTTGCAGCTCAGATAGAATATTCGAAGAACTGTGGCTTAAGGATGAGCCAACTTTAGACGAAGTGTTGAACATTGCATGCCGAGTAGAACACTCTTTGGCTTGTATAGCAAAACTCTCAAGGAAAGAGAATAGTGGGCTGAAACCAGAGGTGTTAAGTTGACTGAAAATAAGAACAAGGAAAAAGATGAAAGATAAGGAGAAGCAAACGCCTTGTGGTAATGGTGACATGAAAAATAGTCGACAGAAAAGTGAAAAGAATAGTAGAGAGGAACGCTTGTGCTATCGTTGTGCCAGTAGCTCCCATTTTGCTGCGTCATTTTCTTGCCCGGGAAGGAATGCGGCGTGTTTGAAATGCAAGAGGAGAGGACATTTTGCAAACTGTTGCAAAAATTATCCATTTAATGAAAGAAAAGTCTTATATGTTAATGAGGAAGAAGCCCGGAAGTCGTCAGATGAAGAAGGTGATTTCCCAGTGGAGAGCATTACTGTTAACACAATATATATAGTGTGTGGAAATGAGGAGGATGATGATTGTGAAACACCCTTATGCCAATGTAAAGATCAATGGAAAAGATGTGTGGATGATGGCTGACTCGGGATCAAAAATTACATTGATGTCCAGAGAGGTATTTGAGAAATATATTGGAGGTGATGTTCAAAAGTTATTGAGACCTGATATCGGACCAGGGGGTTACAATAAGGATGTCATCGAATTGTTAGGTTTTACACCAGGACAATTTAAGTTTAAAAGACGAGTGTGTGAGGCCAAAGTTTATGTGACCAAGAAGGGTCTCACGTTATTGTGGTGGAGGGAGCAGAGAAAACTTAAAATTAGGTTAGACCCGAATGAAGTAGAACAAGTGCTACAGGTTGGTGGCACTATGGCTTGCAAGCATCTCCTGAAGTATTTAAGAAGGGTGTGGGTAAGATAAGATTAAAGGTGTCCGGCCCCAGATTATATTGAGAAGAGGGAGTGTGCCTATTGCGGCCAAGTTGAGACCCATACCTTTGGCGGTGAGGGAAGGTGTTAAGAGGGAGCTGGACGAATTATTGGAGAATGGAATTATTGAGAGGGCGGGAGGGGTAGATTGGACCTCCCCGCTGGTGGTAGTTAAAAAAAAAGCTCTGGCGAACTACGCTTGTGTGTCATTCTACGCCAACTTAACAAATGTGTCTTGGTCGATCGCCACCCCCTTCCCAACATGGGGGAAATGCTGTCAAGAGGGGGGGGGGGTGCAAGAGTTTTTTTTTTAAGCTTGATATGGAGTCCGCTTACCACCAGTTGGAATTGGAAGAGGGATCCCGCAAGCTGACTGCATTCATTACACACAAGGGGGTGTTTCAATTTAGGCGAATGCCTTTTGGGCTGGTGTCTGCATCAGCAGTATTTCAGAAAGTGATGGATGGATAGGTTGGTAGGTGGAATGAGTGGAATATTTTGTTTCCAGGATGACGTACTGGTGTGTGGAAGAACACAAGAGGAGCATGATGAAAGGCTACGTTGTGTATTGTGAGTTTTTGAAAAGAATTGGATTGGCTTGAGGGAGGAGAAATGTGAATTTGGAGTCTCCTGAGTGGAATATCTGGGGCATGAGATATCTCCAGAGGGTGTGAGACCGAAGGAGAGTTTGGTCAATGCAATAAAAGAAATCAAGACTCCTGGGGATAATGTGCAACTAAGGTCTTTTCTTGGAATGATGGAATTCTATCAGATATTGTGTTTGACTATGCCAGTAAAGTAGTGGAATTGAGGAAGTTGTTGAAGAAAGGATGTGAGTTTGTGTGGTCAGAAAAATGTGAAAAAGGAGTTTGAGAACGTGAAGAGTGAAATAGATCTCGCCCGACCGCTTGGGCATTTTGACACGAGACGCCAGAGTAGGATAACTGTAGATGCTTCGGAAAAGGGACTTGGTGCTGTTTTGTCCCATGTGGATGATGCAGGTGTGGAGAGGGTCATTGCTCATGCGTCCCGAGGTTTAAGGGATGCTGAAGCACGTTACTCGGTTTTGGAAAAAGAAGCCCTGGCATGCTATTGGGCGATGGAAAAGTTTGGGAATTTTGTATGAAGTGCCAATTTTGTTTTTCGTACCGACCACAAACCTCTGAAAGAAATTTTGGTGAATAAGGGACTGGACAAAGTGTCTAGAAGAGTAGCTGGATGGATCACACGGATGCAGTGCCATAGTTTTGTAGTTGAGTTTGTTCCGGGTAAAGAAAATATTCTAGCTGATGGTTTGTCCAGATTGGGGGTAAAGAGCAATGATGAGTACAAAGGAGAAGAGATAGAAATGGTATTTGTTAATAATGAAGGGATAGTGACTAAATTGGAGTGGTTGGAGGAAGCTAGAAAGGATCAAGTATTGGAGTTGGTTAAGGCGTATGTGGAATCTGGTACGTGGCCAAGAAGGGTGGATGTTGGTCAAGAAATCAGGCAGTTTTGGGAGGTGAAAAATGAATTGAGTGTGGTGGACGGTGTTGTCTTCAGATGGGAGCGTGCTGTAGTTCCTAAGGTTATACGCAATAGGGTTATAGATTTAGCCCATGGTGGTCATATAGGAATTACTAGGACAAAGGGTGTCCTGCAAAATGATTACTGGTGGCCTGGTTTTGACAGGAACGTTGAAAGAAGGTTATTAGAGTGTCAGATGTGCAGCAAAGTGGGAAAAGGAGAAGAAGTGAGAAAACGGCCCGTGTCAGAGTTTGGTGTTCCTTCGGGGGTGTGGAAAAATGTGGCTATGGACATTTAGGGCCCAGTAGAGCTTGGATATGGAAGAGGAAAATTTGTTGTGGTTGTCGTGGATTTATTTTCCCGTTGGTGTGAATTTACTATTGTGAGAGAGGTTTCAGGTGAAGTTATTGTGAGTGAGTTACAGGAAGTGCTTTCTCAGGAAGGCATTCCCGAGAGCATCTTAACAGACAATGGTCCACAATTCACAGGTGGATGTTTGTCATGACCCTTGTCCCTGGCCCTCACTGGCAAGTCAGCCTTCCAGTTAGGGCCAGGTCAAAGGCCTTAAAACCTCATCCAAGATTCTCTTGGAGTCAGTCCTGGCGCCTTTGCCGCCATGCTAATAACCATCATGAAGACCAACATTAGAATGGGACTATTTACTTGGGATTATTTAACTTGAGGGGGGTTCAACCAACATGGAGGCACACACATAGCTCAGTTACAAGGAACTGAGCTATGCGGTCTAGTGGGCGTGGCAGACCTGGGACTACTTTTCCTGGACTACTTTGGGTGTGGCAGGCCTGGGACTATTTTACCTGAGACTATTTAAACCGCACCCAAACAGCAGAACATGCTTTGCGTTATTCTGCTGTGGGCAGCGTAACGCTCACTGTGTCCAGTTCGTTGATGCCAGCTTACCTGAAACCAAGGACCTGCAGAGAAAGAAAGAACACTACGAAACTTACCTGGAACAGTATCCTGTCTTCAATCCATCGCCGACTTCAGTTCCACTCACCTGAAGGTATAAACTCCATCATCCGGCACTGCATGCATCCTGGAATACCATAACCTGGAAAGAGGAGAAAGAAAGACAGCATTAGTAAGCGTTTACTCACGTTTCCTCACGAATGAAGAAAGCCACACAATTCTTACCTGGTTAGTCATCTCCTGGTCAGTATCATTGCTGGAACATTACAAAGCTCAGCGAGGAAAATCGCAACCTGCAAGGAGAGAAAAGACACAAGTTAGCAATATAAAAGGCAAAACAGCGCCGCGCATCGCACATTACTCACCGGACAGCATTGCACACACCGCGCTTTCGCCTACCGGCCCATGCTCATCTTCAAACTGCATGACAACACCAAAATACCTTTCCATACCTAAAAGGAAAGAAGCAAGACATTATTATTCGAACTAAGAGGAACATAAGAACTGCATATAAAGACTGTAAAGCAGCAAACCTATGGAGTTGCAGCAGGCCTGGATTCCCACAGGGGGGCTTGCACCAGTGAAGTAACTTGGTCGCTGCTCGCCCCCCCCACATCTACGTGCCCCTGCCACGAGGAGCAGGACGGAGAATCCACCTTTTACAATATTAAGGTGAGGAGAGGGCCCTAGGGGGAGGAAGGAGTTAAGGCCAAGGGAGGTGGGAAAACAAAGACAATCTGGTATTGAATCCAGCTCTCCTATATTGCAGACCCATCTTTAACCAGAGGCCTTACCAAGGGACTGCAAGAGGGTTCGAGAGTGCAAATCATCTCTTGTCTTCAAGCTACAAATTTTTGTGCTGGTGTCACAGCCTGATTCCTGAATTTGGACATTCGAGGATTGGACCTAGTGTACACTATTTCTGGTTATATTTCTGTTATTGTTATTATCAGAATATTGATGTATTACAGCCTCACTGTGACTGGTGCTTTTCACACTGCCTGTCATGAAATGACAGTCCCTCTGCACATTCCTGGGTTCACAGTGAAAGCACATACTTGCATCGCTCCTGGCAGTATGCTTATATTTTCAATCTTACCGACTGCTGGGTCTGTGCCCATTTGCAACATGACTTATCCTCCAAGTTCCCTATCGCACCCATCCCCTTTCAGCGGATGGATGTCTGTTTGGCTCTCAAGTTGGTTAGCCAGTACCAAGGCACAGGACTCTTTAAGGATGCTTATTCCCACTTGGGCTTTACCGGTCCACTGAATGTTCCCACCCCCACACCAAGTAGACACTAAGCCAACAGCACTCCACCTTTCCTCCCCAGCCACTGGTCTTTTATGCTATACCAACCCAGGTCTTCTTTCTGTTCCTGGGAACTAGCAAATGTCATTATTTGTCCACTAACTCCAGTGTAGTGATGAATAATGTTACATTTACCTTTGACCGTAGTTTTTCATTTTCCCAGTCCGGGTATGCTACATATTGCAGAACAAGTAAGAATCCGAACCATGATACTGAATCGTATGGCTCTAGATATCATTTTGGCCTCACAAGGACGCATCTGCAGGATCGTGAAGAGTGAGTGCTGTACTTTAACATCTGGTTACTCAAGCAATATTACTGACATTGTCACCCACATTTCTCACACTGTAAGACTCCTGCACACAAGTCGGGAGGTTACTTGGACCTTTGGGTTTTGGATTAAATGTCTATTGGGACCCCTGGGTGCATCTATTGGTCAGATCTTACTCATGATTCTAAGTCTGTGTTGCCTGTCGATGGTTTGACAGTGCTCTCTATTGCCGGGTATGCAATACTTGTTCTGAAGTCTCTCAAACAGCCCAAGTGAATTACTGTCATGCTTCAGAAGAGATAATCTGCTATGACATGCTGGGTTGTGACGTTTGTTACCAGAGGCGTTGCTGGGGGGAGGGGCGGGAGGGGGCTATAGCCCCAGGTCTTTTGGGTGTAGCCCCAGATAGAAGCTCGGGGACTACAACCAAAAGGTTATAGCTAGCCCCGAATCCCGCCAGTCCTGACATTAGCTTAGCCCCTGAACTTTTCCAGACCTAGCAACACCCGTTTGTTACCCTAGTGATGTATGTAATGAGACTGAGGGTACTGTGGGGGAAAGTTTAGAATTGAAAATTATATGCACTTCCCTTGCATACTAATGTATTATAATATTGAGGAAATACTACAAACTGCTATGTTCAAACAACTGTTTCTTGCTTGTGCGAGGTGAGGCTGTAGGCTTTACTGTGTGTGTATTTGCGATGAAGGCTCTTCGCCTAGAGTGCAGCTTTGCTCGTCTTCACATCTCTCGCTTCGGACTGGTTTCCCTTTTGGCATATGTAAGCGTGTTTTAGGCTCCTGCGTTCTTAGGAAAAGCGGCTTTAGCAGATGGAAGTCATCATACTGTAAGCATTCCCCCCTGCCACAGAGCTTGTGTGAATCTTTGAGGAGTATGTTCAACTTCACTAATTGTATCACGTTATGCTGTTCCCCCTGAAAACACTGTGTAACATATATGAACGCAGCTTGTATGAAAGACTGGCATAGTGAGGCTTTGTTCCTTACTTGCAACATTGTTTCAGTAGGATTCCTTGGCTTGTCTGGACCACCCCTTACATTGAAATGCATGTGTTCCTTTTGGTATAAAAGAGCGGTGCATGGAGGGGGGGGGCTTACTTGCGTTGAAGTTTCGTACTGTCGTTGGTTTGGTTTGTCTGGTTGTTCACTTTCTACTAATAAATTGTTCATCAATCGCTAGTCAATCGCTGTCTCCCTTCCCTCGCTAGGGAAGGGAGACAGAACCTTTTTCACTAGAAAAATCATCTTCCACTTTAAATATAGATGCCCGTGTGGGATCGCAGCCCTGTGAGCATGCGCTCCCCTGACCCTGCCCACTGGCACCACTCCCCAGTCCTCTTTTCCACATCGACGGGAACAGACCGCTTTCACCAGCGCTCCTGGGTTAGGCCTCTGGCCTAGTAATTCCAGGCGCTCTTCCCCAGAGAACGACTTTTGTTTTCTTTTTCTCTTTCAATTGTCAGGTACCGCTTTGTCCTCGGGCGCCACGCTCCTCCCCGGCGCATGTCAACGACGGCAGGCTTCAGTAGGTGTCCAGCCCTCAAGTGTCCCTTCCCAATGTCCGACCCCCACATCCTCTGCCTCCGCTGTCTTGGCCCCAACCACAGCTGGGACGGCTGTACCGCATGCAATGCTCTGACACTGCTCGCCCTAAAGAACAGACTAGTCAGGTGGAGGGAGTTTATCGGAAGGTCGCCTCATGAGGACCTAAACACGCTCATGAAGCAGAAGACCACGCCCAAGATAGGTGCACTGTTCTCCTCCGCACCTCGCAAAGGTGACTCCTTTCCCAGTAAGCACACTAACGGGAGGGACCAAACAGGTCCTATGACCAGCACAAGCTCAGAGGCTGTTCCAGCTACCGGCCACCAGGCTGAGGGGTGGCAAGATCCTATTGGTGATTCTTCGAGAGACCACAAGGTTAAAATACTGGGTCTCAACCAGAGGGGCTACAACCTAACACCGGACTGATGTCTGAGGGAGTGCCTGTACGCAGCACTACCGGCTCCACAGCGAGGGCACTCCGCCTACAGGGCCATTACCTGAGGTGCAGGGTAGGCCGCAACCTCCACCAACTGCGTACTGGAGGAAGCCGGGCCCAGCGCAGCAAGTACCACGATGCAGGCACGTGGCATGCAGCAAAACAAAATGGCCACCGAGCCAAACAAAATGGCGGCTAACCCGACACCATCTCCCTTTGGGGACCAGGTAGGGGAGCGAGTTTCCATGTGGGACTGGTCAACGCCTGTCACTTGGCCCACAGCATACCCATTGACTTTGCAGAGCAGATACACCTCACCCCATACAGCGAGACAGGGCGTGCCTAGGCCTCAGCTACCTCAGGCCCTGCACCTATACCTATTCCATCAAGCACTTCTCTGGCCTGTGAAGACAGGTCCTTTGAGAAGTTCCTTACTCTCATGAGGTCTCCTAAAACGGGTAGCATCCTTAGGGATGTGATCAGGGACATGCTCCCTCCGGTACAGCCGCTAGTACCCACAGCCACGCCGCCTTAGGGTCCAGCTCCTCTGGGTCCAGCGCAGCCCCCGGCACTGCCGCAGCAACCTCCCGCGCTGATAATCAGTATGCCACAGTCCCCTGCGTCGAGCACTCCCCTGGCTGCACAGGACCAGCAAAAGGCAATAGTGGACACAGATGAGGAGGAGGACCCCAACACTGCATCATCTGCCAAGGCCTTTCACAAACGTCTGGCGGGCCTGGCTGAGTATTTGGGGATCGCACAGCCACAGGTTGAGCAACCGGAGGCGAGGTTACAACCGGAGGCGGGGTTATTGGTGTAAGTTCTCACTCTACACCCCACAGCTAGAACGGGAATCCCACTGCAGAAGGACGTGGTGGCGCTTGCCAAAAAAGGATGGCTCAAGCCACATTCTAACCAGCCTACCAATAGGCGTCTCGACGCTAAGTTTAGGCAAACGGAAGGAGACCCCCCTTACTGTCAGCGCACCCCAGCTACACTCCTCAGTGATAGAGGCAGCATCACTGTACTCTAAGCCTCAATCGTCCTTGGCTATTTCAGCCTCAGCACTCCTGGGTAAGGAGGAGAAGATCCTGGAGGTGTTTGGAAAGAAAATCTATTCCAATGGCATTCTCCATCTGCGCCAATCCTATGCGGATGCCATGCTGGTGGCGGTCAACCAGAGGCTCTGGCGGGAGATCGCTGATTTCCTACCTGAACTCCCTGCGCAGAGCCAGGCTCACTTCAAGGCTGGGCTGGCTGATTTTGGCACAGGACCTAATGGAGTCTACGGTGGCTCACATTGATACCGCAGGTTGTCTCATCTATATCGCTACCGACATGAGAAGGACGGCTTGGCTAAAGGCAACGAAGTTCAATCCTGATGTCCAGGAACATATAATGGACCTTTGTTTCGAGGGAGGCAATCTGTTCCAATCAACAACGGACATGAAGCTCGATAAGTAAAAGAATAGCTTGCAGACTGCCAAGTCTTAATCGATCCCCACCAAGTCCACCCCTAAGACATATAGCCAAGCGCACCAGCGCTCAGACAAGGGTCGGTCCTTCGGAGGCTTCAGGGGCTTCCAGGAGAGACGGTCCAGACAACTGGACAGATCTCCAAGCCAGCGCAAGCAGCACAAGGTGGCTAACAAGGGCTTTTCCCAGTCCCCCTCCTCAGCCCCAGCCTCAGAGGGCAAGAAATGGTGACACACCCATCCAGATCCACAAGTCTCCGGTGGGGGGCAGGCTTGCCCTTCATGCTCACCACTGGTGGACAAGGTTCACAGACCCATGGATCCTCTCTGTAGCATCCACAGGCTTCCGGCTCCCTATCCCTCTGTCTCCTCTCTCCTCCCCTCCGATCCCACAGATTGGTATAGCAACTCTGTTGGTGGAAATACGCCGGCTCATAGAGAGTCAGGCAGTGGAGGAGGTCCCAGCCTCTCAGCGGGGTCTGGGCTTCTATTTGCAAATATTCACCTTACACAAAAAGTACCAGGCTGGCCTGAGAGTTTTGTGGGACTTTTCACCTTGAACCTTTCCCTTCCTCACCAAAAGTTCAAGATGGTTACCCCAGCGCTAACAGCGGAGACATTGTGTGCGGGAGACTGGATGTGCTCCCTGGATCTGAAGGATGTCTACCTACACGCCCCGATCTGTCAACCCCATTGGTCCTTTCTGAGGTTCAGGATTATGAGTTTTCACTTCCAATACAAGGGTCTACCCTTTGGCCTCAATTCAGCCCCAGGGTCTTTATAAGACTGATGAACTCTGTTGCAGCCCTACTCGGGGCTCAGGAGCATCACATCTACCCATATCTAGATGACTGCCTAGTCAGGGCAAAGTCACCAGAGGCAGTCCAGCACACTGCCTCCGCCCTCATGGATACACTAAACGAGCTGGGATGGTCCATCAATCTCTCAAGAAGTCACAGTTGGCGCCCACTCAGAGTCCAACCTTCCTGGCCCTTATATGGAATACGAGCTGAAAAGATTCCCCTTCTCCCCAGCAGACAAGATCGCAGCCATCACGAGGGCCAAGGGGCATTTTCTCAGCAGAGCAGTACCGCGGCATGGTGGTACCAACACCTCTTGAACATCATGGTGGCATGTCTCCTGGCAGTGCTGCATATGAGGCTCCAAATGAGGCGACTGCAGTTGCACTTCGCAGCCTCCTGGTGTCAGGAGAAGGGTTCACAGGCGGAGCAGGTCAGCATCCCACTTCATCTCCATCAGGACCTAGTCTGGTGGTGCTCGGACAACAGCCTGTGTATAGGCAGGCCCTCACCATTGACTTGTCCCTAGAGGGCTGGGGAGCTACCTTGGAGAGCCACAGTGTCCAAGCTGTGTGGTCCCGTCAGTAGCAGGCGGCCCACATCAACTGGCTCGAGTTGATGGCCATCTGGCTCGCTCTCAAAGACTTCCTCCCGATGATCAGCGGCAAGGCAATCCTCATTCAGACGGACAGCTCTACCAGCATGTATTACATCAACAAGCAGGGTGGCACAGGTCTCCTCCCCTCTAAACTCAAGCAGTCAGCATTTCGGAGTGGGCTCTGGTAAACAACAGGCACCTGGCAGCAATCCACCTCCTGGTGGAGTCCAACCTAGAGGTGGATTGGCACAGCAGGTTAGGTGCGGACAACTACGAATGACAGTTGGACAACCAGGTCCTTCAGGGTATCTTCGACAAGTGGGGTCATTCTCCGGTGGATCTCTTTGCCACCTGACCAACAGGAGGTGCTCCCAGTTTGCGTCTTGGCAGGGACAGAGCAGGGGCTCTCTGGGTGATGCGATGCAGATCCCGTGGAACACCATGAATGCGTATGCCTTACCTCCCACTCCCCTGGTCCACAGGGTAATCTGCAAGATCAGGGAGGCCCGACACCTCTGTATCATCCTGATAGCTCCGTGGTGGCCAGCAAGATCATGGTTCTCTGAACTTCTCAGCCTGTCGGATCAGGCCTTGGTGCACCTTCCGCTGTGCTCAGCCACCTACTCTCTCAGCAGAAGGCACGGTCATCCACCGTGCCCCCCAGCAGTTAACCCTCAAAGCGTGGTTCCTGAACAAGTCACACTGAGGCATCTGCATCTGTCACAGGCTAACCTAGAGATTATCCAAGGGGCTCGGAACTGATGCTTTCAGGAGCCAGTACAAAAGCAAGTGGACCAGGTTTTGTCACTGGGCGGAATCGAAGGAGGTCGATCCGTTGACCTGCACGTTGTACGACGTGCTATCATTCTCTGTGCACCTCGCACACTCGGGGGTACAGGTAGACACATGCTGCACCTATCTGGCAGCCATTGGAGCCTAAAGGAACTCAGGAAGAGGAGGTATTCTCCAGCATGGGGTCTGGCATGGATTCACATGCTCATGAATATTCCCCGTCGTCAGGCTGGGAATCCTCGGTAACGAAAAAAATCAGTATCAGTTTCGTTTCTGATCTGTCTTTCTTAGTAGTAACCAATCACTGATCTCTGGGTCATACTGCCCCCAGCCAATGACTGCCCTCTCCCTAAGCCCCGCCTCCGGCAGCCATCCTCAGATTTTTACTGCACGTTCAAGTGTTGGGAGTCCTGGTGCTTTAGCTCTCGAGTTTTTGCTGCGTTTTCATGCGTTTTCAGGAGGTTTTCTCATTTTTCGATTAATCGAGCCTCAAGCTCCACTGTTTCTACTTCCGATAATGGGGACCTGTTTCGGAATTCTTCTACGCCCCTCAAGGGTGAAGTTTTCGTCGAGTTTACGCTTCTTGGAGGATTCTGGAAGATCTGGGGCCTACCTCAACAGACATGGCCCAGGACAAGGAAAGCTCGACGCCCGGATCCAAGCTGTTCAGGTTCTGCCCTGGATGCGGATTACAAAATGTTTTCAAGGAGGACGAGCATTCGTGATGTCTCTACTGCCTTCATGAGGACAAGACGCACGTGGAAAAGGACTGTGCGTTCTGCAAGAACCTTTCGGAACGGACCAAGCAAGATCGTCGTTCCCGCCTCGCCGCTTGGCTGGAGAAGGGCACAGCAGGTGAGAAGGCGAAGAAAAAGTCTGAGCGGGCTTCTAAATCCTATGAGGGCGCCCCGGTGACGGGTGCCCAACAGAAGGCCAAGCACCGCGAGTCTGCGGGCACCGGGAGCGCAGAAAGGTCGGGCTCCTCGGATGCCAGGCAGGACGTGACTTCCCGGCACGTTCAACCATGAGCCAGCTCTTTGGTTTGGGGAAGAGGAAGTCCGAGAACCCGGGTAAGCTGCTGGAGCGACCCTGGTCGATCTCGAAGGGACCCGAGGGGGAGCGAGGCGCTGACCCTCCCCCCAAGGCAAAGGCCCAGGACGCACCTAAGGTGGTGAGGGCTTTGATCCAGCCGGCAAAGGCCTCTATTGAAGTGGTCGCTGCGGCCCTGGCGAAGCTGGCTGAGACTACGCTAGTGGAGACGGCCTCTGGGCCCAGAGTATCCCTGCCACCGCGGAGGGAATCCTCTTTCCAGCCCATCATTAAGACCCCTGTGAAGACCCCGGAGGGAAAAGAGGGGGGGCGGGGGCCATTACAGACTCGGAATCAGCCTCTGAGGAGGATCTGGTGGAAACCGTGAAGGGCCTCAACGAGAGGTTCGAGAAAGTTCGTTCCCAGGGGAAGGAGCCTGCTGAGGAGATCGAAGATAGCGAGGATGGCGAGGGCGACGAAGGCCCGGTGGAGCAACCGTCCCTCCCGTTGCAGCCATTGCCAGAGCCTCAGGATAGCTCGGCGGCCATTTTGTTGGCAATCCAATCCTTATGTACTGAGATAATGACGAGGTTACCACGGACCCCGACGGAGGATCCTGAGCCAGGACCGTCGGGAAGCCCCCCAAACAAGCGGAGGAGAGTCCATCCCGCTCCACCCTTCATGCCCACAAGGCCTGTGGACCCCTCATCCCCCTCGCCTGACCCTCGGGACGACACGGCGACGGATACGGGGACAGACGACGATGGTGGCGATGATACGACGGACATTGCTTCATCGCCTCCCCCTCGGGCCTCACCGCCCGACGAAATTTGCTCCTTTCACGCCATGATAGCCAGGGCGTCTAAGCTCTTCCAACTCTGCCCGGAGGAACAGAAGAAGGAAGGCTTTCTTTATCAACGACGGGAGGCCAAGAGAAAGACGGTCCTGGCAGTGCCGTTGCTCGACGACATCTGGGACGAAGGGCTGGCTGTCCTCAAGAACCCTTCTACGACGCCCGCCAAGAGGGACAGGTACGAGAAGAAGTACTGGGTCCCTGACGCTGCCCCCTTGTGCCTCAGGGCCCAGCCTACGCCGGACTCGGTCGTCTCGGCAGCGGCCAAGAAGAAGGCAGCGGGTGCGGCAGCATCAACTTCCACTTCCCCGCCGGACAGCGAGGGCAAGAAGCTGGACTCCATGGGACGACGGGCCATTTTGTCGGCGGCAACGACGATTAAGGCGGCCAATGCCTTAGCGATCGTAGCCAGTTACGACAGGGAGCTTTGGTTCAAGTTAGCTCCCCTGCTGGACTTCCTGCCGGACGACAAGAGAGCGGAGGCCCTACAGATTCTTCAGGAAGGCGAGGTGGCGTCGGATCACGCCATAACGGTGGCAACGGACATTGCCGATACCGGATTTCGCCAGATGGGCAACAGAGTTTGCCTACGACGAGGGTGGCTCAAGGCGACGGACTTCCGCCAGGACGTTCAGACCAGAGTGTTGGATATGCCGTTCAACGGCAACAACCTTTTTGGGAAGACGGTGGATGAGTCGCTCCAGGCCATCAAGACCGGCTCGGAGGCGGCCCGGGCCCTAGGGGTGCTTCAACAACGACGGCCCTTTCGGAGCTCCGGAGGCAGACAGGGTGCCTCCAAGGGATCCAGCGGTGGCTCTTCCACATACCGCCAGGCGGCCCGCTCCTTGTCCCAGGAGGCCTACAGAGGTCGCGGCAAGCAAGGAGGATCCCGCCGTCGTCGTCAAGGAGGCCATGGTGGCAAGGCCTCCTCCAAGCAGGACTGAACCGGCCGTAGCGTCGGGCCCCCACCGAAGCACCCCGGTGGGAGGCCGGCTGACGAAGTTCGTCAGCGTGTGGGAGTACATCTCCACCGACCGTTGGGTGCTGGACACCCTGGCCAACGGGCACTCGCTGGAATTCCAAATGAAGTGTCCTCGCATTCCTCCCGTGGCCAGGAAGGAGAATCCCGTCCCTCAACTGCTGTTGGAGGTAAGGGCGATGCTCAAGAAAGGTGCCATCGAACTCGTCCCCAGGAGGCTCCGGGGCTCCGGAGTGTACTCAAGGTACTTCCTTGTCAAAAAGAAGACAGGCGGTTGGCGCCCCATCCTGCGTTTGTTAAACAAGTACATCAAGGCACAGAAATTCAGGATGGTCACCCTCCAGCATGTGCTGGGACAGCTGGAGGAGGGCGAATACCTATCGTCGTTGGACCTGGAGGATGCTTACTTCCACATCCCCATTCTAAAAGGACACAGAAAGTTTCTCAGGTTCGTGGTTCAGGGACGCCACTACCAATTCAGAGCCCTGCCGTTCGGATTAAAGTCGGCACCCAGGGTATTCACCAAGTGCCTGGCACCAGTAGCGGCGCGGCTGCAGGGGATCCACGTCTACCCCTACCTGGACGACTGGCTAATCCGTGCAAGGACAAGAGAACTCGCCGTCGAACACACAGCGAGAACCGTCCGGCTGCTCACGGAACTGGGATTCGCCATCAACTACCCCAAATCCCACCTGGTTCCATCGCAAGTAGCACTGTTTCTGGGAGCGAAGCTCGATACAGTGGGGCAATTGGCCTCCCCGTCAGAGGAGAGGACGAAGGCCATTTTGGGCAAGGTGCAACGCCTGCTAGCAACGGACGTGGCCAGGGTGAGGTCCATCAAGTCCCTCCTCGGGATGATGTCCTCGTGCATCTACCTTGTACCCCTTTGCAGACTTCGGATGCGTCCGCTACAGGAGTTCCTCGACGCCCGCTGGTTTCAGGCGACGGGCTGCTTCGAAGACAGGATCCCTCCCGACGAGGAGTTCCGTCAGGCGATCCTATGGTGGGGTACCCGTGCGCACCTCACGGCAGGGACGGACTTTCAGACCCCGGCGTTTCAGGAGACGGTGACGACGGACGCCTCCTGGAGGGTTGGGGGGCCCACACCGTAGATCTCCACGCAAGAGGCCTTTGGCTCCCGGAGGAGAGGTCTCTCCACATCAACATTCTGGAGCTTCGAGCAGTGTTCTGGGCGCTCAAGTCGTTCCTTCCGTCCCACAAGGACAAAGTGGTGAGGATCTTCACCGACAACACCACCAAAATGATTCTATTCTCTTACCTATACCTGTACACTCCCTCAAAACTATATGCTAGTTTTTTTCTTCTACACGGTGTGTATTGATATGTTCTTACTGCACTTTTATGTTGTTTCTTGCCTATACACTGTATGTAACCCAAGCTTAAGTAACCTTGTACCTGCTGCGCCCGGCTACCCCTGGGTTTTGTGCGCATTATCAAATAAAATAAACATAAACATAAACATAAACAAACCACCACGATGTTCTACATACGGAAGCAGGGAGGCACCAGTTCCCCAGCCCTATCCAAGGAGGCCCAGGATCTGTGGCACTGGGCCGTCGCCCAGGGGATGTTCCTGGTTCCCTTCCACTTGGCAGGAATAAAAAACACCATCGCCGACTCACTCAGCAGGGAGCTCGGCTCGTGCCACGAGTGGGAACTGCGTCAGGACCAGGTGGATCGGCTCTTTCGCCGATGGGGCAAACCCCGGATCGACCTTTTCGCGACGGCGACGAACTCCAAGTGCCAGAGGTTCCCGCAGCCGAGGAGCATGGGTGATGCTTTCTCGTTCCCTTGGAACGGCCTGTTTCCATACGTGTTCCCTCCATTGCCGTTGCTGCTCCGTCTCATCAACCAGCTCAAGAAGTCCAGGTGCAGAATGATCCTCGTCGCACCGGCGTGGCCGAGGCAGATCTGGTTCCCGGACCTTCTGGACTTGTCAACGTCCCCACCAGTCAAGCTGCTGGCGGACACGTATCTTCTCTCCAGAGAAGGAGGCGCCATTCTTCATTACGACCCGGAGTCGCTGAACTTGCAGGCCTGGCTCCTGCAGCACTAGAGTTTGGAAGGTACGATATCCCGGCTGACTGCAGAGAGGTTCTTGCAAAAGCCAGGGCGTCCTCAACTCTCAAGTGCTACGGACATAAGTGTAAGAGGTTCTCTGTCTGGTGCCGTGCACAGAAGATTAACCCTCTGCGGATTACGGCCCCTCAAGTACTGCCGTACCTACTGTCGCTGGCCAAAGCTGGACTGGCTCACGCATCCATCAAAATACATCTGGCTGCCATCTCCCGATATACCAGGACTGGTGGTCAGTGATAATGTCGAATGCAATAATGTCGACAGTCAAAATGTCGAAAAAAAATGGCGAAAAAAATAATGTCGAAAACCAATAATGTCGAATTTTTTCTACATTTTTTCGAATTTTTAGAAATAAATAAATATATATAATTAAAATGTGTTGAGTATGAGGGGTGAGAGGGTGGTGGGGGGGTGAGGGGGATGGCAGGGGGGTGCTTGAGGGGGGTTGGGGGGGACCCCCCCTAGTAAATGATATTCTTATTTATTTATTGAATAAATAAATATATCATTAAAATGCGTTGAGTATAAGGGTTGAGAGGGTGATGGGGGGTGGGAGGTTGGCAGGGGGGTGTTGGGTGAGGGGGGTTGGGGGGGCTGGGGGGGACCCCCCTAGTAAATGATACTCTTCTTGTTTATTTATTTATTGAATGAATAAATAAATATATATATATAATTAAAATGTGTTGAGTATGAGGGGTGAGAGGGTGGTGGGGGGTGGGGGGGTGGCAGGGGGGTGTTGGGTGAGGGGGGTTGAGGGGACTCTTCTTGTTTATGTAATTATTGATACTGCTAAATGACATTATGGACATTTTTGTTTTCTAAAAATTGACTCTTTTCATTATATGTATAGGTTTTCGACATTGTTTTCAACATTTTTTTTTTTCGATATTTTTGTAAGTCGACATTTTATTTTCAACATTATCACTATAAACCACCAGGACTACGGGACGGGCGTCCTTGTGGTCTCATCGCCTGGTGAAGGAATTTATGAAGGGACTATTCCGATTGTTCCCGCCAGTGAAGGCTCCAGCCCCGGCGTGGGAGCTTAATGTGGTTCTGACCAGGCTCATGGGGGCCCCATTGGAGCCTATGCATTCGGCGCCTTTGAAGTTCCTGTCGTGGAAGACAGCTTTCCTCGTGGCCATCACTTCCGCACAACGAGTGGGAGAGATCCAGGCCCTATCTTGCAAGCCTCCATACTTGACTTTTCACGACACGAGGGTGGTGCTGAGGATGCACCCCTCCTTCATGCCCAAGGTGCCGTCGTTCTTCCACCTCAACGAGCCCTTGGTGTTACCAGTTTTCTTCTCGTCGCCTTCGACGCCGGCCGAGAGGACTTTGCACTCGCTGGATGTAGCTAGAGCGCTGAAGTTCTACGTGGCCCCCACGAAGAGTTTTTGGAAGGCGTCACAGCTGTTTGGGAACTTTAGGACTGTGAATCAAGGGAAGGCTCTGTCGAATACTTCCATTTCCAGATGGCTCTCCGGCTCCATCATGCACTGTGACCGGTTGGCAAACCGACCGCTGCCCGGCCTTCCGAGAGCCCATTCGACCAGAGCGATCGCTGCTACCACGGCGTTCCTGTCTGGTGTGCCCCTGCTGGACATCTGCAGGGCTGCTACGTGGAGGTCGACGCACACCTTCACAAGATTCTACTGCGTCGATCGGGACTCCAGGGAGGAGTCCAGGGTCGGCCAAGCAGTGCTGCGCAACCTGTTCGCTTAAGGTGAGCCTGGTGAGGAGGTAAGAGATGCTTAATGTTGAGTTGTTGTATTGCTTAATGCTGTGCCTGTTGCCACCTCCCGTGGTTGTGCATGTGTGTACTGCTTTGTATTCATGAGCATGTGAATCCATGCCTGACCCCATGCTGGAGAAGGAACAAGTTACTTACCTGTAACTTGTTCTCCAGCATGGGTCTGGCATTGATTCACATGCGAACCCTCCCGCCTACCGCTCTGCGGCTCTTCACTTGGTCATACTGCCACTTTACGTGCTACCAAATCTGAGGATGGCTGCCGGATGCGGGGCTTAGGGAGAGGGCAGTCATTGGCTGGGGGCAGTATGACCCAGAGATCAGTGATTGGTTACTACCAAGAAAGACAGATCAGAAACGAAACTGATACTGATTTTTTTTCTTTACCGAGGATTCCCAGCCTGACGGGGAATATTCATGAGCATGTGAATCCATGCCAGACCCATGCTGGAGAACAACAGTTACAAGTAAGTAACTTGTTCCTTCTCATCCTCTAATCCAGTGGTTAAAAGACACTTGGTGGGCCTGACCAGGCTTTATCCGCCTATCAAGAAACCACACCCGGTGTGGGACCTCAATGTGGGCTTGGGCACCCTGGCGCATAAACCATTTGAACCTATGGCGTCCGCGGACATCAGGCTAGTCACCATTAAGACGGCCCTCCTGGTGGGGCTTACCTCGGCATAACGGATCATCCAGGCGCTGGTAGCCTCAGAGCCTTATACTACTTTTCATAAGGACAAGGTGGTGCTTGGAACTCACACTGCATTCTTACATAAGGTTGTCTCCTATTTTCACCTAAATAAGGAGATCGTGCTACCAATGTTCTTCGCGGACCCGAAGGATGACGTTCAGAGGATATTGCACTGTCTTGATGTGAGGCGTGCGCTGAGATACTACCTCGACAGGACCAAGAGCTTCCACAAATCTGATGCCCTCTTTGTCACCTTTGGTGGGTCAAAGACTGGCTGTCAAGTCTCCAAGGCTTCCATAACAAGGTGGATGGTTACAGCCATCAAGGAGGCGTACCAGGGGCAGCACAAACCTGTTCCAGCAAATAATCATGCCCACGCGATCAGAGCAAAAGCCATGGTGGTTGCTTTCCAGAGGCACGTCCCGTGGCAGGTTATGAGCAAGGTGGCTACATGGCCTTCGCCCTCGGCCTTCTGTAAGCACTACTTCTTGGATGCTTGCTCCAGGTCGGATGCAGCATTTGGTCAGGCAGTGGAACTTGTTTTCTTAAGAGAGCACCTCTCCACCCTGAGGCTACATTCAGTTGTACTCGCTCATACAGTATGGAGGAAAGGGGACGGAACGTAGGAGTAATGATAAATTACTCACAGTAGTGACTAACATACTCCTAGTCCATAGTCCCCTTTGCTCCATACGTCCCACCATCTTCGCCCCTAATAAAACTATTGTCATTAGGCAATGTTAATATTGTCGACGTGTCAAAGGGGACTGAGAGGCGCCGGTGGGTGAAGTCAGGGGAGCGCCTGCTCCCAGGGCCACACCCCCGCGTGCATCGAAATTTAAAGGGGAAGATGATTTTTCTGGTGAAAAAGGTTACGTCTCCCGTCCCTAGCAAGGGATGCCCATACAGTATGGAGGAAAGGGGACTATGGACTGGGAGTACGTTAGTCACTACGATGAGTAGCTTATAATATAGTGTAACAGGTAGGCCACAGCATTCTTTGCTCAAGTAATTTGTAGGTACCTGCATCAACAATGAGGAGCCTGCAATTTACACAGTTCTTAAAAATTAGCCTTGGGTGTGTCACTCTCCACTCCCTCACACAGACTTTGCACTACCTCAGCAGTGCCCTGCACATCCTCAGCCATGCCATGACATCTACAACCACAAAGACATTGTGAAACAAACCAAGAAGCTGGTGACGCAAACCAGGAGGAGGGTCGGGTTGATCTATAGTTAAGTTAAACTTTGAAAGACTGAAACAATCATTGGTTGCTATGTTGAAGTCTTGGGGAAGTGAACCCCAAGGATTATGTCTAACTGTTTGAAATTGAGCAAGGTAATCTTGAGACTTTTGTGGAACTTTTTCTTGAAACTGGGGAATGGGAGCTGAATGGGAAGTTGGAAGAAGCTTAGAACTTTGTGTTGGTCACCATTTTTTTTTATTATTGACATCCCTATACATTGTTTAGCTTTAGTTTGAGGGCAAGGATAGGTTTTGGACGCAGACTTTTTAAGTAGAACTCTCTGGCTCAGACTTTCCTTAGTTTCGTTCAGGTAGGGAAATCCTACCTTAGCATAGGGCAAGTTAGGCCTTCTACCATCCTGACATTTGATTCAATGAACTATTTCATTTTGAACTCTGAATCTGTTGTCTGTGTCTTGCTTCATGAGGCCTTCACATAATTTAATGTAATTATTTTCTGAATAAAGTCGATACAATTAATGTGTTTTGTTACAGCATTAATAAATAGTAAAAGTGATTCTCTATCGAATTATGTATATGTGGAGTTTATAAGCATGAACACAAGAATGTGGCATGTTTAGTGTCTGATATCATGGCTCGGAGTTGAGAGAGGCTGAAGCTCGGGATGTGGCTTGGGTGATCAGGCCGGATGTTGCCATGGATGACAAACAATCGCTGGACACAAGTGCTGCAGCAGTCTAGATGACGACCGCCCAGCCCTGAGTGAGGCTGAGTATTACAAACTCCGCTCCCTAGGCTCTGGCACAAGGGCTTCAGCAGCAAACAACAGACTGACTGTTACGGCTTTATTGCAGGGAGAAAAAACCAGAGCTGAGGCCATCTGAATTTCCATTGAAAATGCTGCGCCATAGAGGGAACATAAGAAATCTGAGGAAGCGGTACAATGAAATATTGACATAGACTTTGAACATATGGGATCCTTTTTGTACATTTGTAACAGGACAGATGGGTAGCAAGGGACTGGAGCGCCATGCCTATTATGTTCCTGGCTACTACAACACCCCATTTCCATCCTCTGGGGAGGACTAAGTTCTGCGGGTACTGTTGTAGCTGGTGCAAGCTTCTTCATTGAGATATTCACAAGAGAGTATTAATTCAGTCCAGGATCTTTTCCTCAGGTTTGCTTCTAACGTGGTAAAATGAGGATAAGGTCGCTGGTAAACCAGTCTTCTGTGATTTCCGAGGGCTTGTCTCTGAATAGGCCCAGGTGAAAATCTCTGCAGTTTCTTCTCTGTGCTCTCAAGGCTGTTGGAGGAACGGAACACCTTGTTCTGCTTTTTTTTATAGCATTCAGTAACCCCTGATTGGTTTTACCCAGGGGCTTGCACACAGCTTCCTCCTCTCCCTTCATTTATTTATTAAATTGTTTTTTTTTTATAATGAGCCTAATACCGTACCTGAGTTCGGTTTCTAAGCGCGGATCCATGATTCAAACCTCTTTTGCCCTGCGTGGTCTTGCTTCCAAGACCAGCGAGTTGCCCCTGTGCTATCCTCCATTATCACTGTGTTCTGGGCCCCACCCCTTCGCCCTCAAGCCTTCTAACACACCCCTCCCCTTTAGGTGGTTTGTGGAGAATGGCCTGGCCTGGTGTAGGTTTTCCCGACATAGTGGTAAAGAGCAGTGGAGCAGCTGCTCTGCACTTGGGTGGGAACGCGTTTTCCCTAATGCTTGGTGTAACAATGCATTGCCATCGGGAGCAGTCTCCCCTGTGTCAGCATCCTGCGGAGGGGACGTTCCCGGATGGAGCACTCCACTCCCTTCCCTTCTGTGTGGCCCAGCTCCGTCCAGTGCACTCAGCGCCCTCCCTGACTCCCTTGTCCAGCACAATTCCCTCCTGTTGGGGTCCATTGTTTACAGGAGACGGTAGATGAGTTCAACATTGTTGAGCCTCAAATACATGTAAATAGTTGCCACTTAAGTATAGTTATCACAGTGGCAGTCGACCCCTGGTTCATTCATATTCACGAATGGCCTTTCTAATCCATTTTCATAAGTGTATATTGAGCTGAGAGGAGTCTGAGGCCTGTTGCCACTTCTGCGTGCCTTCTGCCAACGCTGCTTTGGAGTGTGAAACAGATCCTTAGTGAGGGCAGCTGCAATGTGGGGTACAAAACATTAACAGTTTAAATAGACACAGGCAATCTTACACATTTTATAATATTTCTGCATCGGTTTGCAGGCAACCATATTTTGGGGGCCAAGTCCTGCACTGTTTAGTGCTCCTTTTAAGTCCAAACATTAACTCGCACTGTAACCCTATCCTCTCCCCCAGACTCCAGATCAGATATTTAAGTGCAAGTATTTTTCTACCTGTTTTTTGTAAATTGGGATTAAAAAAATCATTGCTTTTCCCAATTGAGGTATTTTATGGGCAAGTAAAATATATTTGTATCTCTAAATGTTGTTCTGTAAAACATTGTTCTTTCCACCTTTTAATTATCAAAATAAGATGCATTTTGCCCTTAAAGTTCCCCTTCTTTTGAGGCAGTAACTATAGTAGAACTCTTTCCTGTGGCACAGATCTGGTGGTGCCACTGATGCATGGAGCTGTGTGGGTGAAAGAAATGGGGCAGGCTCCTATCTTTCTATTGTTTGATATGTTTTGTTGTAGGTTTACTTCCTATTGTTCGTTTTTGATATTTTTCATTTTTTTGGGACTAAATGTGGTGTAAACACCTCTTATCAGGGCTGGGCCTCGCCTGATGAAATAGTTTGTATTCTGTAATTTATCCAAACCTTAACTAAAATCCCGAGTAGTCTCATTCTAACCCAAACTAAAATCAATAGGTATTGCAAACTTTAAACGTTAAACCAAAATGTATTATTACCCTCATATTAGCCTTGCCTAATGATATTTCACATGCAGGGTTTTGTACTTTCTGTGGTATATAGAAACAGTGTTCCAATGTGTCGAGGATGAGGATAACGTTCAAACGGCATATTTGCATTGCTGCCAATGTTTCTTTGTGTTTTCCATGCAAAAACGATTAAGCCATCAGGTTCAGTGGCCAAGTAATTTCTCTTAAGTGTGGTAAATAAACTAAGGTTAACACTGGATTATAGGGAAACGTTTTAGATCTTCGGTTTTGTTACTATACACTGTTTCCACAGGTATAGTTTACATAAATGAAGTAGACCTAATCGGACTAACTTGTGGCACGAGACAGATTCCTACTATTCTCCCTACATTTGTGACAACAATGGAACCACTTACCTGTAGGTTACGAAAAATACATAGTGACAAATGGCTGAGTTTTAATAAACATAAGGCACTAATACCGCTTTGCCTAGATAACATATATTAATGTAATATGGATTCTACTATATTACTAGTTGTGACTGGTTTCCACATCACGCATTATTGCAGAGTCAGCATCCTGTGCTTCAAAGTCCTGAATCACACCCCGATTTGATGCATTTAGGGAAGGAGTGCATTTGCCATTCAAATGAAATATGAGGCCGGTTCCAAGACGGCGGTTCACTAGGGAGGACGTGTGAGAGCGTGCTCCGTTCCCCTCCAGCAGCATATCACCAAAGCAACCATAATCCACCCTCGGAGCCAACCCCCAATGCTTGCAGGGGATAGCGCAGCTCCGAGACACCCAGCGCTGATAAGCAGGCAACCCGAAACAGAGCGGGGAGCAAGGGACATCCCAGGGCACACTACCAGGGGTGAGGGAGAGGCATACTGACCCGGCAGAGCCCGCGGGGTGTCTCGGCTCCTACCCGCAACCTCTCTGACCGCCCAGTGCGGACGGACCCACGAGCAGGCAGAAGGCTCGTCTGAGGCAATCCGCAGCAGAGCCCCACACATCAGGGGGGCAGAAAACATCATCAACCCTGGACTGCTCTGGGTGGGGACGTGCCAGCCTGGAGGCAGTACCACGCTCTAGAGCGGGGAAGGGGGTCGGCGCCCGGTGGAGAAAAAAACAACAAAAAACCAGCAGCCCTCAACGAGAGCGCAGCACCAGCTGAGCGGTTACTCCATAGGCGTCGCCGCGAAGCTCCAGGGTACCTCAGTCTGCGCCCACGCTACTGCTTATCCCCCAGGAGGCGCACCGGCCTCCAAAACAAGAAAGAACCGGGGTTTGGGGGGACAGCTGGCTAGGCACTCTCCACCAGCCACTGGCTGGGGGTAGGGATCACACGCCGTTGATGCACTACAAGAAGGGCGTCACTCCGCAATCGCAGGCATTAACCATATATGCCCCAGAACGCAGAAGAGATGGAACAGAACGCACTGGTCCAGAAGAAAAGCCTTGGACGCCGCAAGCACGCTGCCCCATAAGCCCCACCTTCGAAGAGGCCCCACATCAGTTGTAGAAAAACCCAAGTTGGACACAGAACAGAGGTGCGGGCCCCAGGGGACAAAGCAGGATATAGCCACACGGGGCAGGTACAGAAACGGGCAGTAATCAGCAGATCAGCACAACAGCGCGGGGAGCCCAAGAGGAGTCGGCAGCTGATCAGCGAGTCCCCACATCCAGCTGCACGCGACAACAGCCTACTTATGTCGGGAAGCAGAGGGAAAGCAGCGGCATCGAAAAAGCAGCACCCAACCTCCACCGTGGACGGCACCATCCAACACTGCTGGTCGAGAGAGACCGAGGACGGGGATCCCCAACACACAACACTAGAAGAACTGACCCTGTAGACAGGGGGCGCCAGCAGCTTGACTCCCACAATGACTGCCACAAAATCAGACATGGAGACCTGCTTCCAGGAATTCCTAAATAAGATGACCCAAGCATTCCAAGCACAATTCTCGACATTTATGGAGGAAATGAAGCAGTCGGTTGCGTAAATTAGGACGGATATCACTGAGCTGGGAGAACAGACGGATACGACAGGACTCCCCGCTCCATGGACGTAACCCTCAAAGAACTGGCAAAGGCCACACACAACATAGAGCTACAGTGCGAGGACCTGGAGAACAGATCCCGCAGATCGAATATTCAAATCTGGAACCTTCCTAATCAGTGACTGACACAGAGCTGAACAGTACGGTAACATGTATTTTTGAAAGCCTCCTGGATAAGGAACAAGCCGGGCACGTCCCGATAGACAGGGTCCACAGAACAGGCCCGAAGAGACAAGACCCAGGCTCCCAGACCGAGGGATGTGGTGGCAGCGCTGGCTAGATATCGGCAGAAGGAAGCGATCCTCCGTGCAGCCCGATCAGCGGAACCCATCCATTACAACGGGGTGGAAGTAAACATCTTTCAAGATCTAGCCCATGCCACCCTCCTCTAAAGAATAGAAATGGGACCTGTCCTGAGACACCTTTAAGACAAGCAGATCAGATACAGATGGACGTTCCCCTTCGGACTCCTATTCCATTGGGAAAGCAAACACAGGGTCACCACCCTAAAGGAGGGACTTCAAATCCTCCACCTAGACGACGAAGAGGACACTGCCAATACGAGGAGCTCGCCAAGATGCTCCTGCCACCCAAAACCCTGGGAATGGACGCAGGTGAAGTCCGGCCGCAAGCGACCCCCACCGCAGGGCCTTCGACTCTTCAGAAGAAGGATTAGAGGACTAAATTACACTCATAACTGACTCAGGGCTCGACCCAGATCTAAGGAAAGAGATGCACTCAATATCACTTCATACCTCCATGTTTGGGGACAGGGAGCGTGATAGGCTGCTCTATTGGAATCCAAATGGGGTTTTTAGGATACCCCACAGGTAGACCCTGGGAAATAAGGTGGGTCCAACCCTGCTCACGATGAGGGAGGCAACCTAGGTGGCGAGACCCGCTACAGGTTGGGGGGGTGGGGCAAGTGACGCAAAAGGGATGGCAGAGGGTTGTTGGGGGGAAGGAGGGCATGTGGGAGGGGCTCACGTTGGGGAAGAGCCTCCAGGACAAACCAATCCAGAAGCTTTGAAAGATACAAAGACAGGTACACCCTTACATATGCTTAAATTACTATCCATAAACATAGAGGGTCTAAATACCCCAGTGAAACGGAGAAAACTTGAAAGGCTATTAGCGCACCACAAATCCAACATTATTGCATTGCAAGAAACTCGCATCAAAAAAAGACTACCACCGCCTAAAGATATCAATCAATCAAACAGGCGAATGCCAAGAGCAAGGTCGGGGGGCTATTGATCGCAGTTAAAGCTTAATGGGCAGTGCAAATCCTATCCACAAAAGCTGAAGGAAGGAAGATACCTATTTGTAGCGATGGAAATGGACATGACCATCATTACATTTGCCACAGTCTATGCACTCAACACTGGGCAGGATGGGTTCCTGAGAGCGGTGCTTGCGGAATTAGAGGGGTTTGCACAACGGGAGGTGATATTGATGGGAGATTTGTATCTAGCATGAGTCCCCAAAAGGGGATAGAAAGACGCCTGCTCAACGCCCTCAAGCCCCTCCGTAACCAGCCCTGCAAAGTAAGATGGAACATTTGGCGCTGCAAGACATTTGGGTTACACTAAAGGGAACTGACCCGGGATACACCTTCTACTCCCATGTACATCACACATTCTCCTGCATTGACTACATTTGGGGGACTTACACGCTGCTGGGTAGAACACAATCCATAGAGACTCTTCTGATAATCCTCTCGGACCACGCACCAATTGTAGTGACAATTAGTCTGCACAGCCCTCAGAAGGGCCTGTGGTGTAGGGCCTGTGGTGTTGGTCGTACCCGAAAGAAGCACTGACAGATACTGCCTCAAGGGGGGACTTGGAATCCAAAATTAGAGACTACTTCGAACTTAATGGGGTAAGGGGAGTCTCCGAACCCATTATTTGGGATGCATTCAAGGTCACCATAAGTGGAGCACTGATTGCCCTCTGGGCGCACTGGTGAAAGCAACAGCGAGCCGCAAAAACCCAACTGGAAAACGATCTACAGGATGTAATGGGGAGAATGAAGCTTAATCCATCTAGGAAACTGAGGAAAGAACATCAACATATCAGGGGGCAACTTGATCTTCTCCAAACAAAAAAGGCTGAATGGGGCCTACTAGTGCTAAAACATAAATACTATATCCACGTCAATAAGGTGGATAGACTTCTGGCGAGATAGCTCAAGCAGAAAGTGGCTGCCCGAACAATTAAGGGGATCACCACCCCACTAGGAGAGAGGGTCCACTCTACCCCCGACATTACCGCCCAGTTTGTCATCTTCTACACAGAACTGTACAGATCGGACAACCCAGATGATGCACTCCACAAAGACTTTCTCAGGCCACTCACACTCCGAAGATAACCCGGGCAGAACAATAACGCACTAGAAGTAGACATAACACAAGAGGAGGTACTTCAGATGATAAAACGCCTCCCATCAGGCAAAGCCCCGGGCCCGGTCGAGTTTACACCTGGGTTTTACAAAGCATATCAACACATCCTGGCACCCCGACTAATAACGCTCTTTAACTAATTCACATCATCGGGAACCATCACCCCCACAATGGAAGAGGCTAAAATACTGCTCTTCCCCAAACCAGACAAAGACCCTACGCAATGTAGCTCGTTTAGACCCATTGCATTGATCAATATTGATGCAAAAGTCTACACCAGAATCTTGGCTAGCACTTTAGAGGCCCTACTGCCACAACTTATCCATCCAGATCAATCAAGATTTATCAGCCATAGACAAACACACAATAATATTAGGAGGGTATGCCATATCCTAGAGAAAATGCAAAAGGAGGGAGAGCCGGCAGTCCTCTCCTTAGACGCAGAAAAAGCATTTGACAGAGTGGAGTGGGACTTTCTGTTTAACTCACTGGGGAGACTGGGCATAGGGCCAAAATGTACAGCCGTGATAAGAGCAAATTACACGGACCCGACCGTGTGCCTCCTAGTGAATAAAACTCTTTACAGGAACCAAGCTGGGCTGCCCCCCGTCACCACTCCTATTCGCCATATATCTAGAGTCATTCCTGGTCTATATCAGTACGAACCAGGACATCAATGGCATACACTTTGGGAGGGACGAACACCAGGTAATGGCTTACGCAGATTATATTCTCCTGACCCTCGCTGAACCAGAGCAATCCCTACAAGCAGTGATAGGAGAGATCCAGAGATCCGGGAGAGTGGCCGGGCTGAAAGTGAACCTGGCAAAATCAGAAATCCTAAACCTAACACTGACTGGGGATAAACTAACACAAGCACAACAATCAACACAATTCTGATGGGTTCACACGAGCGTCAAAATTCTGGGTGTGAAAATAACTACAACTCTACAGGGTCTATATGGGGCAAGTTACCCCCTGCTGATAGAACAACTTGGGGCCCCCTCTCAACCTCCTGGTTAGGTAGACTAAATGTGATAAAAATGATGGTTCTTCCCAAACTATTATACTTGTTTCAAGCCCTCCCTATTGCAGTGCCGGAATCATTCTTCCGAGCGATATACAAAATTATAAATACATAGGTTTGGAACCAAAGGCCCCCTCGGGTGGCACTGAAACTGTTCTAGACACCCACTAAAGAGGGGGGCTAAGTCTCCCAGGCTTTCGCATGTACTTTAAGGCCCCCCAAATCAGAATAATAAAAGATTGGCTAGCTCTGGACTCCGGGAAGATATGGCGCCAGATGGACCAGACCGTGGCCGGCGCCACGCTGGGGGATGTTTTATGGCTCCAAAAAGAAAACCATCCAACTAATATGCATAAATCGGATATAACCAGATTGATATGATATATTTTATTTCTATAGCACTCATACACAGTTGTTTCAGAGCGTTTCAGATTGGTAGAAAAAATCTGGGACTCATTGGTGCATAACAATTCACTACATTCCCCTCCTCTTGCATCCCGATCTTTGGCAACCCCCAGTTCACCCCGGCATATCTGCCGGAGCATTCAAGAAATGGAAAGAAGTGGGTTGTGTGAGGGTGGGGCACATGTTCCAGGGACAAGATATAAAGTCTTTCCACCAGTGCAATGCCGATTTTGGGCTATCGAAGCCGATAGAAGGCAATACCTTCAGCTACGTCATTGGCTAATGGACCCCTGACAGCAGGCAGCAGCCACTCAGCCCCTCACCCCGTTTGAAGAATTCCTTACCTCCGACCCAGGGGATAAGCGATTGATCTACAATATATATAGGATAGGGCTGGACGCGGAACAGACTACCGCTACAAAATACATGAGCGCATGGGAGACTATGGTTGGGGAACGCATCCCACTGGAAGACTGGGAGGGACCTTGACGAAATATACTCAAATGAACCCAAGCAATGCAGATAAGAGAATTCTGGTACAAGCTTATGACACAATGGCACTATACCCCCACTAGGCTGAAACAGATGTATCCCAATACGATGGGGGAGTGCTGGCGGGGATGCAGCGGGGTGGGGGACTGGCAACACACTTGGAGGGGATGTCCAAAAACTGGACGGATACTGGAAAATAGTTGACCATCGCATGCATACAATTTTTGGAATGGGAGCGCCCAGAGGGCTAAAGGAAGGGTTACTGTGCCCAAATGGACCACCACGAGACAATGGGCAAAACCAACCAAGAAGGCCTATGCAATCCTCTCGCTGGCAGCTCTTTTGGTTATCGTGCAGAAGTAGAAAGCTAAAGACCCCCAGTTGAACAAGACTGGCTGACGAAGGTATGGCAGTTCATCGCGATGGAATCAATGATGTACTCACTTCAGGGTATCCAAATTAAATTTGCAATAGACTGGGAAGAAGTGATGGACTTCTTGCACGAAGACTACAGAAAAGGGTACTGTCTGCATACTCTCTGTATTATGGAAATAGGTAAAAGTCCAATGACTTACAAACTCAAGGATCGGCGCGAGGGGGGCCGAAGGGGGGATACTTGCAGAAAATCAAATAAAAACATTAAATAAAATTAAATATGAAAGAGAAAATGGCAAGGTGTAAAATGCCTAAGGATATATTTGTGGAAAATTCAGGAGTAGTTAGTAATGTGCCACATGCTACCCCTTTCGAAGATGAGAAGCTTAAACCAAAAAATTAACACATTTGAGCATTTACAGAAAAAAAGCAAACCACAAATGGTGAGAAAATGCTCAACTTCAAAATTACTTGTATGTTAGCAAAATCCATTGTGGATTGTGCTAATCTCATCGTGTGACGATTTGGGATGAAGCACTGATTAAAGAGTGGTGTGGCAGTACAATGGCTTGTTCCAAGAAATTGCTTCCAATATTGGTCACATCTGCTGCCTTATTTCAAAAGAAATAAGCTTCTGGAGCTGAAAAATTGAAACAAGCAATTCAGGAGGATTTTCCAATGTAGGAGATAGCACCACTGTATCAGAAAATTGATAGTAATTTAATTGGCAGGATATCACAAATCGTAAGAAACAAAGCTTCTTGCGAGACAAAAACAATAAATCTGGCAGAATGTTCACATTTTCACGAAAACTAGATGCTATACGACGGGATTGAGCAAAACACAGAGATGATGGCTGGAAAATTTAGAAATAATCTTAAACCTCTGGCAATTGCTCTGGGCAACCTTCCAGACTATCATTCTTCGCCTGCCAAACCATTACAGAAAGGGGTAAGGCCATATGCAAATCAGGCTTGGACCCAACCCCAAAGGGGCAGTCTAGCCCAAACTGCTAGGTCACAACCCTTCCGCATGAGACCACAAGCATACTCCAAACATGTTTCTGCCTCATTGGGGAGTCATCAGCGAGGAGTAGCTTGGGCCTCTGCGTCGGGATTGAACAACATAAGAAGGGCAATTGTAGTTAAATTCCAATAAAGAGGTGACAGTAGCCTCTTTCATATCAGATTTAGTATCAGACATCTTCCTCCTTAGAAATGAAATATTCTGAAGGCAAAGAACGACTCACTACATCAAATATCACACCTTTTTAGAGAAGTTATAAGTCCTAGGGATGGGGCAAAAGAAGAGATTGCATCCAACAAAGAAGAAACAAGGGGCAAAATCAGAATTGAAGAGAACAAGGAGAGACAAACATGGTAGACCAAGATCAAAATGGGGGACACAAGTATCACATCGTAACAGAATTTTTTGGGAAATGACAACTAGATTCAGGAGCCAAGAACAATTCAACAATGAGCAGAGGAACGTGAGAAAAACAGTGGTTAATATTTCAAGTTATTCCTCTCCAAGCCGAAAAATATAGTTTTAGAGAACTGTCTAATCTTTTCTCCTACAAAGGATTTTGACTTGACGAATATCATGCGATAGGTCACATTAAACGATATTTTGAAAATTGCTTATGAGGATTATGGAATACTTTAAATTGTGTCCTTATGTGTGCTCCTATTAGACAGGGGGAACTCAGTAGCTTTATTCTTTGAGTTTTTAAGTACAGATTTGAGAACCCATTCCTATAATAAAAATCAGAGAAATAAGGATATTTCACATTTAGAAAGGAAGGCTATTGGTTCTTTAAAGAAGAATACATTTGTCATTATAAAGCCTTCTGATATAGGGGGGAATGAGGTAGCAGTGTTTACCATATTCTACGATTCTGAAATAATGAGGCAGTTATCAGATAGCAACTATTTGGACTTACTGTAGATAATTGGGTACATGACCACGTTTTGAGTCAGGGTAAAGCTGCATTTATAAATGTGCTGTATCTGGTTACATTGTATCTATCAACTACCAACGATTCATAACAATATTCTGAGACCTCCTGGCAGACCAATAATATCATTAGAAGGTTTTGATGTGAAAAGATTTCCACTTGCATGAAAAACGTTCGTTTTTTACGATGTGACTTTATTGGCAACATACGTGCATAATAGGAAGGGTGTCCTCTTGCTTATAGAATGCAACCCTTGGGGAGGGGAGGGATCTGTGGCTAGTTAACTTAGACACTGTAGCTCTATATATAGGTCTATATGGCATAGTAATGGCTGTTTGGTACCAAATACGTTTCCAGAGTAGGTCAGGGAGCTATACGAAATTGCATATGCTTGTTGGAAATGTATACCTGTAAAACTATTTATTCAGCATGATAATAAATATTATATTCATCTCCAAAGCACGGCTCTGGGCTCATGTTTTGCTGGCCCTATGTCAACATGGTAGCTGTGTGTGGGAGCAAACGTAGCCCTTTGCAGGTGAGGGGGAGCAGTGGGTAAATAACATATTGATGTGGCTATGTTATAATGAGGATGATGGTAATATGGAGAGGAGATGTTACTGGCTGAAATTAGTCTTTAGATGAATTAAATATGAATAACGCCAATTTAATATAGAATATTCGCAAACTGAAATGAATTACTTGGAATTGAAAATGAAGGTGACTGATAATAGGATAACGAACAGCATGTGTCATACTTATTGTAATTCTAAAATAGAACATCCCATATTGGGAATTGCCCAGGGCAAGGAGAAATTGTATCTTAACTTATGATTTTGAATTGGCGGCAATAAACATGTGCCGGCAATTCAGAGCCAGAGGCAATACTCAGTGGAGATTGGACAGGGCTCTCTGTCCAAGGTCTGATTGACTGAGAAAGATGACGGTTTTGAATGAGAAGGTGGGATGGACTAAATGTGAAACTTAATTCGGTTTGACTATTTTTTCAAATGTTCAACAAAGGAGGCAAACTGGACACTAACCCTATGCAAATCGGTAAATATGTAAGGGTGATCAACCTAGGTGCTATACCAAACAAAACTATAAATGGATCACCTTCATCCAATCATTTAAATGATCGTATTATCAGTACAGAGAGTGTATCAACCCTACACTCCTGACCCAAACACCTGCGCTTACCCTAGGAGAACCCAGAGTAAGCGCCCCCAACCTGAATAGGGCAATCGATCCCCTGCAACGCCATCACTGTCCTGCAGAGGAACCGCATGGAGAAAAGGGGCAGTGCTTAACACCCTATTTGAAATTTGTGCTGAGTGTGGACCATCTCTGGCCGAGAGGACAGGACCAGATTGACCAGCGCCAGTGATCAAATGAGAGAAAACGAGAGAACTTCAGAGAAACAGAGGAGCAAAAGAGAAGAGGCAGGTGGATGTGGAGAAGTAGAGTGGAGAGGGAGAGGAGAACGTGAGCATGAGAGTAGAATGCTTGAATCAAGCGGGGTGTCTTCAAGGCACAATCAAATATACCTGTAGAAGACTAACAGCTGGTTAGAGTAGGGAAAGCAAGGAAGTTCCTGTTTAGATAGAGATCAGAGGACCTTTAGGTTGACATCTTAGTTTTTCTTTTTGCCATTTGAATACTAAGGGTGAAACATTTGCTATTTGCTTACCAGGGGCTAAGGACGTCTGGGTTAGGGAGGAGGTGCATAAAGGCGAGAGAGGGGTGGTCATAACACTTTTTTATATTTCAATAAAACCCTTTAACCATCTGTGCAGCTTAGAGTAATTATTGTGCCATCTCTGACACTGGGGTGTGATACTTCCTTCAGTAGATATTCTATTTAAAACATATGAAATGTTATTGGCTTCCAGTTTCAAAGATAGTGGGCCTCATCACAAGTTGGGCGGTAACCCGGCGGTAATTGAGTTGGGATACCGCCAAGCACAATTAGCGTTACCGCTAAGCGGCCCGGCACAATTTGCGCCGGATCACGAGTAGTGGTGAGGCGGTAAATCCCCATTTTCCATTGGGTCCATGGTTTTCCACCAGCATAATAAACGCATGCTGTGTAAAATCATACATTTTCGGCAGGAGGAAAAGTTATGGGAAGCGGAAACTAAGTCTGTTCTGTACCCCCACCACGTAACTAAAAGTAGGTGAAACACTTTTATGCCTGGTTTTAGCATCCCTTTTTGGCCTCAATGATTTGGGAAATGACGCCCCCCAATTGTGATACGTAAATACTACACACATGAGTTGAGATTGCATGTGTAAATGATTGCTGTGAGTACAGAAAATATTGCATGGGGTAAATATGGGTTCTTTAACCTAGACTGTATTTTCTGATTACATCACGTAAAACATATCCCATGTGTGTGATGCCAACCAACAGGTGGCTTTTTAAAAAATAGGAGTTATTTAAATACCACCATAGTTCTAGTGAGGTGTCCCATGCTTACCAGAAAGAATGGGAGTCCATTGTAACGATACAATGCCCTTCCATATTAAACATTAAAGTGAATTCACGGCCGAATAACGAAGCTCATGTTTGCATAGCGCTTGAGCTATTTCTAGAAAACGCTGGTGGAATGCGAATACAAGCTAGCCCAGTTCAGCCTTACATGTATAGTGCTAACACACCCACATGCACTTGAAAAGCGTCCAAAGAACATTACAAAAAGAAAGTACAAAGGAGACGCCAGTTCGAGCAGGAGCACCGAGACTTCTACTCTGTGATTTGGCAGTGTGTGCAGAATGATGCTGACTCAGAATAGACAGGCTCGCTCTCCGCAGATTCTTGGATCTTGCTGCCCAATTAATGCATAGTTTGTTAGCAATGTACATTTTAGAACATGCTGCATGTATGCAGTGGAACCGTCGCTGCCCAATGAAAATATGTACATGGTAAACATTCTGCCGATCTGCATTCTGTCAGGGCTGGACTAGGAACCAAAAGAGGCCCTCGACATTATTCTCAAAGTGGCCCCAAGCCTTTTCCTATAGGAACATGTAGAAATACCACACAAAAGCGGCACAGGGTGCAGAGGCCTGCCTGAAAATCTCCAGAGTTCCCTATAGGCCAGTCCACCCCTGCATTCTGAGACACAAATTATTTTCTTTTATACTACTAGCCGTCAATCCCAATTCCAGGGTATGGACTGAATAGGGAATGCTATAATATTTCTCTGTGGAGTCGGTCTGTGGTGTGTCTGGAAGTTTGTTTGCTATGACTACTTGGTGTCACTTGGTGTCTGCACTCCGCAAATGTCTATCTGTTCACTGGAGCCCCAACAGACTCTATAGAGAGATTAGGAGGGAGATGATAGCGGACCACTGGGTCAAGAAAGAAATGCAGAAAACTACCTTTGCTGTATTCAGAGAATCACGACTGAAAAGTTGGCTTCTGCGCCATTAGGTCTTGGCCGTCGCATGACTTTGCCCATAGGTCTAAGTTCCTGATTGGAGTATCCATCCAGCATAATCTACATAGTGGTGTTCTAGCTAAAATCCAGGATCTGCCACTGTTTGGTAAATCTGAGGCGTGGTGGGTGTTGTGGAATATTCTGCTCTATGCATTAATAAAGCACTATACCACACTGCGGTAAGCAGGTAGTGGTCTTTATTTCATCAAAACTGTCGGGTCCACAGAAGTGATAAACATCCTTTGGTTACAAAGATATGGGATAATATGAGTTTTTAAACTATCTTTATTGAATATTTGAAGCTGAATGTTACTAAAAAGGTGGACATTAGGGCACCTTTTATGCGCATGCGAGAGCAACATCTTTTCCACGGTTTTCTAAGAGTTGCTGCCAACAACTTGCATAACATGACTGCTCCGGTTTATTACAATGACAATAAATGAATAACTGTCGATTGTTTTAGCGCATTGTTCCAAAATACAATATTTCGAAGGGAGTGTGTCCTCCGACGTATTCCTTATCTTTGATAATACGTTTCCAGCTTGCTGGCCTCGGAATTTTTTTCTGTAGAGGGCGCTGCGTGTCGACGTCCGCCGAGTTGATGTCCCTCGACGACCACCGTATCGGCGCCGATGTCACCATGCCCATAAATAGACACGCGCTGCGTCCATTGTTCAGTTCCGTTTTTCCGCGCTTCGTGGGGCCTCGGAACGTCGTTGCTCAGTTCAGTCAGGTTTATCTAAATCTATTTCGATGAATATTCCTTATCGTTCTCAATGGCTTCTTCATCAGAACCGACGACGCCGCGATCCGGCTTCAAGAAATGTCGAGACTGCGGTAAAAAAATGGCAATAACGGATCCACACACGGTCTGTTTATGGTGCTTGGGGTCCGAGCACCATTGTTCGGAGTGTGAGGACTGCATGTACATGACGGCGAAAGCCCTGAGGGAGCGAAAGGGAAAGCTCGAGAGAGGTAAGTCAGCCAAATCCTCCTCGAAGGTTTCGTCGGCTGAGTCGAGGCATTCGTCTCTTCGCCATCGAAAACACTCCCATTCTAGATCTCGAAGCAGCTCCCACCATTCGTCGAGATCTAGACACTCAAAAAAGAGACGTCGAAGGTCCCATTCCTCGTCGTCTTCGGTATCCCCAGAAAGAGTTTCCTGTCCCACCAAACACAGTTCTCAAGCTGAGTGCGAGGAATTCAGAAAGAAAATGTTAAGCGTCTTCGAGAATGCGGCCTCGACCCCCTCGAAGACAGCTGAGGGTGATACCCCGGGTGAAAAACCCAAAAAATCAAAACGCCGCGAGTCGCAGCACCCGGCGAAACATTCCACCCGAGAGCGCCATGAGCCATCGGGTAAGAAGGCACCGTCTTCGACGCCGTCGTCGAAGGTTCCTTCTACGCACGGGTCGGCGCCATCGATGCCGAAGGGTTCCTCGACGCATCGGTCAATCGACTCGACGCCGATGAAAGAGAGTACCAACGCTCCACAGCCAACGGTGTTTTCAAGGGCCTCCGGCACGACGCCGAGACTGTCGTCGATGCCCTCGAGTAGGATCCCGATCCTTTCGAGTTCTTCGAGACCCCTCCCAGTTTTTTCGATGCCATTTTCGGCACCTTTGAAGCCGGTTACATCGGCGTCGACGACTTCGACATTTTCTCGTCCAATAACGACGAGTTTGGCTCCTTCGGCCCTAGAGATGGGCTTTACTCCATTTCAGAGATCAGAATACCCTGGTCTTTCTTCAATTTATGAAGAAAGGGAAGACACTGACCAAGAAACTTTTGGTTTACAGAGATCCACACTGCCTGCTGCAGAGGATTTCACCGCTGAAGAAAGAAGGCTGGAGGAACTACAGGAGTCACTTCATGAGGCAAGTGGACTTGACACTTCCCCAGAAGTGGAATTTGTAAAGCCAGACCCAGGGGAACATGCCGAAACACCATATAGAACCCTGATGGCAAGAATAATTGAGTTTATGGGTTGGTCTGCGCCTTCACCTGTTTTCCAACAGGATGATCTAACGGATATATTGGACAAAGGCCCACAGGAGGACCCGGTGGTCCTCTTTCATGCAGCCCTACAAAGAAAAATTGCATCCAATTGGGAAACTCCCGAAGTTATCCCAGCAGTCAATAAAAGACTGTCGACAAAGTATAGGGTAGCGGCTGCTGACCCTGAATACCTGTCAAAACACCCGACACCAGAGAGCCTGGTGGTTCAAGCGGCAACTTCATCCAGCAGCAGGACTGCTTACCCTACTGTCCCACAGGATAGGGATGACAAGAGGTACGACTCTATGGCAAAGAAAGTCTTCTCTGCCTGTAGTATGGCGTTGAAGTCCATCAACGCCACCTGTACGCTCGCCAGGTTCAGTCACACATTATGGGAGTGTGCTTCATCAGCGGCTGACTGCATACCCGATGGAGAGGAGAAGGAAGCCTTCCTTAACATCATTAAAGATGGCAAAGATGCCATGTGCGAATCACTTCAAACAGGCATCGATTCCGCTGACAGTATCAGCAGGGCCATGGCGGCAAGTACAACAATCCGCAGGCATGCGTGGCTGCGAAAGTCGGGCTTTGCCCCTGATGTACAGGCCAGACTTTTGAATATGCCCTTTGACGGCTCTTCATTATTCGGGAAAAAGGCGGATGACAGTCTGGAAAAGTTACAGACTTCTAAAGCAGCAGCAAAATCCTTAGGAGCTGCTATCCGCCAAACTCCTTTTCGCCCCTCAGGAACCTCTGGGAGAGGAAAGTCCTTTCGCTATTATTCCGCATTCGGGAAAGGCAGAGGACAGCCGGCTCAAAGAGGCCAAAGAAGATCCACCCGAGGTGGACGGGTCAAAGGTACTAAGACTGCAGCAGGTGCCTCTTTACCCTTGGCATCTGCATCAGCCGCCCCCAAACCACTCTTGAGGCCTTCGCACACAAGACACCTGTAGGGGACAGGTTAACTCACCATCTGACGGAATGGCAGGCTATAATCATCAGATGCTTGGGCGTTGGAGACAGTTGCCCAAGGTTACTGCCTACCCTTTGTACACATCCCTCAGAGTCATCCACCGGGGAACAGCTCCCTAAAAGATCCAGATCCGCTCCTCTTGCAGGAAATTATGGACCTGCTAGAGAAAGGTGCCATAGAACCGGTACCTGTAGCAGACAGGAACAAGGGCTGGTACTCCCCCTACTTTCTCATACCAAAGAAAGACGGAGGACTGAGACCCATCCTGGACTTCCGAGAATTGAACAAGCTCCTCAGGAAGGACAAGTTCAAGATGGTAACTCTCTCTCAGATCCTTCAGGCCCTCCAGCTCCAGGACTGGCTGGTATCTCTGGACCTTCAGGATGCTTATTTCCATGTGCCAATCCATCTCAAGCACAGGAAATACCTGAGGTTCGCAATTGGCAACTCTCATTATCAATTTCGAGTTCTGCCATTTGGGCTGACCTCCGCCCCGAGGGTCTTCACCAAGCTGATGTCGGTAGTGGCGGCGAGTCTAAGGAGGGAAGGGATCCACGTCTATCCCTACCTAGACGATTGGCTGATCAGGGCCGTATCTTCGGAACAGGCCCAGACCCAGCTAGATTATGTCTGCCTCTTCCTTCACAGACTGGGCTTCTCCCTCAATTTAAAGAAGTCACAGATGATACCATCTCAGAGACTCCAGTTCATTGGAGCGGTCCTGGACACTTCCCTGGGAAAAGCCTCGCCACCAGAGGTGAGGGCTCAAGATATTCGACAGATGGTCACCAAGTTTCAAAATGCCCAGCGTCTCCTAGCCTTCGACTTTTTGAGGTTGCTAGGCCTCATGGCATCCTGCATCTTCCTTGTGCCAGAGGCTCGCCTGAGAATGAGATCTCTTCAGTGGGCACTGAGAAGTCAGTGGTCACAATTCTCAGGGAGAATGACAGACCTCTTCCGGATTCCGGACAAGGTAGCCCACGACCTTCAATGGTGGGCCTATTCAGAGAACAACTTGAAAGTAGAACAGTTTTGGCAACCATGGCCGGAGATAACAGTAGTCACAGACGCCTCGCTCACAGGGTCGGGAGCCCATGCCAACGACTTGACCATCAGCGGTTGTTGGTCTCCATCGGAATCCAGACTACATATCAACCTATTAGAGCTGAGAGCGATCAGACTAGCGCTGAAAGCTTTCCTGCCATCAGTACAGGGGAGAAATGTCCTGATAATGACGGACAACACGGTGGCCATGCACTACCTCAACAAAAGAGGAGGCGTAGGATCACTGCCACTGTGCAGAGAGGCAATGCAGCTCTGGTTTTGGGCAATTCGGGAAGGAATCTCTCTATCGGCAGTCCACCTAGCCGGAGAGAAGAATTTGACAGCGGACGCTCTGAGCAGGCAGAGCACAGTCTCCCACGAGTGGGAGCTAGCTCAGGACGTCCTTCAAGAGATCTTCACCCTTTGGGGAACCCCTCTGGTGGATCTGTTCACCACAAGAACCAACAGGAAGTGCGATCTGTTCTGTTCAAGGGAATTTCCCCCGAGAGGAGCTCTAGGAGATGCGTTCGTAGTGGACTGGGAGTTCCCACTCCTTTACGCATTCCCACCAGTCCCCGTTATTCCTCAAATGATCAGGAGGTTGAGAAGATTCCGGAAAACCATGATCCTAATTGCCCCGGATTGGGCCAGGAGAACGTGGTACCCGGACCTTCTAGATATGTCCATCTGCCCTCCAATCCGTCTTCCACTTAAAGAGAATCTTCTCTCGCAGAAGGGAGGTCAGGTTCTCCATCCAGACACCAGAACCCTCAACCTTCACGCTTGGCTTCTGAAAGGTTGAGGTACGAGGATCGGGATCTCCCTGATGACGTCATGGAGGTGTTGCTTTCGGCTAGAAGACCAGCAACAAAGTCTTTATACCACTGCCGTTGGAACAACTTTTGCTGGCACTGTAAAAGGCTATCTCGCAGCGCTTTCTATCTTCAAGCGCACTGCGGAGGAACCATCGTATTTCAAAATTCCTCTAGTGGTGCAATTTCTCAAGTGTCTAACTAATGTTTACCCTCCAAAACCATTCCAGGTTCCATTATGGGACTTAAATTTAGTCTTAAACTTCTTAATGGGCACTCCATCCGAACCACTTCACTCTTGTGCATTGAGATTTCTCACACTTAAAACTGTCCTACTGGTAGCACTAACATCTGCTAGGAGGGTGAGTGAGCTACAAGCTCTCTCCTGTAAACCCCCACATACAATCTTCCACAAGGACAAGGTTGTCCTTCAGGTGAAGCCTAATTTTCTCCCAAAGGTGGTTTCTGAATTCCATATTACTCAGAAAATTACCTTGCCTTCATTCTACCCTCCTCCCCATCCGGGGAAAGAGGAGGAAAGGCTACACAGGCTGGACCCTGGGCGAGCTCTCAGCTTTTACATCAGCAGAATGGCTAGGATCAGGCAAGCAGACCAACTGTTTGTAGGATACTCGGGTCACAAGTTGGGACTACCCATAACAAAACAAACCATCTGCAGGTGGATTATCTTGGCCATCCTGGAATGTTATAGACTAGCAGGGATAGAGCCACCCCAAAATCTCAGGGCTCATTCAACCAGGGATATCGCAGCCTCTTTGGCTCTCCAGAGAGGGGTATCGGTCCGGGACAAATGTGCGGCTGCCACATGGTTGTCCGCACATACTTTCACAAAATTTTACAATCTGGATTCCTCCACTGCTCAAGAGACCAGATTTGGCAAGGCCGTATTACATTCGGTCCATCCCTAAAGGGATACATAACACTATCACTCCCTCCTCCAATTACATACCACTGCTATGGGAGTTTATCAAAGATAAGGAATACGTCGGAGGACACAATCCCTTCGAAGAACAAGTTACTTCTTACCTGGTAACGTTCTTTCGACGGGATGTTCCTCCGACGTATTCCTTATCGCCCCTCCCATCCATCCCCGTAGTGATATCTTCCCTTGTGGTTGCAGCTTTCGCTCCTTCAAGGTTACTAACCGATTCAGGCATGTCTTTTCTTATACTACAAAACGGAACTGAGCAACGGATGCAGCGCGTGTCTATTTATGGGCATGGTGACGTCAGCGCCGATACGGTGGCCGTTGAGGGACATCGACTCGGCGGACGTCGATGCGCAGCGCCCTCTACAGAAAGAATTTCCGAGGCCAGCAAGCTGGAAACGTATTATCAAAGATAAGGAATACATCGGAGGAACATCCCATCGAAAGAACGTTACCAGGTAAGAAGTAACTTGTTCTTCTCTTTCGTCCTGACTCTCCCACCTTCCCAACTGGTTGCGAACACCTGCATGCGCAGGCAGGCCGGAAAAGCTGGCTGCAAAAGATAGCTGTCACTTCAAGAAATTTGAAGCCGTAGGGCTTACGTCACGCGTGCGTCCCTCTGCGCCCACACCCTACCCCTGCGTCACCAATGCTCCACACCCAGTTCCTGTTTTTCCGCCTACTTGGCGGGTCAGAATTTTGCTGCGCTACGACCAGGGCCATTTTAAGCACTTTTGGGGCCCGGGACACAGACCTCTTTGGGGCCCCCTCCACCGATTCGATCACAACCCAAAGTTTATTATGCTGCCTCGCAGCAATGAAAATGAGCCGTAGTGAATGCCCAAACTATGTATACCACAGTGAACACAAACCATTACAGGATGAATTGATCAGAGGCGAATGTATTTGTCATCAGTAAGGCATTAGGTTTAGACCCTCAGCAGCATGCCATAAAATATCCCAACGTGCCATTTAAGTTAATGAACAATGGAAACAGACTTCTTTAGCTCAGGCAGCTCTGTGGGGCCCCCTCCAAGGTGGGGGCCTGGGGCAAGTGCCCCTTATGTCCTCCCATAAAGACATCTCTGACTACGACTCCCTCTTTTTTGGGGGCATTACTTTTTCAGTTCATCCCTTTTTTCGTAGCGATTGGTTCTTCTTTTCTTTTTTTTTATTTGTGGAGCCTCCATCTACATATGCCGTATGTGACAGGATTCAAGCAGTGCATACATTGCCGGAAGCATTACTCTGAGGCCCATCCCCATCATGCCGGTGTTTGGCTATTCATTACTCGGTGAGTACCTTTTGTCTTTTGCTGTGGGATTCACCCGAGGATTCTGCGGACTCGTCTTCGCTCCATGTCACAGAGGGGACCGGTACCGAAGACGACTGAAGACTTCATACAGAACAGGAGGGAGGCCGATATTGGTAAGAGAGGGACCATACCTTTAGGTAAGGTACGTGTTTCGGCACTGGCTTTCGGTACCCAAGGGAAGATCGCCTCCTTAGTTCAGGGGTGTTCAGGGGACCATTCCGGGGGAAACCCCAGGCGTGGTCACCTGAGAATACCTCTGGGTGGGAAAACACTGTACCTCCAGTTGGGAAAGTGTTAGTACCTCCAGGTGGGAAAGGGTCCGAGAAGATCCACCCGGTACCAGAAGAATTATTTGCACCAGAGAAAATTATTATGTTACTGGGGAAACCCTCAAATGCCTCAGTAAACCGAACAAGCAAGGGTTCCTTCAAAGAGGCGCACGCCTCCGGGGTTTACTCGGTACATTCAGATTACCCCTGTATCTGCTACAGCCAAGTCAGCTACTGCATGTGATTCGTCTGGTACTTCGGTACCAAAGAACACTGTATCCTTGGTAACCGCAGTTGAGCTCTCAAGCTCCTCAGTACCAAAGAAGTCCCATATGTCCTCTCACAAGAGGAATAAACCTTCTAACTCGAGATCCAGTCCGGTACTGACTTCTCCAAGGAAGCACAAGCGGAAAAAAAATCACCCGTTGTATCTATCTCTGATTCGGTATCGGAGAGTCAAAAAGATAATTCCGTTCCAGTTGACTCGGAAGACTTTGATGCTGCCACATATTTTACAGTTCCTCCGGATCAATTATTCAGCACTCTTTTGAGAGCAAATTCTGTTAGGCTCACCTGGCTCCCACAGAGGCGTCGATCTGAACTGGACAGCTGCGGTCTCCACCAATGTGACACGTAGGGCCGAGATGACGGACTGGACTGGCCCACCTAGCTTTGTTTGCTTGGCCTGCAGAAATATTCTTCTGCAAATGAAGAAAGGGAATTAACCACCCGTGGAGTTGAGTGTAAATTCCCCCCACCCCGGCTGTTCTCCCCACAGATCACCTTTGATGTCCCCTCTTATAGTCTCACCTTATGGTTTGAAAAGATGAGCTCTCCATCCTGCATTGAGCGCAGGGGCGCGTTGATAACCAGTTGCTTCACTGGCTCGAAGGAATCAGTGAGTTCCAGAAAAATATTCACTCCGAAAAAATATGTAGTTCGTAAGAGTTCACATGTCTGACTTTCACTCTTGTCCGATTCCTTGCAGTTTGCAGCTTGACCCGAGCGAAGAGTTCCTCGTGGTAGCTGACGAAGTTCGGGTAAGGATTTGGCTTATCCTACACAGTTCAATAAAATAAGGCCAGAATGTAAGCTGCTTGTTCCCTTATTCAGGTGTGGCGAGAAAATATGAAGTTCGGGGAATTATGCCTCCGGCTGTAAAATTAGGTAAGTCTATTGCGGTGAGAAGAGTTCCCCTTATTTGTCCCGTTGTCTCACCTTGTCGTCCTTTTGTTCCCCTTAGGGGCCGGGGTGCGGCGAGGATGCGATGGAGACTGCACCGACCTGTGAAGAGGAATAGTACCCCCGGTGGTAATCGGTTAAGTCTATCGGGGTAGTTACTATTGCCTCTGTTTATTTCCTTGGCTCACCTTTGCTGTTCTTGTGTTCCCCTTAGGTGCCAGAATGCGGCGGGAACGTGCAGAAGGATGTGGTGGATCGTGAGGATGCTGCGAAGGCCGGTGAGTTCAGCGCGGCGCTGCAGCAGGCGAGGCAGCGCACGTAAATGCTTCTTTCTTCCAGCTCGAAGGTGCGGTGGATCCGGAATTCAGGTAAGGATCGAAGGTTTGCTCTTATTCTAACCTTTCTCCTTCTGTTCCTCCCTTTTTCTAGGAGCTGCAGACTGGAGGCGGGCGTGGCAGAAGACTGGATGCAGGCTTGCAGACACGGTGAGCGTTACGCTGCTGGATGCAGAATAACGCGAAGTGTGTGCTGCTCTTCGGGCGTGGTTTAAATAGCCTCCAAAGTAGTCCCAGGTAAGTATTCTTCCCCAGCCCCACCCGAGTAAAAAATAGTCCCTAGGTAAAATAGTCCCTTCCAAGCCCCATTTGGCTTGGAGCTCTGCAGCATGGTCTGCACCAGGTAAGCTTGCAGCATGGTCTGCATCAGGTAAGTTCTAGTTCTACTCTGAGCCTGGTGCCTACCGCGCCAGGACTGACTCTCCATATGAGCCTGGCACCATAGGCGCCAGGACCGCACCCAAACAGCCCCTAGCAGGGGCTTTTGGGCTTGCTCAAAACAACTTGATGCCTGCTTCCGGGGTTGCTGGACCTGGTCTGGTTCCCCGGCGGTAGGCATCATGACAATTCACCTCAGGGTTTGCCACAGTTTTCTCCTCAATTTGAGGGCAATTTGTCTCAACAACTCAGGTTCCAGCACTATCTGGACCACAGCTGGCTTTAACCAATATCCAAGTGCCTAGATCTGTGATTTTCAACATCTACACACCCAAACCACCTGTATACCAGGGTTGACTCTTCTACATCTCCTTTTAGGTTACCAGATCCCCAACCTAGCCCTTCTCAAATGGCGAATGACATAACTAATATAGTACTCAAAACTATGCTTTCTGATCCCTTCTTAGAAGTTCTGGCTCAATGCATTAGAGACAAAATGTGGCCTATTATACCTCCTCAGGAATCAGTGCCCACCAATCCTATTCCTGAGCCAATCACTGTGTCAGTTGACAACGAGGATTCAAATCCTCCGTCCAAGAAACACATTTCCAAAGATTCTGACTCAGATGACGACACCACTCCGTCACCATCTAAGGTGGTTCATGAGATTGCGGCAAAAGCCATGCAGGCCTTGGAAATCCTTCCTAAGGAAAAGCCTTCCCATAAGTCTAAAATCCACTTCCTATGGTGTTCAATTCTAAAGCGAGCATTAGCATGTTGGGGAAAGCCTCATTCAGGTCTGCACATCTCCAAAGCTTTAGACACCAAGAGTAAGGTGCCTAAGGAAGAGCCTTTCATACCTATGGGAAATCTATCTGCACAATATGCGCTAGTTTCTGCTGCCTTAGACACCAAGGGAAAAGGTCCTACTCCATCTCCAGCTTCAGGTCTTGATAAGAATGCAAAAGCATGGGATGCACAAGGTAAAAGGTCCTACACTAATGCTACCTTACAACTCAGGCAAGTAAACACTGCTACAGTTTTGGCAGGATTTAATATCCTTAATTAGGAGAATGTGGAATGTTTTACAGACATGCTCCCTCAGGAAGCCGCTAATGAGTTTTGCTTTTGGATTTCAGAAGGTAGAGAGGTGGCTTTCCAGCAGCTTCAAGTGGTTAAGGACCTCACTGATAGAACAGCAAGAGCAGTCACTAATGCATTCTGCATGTGTAGACACACCTACTTATCAGCCTCTTCAGGATAACCAAGAGAAAGTTCTCAACCTTCCTTATTGTCAGCAAAACACTTTTTGATCCCTCCACTGATGAGGTCCTTAAAAAATGTAAAGCCAGTGTCACTGCAGCTAAAACCTGTAGCTCAATTTTGTTGAAACAACCGTATCACCAAAACTTTAAATCGGTCAAACCATGTCCTCAAAGAAATTGTGGTCCAGCCACTGCCACAAAAACGTATTATTCTTTTATGAAGAGAAGATATAGATATAAATCTACGTCGGGCCTTCCCCTACCTCAAATTCTTGTCAAGAATAAAAGAAGTCTATTTGACTTCCTGCTGGTCATGTACTTACCTTCCGCTCCTACTATCAAGGAGCATACATGCCCGGTAGCAGGAAGGCTGTCCAACTTTCTTCCTCATTGGTAAAGCATTACTCAAGATGAATGGGTCTTGAATATTATTCGACATGGTTACCGTCTTGCCCTTCTGGCTATTCCGCCATCCTCTTCTTTGAAGCTCCAAAAATCTTCCCCGGAGCTCCTGGAAGAGATCCAAAAACTAATTTCCTTGCGAGCTATAGAATTGGTTCCTCAAGAGGAATTAGGTCACAGGTTTTATTCCCGTTACTTTCTGATTCAAAATAAAACCGGTGGGATCCGGCCAATTCTGGACATCTCAGAATCCAACCAGTTTCTGTTAATTGAAACCATCCATATGGTGATCTATCCTCAGATTCTAGCCTCTCTTCATCTGAATAATTGGATGGCATCTATAGATCTGCAGGATGCTTATTTCCACATTCCCATCTTCAAAGCTCACTATCAATTCCTGAGGTTCGCCATAGGAAGGTCTCATTACCAGTTCACATGGCTGCCCTTCGGACTCAATTCTACTCCCAGGACATTAACAAACATTCTGGGAACAGTGGCAGCTTACCTTCAGTTAAGGACAATACTTCTATATCCTTACCTAGATGACTTGCTTCTCAAGGCCCAGTTTCGCAGGGAATTGCTTCAAAAGATGCAATTAACATGCCACACTCTGTTCAACCTGGGGTTTTCCATAAATGTGGCAAAATCCAAACTCATCCCTTCGAAAAGGATCCAATTTGTAGGAGCAGTTATAGATACTACTCTACACAGAGCATTCCCTACTCTAGAAAGGGTGAAAGCAATTCAACAAGCCATCTTGAAGTTCCAAACACATCACATTCTAACAGGCTTGGTGGTTTCAAATGCTCTTGGGGCTAATGGCCTCTTGTAGAAAACCTAGTTCCCTTTGCAAGGCTATGTATGAGAACAGTCCAGTGACATCTTGCCTGCAACTGGAACAAACTGTTGCATTCTCAGGAAATTAAAATTAAAATTCCAAATCAAATTCAGGACTCACTAATCTGGTGGAACTCCCCAGGGAACCTATTAATCAGGTCTCCTTTTCAGCCTCCTCTTCACCAAATAGTTATTACAACATTTTCGTACGAGTACGGTTAGGGAGCCCATTGTTTAAGTCTAACAGCACACATGGCCTTTGGTCCTCTCAAGAAAAAAGGACCACATAAATGCCCTGGAACTAAGCGCCATATTTCTCACTTTAAAATCATTTCTTCCCTCACTTCAATGAAAGGTGGTGAAAATTCCCACGGACAATACCACTGCAATGTTCTATATCAACAAACAGGGGGGTACTCATTCCCTTCCCCTGTGTCTCCTGGCAGGGAAGATTTGGTATTGGGCCATTCAGAACCACATTTTCATGTTGGTGTCCCATCTGGAGGGAACGAAGAATGTCCTAGCAGACAAACTGAGCAGGTTACGAGTGGGAGCTGAAACTGTCAGTAGCAAAGACGATATTTCAGAAGTGGGGCCATCCATCAGTAGACCTCTTTGCCGACCAGCACAACCCTCTATGTCCTCCATTTATTTTATACCTCTCCCATTGATACACAAAACATTGCTGAAATTCAAAATGTCACAGAATCTAACAATGATTCTTATAGCGCTGTTCTGGCTTTGCCAGATTTGGTTTCCAGACCCCCTAGAATTAGCGTGGACTTCCAAATTAGATCTCCCATCATCGCGGGATCTGTTGACTCAACAGAAGGGGCAGGTTTCTGCATCCCCTGCCTCAATTGCTGAACTTGAAGGCCTGGTTCCTGAAAAACGAGCCTTCTCCCACTTAAATTTGTCAGAGCAAGATCTAACCATCATGCCAGCTTCCAGAAAAGCTTCTAGTATGAAGCAATATTGTAGCAAATGGTTACGGTTCTGTCACTGGGCATTAGACCAAAATCTTAACCCTCTAGAGGCTTCTATTGATCGTGTCATGTCCTTAATGTCTCATCTAGTTTCCACAGTTGTCAAAGTCGACACTTGCAAACACTACTTATCGGCTATTGGAGCTTACCTAAAAAGAGAACATACGTCTTTCACTCTTTCAAACAAAGCCATTCATAGGCACATTAAGGGCCTTTTACGTTTACATCCCCCTGTTGGTGCACCTCCACTTCAATGGGATCTCAAAATAATTTTGTCAGCTCTAATGCAAAAACCATTCGAGCCTATGGCATCATGTGAATTAGAACTACTAAACTGGAAAACAGCATTTTTAGTAGCCATTACTTCAGAGAGGAGAATTGGAGAACTGCAAGCTCTCTCCTCTAAGGAACCTTATATAGTTGTCCATAAGGATGAAGTAGTCCTCCGTACAGTCCCCTCCTTTCTGCCAAAGGTGGTTTCCGATTTTCATTTGAATCAAGAAATATGTCTTCCTGTTTTTCTTCCTAGGCGGCATGCTTCTGCGGCCGAGGTGGCATTACATAACCTAGACATTGTAAGAACACTAAAATGTTATCTAGAAAGGACCAAACCATTCAGAAAAGCAGACCAGCTCTTCATTACTTAGTGGTCCATCTCCTGGCAATAAAGCAGCTAAAGCTTCCATTGCCATATGGGTTATCTCCTGTATCTCCAAAGGCTTATGATATGAAAGGAGTTGCAACTCTGCAGAGACTTGGGGCCATTCCACAAGAGCCAAGGCAGCATCGTTAGCCTTCACCAGGCATGTTCCCATTGTAGAAATCTGTAGAGCTGCTACCTGGGCTACGCCTCTTGCCTTTTGCAAGTACTATGCTATGGATACATCCTCTTGAAATGATGCTAAATTCAGCCAAGAGGTGGGAGGGAGAGCCAGGACGAAAGAGAAATGAAAAATTACCTTAATGGTGATTCAAGTTCTCTTAGTCCAGGCTCTCCCTCCTTCACAACACCCACCCAGCCATCCCCCATAGTAAGCATATACTTAAAATTCTACCGCCATCGGCGGAACCACTGAAACTGGCTGTGGAACGTTGGTGATGTAGGGGTAAGGTGTGGGCCCGGCGCGCAGAGATACGCACAAGGTCCTACGCTTTCAAATTTCTTAAATTGACAGCTATTTTTTGCAGCCAACTTTTCTGGTCCGCCTGCAGATGCAGACGTTCCTAACCAGTTGTGAAGGAGGGGGAGCCTGGACTAAGAGGACCTGAATCACCATGAAGGTATTTTTTTATATTTCGTTGTATATTTTGTTGTATCAAGGAAACCTTATTTGAACAAGAAATATTGCTTCTCAAATCTTGAGGTACATAATAGTATTTTTCTTTAGTTGCACATTGATCATATTAAAAAATGTAATCCATTGTATATTGGAAAATTGATGTTATTCCACATATTGCTCTTGTAAATAAGGGTATCTCTTTTTTATGTCCTTTATGTTGTGGCCTCAGCACGTGTTTTGCAGCTATTGGAGCTTTTTCAGAAGGATTTGGTAAAGCAGTATTGTGTCTCAATGAAAGCAATAAAGTATAGTATATGCAATAGGGGTCTTATATTGGTCATACTGTCAAAATGCATATCCAGAACCAAAAAGGCGGGTAGGTATTGAGAAGGATGGGGGTACTTTTATGTGTCTTTGACTATGAAAAATAGGTTTTGTACGATCGGAACGAAAAAAAAGGTCTGACCATACAAAACGACCGAAAAATGCTACCACCAAAGTTCGAAAACCAAAAGCTCGAACCTTTGGTGGTAGCATTGAAGGTAAGTAAAATACAAACTGCAGGGGTGTCCCACGCAACACCCCGCTCACTATACTGTGTGGCATAGTGAGCGGGGTGTTGGGGAGGACACCCCCACAGCACCCCCGCACATTTTTTTTTTTTAAATGAAAAAATAAATGAAAAAATAAAAACAGGGGCTGCAGGGGTTTCCCCCACAACACCCTGAGTTGCAGGGGAAACCCCTGCAGCCCCCTTAGTGTGTAAGTGTGTTTGCAGGAGAAAGGTGCAAACTTTTGGTAGTTCGCACCTTTCTCATGTGAACATTCCGGCCGCAGCAAAATCAGCCGCGGTCAGATCACTTAGAAGCTGAAAAATAGATATGATATTTTATTAACAGTGCTCTACCATCAGGGATTCGTAGATTTCTGTTTGGACAATATGTGTGGGTAACGAACCAAAATATCACAGAATGTGTACAAATGAAGAAATAAAAAAAGGAGACCTGGTTGTGTGCCATGAATTGTGAAAAGGATCACTCATATACATAAGTGCTGGCAACAGTGTCATTAGCTATTGATAACAACACGCCCTTTGTGAGGTGTGTTGATGAAAGTTGTTGCTAGTACTGACCTTAACAAGGCTATCTGGATCATAGTATGAATCAAGTATTTGCTTCCTAGCTTATTAGCTCATAACCTCAGGGATCACACAAAGAATTATGATTGATAAGTAGTCTCAAATGTATGCTCTAGAGACAAATACAATAAATAGCCTCTATCCTATGTTATAGAAACAACCATGCAATTGAATGATAACACGGGATTAAGTGTTTGAATGGATGCAGCATTAATAGTTACTTCTATACTTTTGTGTTTTGTTCTTCTGTGGCAATATAAAATGATTTCTGGTCTAGGCTCTTTTCAAATATCAAGTATCTTCAAAAATAATCCGACTTATTTTGGTGTGATTTTGAGATATTTTCATCAGATCTGTGCATATGTTAATTAGTGAAACCAGTTTGCAATCCTAATTCAAGTAAAGGGGGTACCCCCCCCCCAAACACCAAGCATTATGACAATAACAAACAAAAAATACTCGACTTTCTTGGATCGCACACCTTATGCTGAGGTTTATAAAAGCCAGAAAAATTCTAAGTAATATCTAATTTATTATGCATTTATATTTTTAAAATGCTTAAATCGCTGCCAGGTCTTGAAAAGAAGAATATTGTATATGGTATATGTGATCAAAATTAGATGTGTTATTTATAGTGATATTAACTAACTATATATATATATATATATATATATATATATATATATATATATATATATATATATATTCGAAAGTGATGTTTTGAGAAATTGTAAGCTTGATGGTTGAGTTGGTCAGACAGCCATGTTAATTAATTATAAAAGTATAACAGTTTTACAACTTCTTTCGAAAAAGGTGAACAATTTTTAGCATGAAGTAGTTTTTCCCAACTTGCGCCAAATCGTGTTAAGCGGCTAGCACTTCCTTTAAGCACTACAATTACTTGAACTACTATAACTCTGAATTTTAACTGCAGGTGTTGCTGGATTAGGTTGAATAGCCTAGGTTTTCAAATTCCTCTTTTTGTACTGAATTGTTCACTCATGAAGATGAAAACGTTGAGGACTGTGGATTGGGCCTATTGGGTAAATTGTGCTTGTTCTTCGGTTTTTCTAAGAATGTTTGCTTGGGCTGGATTACTGGGGCATTTCTTTTGGTTTCTTGGGTATTATTTTTTTAATTCCTTGTTTAAGGTAGCAGGGCTCTGTTAAGTGGGATTCCCAATCTATCAGCTTTTAAGCTGTAGTGCTCTTGCCCTATGCGGTGTGTCACGCTGACCCTCTTTCCAGGTGAGCGTGTGCAAAGGGAAAAACCAGGTATGTAGTTCCTAGCTCACTTATTTGCCCAAATCAGTCCCAGAAGTTACAGTGCTCAGCTTGTTTCATTGCCCATATCTGTGACAGAGATATAATGCCCACCTCTCTTTTTTTCCCAAATCTTTGCAATAGGGATCTAGCAGCCAGCTCTCTGTTTGTAATCCATGCAGGAGGGTAGTGCTTGGCTTCCTTTTTCCTGCTTTACTCAAGATGATGCCAGGCTCTTACTTCAAGGTTATAGTGCTCCTCTCACATGTGAGGTTTACAATTCATACTTATAAGGATATAGTGAACCTCTTACTCTACACTGCCCTGCTCAATTACCAGTATCCTGTGGTTCCCATGCCTGTGATTGACTGCCTCCTCTATCTGGCTTGTTATATGTCTCCTTATCCCTAGCCCATTCCAAATGGGCTTGTGATTAGATTAGATATATCATTTGATACCTGCTGCCTGTATGTTTGATGGGTTTTTACTCTCATACCAGTGGCACCATTTCAGTAAATCAGCAGTATTATTCTTATTTATTCCAATGTGCATCCTCATCTTGAATCTGGAAATGAATGTGTTTATTTTGTATTATTAGTATACAAATAGTCTATCATAGACATTATATACATATACATATACATATACATACACATATACAAGCAAATAGTCAAACTCATAAAATCTTGATAAAGCATCACACTACTGTGATGAATGAGAGATGATTCCCGCAGAAAACTTGGCCTGGAACCCTTCTCAAGTAGCCAGGGAAAGGCAGCCGCTTCCTGATTCTGACCATGGGGGTTTTGTTCTGTGGGAGGATCAAGTGAGGGGGCGGAGCAGGCCAGGAAGAATGGGGAAACCCCTTTTAAAACTTTCCCAAAGACCCTAGTCTTAATGGCTTATTGTAAAATTGAAGCTGTGGGAAAAAATGATTTGGACATTGTGGACTTCAAGTCCCACAATGCCCAAAGTACTGGGACCAAGAAGATGGCTTCAGAGGCACAAGACTGCAAGTTGCAGCCTAATAGCGTTAATGACCCACACCTGAAGCAGACCTGAAGCACACTGGGTGGCATTAAAAGCACCCTCAGGTGCAGGCCATAGAGAGCAGTAGTAGGAGGTGGAGTGATAGTTGAAACTCCACGTTGCAGTGGAAGCAGAAGCTGGAGGAGAGCGGAGACGCCGGGGCCACCGTTGTGTGCCGAACGGATCCCGGTCCTGAGAGGGCCTCTTCCTTCAGAGACCTTGATTGCAGAGGTTGTACAGTCGAAAGCGTTGGTTTTGAGAGCCTTCCACTGAAGACCGTAGCTGCAGAGGTCACGCAGTGGGAAGTTTAAAAGCTTTCCCTATAGTAAGTCAAGCTCCGGTGGCAGGCAAACACCAGAGAGTCTTTGGAGCGAGGAGCGCTCGTTTTCCGACTAGCATGGGCCGCGGAAAACAGAGCAGTTTTCGAGGCCGCACAGAGCAGCAGACGACCCGGAGGCAGCGAAGGGAGAGGATGCATACACCAGACCCAGTGGCCAAGTCAGGGTGCATTAAATACAGAACTAATATAAAGCGAAATGGCAAAACAATAAGTATTCTGAATACCAAAATCATGTAAAGCAGAATAATATTCCTTTTGAAAACCAAACTGATTTGAAGAAGAGCAAGTGGCGGGATTAGAACTTGACAAACAAACCAGAGAGGTGTCGCATTTATGTGGGTCAGAATAGTTACCAGCAACAAGAAAGAGCAATATTACAAGAAACCAATACAAACAATTATTGCTAAAGCCAAAAGAGAGTACTATCAAGGCAAGTTAAAAAGAACCAATATTGCCAAAGTCAAGAGAGAGCTATTAAGAATCAAAGTGTTTGTAAATCCTATTGCCAGAATGTAAAATGACCAATAAGAGGAGCTGGCCTAAACCCACATTGCCAAACCCAAAGAAGAGCAAGAGTGAGAGAAGATCATGATCAGCATTTGGTTAAAACAGGAGTGGGGAAGCAAGAGTGGAATTAAGGCTGTCCTTCTGACAGAAGATATTCAAGAGGAGAGGAGCATAACCTGCATTGCATGTGGGAATCACAAGTGTGTAACAAGCAGCACGAACGTGTTTCTTGTCTTCCCAAAAGATGTAGTCAAACTTGATGTTGTGGAGAAGCAAAAGACATTGCTAAATTGTTTGACGCAAACCTTTACCACAGAAGTACTTGTAGTAGTGAGTAGTATCATTAGTCCTGACAGGAGAGTACAACAGGTCAAGGGACCTTGTAGTGGTCGGCCTAGCAGGTGGGTAGACCAGGTGGAAATCATTGAAGTACTGTGGTGTGGTTACAAGTATTGAAGAAAAGGTGGCAGAACCACTGAAGTATTTTGGGAACTGTTAAAGACAGTTTTACTGATCCTAATGAACTATGGAAGTATTCTTGTTTTATGAGAATAAGTTGTATTGAAATCTTTATCACAAGTGGAAAGATGAAAACTTGTTGAACGTTTTGGACTGTTGGTTGAGTTCAAGTTGGAACAAAAAGAACTTTGTTGGAACTTGGTTTCAAGACAGGATTTCCTTATCCTTTTGGAACTGTTGATTGAGATCCTGTTTGAATCTGGGGAAGGGGAACACACCCAGGTTATTGTTACGCTCACCTGGTATCCACAGGGACGCCACCCAGCCGGGTTACTTGCTGGTATGCTTCTCAGCTTTGCCCTGATGTGGTCTGCGGGGTAGGTTTTGCCTGAAAATACAGGAGGGCTGTGTTCGAGACTGACCAACTGGGGTAAGTATCCTCCCTCCACTCCATATGATTTCAGTCCCTCTGGCGCCCTCTACTCACCTTGTGGTAGAATTAGGCATGCTCTCCGTCCTGCCTTCTTTGCAGGGGCGCGTTGTCTTTTGTGGGCGAGTGCGGTCCAGTTACTTCACTGACGCCGGCCCGTTTGATATTGTTCAGGTAGGTTTTATTGCTGTTCTTTAGTTTTGTTGCTATCCTGCATGCCTTTCTTTGTTTAAAATGTCTATTTTTTTCTCCCTTAGGTATGCAGAGCTTCAGCGCGGCGAACTGGTTTGGTTGAGCCCCGCTGGTAAATGATGGCACATCAAGAGCGCTATGATGCAGTAAGTAAGCGCTATGCGCAGCGCTGCCAAGTCTTGCCTTTGCTAACCTGTGTTTTCCTTCCTTGTAGGTCGCGGTGTATTTCAGCGCGAGTGGAATGTCCGGAGTGGTGCCAGCCAAGAGGCGACCAGCCAGGTAAGCCTTTTGAGCAGTTCATAATTTAAGGTCTCTACCGCTTTCTTTAATGTTGCCTCTATCCTCCTCTTTCAGGTCGTTCTGTCCGGGAAGCGTGCAGATTTGAGGTAGCTGTTCTGAGTAGCTGCAAGTGTTTAAAGATGAAGACTGCAGGTAAAATGCTGCTGCTAATGATGTTCCTTTTGTCTCCTTGCAGGTTCTGCTTCTGCGAGGTTCGAGGGAATAGCTGGACACGGTGAGCGTCACATTGCAAGCTGCAAAGTAACACGAAGCGCGTTGTCTTGCTCGGGTGTGGTTTAAATAGCCCCAACAAAATAGTCCAGATAAAGTAGTCCCTAGGCTACCACACCCAAAACATTAGACCGCATAGCTTGGTTCTTAGCAACCAAGCTATGTGGATGCCTCCATGTTGGCTGACAATACAATAAGGTAGTTCCCAAGCACATTGTTTTTCATGGTGTATGAGCCTGGCACCATAGGCGCCAGGACTGGCCCCATGAGGGCTTTTGAAGATGATGCCAGGCTCTAGATGCCCGATCCTGACTCCACCTGGCCAATGGGTTTGCCAGAGGGGGTTTTGGGCGAGGGTCGTGACAGTTATAAGGAGAAACAGTTACCAGATTTTGAACATAACTGTTTTTTCTGTTATAATTCAACTGCCATATATTGCCTTGTTAAATGTGTTCTATGTACAAGTGTGAAGGACAGACGTCTTTTGTTAGTGTTTCCTTTAGTTTATTTTGATAGGCAGGGAGGTCCTTATCAGGGTAGGGATAGTGAGGTGTTTATCCAACCTTTTTAGTTAATAAAATGTCATCTTTTGAAAAGCCTTCACAAAGTTGTCCGCCTCACATTTCTGACCCCTCACATTATCAAAAATAAAACCCCTTGACAGTATGCATATTAATATCCAAGAACCAATAAAATAATTAGTATTTTACAAATCTGCTAAAATGCCAAATATATAGTTACTCGATTTAGTCATATAGTAAAATAAATTACAATCATTGCCTTCCATAGGTATCTCCCACCCATTCTGGGTACTAAGACCATTGATTTCGTTCTTATATTGTAATAAAAAACAATATTGCATGTTGTCTAGATGTACACAATCGACAAGCAAATGTCTACTAGATTCAATAACAGCCTCTCCACAGTCTGCACAGTTTGTCACTGCGAGGTATCCCCCGTCTCACACCAATGATAACCAAGGTGTTAGCCATATTGAATTTAAGTAGAATATATGGTCTAACATATAACTATTAGGAAAAGCAAAAAGATATTTAGGAATGTACGATCTATTCATCCAATATTCTAAAAACATGCCACTATTAGTTTTGGTGGACAGTTCAACCAATGTACACTCAACATCATAATCAACTAATCTTTTCTTAAGTAGATTTTCTAAAAACATAGCTGCATTTTACAAGTTACAAAGGAGCAGCAAGGGATCCCACTTTTGCAGAATTTGCCAAATCATCCCAGGCAGCTAGAATGCAGTAAATCACAAACATTGTCAAAAGATGTAAACACTTTGTAAATAATAGTATCCTGATCCCTCTCCCATACCTTTTTTTTTTTTTTTTTTTTTACAAATAGCATGCATCTAAGAAAAATAGAAATCTCAACACTAGGTACAGTACATTCAAGACGGATATACCCTATAAATGGCGATTTTGGCATTCAAAGTCGTTTTTTTGTGCGTTTCCCTTCAATTGGAACCAACTCAGAAATATATGTTCTCCTCCATGCAGCAACCATGGCACTATTTTGGCATGATAGATCGTAAGGAGGGTTTGAATCATATAACCCCCCCCCCCTTATTTCCCACAAATGTACTTATAGCTCCTGTTTGTTGGGCGATCTTGTCTCAGGCTTGCTCCCAATGTGAAGACCAGATAAGTTGTTCATCTATCACCACTCCCAAGATATTTATCAGATTTTACCCACTCTGCCTTATTCTTATTTAATACCCATCTGAAGCTCGTGGATTTAGCCAGTTTGGGTTTAAAGATCATGATTGTACTTTTGTCAATATTAACATTTAATCCATTTAAACTGGCATAATCTGTTCAATTTCGCTTGAAGGCCTCTAGGAGTGTAATAAAATCTCACCAAGTCATCGGCATAGCCGAGCCAAGATATTGAAAGGTCCCCACACTTAACCGCATTTCCTCTGTTCACATCAAGTGCCTTATCCAGGTCAGACAGGTATCAATTTAACAATGAAGGAGCAAATATGCAACCATGCTTAACACCATTGTAGGTAGGTATCCAATTGGTGACATGTCCTACCCCATCAAGTCTCACACAAACACATGAATCTGTATAAAGCAGCACAATCATAGACCGTAAACCACTAGGGATATTCAGTGCAGCAAGCTTATTCCTAAACCAATGTCTAAGGAAAGTGTCAAAAGCTGCACTGAAATCGATGTAAGCCACATTACAGGCAAGTGTCTGACTTCCCAGTATTATCAAACTAACATGACAAGTGTTGTGATATTATGAATAATACTGGAGCCCTTTAGAAGACCAATCACATTTTTAGGTAAAATATGGTTTGTACTACTCCAGTTTGTAAGTTCATTAAGAAGGATTCTCAGCAAAATCTTAGCTGGACTATCCAACATCCCCAGTAGTCGATGATTGGCTGGCAGACCTATGTTTCCTTTTTTAAAGATGGGGTTGATGTTACTATCTCGTATATAAAACATGGAGGGCGGCTGCCCAAGCATCAGGATTCAACTTAAGTAGGGCATTACAAGTGCCATCTGAATAAGTAGGACACGTTTGTCAATAGATAAAACCAAGTTCCATTGTCACTAACAGTCGGGAGAGACATATTCCCAGCAGGTTTCAAACCGAGGGTACTCGCTATATATAATTCCCAAGTATCTTTCAGGAGTCAGTAGTAAGAGTCGGACACAATATTAACTTTTGTGTTTGAAATAACGCTTTGTCAAAATAATAAGAGGGGTTGGTGAAATCCTACCTGTCCCTGTGTCTGAGGGGTTTCCCTGCCTCAACATAGCTAATGAATATCTGTGTCAAGATGTTTAACAAATAAAGCGTCCTGCGTCAAAAACTCTAAACTGACCCTTACATGTTAAACTGAATACAAGGTGCAACTGGGGTTTTCTTTGAGCTATGAACATATAGCTTGTTCTTAAAGTTCCAAATTTAACGTTCTACGGTGCATATGTTTCTCCTGATTTCTTTTAATCACTATGATACTTCTGATGCAACCAATAACATTCCAATATTTTCCAAGGTGATGACTCTGTCCTTGAATATTCCTTCTCATTCACATTGTTATTGCACAGTTTTAATGAAGGGTTTGGGGGGGCGCAACTCCACCGTTGAACCCCTTTTATCTTCACTGAATCAAAATTCTTCATGGTTCTTTAAACTGTTCACTTTCTCTCTTATTCTTGTTCCTTTTTCAAGGGGTATGGATTTCCCCGTGTTGATATTCCAAAACATTAGCTTTCTTCACTTATCTTTCTGCCCCTGGTTTACTTCCCTACCAGGGCTCCACTGAGACTTTGGTTTATTAAAGGGATAAGGCTCTTCCCTCTCTACTTAGTTTCTTTGGTTTCATCTCTGGAATTCTGTAAAGGGACCTGAATCTTCCCTTGTCTATTACACGCTGTCATATATATATTTCTGAGGCTTGTGGGATCTGCTTAGATCACATGCTGTGCATAGGCCGACATCTAGTGGAAGCTGCGGAGTATTACAGTTTGTTTTTCGAAACTCGAAAATGGGCGTCGACACAGGGCGTGCCAGTAATACTATCCCTAGTGTGACGTCCACTGTACTCAAGATCCCTCACGCGTCTAGGATCCTCAGATTGTTTTTTTCCGCCATACTGGTCGGAAGCATTTTGCGGAGTCCCCTGGCCTTAGCCTTACTTTTGCTAAAAATTTAAAATAATAATCTATTGACATCCTTCCCCACCCCAACGTCGAACTTCGACACTCGACGCCGGCTGGAGAAGAAATCGACCGTTGGCTGCTGCACGACGGATTTGGGCCTCGGAAGGCCTCTGGCCTCGGCCCGGGCCTTGGAAGGCCTCTGGCCTCGGCCCTGCAAGTAGGGAGAGTGGGGGGTGGTACATACTCTACACTCTTGGTATATAGGTACACCTTATACATTTCCTACACTTAACAGCCCGCTGCCTCAAGGTGCGTATGGAGGGTACTCCTTTTCAATTCTGCCCCAAGTGCAATCGCAAATACCCTTGGGTCGACAGGCACGCCACGTGCAATCTCTGCTTGCCGAGGGAATACCCCGAAGCGAACTGCAGAGCGTGTAGTAGGTTTAAACCTAAGACACTTAAGGACCGTTCGACGAAGCCTTGGGCGCACCACGCCAGGCAGGCAGCCATGGCAGCGGAGGGTGCCTTCAGCGACGGCAGCGACGCCGTACTTTCGGACGGCGAGGGCATTACGGCGTCGAAAGACAGCCGAGCGCAGGTCCCCGACCTCGGAAGGTCGTCCGGCAGGGACGGCTATGGGGAAGACCCCCGGCGACACAAGCGCTTCACATACTACACACACTAAACACACTAAGTCCAACCGAGACTCAATGACGTAGAGTTCTCGGAAAGAGGCACAAACAGAACGGTCCGATTCGGTGTCCTCTGGGCGCTCTCGATCAAGATCGCCGCATGACTCCAGGCAATCATCCACTCTTGCCAAGAGTGCCTCGCTCCCTAGGCTAACAGAAGTTCGATCGTCGGAAGACGAAGACGACTTCTACCCCCAGGCCGCGCTCCAGGAGTCGGAGCCCGCAGTTAAAAACAGCGAGGCCCCACGCTCGAAGGACAGGGACACCACCCCCGATCCTCGACGCCAGGCGTCGAAAAACTCTGGAGCCACTAAAGGACAGGGAAAACATTTTTCCACTCACTGGGAGGGGGGAAAACAGCAGAAGAAACAACCTTTGCACTCTTCCACACCTGTGAAACACACCACTCCCCCTAAACAGACAGACAAAACCAGGTCTGCTGATATGTCTAAAACCAGCAAAGCTACTCAAGATAAAACCCATAGACTTGCTGAGAGAGTCATTCCCAGTTCCAAAAAATGGTCCAGTGAAGACATAGATAGGGTCATGTCAAGAATGTCTTCTTTGGCTGATTTTTATGATAAAAAATCCAGAACATTTCCTCTCGTATGATCCACAAGGGGCGACACCCTCAGGCTCTAGTGATCCTATCCCCCCGAGTAAAAAGCCCCGGTTTGAAACACCGATGAGGTCAGAACCCTTCGAGGTACAACCATACGCAAGACCATACTCACTGTATCAAGGAGAGGCTTCCTTTGGTGAGGACCAAGAATTTGGCATGGTAGAAGAGCAAATCGGGACGGGCTACTATGGGGATGATGAGGACCAGGAAGAGGAAGAGGAGGACCCGGAAACATAGAGTAGATTCCCCGGTAGAGAACGAAGCCCCGGTTACCGACTCCCCGGTCGATAACCAACCCCTCCTAAACGAGGTTCTCGCACGTGCAGCAGAACATTTCCACATTGACACCCACGGTGTCCAGGAGGAGAGGGACTTCGCAGAAGAGTTAGTGGGAGAAAGGAGGCCTGTTGCCCAGACCATCCCTATCCTTAAGTCCATTCAGCGGAGAATAGATCCGTCCCTGGTGAACCCGAACCTCACCAGAGCAGTCAATCCCAGGGTTGAAAAACTTTTCAGGGCGGCCCAGTCTGACCCTCTCTATATAAGAGGACATCTGAAGCCAGACTCCCTAGTTGTCACCAACACTCGTAAGAGGGCTGGAACACCCTTGTCATCGTCCGAAGCTCCTCCCGACAAGGAGAGCAAAAAACTATACGGTTTTGGCAGGAAAGTAGCCTCAACGTCCGCCTATCAAGCAAGGATTGCAAACTCCACCACCTTGTTGGCCAGCTACAACTGCCATCAGTGGGAAGAAATCACGGCACTCATAGCCTCTGCTCCTGAACCTTTAAAGGGCCAGTTAGCTCGGATTTCCGCAGAGGGTAGAGCCGTGTCTGGTTGCATTTTGAAAGCAACCTTCGACGCCGCGGACAACGCAGGCAGATTGATAGCGGAAGGCACTGTGTTATCAAAAGGCATGCGTGGTTACGGCAGTCTGGTTTTAAGGCAGAAACCCAGGCATCATTGTTGGACAAACCGGTGGAAACCGATCTGTTGTTTGGTAAGGCGGTCGAAGACGCACTGAAGAATGCCAAGGACGAATACGAAACACTCAAGTCCCTTGGCCAGTTAACCAATAAACCCCCTAACCAGAGAGGGAATAGTAATTTTCGTCACCCACGCGGCCAAATTTCCCAGAGAGGATCTACCTATTCCCAGGGGCAGGGTACACAGTGGAACAACAACCAACAGTCTACCCAGGGTTACGGCAGGGGTAATAGGAGAGGTTGTGGTAAAGGCAGAGGCAGCCCCAACAAGGGAGGCGGCACGCCTCCACCAAAGCAGTGACGCTCAGTTCAGGGTGCCTTCTCACGCAACCCCAGTAGGGGGACGCATTTCCAACTTCACCCAGGCTTGGGAAGGGATCACATCAGACAGATGGGTGCTGTCAACAGTATCCACAGGATATTGTATAGAACTACTGCAGCGTCCCCGGAACCATCCTCCACGACAAAGAGTACACTCTTTAGAACATCAGAAGATTCTCCTCGAGGAGATCGCCATTCTGCTAGAAAAGGACGCGATAGAACTCGTCCCGGGACACCAGGTAAACAAGGGTATTTATTCAACTTACTTCCTTGTGCCAAAGAAAGATTTGACAATGCGCCCAGTATTGGACTTACGGCCAGCCAACAAGTATTCAAGCCCCAAAAATTTCGTATGACCACGCTACAAGAGGTAATCCCCCTCCTAAAAAAGGGGGATTACATGGCAACCTTAGATATGAAAGATGCTTATTTTCATATTTCCATGTTCCCAGTGCACAGAAAGTATTTGCGCTTCAAGGTGGACAGTCGACACTACCAATTGAAGGTACTGCCCTTCGGGATAGCTTCAGCACCAAGGGTATTCACCAAGGTACTGGCGGTGGCGGCTGCACACCTACGCAGGGAGGCAATCCCAGTGTACCCTTATCTGGATGACTGGCTCATAACGGGGGAAACCCCAGGAATTTGCAGGACAAACATTCAAAGGACTATCAACCTCCTTCACAAGTTAGGCTTCTCAATCAATGAGAAAAAGTCAAGCCTAGTGCCAAGCACCTCAACACAATTCCTAGGAGCAATCCTAGATACCCAAGAGGGGTTGACCTTTCCTTCAGAAGAAAGAATTCGGAATATACTACTGCAAATTCCGCATTATCAGTCCGGTCAACAAATAACGGTACGCAAAGCAATGCGTTTACTGGGCATGATGGCGTCATGTATTTACCTGGTCCCCCACGCGTGCCTGCGCATGCGTCCCATGCAGGAATGGTTGGCGAAACAGTGGTCTCAGGCAAGTGGTCAGTGGGACGATCTAGTGGTCGTTTCGCCAACACTGGTACAAAGCCTTCACTGGTGGACAAGAGAGAATCTTGCACAGGGGAAACCCTTTTACGATCCCGAGGTACAGGCAATAGTCACTACAGATGCATGCCTGACGGGGTGGGGAGCTCACCATCTCCACCACACAGCTCAGGGTCTCTGGTCTCACCCAGTGGCCAAGAACCACATCAACCTGCTGGAGCTTCTGGCAGTATTCAGAGCGCTTCAGGCGTTCGAGCCCCACCTACTAAACCTGTCAGTGCAAATCCGGACGGACAGCACAACAGCCATGTTCTACCTGAACAAGCAAGGAGGGACTCGCTCGCCAAATCTGTCCAAGCTTGCCCAGAAAATCTGGATATGGGCACTCAGACGGAACATCTTCCTGTCATCACAACATGTTCCAGGGGAGCTCAATTCCCTAGCGGATGCTCTGAGCAGAGACACCCTCCCAGAGGAACACGAATGGGTTCTACACAGAGAGGTCGTAGAAGATATCTTCTCTCAGTGGGGTTTCCCCATTATAGACTTATTCGCCACAAGCGAAAAAAGACAATGCCCAGGATTTGCATCCAGGTTCCCCCAACCAGACTCCCAGGGGAACTCCCTGTGGATGAACTGGTCAGGGATGTTTGCGTACGCTTTTCCACCATCTCCTCTCATCAGGAAAGTGGTGAACAAGATGAACAGAGAGTCGATGACGCTCGTCCTAGTTGCTCCCATGTGGGCAAGACAACCGTGGTTCCCACACCTACGCAGGATGGCGGTGTGCGAGCCCATCAAACTTCCAGCCTGGTACAACCTACTGTCCCAGCACCAAGGTCAAACAGTGCACCAGCAACCCAACTCAATGAACCTGGCAGCATGGCTCCTGAGGTCATAGAGTTTGGACATCTCAATTTTCCACAGAGGTGTATTATGAACATCCTAAAGGAATCTAGGAAACCAAACACAAGGCACTGTTACTTTGACAAGTGGAAGAGGTTCGTTATCTGGTGCCAAAGTAGATCAATCAACCCGGTTGATTGCACTCCTTCCACTATTGTTACATACATGCTCCACCTGCTGGATGCAGGATTGGTTTTTAACTCACTGAAAGTAGACCTGGCAGCCCTGTCGGTTTACACCACTTCCCATAGCAAGGTTTCGTGGTGGAAAGTACCAGTAGTTAAAGCCTTCATGGAAGGAGTAAAGAGACTTCACCCTCCTATTTCAAACCCACCACCAGGGTGGGACCTTAATGTGGTGCTAGCCAAGCTCATGGGCCCCCCTTTCGAACCCATGCATAAAAGCAGTCTCAAACACCTGACTTATAAGACGGCCTTCTTAGTAGCTATTACTTCTATAAGAAGGGTCAGTGAAATTCAGGCTCTGTCAGTGCAGGATCCCTTCTTTACTGTCCATAAAGACAAACTGGTTTTACGCACACACCCTAGGTTCTCACACAAATTTATATCAAAATTTCATGTAAACCAGTCCATCGAGCTTCCGGCTTTCTTCCAGGACCCGCAAAGCTCGGCTGAGGTGAAACTACACACCCTAGATGTGCGTAGGGCTGTCCTCTACTATGTAAATAAAACCAGACCGCTAAGAAAAACAGATCAACTGTTTGTCTCCGTAGCTAGAGGCAGAGAGGGGGATCGCGTCTCTAAAGGTGCCATCTCGAAGTGGATTATTAACTGTATCCAGCTGTGTTACTCACTCTCTGAAAGAACTCTGCCTTTCATGCCAAGAGCCCACTCTACTAGAGGCATTGGGGCCACTCTGGCTTTCATTGCAAATGTACCCCTTGACACCATTTGCAAAGCAGCTACTTGGAGCTCTATTCACACTTTTACTCAGCATTACTGCATTGACACCCATTCCAAGGCAGATACACAAGTGGGACAAGCGGTTCTAAGACACTTATTTTCTCATGACCCTTCTCACATCCCACCTCCTTCTTCAGGTACTGCTCGCTAATCTATGCACAGCATGTGATCTAAGCAGATCCCACAAGCCTCAGAAGGGATACATTACTCACCGTAATCGTATTTCTGATGCTTGTATCTGCTTAGATTCACATGCGACCCACCCTTCCTCCCATCCGAGAGAAGGCGCATGATTGCTTGTAGTCTTACCTTTCTGTCTATCTGCTTGGATTATCTGTACTCACGCTACTCCTCATGCTACCTCATGTCAGAAAAAATACAATCTGAGGATCCTAGACGCGTGAGGGATCTTGGGTACAGTGGACGTCACACTAGGGATAGTATTACTGGCACGCCCTGTATCGACGCCCATTTTCGAGTTTCGAAAAACAAACTAATACTCCGCAGCTTCCACTAGATGTCGGCCTATGCACAGCATGTGAATCTAAGCAGATACAAGCATCAAAAATACGATTACAGTGAGTAATGTATCCCATATATATGTGTATATATATATATATATATATATATAGGTTTTGACCCCTGAGATCGCCCAATCTTTCTTCCTTTATCTGGTATAGTCTCCTGCCAGGGTATTGTTCCTTGTTGCAAACAAAAGGGAGAAGAACCTTTGCTTTTCTATCCTTTATCCTTGGAGGATTCTTGTCACTTTCTTGTTTGGGTGTGAGTCCCAGACTCACTGGTTGCTCCGTTCATTAGCCAGCCAGGGGTCCTCCGCTCTTTGCTTCACTTTCTCTTTTATCCAGCTTAAAACAATGTTGTAATATCGGGTCAGCGACCCTGTCTTACTTCCATCGTGTTTGTCTAGCCTTTTGCTTTTAACACTGTTGGTACTTGTAATGATTTCACTATCTTCTCTCATGTTCTTTCTCTCAACAATGTTCATTTCAGAAATACTTGCACTGCCCTTACTTAGGCTCCTTTTCCTCAACAATGTTTGAATTGGTAATATTCACTCTACCTGTACTTAGGCTTGTTCCTTCAACAATGTTTTGTATCAGTTATATTCACTCTGCCTTTACTTATCCTTGTTTCTTCAACAATGTTTGTATCCGTAATATTCACTCTCAAGCTCCCAAACTTAGTACACGGTACACAGCATTCACTTAGATGCTCCCCGTTAACACTCTCACTCACTCTGGGCTTACCAGTCGTGGATGGCATCTTTAGCGATCCTTGTGTTTCCCTAGCGTCTGCCTTTTTTTGAACTATCTTGTTCTCCTGAATTCGGTTCACCTGTGTTGCTTTTAAATGTCCCGGTCTTTCTGTGCAGTCTCCAATGACTTGAACGCAGCGTGGGTTTACTGTGTCAAGTCATCCTCATTACTCCATTTCCCTTTCTCCACTCAGTATCGAAAAGGGGGGGGGGGGTGTTTTGGGCTAGAAAACCCTGGGAAATCAGTCTCTATATTATAATAGGCCATATATGAATGTTGCAAAGGTACCCGGAAGTGCATTCGTAAGTGCACCGACTGTTGGACTGTCTGCCCTTTTCTGAGTGCTCCTTGGTTTCTCGAGCCTGCTGGACTGTTTCGAGGTGCTCGTCGGCAAGAGGAATTTTCATGTGCCACGAAACACGCCTCGTTGGACTGCTGCTGCTGTGACGTGGTGCCTTGCACGCACACAAGTGCTCCTATTGGTTCCTCCCAGCCCACGCCCACCAACGTGTTCCCGCAGCCCTTATTTCCCGAGTGCACGCGCATCCGCGCGCGCATCCCGGAAGTGCATTCGTAAGTGCACCGACTGTTGGACTGTCTGCCCTTTTCTGAGTGCTCCTTGGTTTCTCGAGCCTGCTGGACTGTTTCGAGGTGCTCGTCGGCAAGAGGAATTTTCATGTGCCATGAAACACGCCTCGTTGGACTGCTGCTGCTGTGACGTGGTGCCTTGCACGCACACAAGTAATTATACGAGACGTGTGCATAGTCTCTGTGTCTCTGTGTGGTGTTGTGTTGTGTTCGGTCCTGGTCAGGAGCTACTGTGTCTGCTTCGTTCTCTTCTTCACTATTGTGAAAGGGCTTCTTCTTTTTGTTTTAGGTGCTCCTATTGGTTCCTCCCAGCCCACGCCCACCAACGTGTTCCCGCAGCCCTTATTTCCCGAGTGCACGCGCATCCGCGCGCGCATCCCGGAAGTGCATTCGTAAGTGCACCGACTGTTGGACTGTCTGCCCTTTTCTGAGTGCTCCTTGGTTTCTCGAGCCTGCTGGACTGTTTCGAGGTGCTCGTCGGCAAGAGGAATTTTCATGTGCCACGAAACACGCCTCGTTGGACTGCTGCTGCTGTGACGTGGTGCCTTGCACGCACACAAGTAATTATACGAGACGTGTGCATAGTCTCTGTGTCTCTGTGTGGTGTTCTGTTGTGTTGTGCTCGGTCCTGGTCAGGAGCTACTGTGTCTGCTTCGTTCTCTTCTTCACTATTGTGAAAGGGCTTCTTCTTTTTGTTTTAGGTGCTCCTATTGGTTCCTCCCAGCCCACGCCCACCAACGTGTTCCCGCAGCCCTTATTTCCCGAGTGCACGCGCATCCGCGCGCGCATCCCGGAAGTGCATTCGTAAGTGCACCGACTGTTGGACTGTCTGCCCTTTTCTGAGTGCTCCTTGGTTTCTCGAGCCTGCTGGACTGTTTCGAGGTGCTCGTCGGCAAGAGGAATTTTCATGTGCCACGAAACACGCCTCGTTGGACTGCTGCTGCTGTGACGTGGTGCCTTGCACACACACAAGTAATTATACGAGACGTGTGCATAGTCTCTGTGTCTCTGTGTGGTGTTGTGTTGTGTTGTGCTCGGTCCTGGTCAGGAGCTACTGTGTCTGCTTCGTTCTCTTCTTCACTATTGTGAAAGGGCTTCTTCTTTTTGTTTTAGGTGCTCCTATTGGTTCCTCCCAGCCCACGCCCACCAACGTGTTCCCGCAGCCCTTATTTCCCGAGTGCACGCGCATCCGCGCGCGCATCCCGGAAGTGCATTCGTAAGTGCACCGACTGTTGGACTGTTTGACGGGACACGGGCTGGGCTGGTTAGAGGTGATATATAGCGATTTGATTCATAGAATTTCTTAGACGTGTGAGTTAGAAGGTTGGAAGGTCCCGTCTACCGCTTACACGAGAGTATAGGAAATTTAAAAACATGGTCAATGGCCTACGCAGTGGGCGGAAAATCTGTGACACCCAACCTGAATTCAGTAATGATTCAGGTAATATCATTAACGAGTCCATTAAGGGGGTTTCCCTATCTGCCACTGCAAATATGGGGCTATCCCTGACTGATGTCTCTCTGTGTGTTGGTCCTATGCTCAATTCATGCCCCAGAGTTACGACCAAGATGCGTATGTTAGAGAACGCCCCCTCTATCCATCATTTGATTGGAGTTGGTGATATGGGTCCTACTGACCCTTCTGAGAATGTTGCTACCTTTAAAATTAATGATCTTAATGAAATGTGAGGAGATAGCGTATAACCAATCTCCCTCGACGTCTCCGAAGTCTTCTATTAATATGGGTGCTCCGGCTTTTGCTGGAGCTACGTCAAGTAACAACAAATTAGCGGATGTTTCTATAATACCACCTGGTATCGAGGCTGCATTGGGGAATCGTATGAGGTTCTCAAAGGCTCCCTCCACACCTGTTACTCAAGCAAGATTTGGTATTGAAAACGTCCATTTATTTAATAACGTTGTTGCTCCATCCCAAAGCATGAGTGGGACAGCTATTATGGGCCCTCACAAATTGATGGGAAGGGACTACAATAAAGTTAAATCCAGTTCCCCCACCGATACTAAAATCAATAATGACCCTATAGATGTACTCTCTCTGTCGGAACATGAAATTGCGATGTTCTCTGCCTCACAGAATCCAGATGTTAGACACCTTGGTACTCTTAATGTAATGGAGCAACAGAAATCATGTAATGGGTCTATGGGTACTGATTTTCCGGTAATGACAAGATTATTAAACCTGTTAGATAAAGGCCATGAACAAACGCATGGCGAAATGGGTATCCTAAAAGCTGTTCTAGTTGACGTTTTGTCAAAGATTAGTAGGATAGAAGGTTATCTATTTGCCTGTGATGTGGGTGCTACGAGTAAGGACATAAAAAAGGTGGCTTACTCGTCTGCCAACCAAATGATACACCAAGAACTGAAATCAGAGGCAACTCAACCTCGTAATGAGGGCATCCATCAGGCCTCGCAAACCTTGGCAGATCCAAGGATGGCAGGGGACAGCAAACCATCCTTTGCTGCTATAACAGCTGTCCCCAAAATCGATCCCAAAGATGGGACAGAATCAATGATTCAGAAGCTGTCATTGGCCATTTCAGCCAATGTGCTAGCTATACAGCAGCTGACAAATCGTTTTAGTGATTTCCCGCGTGACTTGCCTTTTGCAGATCGTACCATTCGAGAAACGGGGGGAACAGAGGAAGGGCTACATATTGAGGGGAGTGTACTCCCCAGTAATCTGTCTGATCTTACCAATCTAATTGATCTTGGGGACGAACTATATCCCAAAGATCCACCCATAGCTATCCTATCTCCCCCCTCAGTTTCTCAAGTCCCGATTGGCGAAGTCATGACCAGGAAGCAGAGAAAAATGGCTGCAAGAGCCCAAAAAAGGAAATTCCATCAAGAAAAAAATATTAAAGCTGCCAACAAAAAAACAAAAAATGACCTCATGACAACATATGCCCTTATTGAGGCGACCAAGAAGCCGTGTTCTCTTATGATATCTGAAGACCAGGTCATTGACTTGGAGCAACTTAATCCAGAATCCAAGGAACTATTGAACTTACCTGGGTCCCGTGACTCTCCCGGTGTAAACACTAAGAGCTTGCGTGCTAATAATAGCAATATGCACGCTAATTTGGAATCAGGTATCCCAGGTGACGCAATAGAAGCTGTACAACAAAATACTAATTTGGAACCAACTAATTTTAAGCAATCAAATCTGCTGAATTTCTTCCCAAACATGAGAATTAAGAAAGCATCACACATAATGAAGGGAGGTAATGGTCCTAGAGTGTTGAAAGAGCACAGAAAATCAGCTCAAAAACACGTAACTAAGATCGACATTAAAGAACCTCAGGAAGGTCCTCGGGCTCCTTTGCACGTGAATGGTTTAACTGACCCTCCGATTCTGGAAGACCATGGTGGAGATATCACCGGGGCTGGTGTCCCCATTAATGTACTCCCAGATGAGGTTGATCTACAGCTGTCTCCAGAGATGCCATCTATTATGGGGTGGGAATCTAATGAAATATCTAATGGGAAAATGTGCCTAAATCGATCTGCTATCCTCAAAGCTTTTCAGGATATGCCAGCATTGAGAACTATCAGATCGTCTGATATTGATTGGGTCAGGCTGTCTTCCAATAATAACAATAGGATGATCTGTGGCTACCACTCGCATATCATCATGAGGATGATTTGGGCTCAAAGATCTGACTTCGAATTGATAGGTTTAACTCCATCGATATTTCAAAATGAAGACTTAGCGAAATCCTTTGTTGATAAAACAGTCCCTAAGCAGATAACGCAAATGGGGCCTAATGAGGGACTATTCCCTGCCCCATTAAATGAAGAACTCTTTAAGCAATTTATGACTTTAGCGATGGCCTGTTCTGGTATTAAGTCAAATGATCATTCAGACCAGTTCTCGTCCTTTCGGAATCTAGTCAATAAATAGAATAAGGAGAAGGGACTTACATTAATGTCCTGGAATGCCTGCGGCCTGAAAAATTTTAGGCTCTGGGCATCCCGAGTGGAACCTGAAGCCCGCCCTATGATCATCCTGATTCAAGAAACTATGCATTTATCCCACTTCGATGTTCCAGGGTATTGTACCCACATTCAACCCGCCATCAAGGGCCCATTGGGACGTCCATCTGGTGGCCTTGCCGTTCTTATTGACAAGGCCTACAGAATCTCCTCCGAATTGATTTTTGCTGACTACTCTATAATAGCACTAAAAGTAAGAGGTACAGGTTGTGGTACTGGTACATTGGTGGTTATTTGTTTGTATTGGAATTATGTCCACATAGCACAGTCCGATCTACAGGAGGTCTTAGACAAAATCCTTGTTGACATTATATCCAATGATCCAGGTATTCCAATTATAGTTGGGGGGGACTTCAATGCCTCGTGTTTTATACCATCCAATTGTATACATTCTCGTTCCTCGACTATTTCTATGCAGTTGGGGAAGCAGTGGGTTGATTATTTTCTTGCATGGGACATTCAATTGGTAACCCCCAACCTTGATCATTACAGTTACACCTGGGCTCGGGGTAAGGCATCATCAATGATCGATTATTTCTTTGTTTCTACCAGTCTCATGTCTGATGTTGCTTCACTAGACATATGTGACCCATTTTTGGGTGACCATATGGCTTTACTCCTTAATTTGAAGTCTTTGCCCCGACAATATGATAAAGATCTGGTTTTAACTACAATTGCTTTAGATCGGCCAAAAATCAGTTTACGTTGGAACGGCAGATTATGCTCGAGAATGATGGACCGACTGAAACAAGACACTACTATATATGTCCCAGAGGTTAGAGCTGGTAGTGACTGTCCCATTGTCGAAAGGAATAATGGACTGAGAATTCATACTCATGTTCAGCACTTAACATCAATAAATCAAAATACTCATTCATTATCTCATCATCATACATTTAACTCAGCAATAACTAATCTTCGCAAAGAGAAACGTAAGGACATACGTAGCCTTGGCCCTCCTTATTTGATGGGGGACAATTATGCGAAGCTTAATTAATTAATTAATTAATTAATTAATTAATTAAAAGCGAAAATCAATCAGAGATATCGTAATAGGCTTAAAATTATGAAATATGAGTTGTTGATAGCTGACAATCAGAATATCCTATCCTGCCTCCTAAGACATGATTCTCGGCAAGTTTGGTCTGCTTTACGACAGCTGACAGGAGTTTCTTCGTCAGTGAAAGAAGCAGCCGTAACTGCCACTACCTGGGTTACATATGTACAAGCTAAATTTGCCCTTCCACCACGCTTTGCTGATACTGACACCATGAACTATCATACCATGATTCTAAAAAAATCCCCCTGGGTTCTGGATGATATTATTCGAGCGATTGGTAAGATCAAGCCCTCTCGGGCCCCTGGCCCTGATGGCATTCCACCATGTCTGATAAAGAAAGACCCCCTGTTTTGGGCAAAAATTCTTGAGAACAAATTTGACAGTGTCTATTTGACAGCTTGTATTCCACCTTCGTGGTGTTCGGCGAATATCATCCCCATTTATAAAAAAGGGAGTTGGGATGACCCGAACAATTTTAGACCCATTGCACTTATGGATGCATCAGCGAAGATTTTTACTTACTTACTGCTGGAATCCATTTTACAGATTATAGATCGGTTAGACATCTTGCCTAAATATCAGGTGGGCTTTCGCAAACGAATGGGGTGCTCGCTCAATGCCTTTATACTAGCACATCTATACGCCCAAACCAAGGGGAAACACACTGGTCCGATTTATATGGCAGCCTTGGATCTAACGGCGGCGTTTGATTCAATCATCCGCGCAGTTCTTTGGGAAAAAATGGCCGCTTATGGCTTCCCGATGTCCTTGGTGGCCATATTAGCCCTTCTCCACCAAAATACCACTTATCGAATAAGACTAACTAAAGAAGGAGCTCTAACTGATAAAATACCCACAGAAATCGGTCTTAAACAGGGATGTAATTTGGCTGCGGTGTTATTTAACCTATATTTGGCTGACCTTGACACAGCCTGGGCTGATGTTGTGTCATTTCCAGTGAAATTGGGTAGTCTGGTAATCAACTGGCTTGCATTTGCGGACGATCCTTTGTTTATGGATCGCACCCCGTTTGGCCTACAGGCCAAATTGACAGCCTTTCAAACGTATGCTGATAAAAACAACCTTCAAGTGAACACACTGAAATCGTTTATTATTGTGATATCTGATGGGAAAAAGAAAATTACTAAATTTACCTGGTCACTCAATGAGTGTATGATTCCTAAAGTTAGGATGATGCGCTATCTTGGCTATCAGCTTTCCGATTCCTATTCTATAGGAATGTGGAAAGAGATGATTAAGAATAAAGTAAAACCTCTTACTTCCCAAATGAAAATCATATATTACAGATATTGTAAATTTTCCTTGGACCCTTTGATACAGTTTTACTTATTAAAGGTTGAACCAATACTCTTGTATAGTCTGGACATTTGCATATCTGAGATAGAGTTTTTCTTGGATTGCATACAGGGGAAATTATGGAAGCAAGTTCTGGGGATGGCTATGTCAATACCGAACACGATGATTTGCCACGAAGTTGGGATCCTACCCATATCTGTTAAATGGCATTGGCGACGACTTAATAACTATGTCGAACTACTGGCTCCACCAAAAAAATCCCTCTATGAGGACTTAGCACAATTACTCAATGAAGAGAATGTACCTTCAATGGTAAAATACAAAGATAAAATGGACAAAATGTTAAATGAAACCATGATTGATAAGGTTGACTTAATAATGGGAATTCCAGCATGTAAAAAGAAATTCCAAAAATACTTCTGGTGTGTTATGGTGGATCAAATTGGTAAAAGCAAAATGTATTATGAATATGCCAAATTCACCAGAAAACTTGGAGACCGTGCGCATTACTTGGCCATTTTCCCGTGTAACACTGCTAGAAAGTTGTATATGAGGTTTAAACTGAATCAATTTATCACGAATGAAAGGTTGTTTCTGTGGGATCAATCCAGTTGCAGTAAATCTATGGGTTACTGTCGCTTTTGTGAACAAGGGAGAGTGCTTGAAACCTTGAAACACCTTACCATGTTTTGTCCATTTTTCAACTCCCAAAGAAATCTATCCTTTGGGTTGTATATGTACAATTATTCTGATACATGGAAAGAATCCTTGTGGAGAAGGTGTATGGAAGGTTCCAGTCAACGGCTGACCTTATGTTTGACAAGATTTCTGGGATCTTTGGATTCAATTTTAATGGCACAGTATAAACTACTTACAGAAACTACGGTTTAGCCCATCTCGAGACTCTGAAGTTTTAATCTGATAAGGATATTGTATTATATGGTATTCTGTGTGTGCGATATTGTTATGCCTTTTGAGGGATGGGTGAGGGGAAATTTTAGATGTATTTGAACTTGTAAATTCGAAAGTGATTTGAAAATTGATTTATAATTATTGAAACTTTCTATATTATTTTTTATATGCAATTTGTTTTGATTTTGTAAAGGTTTGTTTTAAAACATAAACAATAAAAAAAAAAAAAAAAAGGTACCTGGTTGTCACTGAAAGGTATAACTGAAGGGTTATCTTGACTTAGTCTCTTTCTGCCCCCCTGGAGCTTGTCCTCTCCCACGTGGTCCGCTTGCAGATAGCCACAGTCAGTCGGGTGGCTTCTTACTTTCCAAGGCCACGTAAGAGAGGCTTCCTTCCAGGCCACGTAAGAGAGGCTTCCTTCCAGGAGATTAGTAACAAAGTTGTCAGATTCATTGCATATCGCTAGATGCTCCCCTGCAAATAGGGGTAATGGGTTTTCTCATATTAATAACATCCCAGAATACCCTCATATCATTCTTAACTGCACGATTGTCTAATGACAACCAACAATCACTTTATTTTTGTCTGAAATGGGCACTTACCTATTTTTGGTAAACTTTCTGATGTAACTTCCTATCCAATGCAAGGTCAAGACCATTTACTCCCACCTGGTTACTATTGGAGGTCATTATCAAGGATTTAATTTCTTTCCTTTATTCCTGTTTCTCTCGTTGAATCTAAAAATCATACTGTTGGTTATGCCTAACATTTATGTTTTATAAGTCACCAGCGACCCTACTCTTCCTAATAATGTGGAACCAGTCCTGCAAGGTTAATAGTAGTTTTTCAACACTCAAAATCATATCCTTGTGTGTGCTAGTTTGTAAGATAGAATTGGCTGTTGCTGCATATGAGCCTAAAGCTTCTTTAGCAAAATCGTGCCTTTTGTAACTGCAGGGGATCCCACTTAATCCTATTTAGGCTGCTATTAATTGTGACTGATACACAAATCAGGCTCAAGTCTCCCTCTTGATATCTAGTAATACACAGAACGGGAAACGATCGCTCTCATCTCTTGTCTTATTAGCTATAGCAATCACTGGGGCAAAGCTTTATAGTTGACAAATATATAGTCAATTACTGAGGCAGATCTGCCTCCCACTCTTGTTAAGTGTCTAGCACTATAACCATTAAGCATGGTAAACCCAAACTGGTATAATAAGTTGTCCCATGACCTCCCCATATGATTATATTTATGACTCAGAGTCAGTTATGTTAGGCATAACCAAGCATTAAAATCACCTCCAATAATAATAGGAGTATCTCTACCTCCAAGCTGCAATAGCTTTTCCACCGTTTTCTGTTTCTTTTTATGCAAAGTTAGTTCAGGGGAGGGGTCGTAATGTTAACAACCAATATTTATTTAACCGACATCCTCTTTTTTCTGATCATACCAGCTATCACAAAAGAAATACAATTTTCTTGTAAGTACAAATCCCACGTATTTTCAATGGAAATTATAAAATGATCAATCCACCCTTATGCCTTCCTGTATCACCTTTTAGGAGCTATAGCCGGTAGAGTGACCCTTCCATCAATTACAAAGGGATCAACGCACGAAGTTTCTTGTAATAGGAGTAAAGGGAACAAGTGTATATTCTCAAGCAGACCACCCTCAGAAGAATAATGGAAATTACCCTTGGTATTCAATGAGCACACAATAAAGCAGTGGTCTGGGTAGCCTTTGGAAATGTGATTGGAACGCTCTAGGAAGCCACTGCCAATACCCATCAAGATCTCTGTTGGTAAGAGCATTGACTACACGGTTGAATTATATATACTAGTGAATCGCACCACTGTTGCACAATTTAATGTTGTACAGAAAAAGTATGTTATTATTTATTAATAAAAATTACAGGGAAAGCAAAACATTTTTGCACAAAAACGCATACAATATGTACCATTGATAACAGTGGATAGGACATGGGTCCTTTATGATGGGGCCAGAGAATGTGACTTGAAGACCAGATGTTGCAGGGGAAGGTGTAAACATAAACTAGAGACGAGGACAGGGCAGAATGGAATAGGAACAGGATGGCAGAAAAAGTTCTAAATTAAGGATGGAGGGGTGACAGAAAAGTGCTGTAGGGTTGACCATGAAGTGTACAGGGAGAGGAAAACAGGGTGATGCAGTAGTGTAGAGTGCTAGGAAACAGGTTCTTCGGAAAGGAGGGCTAGTCAGGACAGAAGAGAAGAAGATGGGAAGATGGGGGAAGAAGAGATAGCCTGTTTGGCTGGGAAGTAAAGTACTTCAGTCTTAGTGTAGTTGAGCGTGAACATGTTACCTTGCAGTGGGAGTGCAATCAAAGATGCCCCCTTTGGCGATCCCCAATCAGTAATGGTTTCCCTAAAGTGAAGGTAAGCGCTTGTATTTCCCTTTACTATAAGAAAAAACGTGAACAATGTCAGGGCATCGTCTACGATTGTTATCCCCACTGCTTGAGTGGGGGTAAAAATTAGAGGTGTTATCTGGTCATAATCCACCTCATAATTATGCAGTCTTTACCACTAAAGGCATTCCCTTGGAATAATGTTGGCTGTGGTAAATACCTCCAACCCTGTAATTTGGCAGGTGGCATTTACCTTTACTAACTTCTGTTTACTATTGCCGTGATGTAACCTTGTTACCTTCTAGCACACTCTTCCTGTTCCCTGTACTATTACTCGGTTACTGGCCGCTCTCTCCCTTGAATGCACTGTTGCCATGATTTTTGCTGTTTGCACATCTTGCGCTTGTTGTATTGCACGTACTCTTTGACATTCTGATGAGACATTTTTTGTATCTTAATTGGTCTGAATAACCCTAAGAGCTGTGACTGACCAGATGTCCCCTCCAGTTTAGCTCTGTGTGGGCTCTGCGAGGTGACATTGCTGCAGGTGGCGCCTTATAAATCCTCAATCATAAATATTTGGAAAGACTTCCCATTTTCAATGTGGTAACCTCACTTACATTAGATGCTTCCGTTTGGCCTGTTCTTCCTGAACGGTTTTCTCTTAGTGTAATAGTAACATAATTGACAATACAACTGTTGTGTTATGATCACAATGAATGCATAATTTAACAGAAATCTTATTTTGTCATTCAGGATGAATCAATGCGTGTTATTTCAGAGGGATGCCCGGCTCTGCTTTATCTAAATCTTTCATACACAGACATAACCAATGGGACCCTGAGAATGCTGTCAAGGTAATCCAATCACGTTCTCACTTTAACTGTACCTCAAGGAAAGTTCCTTCATGTGAAGCCCAGGCCGAAAAGGACCAAATGGCTGCTTTCAATTAATAGTTTGTTCAGTGCTCTTTTTTCTAAGCCGGGGTTTGAGGTTTGTGATGCAGACAGTTCTACCATGCCCCGTAAGCACAGCGTTATCAGCTTATTTTAACCCTGTGTCTCTGTTATTGGGTTTTAATATGGAAGTAAGTGCTGTGTGAACACGATTTAAAACTGGATGCAATGTTTCTTTTGAACGAATTGACCAGGGCTGCTTGTGCATTTGGCTAATAGTTTGAAGCGTCTAGATGACAGGATTGAGTCCAGTGAGCAGCAACATTATATCACTGAGATGCAGTGTTGCAACCAAGCTTTCACGAAGGTCCTCCTCGAGGGCCCATTTAATGCTCTTCAGTACATGAGCAGCATTTTCAAGGCAAGAGGCTCATCAGTACTTGCTCTCAAGTTGGACAAATACTGTCATTTTATGAGACATTGGCTAAGCTGTCGACTAGGAGCCAGTTGGCATTCCAACTTTGCCACTTGACCACATTGTGTGATACTTGGCAAATTACTTTAGCTTCCTGTGCCATTGTTCCTTAAGTTGCCAAATAGGTTGACATCAGAACAAAATGTTATGTGACAAATCTGGACATTTATAAGGATATTGCAGAAAATGTGACATGCCTATTCCAATTTCAAAGACTTTGTTTTCCCATCGGTGCTGCATGTTTCAGTGCACCCATCTCAGATGGCTCCTTCACCTCTGCAGTAGGTCTTTTCGGCACCTGTCTTCCAGTGCTTGAGTGGTAACTTGTGACATGCATCTCTGATGAGGGAGGGATCATTCAGAAGAAGTAGTGCCGGATTCAGTGGAGTGAATAGCAGATTCATCCAAGACTACCGTCCGAACAGTGAAACAAACCATTAGTCGCTGTATTGCAAATCCATTGGCTTTGCCATGTGTCTGCAACCTGTGGCTCTCCAGATGTTTGGACTATGACACCCTTCATCATTCGCGATTGACCAAATTGACTTGGGTTGAAGGGAGATGGAGTAAAAAGCTTCTGGAGAGCCAAAAGTTGTAAACTACATGCACATCATATATTCATGTTTTAAGGATCTCTTACCTCTAGTTTACAACATCTGTGTTCTTTCAGACTTTTGACCTGACTGCTCTGCTCTACCAGAATGAATAATAGCGAGACTCTTAGAAATATCAGTGCAAGAGGCCACATGACTGGCATTTGACATGGGTTGGACCATAAGTGAATGTTTGAGACATGTGGATCTTCAGTTGCAATCCTGCATTGAATTCCGGGTGGGCAGTCCCTATGTGTGATACTTGTTTTGTTTTTACAATATACAATATAGAAAACATTTTACCACAGTCATAGTCTTGTATATACATCATCTTCAGTCAACTAATTTCTATCCAAACAAAAAAAACACAAGCGCACTCATTTCCAAGTCCATCATTGTCCAGCTGTCACCCACCGGAAGGAAAAGCTCAAAATCACTATCCCTCCAGCCTCACGCGATCTCTGTATGATCGTGTTTACTGTTCATGTTATGTGTGATACTGCCAGTGAGTTATGATATGATAAGTCATTTATAACGCGCCTGTACACTAGTGTTTCTAGCAGGTGTTCTCTGCACTTGACCCATAATCTTTCCGACTTTACTTGTTAAACCGATAGAGCGATGTGCAGAGCTGTGCCACCACACTCATTGAGTGCACAGACCCCAACAGAACCTCATTTGAGCAACTATAATTATCGTGCTGTTGCTTCAGAGTTTTTACCTGCAGACCAGCTTGTATCCCCCAAACATCCATCACAATACACGTCAGTAGTGGGTTTCCACTGGACAGAGGATGCCCATGCTGCTTCCATGAATGGCCAACAGTGACAGGAGCACAAGAATGCAGCCACACACGAAAAGATTTAGCCACTGTTCCCGGATGTCAGTGGTTCTCGATTTCATGTCGCTAAATCGTCAAATGCGACCTGTTGAACCAGATGTTTTTTCTGCATATGTTGAAACTGCGAGTGGTCTTCTGTTGTGTTAATTGCTGCAAGAGTTGAATCACAGTGTGCGCTGAAGATTAAAGTCGGGCTGCCAGGGTTTCCTGTGCTACATGGCGACTAAGATAACGCGCTCGAACATGTTGCTTATGTTAACGACACCAGATGTGCTGCGTGGGGAGCAGTAACGGTCTGATGGGTCCAAGGCAAAGCAGACGCGCAGTACAGTGCGCTTACCCTGCCAGAACTAGTTCAGACCCGAAAAGACCCATTTCCTTCCACAAACACCCTTTTACGCTACCAGTTCAAAGCCTCCCCCGCATCCCATGTGTACTGTGCCCGAACAGTTCTCTTCTAAGAACCACTGTACGTGCCCTCACCGCCCCGGTGACAATATGCCGCTTCTTCGGGATAAACGACATTGGTATTCTCATGAGCTAAGTTATTTTCCATTATACCACTGCCGATCAGAATCGTTTTTTCGATGCCCAGGGTTGCCCCTTTGCCAGCACCTGGTTCCTTTTAGGTTCGCATGCTTACCCGCCAGCCGCGGGAGGTGGAGTAGCGAGGACTCTGGTGTTGTGGCCAAGCAAGCGCCCTTGGCAAGCCATGGTGTCCGTGCTTTCTCCAGGGTCAGCTAGGAGTGACCATGGCCTGGCCTCGACATGACCTTCCTCTGGATCCGTGCCCTACCCCAGCGCCATGGAGCAGCAGAGCTCTCTCTACATGCACTCTGGGACAACAACCGCCACCCCCCCCCCCCCCGGCACGATTCCTTTTTAAATAAACAGTTAAGTAAATGAAATGCCCCATTTAGGAATTACAGCACTCCACCTGTAAATCGTTTTTTTATCCACTATCTTCCAATCTGGCACTATAGGCTTTAGACGTGCACGTTACATGCCAAGTCAGAAAGAAAAGGCGCGTGGTGAAACAATGAAGCCACACAACCATTGCAATCTCTGTGCATGACTTGTAGGGTCTGATTTGCAAACGTGTTTAACAATTGCGCAATCTCATTGAAAAACGTTTGGAAATCCGGCTCGTAGTGTTTGTTATGCTAGCTTTCGTTCCTGAAATGCACATCTGGTAAAAATGCTTGCACCTTGACTGGAATCCAAACCCATACATAGTTGCAGTCATTCGACGTTAAATGAAATGAAACCCGACTGCAGCGAATGGGTCCGTGTTGCACGACGTGGTCTCCACTGCCTGCCTCCCCTGTCTGCTTTGGTTTGTGCGTGGGCGCGCTGTACCTCATCTGTACCCCTCTAGCTCGCTCTCTCTCTCTCTCGTTTCAGATGCCTCCCGAACCTGCAATACCTCAGCTTGGCCCACTGCAGGAAGTTCACAGACCGAGGACTACAGTACCTGGCGACGGGGGGCAAAGGCTGCCGCAAGCTCATCTACCTGGACCTGTCCGGCTGCACTCAGGTCAGGCGCCCGCGCTGCTCCCCTCACGACGCCGCGGCCAGAGAGACTGGGGCTGCGCGCAGTCTGCAGCCGACGAGCGAGCGAGCCCTGCAGCCCGCGCTCGGCCCAGGTTTTAAATTACATCGCCGCAGCTGCTTACACTTTGAGCGGGCAGGCCCCTCGGTATAGGCCTTGGCCCGCGTCCAGGGCACTGTCACATCTCTAAACACAGCATTACCAGCTCTTCCTCCTGGACCCGCACGCGCTCCCTTTGTGTGACTTATGTTAGCTACGCTTAACGCCCTGTACACACACCCCAAATTAACACGGTACCCTGAAAATGCTGTCCCAATAAGAGAGGGGACATTTACGTTTCAGGCGTTGTTCAAAGTATTTGCACACATGCCCTTACGTGTTTTTATTACTTTTAGATGTTATCGTCGTGATTCCTGTGAAGAACGTGTACACACCGGGTTGACTTTTGTCTGTTTGTCAGTTGGTTCGGATCCCTCCCATATCCTCCTCCCAGACTTTGTGTTATCTGAAATGTGGCGAGTGAATAAACTACTGAAGTGACTTTGTGGTTCAGTATATTTGACGTGTTGTATGTAGTTTCACCCACCTTTCTCAAAAGCGCAAGTGAAAAGACAGGGACCGTTTCTTGCATCCACAAGAGAGAGTGGCCAAAGATGACAGTTTACTTGGTTTATAAACATAGCTCTCGTCTATTCACCCGTGGCTTGTTTATTTTGATTCTATCGCATGCTTGCAAAGCAACGCACTGAAATAGATGCAAGATTATGCCTTCAGCTCTCTATGCATGAAACATTTCCATCCTAAATTCAGCAGACACTTGAGAGGGCTTAAGTGGACCCATACCCCGCCTCCAGTTCCAGTTACCAGGCGCAGTCTCCCCCACACTTCCCTAGGAGATGAGAATTCGGCACTAGCATGCTGAAGCTTTATACTAGCCCTGAGTGGGGCTTGTACATTGTGCCGGTAATTTGAGAAGTTGCCTCTGATACCCTTGCAGACCAGCATTCCCAGGGAGAGGGAGGGTGAAGGAAAAGGCACGGATGAGTTTTCCTGAACACACACACAGAACCATCCTCAGAGAGCGAGCGAGGCAGTGAAGTAGGGAAGCAAGTAGCCACTACATTAATTTGGCTGATTGAATATGAACCGTGACCAAAGCATGCCATAGTACTCAGACTATGTTTCCAAATGGAAGGAAATATAATTCATGGAACCCATCATAAAATCCACAGCAATCAAGATTTTCAAAGGGAAGTTGTGCGTCACATATTGATAAGAACATTCTAGCTCGGTTTGGCAGTCCCCAGAAGGAGGCAAGAAAAGTCCTCTCAATCCGTGCACCCAGGTGAACCAAGCAATAGAGTTAACTCACAGGCGAGGGTAGGGAACTACCACTCCATTGGTACCACTGGCACTTGCATGCAGCACTCTAACCATCCACACAACCACCTATGGCCAGAGAATAATATTCTATGCACAGACCTCCAAGAATAAAGGTGCCCATTCACGCCCAGGAGAAGCTATCCTGATGCAGTTTGTGTTTGGATAGATCCCTTTATATTTACATTGGCCTCTTTCTTTTGTAACTAGCCCCCAAATAAATGTGTTCCCAAACAAAGGTGATGAACTCAATACATGATCTTGGTGTACTACTTTGTCTCAGACATCTTCTGACAGGATATATCGCCTTTGGTTGTCCTTTATTAAGGCTATCACTAGCCACTACTAATCCAAGCTGTGTTCCAAAATTGTTAGTTTATGCATTTACATTACCAACTGGTTTCCCGGTGCTTACCAAGTGCAACCCTTCAGATAGATATGTTAAGTTATGTTAATTTGTATATGCACAAGTCACAATTGCAGTTGTCTACAGTACTGAGGCCGGCCTGGAAAGTGGCATATTGTGCTCTTTCAGGAGTATGGATGGGTAACTGTGATTGATTGTAAAACCTCTTACCAGTTCGCTTACCAGTTATATTCTGCAACTGTGGTACTGCCAATGAAGCCACAAGACCAGGGCACTGCCTTAGCACTGATCCTGCATCCCTTTTTTAGTGGGGGTTGCAGGTCCAGGTATACACTTCCTGGATGATACACACCCAGCTCGGGCCACATCTAACTGCATCACCACCCGGACTCCAAACTGGGTCAACATTTTCAACTACTGTCTCTTACGTGGCACCATTCCCACTCAATACAGCACAAATCTGACCCGGAAGAAACCATACCTCGAGACCACACGCCCGTGCACTATCGTCACATCACATTTCTGCCAGACCTTACAGGAATAATAGAACACTTTCTGACAAACCAACTCAAACAGCGCTTCACCACAAACAGCCTCAACCCATTTGAATCGGATTTCCGTCCGAGTCTCAGCATCAGAACTGCAATACTTCCTATCTTGGAGTATCTATACAACACCACTGACAAAGGACATACAGACCATTTTCCTCAACCTCTCTGCAGCTTCTGACACCATTGGCAATATCTTTTCAACTGGTTTACCTCCTTCCTCAATGACAGGACACACTTTGTCTGCATGCACCCCTATCAATCAGATCCCACCCCAGTCAAGTACAGGGTGCCACAAGGACCTTGCCCTCTCGCCTACCTTTTCAACCTGTATATTGAATCCCTTGGAAAAGCCCTTGGAAGCCACAACATCCGTGTTAGCAAAACTCAAGTGACACACAAATATACTTCCAATTCTCCTTCCCCTCTGAACCTGACTCCCTTAGAAAGTGTATCTCCATTGTCACCCCCTGGATGGCCACCCACGTCCTAAAACTGAACCCTTTCAAAACTGAATACCTCCTCATCTGTCCCCCCAGTCAGAAACCAAGCTCATCAAAGAACACACAATGTTCAATACACACATATCACTCTCACGCCAGTAACGTTGCTAGGCTACATCACCAACCCCCACTTATCCTTCAGAACCCACATAGCTTCAGTCACCAAATCATGCAACCTACAACTGCACCTCCTACGTAAGATAAGACACAACCTTCCAAATACTTCAGTAGTGCAGTCCAGACTCTAATTCTCCCCAAGGTAGACTATGGAAACGCAATCCTCACTGGACTCCCAAACGGGACACAGCAGCAAGACTCATTCTTCACTTACCCACATGCTCACACATCACCTCAGTTCTCTCCCACAACTCTACTGGCTCCCCCGTACCTTAGAGAATGGAGAAAATTATCCTTTTCAGAGATAAAAAATGCACTTATTTGATCAGATTTGGGGAAGACAATCTAAGAGTATCTTTATAAACTCCATATTTTCTGTATTATTGGTGATGGATGTGTACCCCTATTTGGTGATTCCTATGTTGTACATGTATGGTTTACAGTTGTTTGACTGTTGATGTTTGGATTTTATTGTTTGTTATGAATTAAATCTAATAAAAATGTAAATACAAAAAAAAACAATGCTTCATATACAAGGCCATCCACCTCAAAGCCCCATCGTGGCTTCAGAACAGACTGAAGCCCATCATCCACACAAACATACTAGACAAGCCAACCAAAACCTCCTACACATTCCGCTCTGCAAGCTAACATGCACACACAAACTGGCTCTCACCCATTCGGTAACCAGAGCTTAGAATGCTCTTCCACCTCAGATCCGCACCGCCCCTTCCATTATCACCTTATGCACAATTCTCAAAACGTACCTCTTTCTCTCCCAATCCACCTAGACCTCCTCCCCTGCTATCTTTTGTCTATCCTAATCTTCTAAAAACACTGTGCGTTATTTTTCACTTCCTTTCTTTGAAGTTTGTCAAGCACTCTGAGACCTTCAGGGTAGGGCAAGCCCTATCGTTTTTTCTATGTGCCCCAAAAATGGGCCCTTTCTCTGCTTTTTTAAATTTTGTGCTCTTTAATCAACTCTTTGATGCAGAATGTTATGTTTATTGTGTTTATATAGTGCTTTAAGCCAAGCGCTTTACATCATAACAACAAGGATACATTAAAAACAGTAGAAGCAATTACAAAATATGAATCAAACCAGGAATACAGTAAGTAGAACAATTTGCCAGAGAAGATAAAGGAGGGAGGAGGGGGTGGAGAAGGGGAAGGAAGTGGGAAACAGGAAGAGGAAGAGGAATAGGCTGAGGGTGAGAGAGGAGGAGAGGGGACTTAATAGGAACAGAGCAGGGAGAGAGGGGTAAGAAGAGGAGGGTAAAAGGGAGGAGAGAGGAAGGTGGAAGGAGGGGATAGGAGTGTCAGGGAGGGGAGTGGAGAAGAATAGATTTCAAGGAGACACGAAAGGAGGAAAAGGTTGGGATGGAACAGATAGAGAGAGGAAGGGAGTTACAGTGGCGGGGGGCTAGGAGCTGAAAGGAGCAAAAACGAGAGGAGGCGCATGGGGACAGGGGGACAGAGAGAAGGAAGAGATCGGCAGATCGGAGAGAGCGGGAGGGAGTGTAGAATGAGATGAGCGAGGAGAGATATGGGGGATCAAGATCGTGAAGAGATTTAAAGACATGACAGAGGCAGTGGAATTTAAGTTGGGAATGAAAGGAAAGCCAGCCAAGATGAGAGAGCGAGGAGGAGATGGAGTCATGAGGAGAGAGAAGACGGAGGATACGAATGGCAGAGTGGTAGAGGGATTTGGGGGGGGGCAAGATGGGAAGCAGGGAGTCCAAAGAGGAGAGAAGAGCAGTAGAAAAGACGAGAGAAGATGAGGGAGGAGATTCAAAGTTTAGTGGCATGGAAGGTGAGAGAGGAGCGGACTTTACGAATATTGAAAAGGTGGTAGCGTCATGCGCGGGAAGTAAGAGAAATATGGTGGGTGAAGGAGAGGGAGGAGTCAAAGTAAATTCCTAGATTACGAGCATGGGCAGAGAGAGGAAGATTAGAGGGGGAAAATTAATAAAAGGAGGGGGAGAAGGAGGAGGAGGAGTGTTGGAGGGGAAGAACAAGACTTCAGTCTTGTCTGTATTGAGAGGGAGAAAGTGGGATGACATCCATTTTTTAATGGTAGTAAGACAAGAAGAAAGATTCAAATGGAAGTCATGAGTGAAGGAAGAAAATGAGAGGAAAAGCTGGGTGTCATTGGCGTAGAAGTGGTGAGAAATACCGAAGAAAGAGATTATAGGGGCAAGAATGGAGGTGTAAAGAGAGAATAGAAAAAGGGCCAAGGACAGAGCCTTGGGGTACACCATAGTCCAAGGGAAGAGTGGAGGAGGTACGACCGCCCCAGGAGACGGTGGGAAAGGCAGGAGGAGAACCAGTCGAGGACAGAAACGTACCATTACTGCGACTACACTATGTCGCCTGGTACAATTCCCGTGCCTTCGCGCGGTAAAACAGTGCTGACCCCCATTACTGTGACTAAGGGAAGTGACCGTTGCGGGGGTATCCCTGGCTCCTATTAGTCGTGGTAGTGGGGGTCGTGGGTTGCAGGGGTGTCCCCCGCTTTCGTGAAATGGAGAGCGGGGGACAAGAACGTTTTTTTAAAGAAGAAAAAGGGATCCTACGGCGTCAGCGCTGACCCACGTAAGTGGGTGGGAACTGACGCTGCAGGGATCGAGGGACGTCGGCGGCACACTTCTGTTATGTAGCCAGGGAGGCAGCGGGGTAAGGGGATGCCAGCCACAGTGAACTATCTGATCACTGCACCACGCTGTAACGGTCGTCCACATTTTCGTTGGCGGAATTACAGGTGGTGCAGTCACCACATAGATTCCATTGACGCTGCTATTCACTTTCAAATGTGCTCTTTTTTAAATTAAACACTGCATTGAAGTGCTGTTACTAACAAAATGAGCCCCCCTTTGATTTGGTCTTTTCAAACAGAACAATGCCACTGTATTAAATTTGTTTCTTGGTACTGTGCATTATGCCCCGGCTTTGTGCTTACTTAGTGTTGCTGTTTTGCCGCAACCTGGAGATGTGCTGGTCCCACCTTTTTATATTGAAGCTGCCATCCTTTGTCTCAAGTCTCACTGCTGTAATCATCATCACCACCTCGCCCCAGTGCCTTTAGACCTCAGTGAACTGAGGTGGTTTGTGTCAGAGGTGAGGGACCAACAAAGAGCTCAAAATCAAACACAAGTTCATTTTCTCTTATCACATTGCTCATGTTCTGCACAGTTAGATTATTTGTTTGTACTTGCACCGTTATAATGATCCAGTCTAAAACTGATGGCTCAGCGGGTTGCAGTCAAATGCTAGATGAAGCTGCCATATTCCAATTATAGCTAGACGCTGAGGCTAATCGTGTGGAGGCTTCTTCACCCAAGACCTGAATGGAAGACAGTTCTTCTTTGAAGTTTGTGAGTTGAGCGGGAAGCTCTGAGTTACTCCTTAAGATTATCTTAATGTGCATTGTTAAGCAGGCCCCTCTCATATGAACTAATATATCCAGAAGGTATAAGAACTGTTGTGTATGGGGTGGAACATGTGTGTTTGGGATTTGGTTGTGGCATCATGTTTGATTTCTGTGTTGCTGTTTTAGTGCTTTTTGTTTGCAATTAAAGCATCCTCCAACCTTCCTCTATTGGATTATTTGTTGATGAAAGATTTTCCCTATAAATTGGTGGGATTGCTACGGGCAGTATAAGGTAAGACGATTGTCTGAATAACGGATTGCTGTGGAGGGTTGCCCGTAGATTTGGGGGAAGTAGGCAGATCAGGTGAAGAAAAGGACTGACAAAGTCAGAGTTGGTATAAAATTTAATTTGATTGCTATGTATTTTTTGTGCTTTATTTCTCTTTGCCTGAAAACAGTCTGGTTGGAACGAATTAGGAGGGAAGGGACCCTACCCTGTCGGTAATACACCCATGTCTCTTTACAAAAAAGTAAACAAAGAACGGCTGGCCCCCGTATTTACTGTAACGAAATGAAATGTAAAAACATCAAAGCACTTCACGACACGTAGAAAAATCATGATAATTAATATCATATGGAGATAAGATGGAAATCCGTGCACGAATGAGACTGTGTCATGAACTTCAGATCACGCCCCTTTTGGACCTCCTGGTCCTTGTCTCAACGGGGCTTACATTCCGTACTACTTCCAACATGGCCGTCCAGAGCTGAAGGCGGCGTGATCTATTTATAGACCACGCCTTCCGCCGCTCCGCGCGTCTCAATGCTATTGCAGAGTAGCCGAGACGTGTGTTCGTAGCTCGCGGTATTATTTCCTTTGTCCAAGTGCAATTACCCACTCCTGTCCCTTTCCCCCTTCCTGGTTCCGAGCATTTCTAGCCTTTCCAGTCTCCCGGATCCCTGGACTCCGCGATCCCGGATCTAAACCCAAGACACCGGCAAACATTGGATCCAGGTGAGAAGGGGGGGAACTCCTTGACAGTTTGAGACGCCACCCGATCGAATTTAAAAGCGAGATGGAAGCCGCCGTGCAGGACTTAATGCGACGCATGCAAGAATGATCAACCGAGGTTCAAAATCTTAAGGCGGAAAACGCGCTCAAACAATTGGTCTTATCCCGGGATTCTGCTACAAAGGAGGGTGTCCTGTTGGGCGGTATTGTTGACAAGTATGATGGTTCGGCAAAAACACTTTGCGGATTCCTGGATTCTTGCCTGGTCCACTTTACCTTTAAGCCCTATTATTTCTCGACTCCTAGGGCTAAGGTGGGTTTCATCATATCCCACCTTTCCGGCAACGCCTTAACTTGGGCAACACCCCTTGTTAACTCCGGTGATGCCCTCCTAGACGACTACGATGGGTTCATACCGGCCCTTAAAGGCATGTTTGACCGTCCAGAGCAGGTCTGTACTGCCCAAGAACGCTTGCTGGACTTTCAACAGGGCTCCCAAGATATGCTCACTTATGTGACCAGATTTAAACAGTTTGCTAAGGAAGCAGACTGGTCCTCTGAGGCTAGTTTTACCCTGTTTAGGAGAGCCCTAAATGATGAGAAAAAACATACTAACAAAAAAAAGGAACCGAGGAAATCATTCCAGGAAATTTTTGCGTAACATAAAAACGGTGAATGTAATTGTTAATAAAACAATCTCAAAAGAAACAAAGGGTGCATCAGACCCTCCGTTAAATGCTGCATCTAACAATCTGGACCTGATCGCAGATCCTACAATCAATTTATGTGGCACATCTGAGGACCTGCTAAACATGTCTGTATACGAAGAGGATTTTGCTGAGGACGTGGAGAAGGCTGCTGAGTTTGACACTCTACCGGCGAGCCCTCTCAATGTACACAAGCAGCCTGGCAATTCAACCGGTCTTTTGAGTGCTGCTTGTCCTCACATGACTAACCAGCCTGACACTGGAGTAAATCCATCTGGACATAATCTCACTCATCCACAAGCGCCAGCCTCGAAGTCCTCCAGAATTGTATCCCTAGGTGAAAAAATTGGTCAATCCACAACTCCCATAGACGACACGGACACCTGGTCGCAACCCTTCATGACTTTAGAGGAGAAACGCCGTAAAACGTGTGACCCACGCAACACTGGCCAATCCAAGATGGAAGATCCTGAGTCACTAGTTCCCTCTGCTCCTTGTGTCAACCTGTCATCCTCGGTAGCTGCTAAAAATGACTCATCTGGCTCTAATTCTAGGGGTATCCTGCCTAAGTTGCTGCAACCCAAGGCTACTGGGGGGTCGCAAAGAAACTTATCATTGAGTAAGCAAACAACAAACGAATGCCTCAAGAACAAATATTGGAAGAATGAGCCTACTTACCACCAAGTACTTCTAGAACGTATCGACTCTGCTGATGACTTGATAATGAATCGCCATAATGTGTTATGGCTTTGTCATCTAGTACCGAGCCTGCGAGCAATAGAATCTGGTGATCTAAAAATTGTAGAATTTCTTGAAGAAAGCAAAAATGATGCAGTTATTCTACATGTCCAGTCCAAATTGATAGCTGATACACTGCTCCAAGCCGGACCAGTTTTAATGTCGCTGGGCTTTGACATTTCCCTAGCCCCTACACGGATTCCAGAAGAAGCTCTGAATAAAGCTGCGATCTTGCTGGAGGTCGGAAGAGACCACAATAACCCATCTGATCGCTCTTGTGAGAGGGTCACTGAAGTTCCGCACTTAACATCCTTCCCTCCGGCACAGAATACCAGCAAGTCCGTGAACGAGACATCTAGCTTAAAAAACATCAAGATTACAATCTCAGGTGCCAGTCAAACACATCATACTGAAGTTTTGCAAGGGTCTGATATGCTGCCGGGGGGTCAAGAGAAGGAATGGGCGTGGATTGCTGAATCTTTAAATAATATCACGCCTCGCTAACGCCAGGTCCTCAAACACCCTTCCAGCAACAAAACCCTTACTCTGGGATCATGGAACACAAGGGGCTTCACTCATCTGTTTAATACCACCTGGGCCGATGACTTGGACCTTATTTGCCTACAGGAGACATGGCTACGTGAAAAACCCATTCTGGAAGGATTTGAAATTGCCTATATTCCAGCCTTCAAACAGACTAGAGGAAGACCAATGTCAGGCCTTCTGGTAGCCGTTAGGATTAATTCAGGTCTTCGGATCCTAAACTCAATTGTTATTTCTCCATTTATTCAAGTGACCACGGTCGGGGTGGGCAGCATGGTTGCTGATGCGACAACTAACATCTGCATCTTTAATCTGTACTGGAACCACGCGGCCAGTGGAACTACAAACTTCATAGATGAAGTCACCAAGGTGTTGGACGAGCAGATTGAAGCCTGCCCCCTAATTAACTTAATAGTCTGTGGAGACCTTAATATCGATTGTCTTGACCATCAGGACACACCAGGTCACAAGAAGACTGTCAACAATTTAGAATCTCAATTGGCAACTCAATGGTCTCTGGAAATGGAACTACGCGACTTGATGATATTGAATGGTCAAACGGTAGGCGATATTCCTGCTGCCCCCACGTGGAGAAGAGGCGACCTAAATTCAACCTTGGATTATATCATTGTCTCCAGTGGGATTCATACGAAAACATCCAGACTGTCCGTCCGATCAATGCAACACAGCGATCACGAGATGGTGGTACTGTCATTTGCGGCAACTGACATAAGACCTCAAGATCGCTGGGCCTTTCCAACTCGAACAGGAGTCGGTAGGATTCGCCTAAAACTAGACCACACTGAGACAGGTAATATCTTGAAAGGTCTCCAGATTTCCGAACTCACGGAATACAGCCACCTCCTAACACAATATCAAGAACGCAAAAATCACATGGCCAATAGTCTTTTTTTTCCAAAACATAAATTTGATCTTGAAGTGCAACAACGGAAACGTCTCCTACGTTGGCAGATAAGATCGACCCACAAACAAACATCTAGTGCTGCAAATGGGCTTATAAAAAATTTCAAACAAAGCTATAAGAACTGGCTTAAGTCCCATAAATCTATTATGCTACAGAATGATGCGGAGTTGATGCTATCAAAAATGAAGAGCTCTAACGCTGCTGATTATTGGAGACTGATAAAGGACAACTTTGCTCCTCAACATGCTCTCCAGGCAAACCTGGTCTCTGAGTCTGAGTGGGTATCTTTTTATACCAACCTCTTTTGTAACAATAATGAGTTCGCTGATTGGAGCCCACCAGCGCTGCCACTTTGGGACTTGACCTTTGATTATGAGGAAATATTGAGAGTCATTAGGAATTTACACAACTCTAGAGCCCCCGGTCCTGATGGCTTAACAAACTTTACGCTCAAGCTCCAACCTGAACTATGGACTACCTTTTGTGAGCTACTGTTCAAAAGAATCGTCAACAACCGCAAGACCCCTCTGTCTTGGAAATCAGCAGTGATCATACCTATCTTTAAAAAAGGCGATCGTTGGAATCCTAAGAACTACAGACCCATTGCACTTCTTGACGTACTGGGCAAGGTGTATGCCACTCTCCTTCAACAAAAACTGACTGAGTGGTCAACAAAATGCAATCAGATGGACCCTAGACAAACGGGATTCGTCAAAGGCTTGGGCTGCGGCATTAACCTATTAATACTAAACCTACTGAAAATGGAAGCCTTGCGCTCCAATGCCAAGATCTATCTCGCCTTGGTAGACTTGTCTCAGGCGTTCGACAGTATTAACAGAGATCTACTCTGGACTAAACTGACCAAATGGAATTGCCCTGCAAGTCTGCTGGCCGCTATTCATGAACTCCATACGAACACGACCATCAGAGTCCGCCTAGATCAAAAAGGCAATCTATCTGTACCCATCAACACCTCGCGAGGTGTCAAACAAGGCTGCCCGCTTGCAGCAACCATATTTAATTTGTTCATATCCGACATCAAGGACGTATTTAGTGGCCTACGCACGTTCCCGCCAAAACTCCATGGCTCCCATGTGGACTATTTAGTCTATGCAGATGATATCATTTTGATAGACTCAACCCCCATAGGTTTACAGCGCAAACTAAATGCCGTGGAAAAATACCTAACAGATAACGGGTTAGTTATCAATAGAGGGAAATGCGAAATAATGGTCCTTGAAAGAATGCAAGGTTCCAATTTAAACCGGCAAAAATTCAACTGGTACGTGAACAAAGAACCCATCGGACGCGTTCTTAACACCAGATACTTAGGAATGCAACTAAGTGCCAGCAGAAATGACGCTCCCTGGGTGGACTCCGTGAAGAACAAATGCCGTCAATTGGCGTGCCAAGCAGCCATAATCAACAAAAAATTTGGGAAATTTACCTTAAGACCGACGTTAACCTTCTTTCAGCAGAAGGTGGTACCTTCTCTAATTTATGCTGGCGAAAATGCCTTTGGATGTGGGTTTGAAATGTGGAATTCCCTAGAAAACATCTTCTGGACCAGGGTTCTCCACCTACCCAAAGGCACCTCCACTGTTTGCATTAGATATGAACTTGGCTATATATCGATGCAAGCGAGGGTCGCTTGGAATCTTCTAAGCATCTTCAGGAAAGTAAACCTTAACACCGTTTTGCCTCAGATGAAGATTCTTCACAGCCTACAGTTCGCCAAAGCACCCACAATTGCATTCCAATGGAATAAGACATGTTATGATGTACTCAGTTTCTATGACATTTCGATGCAATTGCTGCTCGAAAATCCAGATGCCGCAAAACTGAAATTTTGGCGAAATGACTGGATCCAGACTTGCGACAAAAGAGCTAAATCTAAATCGATGCGTGAAGTACCGGCCGAAGCAAGAGCTTACGGAAACGTAGCTCCATATCTAGCTTGCTTCCCGGACCAGTGGGCCCGGGCCGCCTACCTTCAGTTTAGGCTGAACGCTATGCCAACTAAAGAACGTCTTTGCTACTGGTCCCAATCTTCGGACTCGGACCTTGTGTGTCGATTCTGTTCTAACACAAAGGAATCACTTAAACACCTTATCATAACGTGCTCCGAGTTTGAGTCTGAGAGAATTAACATTTTCAACCCACTAATAATGAACTCTCAGTGCCTCACTCGTGATGACTGGTGGAAAGCTATGTTTGATGGAGCAAACAGAGCGTTGTTATATGCTTTGATTTCCTTCCTTCGTGCTATAAAGGAACGTTTACACGATAGCCCGGTGGTCCCGCTCGTTGTGAGATCCTGAGATCCGCATCTAGCACAAGTTATGGGAACCAGATGATGGGAGGAGGACTGGTATCGATTTGTGATGAATGTAGAATGCATAGCTTGGTTTTGTCTTCTTTCCTTTCTTCTTGCTTCTTTCTTTTTAAAGGTTTGTAATATAACCAATAAAAAATAAAAAAAATAAAAAATAAAAATAAATAAATGATGAGATCAAGGATGAACTGGCCAGGGTGGCCAGACCAAATTCATTCCAAGCACTATTGGACCTGGCCTTGCAAATAGATTTTCGCATCCAGGAAAGGAAGGCCGAAAGGAAGAAATCCAAGGGAAACTCACCCAATACGTCCTTTGACAGCAAAGCCAGAACGGACGCAAACCCAAGTCCAGTCCCAGAACCTGAACCCATGCAAATTGGAGCCTTTCGTGGACCCATATCACCTCAAGAAAGATTGAGAAGGATCCATACGGGTTTGTGTTTGTATTGTGCTTCAGACAAACATTTGGTCAGGGAATGTCCTCTGGCACCTCCTCGGCGTTCGGGAAACGCCAGCTCCCGATCTTAAATGGAGCAGAGATTCGGGAGAGCGATGTTTGCTCCACATTAATTCCACCCTTGAACTCTCCTGGACAAAACAGTTTGGTGATATTACAGGCCTTCCTGTCGCCCTCCAAAGACAAGACCTATCCCATTCTGGCCTTGGTGGACTGCAGAGCTATGGGAAATTTCATCGATCAAGACTGGTTTGTTAGTCATCATATTCCATACGAGACACGAAACACCATGCAGCCCGTGGAAGCAATTGATGGAAGACCCCTCTCTTCAGGACCCATAAACCTGCAGATTAAAGAGATCCAACTTTTCATAAACCATCATCAAGAGCGGATTACATTCGACATCATTAAATCAGCCCATTACCCCATGGTTTTGGGTATGCCCTGGTTACAAAAGCACAATCCGTATATCAATTGGACAGCAGGATCATTATTCCCGGGCTCAGAGTTCTGGATGTCCCACTGTCTATCCCTGGATCCCTCCTCAGTAACTCCTAAAGAACCACCAAGAGACCAAGAAACACCACTCATGGTTTCCAATATCATACAAGTTCCAGAGGCCTATCAGGGATATGCTGATGTATTTTCTACTGCCATAGTCCAGGCCTTACCCCCTCACAGGCCCGAAGACTGTGCCATAGATACGGATCCCTCAGCTTTAATTCCTTTCGGCAGAATGTTCATTCTTTCCGAACCCGAGAAAAAGGCCCTTCAGGAATACCTAGACACTAATCTTGAAAATGGCACCATAAGACCCTCGAAATCTCCAGCGGGTGCTTCATTGTTCTTTGTTCCCAAGAAGGATACCAAGGAACTCAGACCTTGGCTCGACTATAGAGGCTTAAATCAATGCACCCTCAAGGATCAGTACCCACTGCCCCTGATCTCAGATATCCTGGAAGCTGTGAGAGGAGCCGTAATATTCACCAAATTGGATCTCAGGGGTGCCTACCATTTGATCCGTATCCGGGAAGGAGGCGAGTGGAGACCGCCTTTAGAACACCCTTTGGCCACTACGAGTACCTGGCCATGCCCTTTGGACTAGCCAATGCCCCAGCAGTATTCCAACGTTTTATGGAAAAGGAGTTCTCTGACATGCTGTTTCTCTTCGTCATTGTCTATCTGGACGACATATTGATTTTTTCCAAGGACCCTCTGAAGCATGAAGGACATGTTAAGGCAGTTCTACAAAGACTCCGTGAACATCACCTCTTAGCCAAGCCTGAAAAATGTTTGTTTCACGTTACCTCTGTGCACTATCTGGGATTTATCCTTAGTCCAGAGGGGATTCGCATGGACCCTTCAAAAGTAAAGGCCATTCTCGCCTGGCCTACTCCCACGTCCGTGAAACAAATCCAATCCTTCCTAGGACTAGCCAATTTATACCGGAAGTTCATAGCCAACTTTTCCGAGATTGTACAACCCATAGTGGCTCTGCTAAAGAAGGAGACCCCATTTGTCTGGTCAACATTACAAGAAACTGCATTCCAGCGTTTAAAGACTGAGTTCACACAAGCTCCCATTTTGGCTCAACCCGATACAAGTCGACCCTTTTTCGTGGAAACGGATGCCTCTAATTACGCTATAGGAGCAGTGTTGAAGCAGAAGATGGAGGACGATTTGGAACACCCCGTTGCTTATCTGTCAAGAACCTTAACTCCTAGTGAAACGCACTACTCCGTCCTGGAAAAGGAACTCTTAGCCATTCGCAAAGCCTTCACTGAATGGTGACACCTACTTTTGGGAGCCAGACATCCTGTCCAAGTCCGTACAGATCATCGAAACCTTCAGATTCTACAGTCACTGGAGTGCAGGAACAGTCGTCAGGCACGTTGGGCCTACTTTTTTGCCCAGTATCAGTTCCACATTACCCATGTCCCTGGATCACAGAACCTGATCGCTGACGCCTTGTCTCGCCGTCCTGACTACGTGACCACTGAAGATAAGGCATTTCGTAAAATGTTCTCTCCCACGATCTTTGTAGCCCAAGCAGTTGATCCCCTGGAAGAAGTCCGATCGCAAACTCAATTCTCGGAATTATGGAAGGACATTTCAACACGAAATCTCTGGAAATTAAGAGCCAAGGAAGGCTATTTATTCAAGGACAATGCACTACTCATTCCTACACGGAAGTTACAGCAAAAAATAATAAACCTTTGTCATGACACACTCCATTCCGGGCACTGAGGTATCACCAACACCCTCCGTCTTATACAGAGACAGTTCTAGTGGCCTAGAATGAAGTCTGACGTGCAGCAATACATCCAGGCTTGTATAACCTGTGCCCAAAATAAACATGATAACAAAAGACCGGCGGGTCTTCTTCTGCAGCCCACTCTACCCTCTAAACCATGGGAAATCATCGCTACAGACTTCATATTGGAGTTACCACCTTCCCGAGGATATACTACCATCATGGTCACCATAGATCTGTTTACCCATATGGCCCATTTTACGCCACTGATGAAACTACCCTCCTCTTCAGAGCTAGCTGGAATATTTCTGGAACACATATTCTGACTACTTTGGCTTCCTTCCAAGATCATATCTGACCGGGGTCCCCAATACATTTTACAATTCTGGAAACACCTCTGTTGGGTACTAGGAATCCAACGTGCCCTCTCTTCAGGATATCGCCCCCAAACCAACGGAGCCACAGAACGTGAAAATCAGACCCTGGAACAATATCTCCGATGTTTCGCCACCAAGGTCCAGGATGACTGGTCTCTCCTGATACCCGTTGCGGAATTTGCTTACAACAACACCGAACACTCAGCGCTACAGACCAGCCCCTTTTATTGTAGCCAGGGGTTCCATCCATCGGTCTTACCCTCGGTTCTACCTTACCCTACACCAGTACCTACTGTTGACTCCTGGATCGAAACTCTTATCAACATTCACCGGGAGGCTAAAGAACACTTAGAGAAAGCCAGATTACAGACCAAGAGGTATGCGGATTCCAAGAGAAGACCAGATCCTACCTATACGATCGGTGACCGAGTGTGGTTGTCTTCAAAACTACTTCCCCAACACTTATGACCAAAAAAGCTGGCTCCCCGCTACTATGGTCCATTTCCCATCAAGGAGATTATCAGTCCTGTCTCATATCGAATCAAGCTACCTGACTCCTGGAAAAGAATTCATCCAGTTTTTCACACATCCCTATTGAAACCCTACATCCAATCCTCTCGAAAATCCAGTAGACCACCTCCTCTACTGGTTGACAACCAACTGGAATATGAGGTGTCCCGGATTTGTGACTCCAGGTATAAGCGGGGCCATCTTCAATACCTAGTGGATTGGAAAGGATATCCTCCTAGCAAAAGGCCCTGGGAACCTATTTCAAATATCAAGGCTCCTCGGTTGCTCAGAAGATTTCACCTAATACACCCGGGCAAACCTGGAGGGAAAGGCCTTCGGAGGAGGCATGCTGTCATGAACTTCAGATCACGCCCCTTTTGGACCTCCTGGTCCTTGTCTCAACGGGGCTTACATTCCATACTACTTCCAACATGGCTGTCCAGAGCTGAAGCCCTTGCTTGCTCCATGCGCAGAACGCGGCGTGATCTATTTATAGACCGTGGCTATTGCAGAGTAGCCCAGACGTGTGTTCGTAGCTTGCAGTATTATTTCCTTTGTCCCAGTGCAGTTACCCAGTCTCCCGGAACTAAACGCAACTTGGAACCAGACGAGACTCGAGTAGCGCTGTTCAAGACCAGGAGCGTTCGCAAGAAAGCAGCGATCGAAGACACCGGCAAACATCGGATCCAGGTGAGAAGGGGGGGGAACTCCTTGACAGACTGGAAAAATATTGGATGCAACATTTGTTGTCTGCCTGTCAACCCTTCATATCCTGACCTTAAATGTGCGGTCATAGACACGTCACTTGCGATAGAGGCTGTGACCTAAACTTTCGCTTTCATTTCTTCTATCCTAGAGAATGAACTATTTAGGATTTTTATTTCCCCATCATCTGCCTGATTCATGGAATTATTTGCGTGAAAAACGCAGATTTGCGTGCCTTTCTGCCCGAAAATCCCCATACTTCAAACAGGGATTTTCAGGCAGAAAGGCGCACAAATCTGCGTTTTTCACGCAAATAATTCCATGAATCGGGCTGCATGTGTCTGTTCCCCTGGGTTACCTTCTATGCCCTGTATCTGGGCCACTGTCTGAATTTGGTTGACTAATGGGGGAAAATGAACGGTGTCAAAGTGCCATAAGCAAATAGCACGGTTAGTGGGATGCAGAAAAATGCAAAACAAGTGGACTGTAATGGGGCGGTACGGCACTCGTGCATCACTTCAAAGAGTGCTGAATTTTAAAGGAGTCACCATGAGCCATGTCGACTCCATCAGCCTCCTAGCGCGGTAGTGGGAATGCGCTGTGGGAGAGCGGCACTTACTTTCCATAATAAGCCATCCTTTATGTTCCCCTGTGAGAGTGGGTGCAAACAGGTCGAGAGAAGGGCCAGTGTCTCTTAAAGCGAGTCCAGCTCACTTCATGTTTACACATTATTCTCCAAAAACATGTAAGTTATTGGACGAATGGCAAGATTTTACTTGTGATGACATGGTGAAACTGAAATAGACACTTTTGATCTTGACCAAGTGGTCTACTTACGAGGGGAACTAGAAGTAAAAGTGCAACAGTGGGATTCTTTCTTCGACTGGCACCTCGAAACAACAAAAAGGCAGACCTCATCTAAATCGTGTGTATCCAAAAATGCACAAGACAATCTTCAGGAACAGCTAAAAGAGTTAAGGCCGAGCGTTCTAATCTGGGGGTCCCTAAAAATATAAAAATGTATTTCCGCTTGTATCCAAACTTGCAAGGGGTAGCCCCACCGAATGAAACTCCTGAAGACATTTTGGACTTGTACAATCCCGCTATTTTGAACACTGTGCCTAATCCGAAACCTAAACAGATTCAAGCCTTTGCTTCAGCTCTGAATTTGCATCAAGATGAGCAGAGTCTTAACCTGAAGGCCAGACTCATCCCTAAGCGAACAACCTGCATACAGTCAATCCCCACCTATACGATCACTAGCATACTTCACATGATCACTATCCGCTCTCGATACCATTTGTACTCGCTGGCAACTGTCAAGTCTTTTTAGTTTCCTTTTTATTGGGGCCTCTAAGACTTTCAAAGGGTTTCCGAACTCTTCACCTCAAAATGACGCAGCCACATTTCTATAAAGACCGCTGCAAGAGGGAGGAAATGCACCAGTCACTGTGCATGCTGCATGGAGCTCCACCAACTTGTTTAGCATTGTCTAATGGTTCCCCAAGATTTGTGAAGATCCTGCTAAATTTCAAGAGGAACTACAGGTCATTATTAACTATTATAAATGCACTTGTACTGATCTTATCCACATGTACTGACCTTGTTGAGAACTGCTCTTCCGCCAGAACATTTACGTTGTGTGAGACAGGAATAGTATCAAGAGAGACACAGACTCAAAGATGTTGGTTCCAAAACCTTTATTTACTAAGGTCCCTGGGTTATTGTAATGCCTAACTGGCCCTAACTGTAAAGGGATGGTTCCCTTAATAACTGATGTTTCTAAAGGTCGTCGTCATCTCGTGTGATAGTCCAAAATAAAAGTCTGTCTGTGTTTTACTTATGCTTGCCCTCACTCTGTACAAAAATGTGATAGGAAGTCTTTAAAAAGGAACAAAACAGTGGTTCAACAGAAATTAGGAAACCAAGGTTGGTTTTAGGTGGTCTTCTCACCAGGTGTAGTTTTTTCAATGTCACAAAATGATTTCAATCAAAAAGGGCTGTTTGTAAGACCTTCTCCACAGAGCACTTGCAATATTCTCAAATAGTTTCAGCGTCTTTGATTCCTTAGGGTTCTCTTCCCCAAGCTTCAACTTGTTCAAGTTCCAAACACCACAAAAGAAATATAGCAGTGGTGTGCGGTAATGTGCAGTTTTGGAAGCCCAGGAGAGCCTGGGAGCCTTGTATTTTGGAGTCCTGTGGAGTCTTTCTTAAGTATCTGCTGCCTACTGAGTCAGGACTTCCTCTTAGCCTGCACCTGGGGCGGTATGCAGCAGTGTGCAGTTCTGCCAGTGCTGCCACTTGCACCGCTGTGGGAATTACCTTACAATCACCGCATTCACTCTACTTTTACCCTTCAAATTGTGAGTACTTCGACTGTTGCTTGCCTTGGACTTGGGGGGGTGGGAGGCATCTCCTGTTACCTTGGCTCAATAAGGAGGTGTGGATAGCCTCTCTTTTGTTTCTCCTTTCCTTTGGCTAAACCTGACCATTAACTGTAAAAACAACGAAGCGCATTCGGGCTGTACTCTTATAGCACGTCTAGATGAACAAATAGCTTTTTCTTCACCGGGTGCTATGGCGGACCGAGCAACGATCGTCGCCTCACTTGAAAACGTTTTTGAGCTGGTCTCAGAGGAGGATCTGGATAGGGCTGCGTCGATATACCGGTAAAAAACATCCACAACGCAAAGCGCACCTGCCCCCAGTGAACAGTTAAACTGGGGTGCTTGGCCAAGGGTCTAAAAAATCAGACTTTTAGCCTGCATGCAAAAGGGAAAGCGTTGATGGAACCGTCCCCCCTATTTTCAATAGAATTTTAACAGAGGACTTAATGGAGGTGCTATCAAAACCCCTTATGTGCTTGGGGTATAAGACAATTGAAAATGTCGCTAGGGCTCTCACAAACACTACCTTTCCTGCACTCCATTCTAATACATTTGGCACTGTTACTACAGAGACTCAAGAATCTATTACTGCCTCCATTCTACCATCTACTGCTGTCAGTCCTGTGTTGACAGACTGGCTGCTGGAGGAGTTGATTCTCAAGGAGATTGTTGCCAAGAAGGAGGTGAAAGCTTTACCATCATTGTGCTTGGCGCCTTTCAGCGCTGTGTGAACTGCTACCACCGTTACAGAGGGCAAACTCTCGCCCGATTAAATTCAGACCTGGCTTCGGTGGCAGAGGCCAGTATGATTGAAATACCCCTATTATTCAGGGAGTCGGCCCCTCCAGATGATTTACATCCTGTTTCCTTGCTTCGGAAAATTGGGTTTTCATCTCCTGCGTCTGTATATTCAACTGTATCAATTGACTTTGCCAACAACAGCAGCTCTTCAGCAGTGATGTTCAGTATTCCAGAGACACTGTTGATGGATTTGGCTTCCAAATATGATGCAATTGTAAGTAAGCTGGACCATCATGGCATACAGCTTACAGCTTACTGAAACTACGGCTTTGGTTGACAAGCTTTCTAAATGTTTTCACCAACACAAACAGATTTTGTCTGAAGTTCGGCCCCATGCATTCTCTTCACCTATTCTGCCTGCTGAACAAGCCCATTTAAACTTCTCTACTAGTAAATTATTGGAAGAAAGTAGGCCGGATGCCCTTAATGGAACTCTTGGTTGTCGGCCCACCGCGAATGGCTGAAAAAGGCGTCCACAAAAGGTAATAAGTCAGGCCCTAATGTATGAGCCACTTATAAAATAATAAAGGAGAATGGGAAAGGATCTAGATGGCGTGAAGACTTCAGAGAATATAGACACTTAGGTGCCCGTAGCTCTATTCCCGATTTTCCAATCTCCTCATGTTAGTCACCCTTGTTCAGCCACTTTTTGAAGACCCTTACTGCCTTCTATTTGCGCGACCTTTGTGGGTGGGAATGAGGGAATCCTGCCCATGGATGATGATTTAATTCCTCACCGCTCATCCGTCACCCCTGCTGTGCTGCCAATTTGCTCTAATTCTGATTTGCAATTGAAGTCTATGTCTCAGACGTCTTTGGCAGCATCGGTCAATTGTAGTGGCAAACAGGTTCGCCCAGTCATTATCCATTTGCCTAGACTAAACGCCAAATTGCCTTTAGTGGAAAAGTAGCACCACTTTCACCTTAAACCTCTGCTCACTATACCACATGTCATTGCAAAGTCTTTTGTTAATACTTATGTCAAGAGCTACTGTGGATATGACACTTGTATTCCTGGTCCTGTCCTCGCACTTGTATCATCTATTGCGGTGCCTCCGCCTAAGGAGATGTTAGACCCTCAGTCCCAAGTTCATTTGAACCTGGCACATGTGTCGAAAGTTATTCCCCCATTTTGGAAACCTAAAACAAAGGCTCTTTTAATCCAGAGCTTTTTCTGTGATAGTAGCAGGCTGATTCTAAATTGAGCGTTTTTGCACAACTTATTTCATAACATCATCCTGCTTCGATTCATTTGAAGTGATGATATAAAAACCATGGATACATGCAAAAAAATGTGTAATGTCACTTCTGTTGTTCATTTTTTTGCTAATAGCACCATGGCATATAGTTTGCAACATTGCAAACTTCTTAATCGATTGAGCGATGAATGTACTGTTATTGAAACTGAGTATGGTAAGAGAGTCCAACGAGTAAATCTGGGTAGCTAAGCTTGAAGTCGATGCTCGCCCTAGATGTGGCCTCCCCTCTGCCCCAAGCTTGCCATTAGGAGCTGGGACAGAGGACACCACATCGGGGAAGAGATGCATTAGGTATGGTTGGCCAAGTTGATTGCTCAGCAAGGGATAAGGGGCCCTTAGCACCAAAGAACACACCCTTTGTTCAGTTTGTTAGTTGGAACACCCGTGGGCACTTAAATTTATTCAAGGAGAAGGTCTTATGGAGCAAATAGATCATTATTCTGTGATGATGTTACAGGAAACCTGGCTTACTCACTCAGTGATGGTGGATGGCTGGTACTTCCTACATAAACTTGCTACCCAGGGACCCCAAGGACAGCCGAAGGGAGGATTACTGCTGGGCATTAAGGATTCTTTAAGCCTGGTGTAACTTCCCTGGAGCTCTCAAAACATTCATGTGGGAAAAATTGCTTTCCCTGTAGAGCTTGGTCAAGGAATAAGTAAGGAAGTAATCAGTATTAATATAGATGTCCCTCATTATAGGCTGCCCCATAAGCTGGTTTTATCGGAAACAGAGGCTCTGATTAGCAATCCTACTACTCGCCTCCCTTGCCTTATGTGTGGGGACTTTAACTTCCAGGATACCAAGAGAACCTAATTCTCTGGATCGAGAGGCTGTGTGCCTGTCTACTCCTGCAGATGACGACCTTTCTCGCTCCTCCAAGAGGAGCCTTGAGTGAGCCAGTCTCCTTTACTCCTTTGGATATTCCATGGCCAACAGTGCATATCCTTCAGATTCACCTGCACAATTTACTCGCATTGGGCCCAAGTCATGTAGTATCTTGGACTATGCTTTTATGGTCAACCTTCCCCTCTTGGTTTCATGATATGGGCATCCTGAATTGGCAGCTAAATAGCGATAATTTACCTCTCGTTATGACTTTGAACCTTCTAGTGCCCGTTCCTCCCCCTGTGGCAACTGGGGTTTTTAGGGTTAATTCCACTCTAAACCGTATATCATGGAACGATTGGAGGTTGGGGGAGGCATCTGCCCGCATGCAATTGGCATTGGCTTCTTTTGCAGCACGTAGTGCAGTTAGGGCTTTGGATATCACTCCCAACTCCTTGATTGAAGCTTTAAAGGATAATGTTCACAAAAAGAAAGAAGTGTTCACAGAATAAGTCTGGATGTGTAGAACGGGGCCTCCATTCCCCACGTTTTTAGCACAGGACAAGGCGGGTCACTTGAGCACAGCACACTCCAGGGCTCCTCCGGCACGAGGTCACAGTTCCTTTCACAAACAGGGCCTTCTGTGCCCAAGTCTCTTTAGTGCAAAGTCTCTTGACCTAGAAGACCTGATGTCCCATAAACAATAACGAAAGGTTCCTTTCACAATATTCACGTAGGGCGATTTACTCACCAGGATCCCCCTCAGCTGGGCTCCCATCCTGTTAGGGAGAATTCTCTGTAAAGGCTAATTTCCCAAACCTAGTGAGTCCCCCAGCAGCTTTGCTGGATTTTTGGGGTTTATTTTCTTCTCCTGCTAAGAGTGAGACTCTTTTTCTCCCACTCTTAGGCATGATTTGAGAATGTCCTTTGACTTTGTAATGTGTTTTATGGTCTATGGGGTCTTTTACTCCATAGGGCTTCATGTGTTTTTGGTATGTGTGTTACATAGCACCCTCAGTGCAGTAACACAGGGGTGTCATAGTGACCCCCAAACATAGACTCCATACCCTGGGACTGCCTACTGTCTCCCAGGGCATGTAAAGTCACCATTGACTTTACTAGTCTTAAATTGTGAACAGAACCAGTACAAACCATTATATTGTGGAAGTACTAGTAGGGGTAATTCGATTGCCCCTGGGTCTGTTTTTCAAGGGGGCACTGTCCAGTCCCCCCTTGTCGAGTTTCTGGCTGGTGGCAGTGGTTACCACGCGAAATATTCCACCGGAATATTTCCTATGGGATTTTCCCATTCATTTTAAACGCACCACTTTTTTTGGTGCAATGTTAAAGATACCGCCGGGTTATTTTTTTAATATTTATTCCCTGGTTGGGTCTTTTTGCCAGGACTCGGTTTTAAAATGGAATTTGTGTTCACCTCTGTAACTCCAACCCAAGTCGAGCCCTTTGTTCCACTTTTGGCGGGCTTCTGCACAGAAGCTTCCAAAAGTGGTGCCACTCTGTCTGGGTCTACAGGATGTGTGGGAGGGGGGAATAGGCACCCTGGACTGAGTTGCCTTGGCAACTCATGTCGCACTCTTGTGTGATTGGCCCAGTGGTGAGCCGCCCGGCTCACCACTTGGCATGTTTGATTGACAGCTAGGCTGATGAATGGGGGTTTTGCTGCATAAAAGCAGGGCTTCGGGGACTGGAACTTCATAAGTCGCCACAGGACCTAAAGAATCGAAGAGGGGAGAAGCTGAGCCATCTACAACGACGACACCACCGGTGGAGCCCTGCTGTACGAAACTCACCACTTTCCCGACGACAGAGAAGATCTTCTTCCAAGATAGTCTTCTTCCCTTTGAGCTGGTGGGACCAACCAGTTCGCCTTTTTCACCTTCCTGGATCGTCTCGTGGTCGAATCGCCCGTGCCAAGCACCCCGGTGGCCGGATAGCCACGCTTCACCACTACCGCGAATAAAAGGGTAGTACCTTTTAACCAGGAACCTCCGCGGCTGGTTTCTTCCCTGGCAGTGCAACGATCTCCAGCTTTCCTCCACGTCGAGATCTTCTCTTCCCCTGGACGAAGCACGGACTTGCACCCGCTGCCAGGAACAACTGCCCCCGCTGGAGCTTTCTCTCCATTTCAGATACTGTGTCCTGCCTGGTCTCCCTTGCAACAGACGATTCAAGGTGTCCCGTAAATCCTTGACTCTCTATCCTGGGGTGACCTCGGACCTGTTAACATTACCTTTCTAAACTTGATCCAACCTCTTTTGACTTTCCTGCAAAGACTTTTAGTGCATTTCCACTGTGTGATCTTGGGCACATTCCGCCTTGCTCTCTCCAATAGTGGGCCTGGCCTATGAACTTTTTGCTCTACAGTAAACCCTGTCTTTCTTGACTTGCTGTGGTTCTGTAAAGGTGTTGGTATTGTGTGTTTTTCCGATTTTTGCCTTTTCTCTCCCTTTTTAAAATAATTATTGGAGTGCCATCTATGGTTACGCGCTCACCTCTGTTTTGCTTAATAAGTGGTGTACTAACCTAGACTTGTCAAATAATTAATTAGGGAGGTGTATATATTTCTAGTGACTGTGTTTGAACTTGCTTGACATATTAGTGCCAGTGTATTTTTTACAAGTGTGTTTTTAAATAAATAATTATATACTTTTATACCAAAGCTCTGGTCAGTGTTTGCTTGTGCTACTGTATTTTTGGCCCTATTGTGTATACTCTATATACTGCCTAACTCTTCTTGAGAGAAGTCTGACTGCTCAGCCACAGCTACCAGGTAAATCTAGGTGGTAGGGACTGCTACCAATTGGGTTTACTGCTAACACCTGTAGTCTTAAACTTTTTGCAGTGGTCCCTAACGGAACTGCACAGGTTTCTGCCTAACACATCTTTCTTTCACTGTTAGCCTCCCTCAGTCAGGGTCAGGCCAACTTCAATTTGTAGACATCCCTCAGTCGGATTTACATTTGCTACAACAATCTTCTCAGGTGTTGTTCACCCAGGAACCCCCTCTTCCGGGCTCAGATCCTTTCTTTGCAATTAGTCTCCGTCTTCCGGGCTCAGACCAACTTATCTACAATTAGTCTCCCTCAGAACAAACTTCAGTTTACAGACAATCAAAGACTTTCAAGTGTGCACAGGATTCAATGCAACCTGCTGCAGGACCACTTCGGTTTTATCTTTCAACAATTCTTCCCCACTCAAAGGGGGTAGTGGGATGACACCAAACAGAGACCTCCGAGCGAGCACTCACGCAGTGCCGGACCACTCTTTATCTGATACCAGTCTTAGTTTCACAAAGTTCAATTATATCAAAGTTCTCTTTTTTCATACAATGATGCCGCATGCAACCTTGAACATAATACAGTCCTGTCTGCTATCAGATTCTCCAACTCACCGGCTGTGTTGAACTCGTTGGCGTTCCTTTGCTGTCGGAGTAAAGGACTGCACCATGGTCGCAATTACCTCTCCCCACCCTGGTTATCAGTGCAGGAGGGCCCTGTGTACCATTGACACATGCTACACCATTCATCAGTTACAGTTTGCAGTGTTATGTTTCGTTTCCTTGAGGCTTCTTGAAAGTCGCGGTTCTGGGTAGAAAAGGGCATGGGTAATTCCCTCCTTGACGTCCTCTCCGGTCTCGCTGCCTTTCTCCTTGGTTTGAATTGCTGTCTCAGGATAGCTGCTTCCTCGTGCATTGGGCCTTGCTCCTAAAGTTCACAAAGGAAGGCTTCCCTCATCCGGGTTCAAACCTTTCCTCATGCCACACAATTCACTAAAAAGGCTTCTCTTGGCCGGGCTTGAGCCTCCTTTCAAAGTCCACAAATACCAAGAAAAAAGTGTTGGGGCTTCCATTCCCAGAATGCAACGGGCTAATTTTGTTCCCACTTCACAGCTCCCCGAAATGGCATTTTTGGGCATTGGGAGCTGCAGGAGATACAAGGGGATGTTAGTTGGAGGTCAGGGTCTCTCCCTCTGCCCCTCAGAGATCTGGGGTCACTTGCTTGCCCCAGCGGAGGAGTTTTGCTGTTGGTACCGCCAGGTAACTCCAGCTACCCCTGGTCTTGCCTTCTGGAAGTAATGCTCCCTCCTCCACACTTCAGTCTCCTCTCAAGTAGCAGGGCCCGTATTTGCTCGATAGGTTCTTCTCCTGCTTCCTGGCACCTTTCCGCATCCCCAACTCACTCAAAGTGTGTTCTCCTGCTCCGCCTTTTATACTTCCTGGTAGTGGTGATCGTGTTCAGGTGTGCATGGTTGTAAAGGGAGGACACACTTTGCCTGGCCACGTTAGTGGGACAGTCTACTGTAGAAGCAGGAGAGTCTGTTTTCTGTGTGTGGTTCTCTGTCGGTAAAATTCATCCTCCCATTCTCTCCCCTCCTCGTCTCAGTGTTTGACGAAAAAGGTGTGGGGGGTTCGGAAGTCAGAAACTCTTATATAATTGCATGTGGAAGACGTGTGAAAGGGAAGGGCATACCGTATTTAATCAATGGGTGCGCCGCCCCTGCTCCCCGAGGTTCTGTATATTGAAAATCTTATGGGTTTTTCATATGTCAAACTATTGTCCATGCCCAATCATGCAATCAATACTGGAACAAGGGCAGCTGCCAATTCCACCACTTCCTCTTTGCCTGTATGCTCAAGCCTTGAATCCAAATCCCCTGTTGCTGGAATTGTTCGACATTGTGGTAATACGTCAGAAATTACTGTTCACTCAGCTCCAGCAAGCTCAGGAGCCACATCAGGGCCTAGACACCCCCTCCAGAGTAGAGGTTGCTTCTAGCCTCCCAGAAGGCCTTCAGCCTACTGCCACTGCTACTGCTTTGCCAAATTCAATCTCCTCCACTGAAAGGAGATATACCCTGCACTCTCACAGGGGCTACTCCAGAAGTGAGTAAAGCAAGAAGAGAGAACTCTGGTTGCTGTTTTGAATTATTGTTTGCTTCCCCTCTAAATGCCCACTCCAGTAGACGAGCATGGAGAAAGCTGTTAGGAACATTGCAGTGCGATACCGTGCCCAGAAGAGTTATGTCTTTCTTGCTACACTGGAGCCGCTGAGCTTTTTCTTATGATAAGCAGTTTGCTTACCCTGTTGCGGATGTATGAGCAACTCTAATCCTACCCGCCTCTGGCATTCCAGATAAAACATACAACGTTGTCCCGAACTGGCAGCTGCTAGTTGATTCCTATTGACTTCCTTTCCTGAACGACCTGTGAAGAAAAGGAATTTTTGAACTTCTGTTCGCCTTCTACAGTTGTAACTTCTCAAAACTTGCTTTGGAACTGTTGCTTCTGGATTTTAACCAGCTTTAGGTTACAGACTCGATTACCTCTGTGTTATTGTTATAGCATTATCATGTGTATACCATTGCTTATCCTATCCTTCACCACTACCACGGTTCTTTTCAATACTACCTGCCACGAATCTCAGGGTTGTGATGCACACACCTGGCCTGACAACAAAAACACATTCCTACATGGAACCTGGCAGTATGTCTGCATTCAGAATGTTTCTGAATGCTGGATCTGCAGCGACCTGCCTCACAGTTTAGCTTCTTTATTCCTTTTTGCTCCTGTTCCCTTTAACAGGGTTATGTATGCAGTGATCTTAAATCAGTTTCCCACTCCTGTGGTTCAGAACCCTGTACTGGACATCATTCCCAGATGGGATTTACTGGCCCTCCAAATTTTCCCTCCCCTCATCAGCTTCCTCCGAAACCTGCTTTGATTAACTTTTCCGCTCCAGCTAAAGGTCTCCTGTGATACACACACAAGGGTTCTATATTCATAAAAATTAGTAAATGTAGATATTTCCCTTCCAACAGCACCAGTGTGTTCATCAACAATGTCACTTTTTCCTTTAACAAGGGATACACACACGTTGAATCTGGATATACTACATACAATGGAACTTACTTCATGTGTGGTGTGTAAGGAAGGTATGGTATCAAACAGTAAGACAGACACAAGTGATCACAGTTCAATGGTGTTTAGTGAACTTCAATTGGGTTTGAAAAATGCCCATCTAATCCTAAATCTAAAGATGGGAGCAAACTACAACCATCAAATAATAATAACCCAGTCCTAGCCGTGTCTTGTCAAAATAAAAGGGCCTATAATAATAATCTTACTGCCAATCCTTACTTCTAAATACAAATAGTGTGGGAAACAATGTTATGCAAAAGAAAAGTATTCAAGAAATGATATTTCAGGATATTCAAGCCATTGGCTTCCCTTCCCCACATTTTCAACACGGGACAAAGTTGCACTCTCAAGCTTAGCACAGTCTCTGGCTTCTCTAGCATGAAGGTGCAGTTTGAAACTTCAACATCATGACCTTCTGTGTCAGTCTCTTTGCCATTCAAAGTCTCTTTTTCAGAGGGCCTGATGCAACACGACAAACATCAAAGTTCCTTTCTTCTTAGGATTTCACATGTACAAATTCTTGGGTGATTTTCTGTTCACCCCGGGTACCACTCTGCCGGACTCAGACCCACTTTAACACAAAACCTTCTCTGATGATTTTTCCTCCACCCTGGGTCCCCCTCCGCCCGGCTCAGACCCACTTTACCACAAAGCTTTCAATTGATATCCCTCTGCCGGACTTGGACCAACTTTATCTACTTTGCCACAAACTTTCTTGACTGTATTAACATCAAAGACTTTCGACTGTGCGCAGCATTTAACTTGACCCATCGCAGGACCACTTCGATTCACAATTCTCTACAACTTTTTCACTTTTCAGCTGGATACTCTACAGAGACCTTCAATTGAGCACACACGCAGTGCCGGACCACTCTGTCAAAGGTATTGTATCTTGGTTCAGAATGTTCAATCACTTATCAGCAGTTCAACTTTACTTGCGTCTTTTATCGCACGTTATTCAAAAAATGTTAGTTCCAGCGCTCGCCATACAATGTTGCTGCTTGCATCCTTGGCTTCAACACAGACCGGTTTTGAATCGATCCCCCCAACTCACGGCTGCGTTGATTTCGCTGATGCTGCTTTGTTCTTGGAGCCAAGGACAGTACCTCGGCGGCTGGCTTCTCCCCACCTTGAATATTTCCCCGGAAGGGTCCTGGGTATCTCCAACACACAATGCAGGATTCTTCAGCCTGTTTTCTTGGATTTACGCTTTCCAGTCTCAAGGGCTCATAAAAGCAGCAGTTCCTTGTCGAAAAGGTCAAGAGAACTTCCCTGCTTGCGATCCTCTTCTGTTTTGCCATCTTTCTTCTCTTGTTAAACTGCCATCTTGAAATTGCTGTTTCCTCATGTGCTTTGCCTCGCTCAGTGTGTGCTCTCGTGCTTTGCCCTTTATCCATGTGGGAAAGCTTAATGGAAGTCAGGTGTGTGTGTGATGGTCAGTAATTGCGTGACCTTGCCTGAGCAATGTATTGGAACAGGTCAGGTGTACTGCTCGGGTGTTAGTCCATTTTCTCTCATAGCGGGCTGTCCGTGAGAAAGTGTTTCTGTTGTAAAGGGGGATATTTAGAGTTCCTAAATATCCTACTTGATTGGACGGGGTAAAGGTGTTATAGGGAAGGGGTTACTGCGTCTCATCATCCAGTGTCCCAATCCCCGAGGACCCCGCACCCAGGTGATCCTCCTGCACTGGATCCAAAAGCGATGGTCGTGTCCTGGCCACCTGGATGACAGATCCCCAGGGACTAGTGCCTGAGACACCTTCTGGTTTCTCACAGGTGTCCGTGCTTATTCATGGTTGCCCATGGTTTGAAGTGGCAGTTGCTATATCGGTTATATCATCCCTGCTATCTGTCATTCTTCCAAGTTTCCCACAGTCCCCCGGCCCCCCAAACCCCCTACGGAAGAGAAACCTTGGGTGAAAAAATGTAATTGATGGTATGGGAGTACATCATGCCCGGGTTGGGTGTATATCTGACCCAAGATAGGCTTTCTAAACTGTCTCTGTTGCTAGAAAAGGTAGCCAATGATACCACAATGTCTCTTTTCTGATCACTCATGAACATGTATCCATTCATACTATGGTACTTCAAAACTGAAAGGCGTTGAACACCATCTTGGCTTCCACAGTGGGGCGTGTGCACGCTCGTAGGGCCAGAATGCACCTAAAAACTATAACAACATTACTGGCATCATCCTCCAGAAAAGTAAAACGATAACTACCCTCAATGCGGACAATTCCATCAGATGTTCCTTATGGTTCCGCTTGACTAGCTCTTTTAGTTCTCTATGAGCATCCGTTTTACATACATTTGTCTTGATCTTTATTATTCTACTGGGAATGTACTGTCTGTTCCTCCTGGCCAGACGTTTATTCTCCTGTATGCAGAAAAAGGCTCCAGGAACTCCGAGTCCCCAAAATGCTCCTCCTCATGAAGACCTAAGAGGAATTGGTAAACGGAGAGTTTGGTATATACAATGTGTACACCTAGAAATATTAAATGAACAACAGTAATGAGATAGTATCATACTCTGGCGACAAAAATAAAAAGGAAGGCAATGCATTTTCAACAATGATCTGAACCGCTTTCAAACCAATGTAATGCTGCTGTGATTAGTTAGGCCAGGTCAATGTAACTGTGCTTTTGTCTGTGTAGAGATGTAAATCCATGTTTTCTGCAAGATGCTCGCTTGGCTTGAACGTATTTAGCCCATAGAAGCAAGGATTCTCTTATTACATTACTGATATTCTGCTTGATTAGCTCCTTTGTTTCAATGCATTTTTTCTCATTGTCACTGAAGTCTTCTGGATTACATGTTGGTCCACTTGGCCTCTCCTAATAGGTTCCCCAACTTTGTCCCCTTGGTCTTCTGAATGGGTCGGAAACATACACACGCAGCAAGACCGCAGGGGTTATCAGGATCTCCCCTCTTGGTGTTAATGGCTACCCTCACACTGGAAGTCCTCAAGGTCTGTGGTTTTTACATTAGGCCTGTCCACCCCTGCATTTTTTTTAAAACTTTATTTATGCTTTCTCATACAAGAACAGAAACAGAAACTGCATTTGAAACTCAGTCAGGCCAACATTGGGACATGCAACATGCACCATAATAACCTTGCCTTCCAATCCCGCCTCACCCCCCCTCCCACCGCACCTCCGTGACCCAGCTGTGTGCCTGGCCGCCTGCCAATGTTCACCCTCAACGCGTCTTGTGAACCGTCCACCCATTGGTAGCTAACCAGCAGTTCAACCTGGGATGAGGCGAACGAGGAATCCCGCCCCAAGTTCATCAGATAAGATACATAGGGACCCCAGATATCCGGGGGGCGTGCATGTAGGGGCAACGTTTTAATAAACTCGGTCTCCACGTCTTGACAGTAAAGCACGTCTTTTTGCCACTTTGCAACAGATGGGGAGGGTCCCTGACCCAAGGCCATGGCCACCCTTCTACGCGCCAGGGTCAGCAAAATGTTAGCTAGTTTCCTTACTGCCGGTGTTAGCCGTTTTGTCATCCCTAGCAGCGGGACGGCAGGTCTGGGCGATAGTTCCTCCCCGATTATTGCCTCGGTCTCTTGGATAACTTGTGCCCAGAATTTGGATAGTGCCGGACAGCTCCAGGCCAGGTGGAAGAAGTCCGCTGCAAGCTGCCCGCACCTTTCGCATTTTGCCTCAGAGCCTGGATTGTACTTGCACCTTTTGGCAGGGCTTTAATAAGTTTGATGCAGGTAATGAAAGTGTATAATTTTAAACCTCGAGTTTAGCGCTACCTTCTGGGTTAGTTTGAGTATGTATGACCATTCTTCGTCCGGGATGGAGGTCTGCAGTGCCCTTTCCCACCTCGCCTTCGAGTAAGTGTTCACCGGTGCTGTGTCTGTTAGAAGGGATCTATACAAGGAAGAGACTAATCTACCTTCCCCTTGTGCTTGTGTGGTGTTGTGGAGTAGTGGCCACGTTGGAGGTTTCTGTGGGAATGATGGAAAGATGCTCCGGGCGACATGTCGCAACCTGAAGTATGTAAATACATCTACAGAGGAGGTGCCTCCTCTTGCCTAGCCTGTTGAAGGGATAAGAAAGTTCCTTCTACAAAAAGGTTGCCCAGTGATTGAATTTGTGTTTTGTCTGCCCATCGAAGGAACACCTTCTCATTCGTCAGAGGTATCCCTAGAATGAATTTTATGGGAAGTGCTGGAGAATATATGACTATTAAACCGTATTTTTTAGCAATTTTTTTCCAGATAGCATACGTTGTGAGCACCCCGTTTAGTGTGGAGTATGGTACCGATAGTTGGCTAATTATCACTGCTCTCAACAGATTGGGTGACGCCAGAGCCCGTTCTATTTGTACGTGGGGTCTAATAACCTGAGTGGAATACCAAAAGCTGAGAAAGTGTGCCTGTGCGGCCCAATAGTAACGCTCTAGAATGAGACTCTTTAGTTTCCTCAGGAAGTGCTGAGGGAGCAGGAGCGGTATATTGGTGAAGAGGTATAGGAGTTTGGGGAGAATTACCATCTTCACCAAAGAAACCCTACCCCAGAGCGTCAGTGTGAGAGATTTCCATCTGGCCACCTTCTCCTGAAGGGATTCAAATGTGGTTTCATAATTGTCCTGGAAAATTTCTCTGTGATTCAGCGACAGGTGGATCCCAAGATAACGCACATGAACCCATTCCCATTTGAAATAAAATTTGTCTATAAATTTGCTGGTGCAATGCGTTAGTGGAATAATTATCGACTTGGAGTGATTAATTTTTAGGCCTGATACAAGGCTGAATTTGATTATCTCATGCATTATGGGATTCAGGTTTTCGTTTGGATTTTGGATAAACAATACTACGTCATAACCACCTTATGGGGACCCAGGGAGAGACCTCTCTGCAGGTGCCTGGTGCGCAGGCCGGAGGCCAGCGGTTCCATCAAGAGAGCAAAAATTAGCGCAGACAGAGGGCAACCCTGCCTGGTCCCACGCTGGAGATAGACAGGCGCATATTTCGATTAACCTAAAACGATGGTGGATTGGGGTTTATTGTATAGAAGGGCCACACGTTTTATAAACTGGTTACCCAGCCGTGTTGCCGGAGAACCGCGAACATGAAGGGCCACTCTACAGAGTCGAAGGCCTTCTCGGCGTCCAGGAGAACTGCCTGTTGCGTGGGTTCTACTGCTACCATGGCCCCAAAAATTCTCCTAATGCCAAATGTAGTATTCCGTCCGGGTACAAACCCGGCCTGGTCAGGGAGAATCGGTGCTGGCATCAGGGGGATTAACCTGGTGGCCAAAATCTTGACCAGTATTTTATTATCAAGATTTATTAAGGAAATCGGTCTGTAGGAACCGCATTCCTCAGGGGGTTTGTCTTTTTTATGCAATAGAATTATGTTTGCTTCCCTCATGGTCAACGGGAGAATGCCTTTCTCAGCCGCTTCATCATACACCTTTAGCAAGAGGGGGGCTACTAATGGAGCAAATGATTTATAGAATTCTCCAATCAGGACCGGGGGCTTTAGTGTTGGGCAGGCTCTTTATTGCTTCAAGGATCTCCTCCTAAGTGATGGGGACATTTAGTGGCTTGCGCAATTCACGCTCCACCCAATATAGTTCAGTATCTGTTGGGTAGTCGTGTAATTGCCCTGTTTCATTTGAATATTGCGTGTTGTATAGGTTTTGGTAGAAGGCGCGAAAGGTGTCAGTTATTTCTGGTTCCGTGTGGACTGGTGTCCCCTGGGAGGTGTGGATTCTTTCCACCTGAGTGGGTTTTCTGTCAACAGCGGTTAGGTGGGCTAATAGCGCCCCAGGACGTTGCCCCTCACCATACTGGCGGATCAGGTGGCCGTGGCGTAGGAACTTCAACTCTCACTCCTCCAGTGCTCCAAACTTAAGTAGTTCTTCCTTGAGTTCTGCCTGAACCTGCTTGGAGCTGGTAACGGTGATTTGATGTTCCAGGACTTTCAGACGCTCTTCGCTGGTTGTTAGTTTGCGACGAATTGTCTTTAGGATTCCATTCTCTTTAGCGATGCACACGCCCCTTATGTAGCATTTTAACGCCTCCCACAGTGTCCCCGCTGAGGAGACTGAGTTCTGATTGATGTCTATGAAGGATAAAATCTCCTCCCGTTGCTCAGCCTCAAATGCTTGGTCCGTCAGCGCACCTGGTTTGAAGTGCCAGTGCGGGGCCGTTGGTTTTGTATTCGGGAGAGAGCATTCGAGTGTCACTGTGGCGTGGTCTGAAAAAGTTCTTGGGAGGAATCTGACAGCAATCCCATTGGAGCGTACTTTGGGCTGAGACAAGCAGGTAATCTGTGCGTGAATTGGAATGATGAACTTCGGAATGGAACGTGTACTCGCGTTTCTCCCAGTTTTGGTGACTCCAAATGTCGACTAGGTTGAATGCTTTACAGATCTCTTGCACTTGAAGGCTCGCCTTGGATGTCTGAATAGCAGTTGTCTACGATTTATCTTTTTGCGGGTCCAGATGGGTGTTTAGGTCGCCACCCCAAATGATGGTAGTTGAACTGCTCTGTGTAAGTCGGGAAAGGACCCAATCGAAATTGTTCGCTCCGTCCACGTTAGGGCCATATGAGTTTATGAACAAGACCTCTCTCCCGGCAATGGCACCCTGCACCAGGAGGCCTCTTCCCTTGTCGTCTTTTTCAACTTTCTTGATACGAAAGCCAATTCTGGAATTGATGAGGGTGGCAACTCCCCTGGCGTACGACGAGTAGAATGAGAAGTAGCGACGGTAGCCCCAGTTGCGGGCCAAAGGCGCTCTGTTTGTGAGGTTTTGTGAGTTTTATTTTTTTTACTTTATTTTTTTTAAATAATTTTCTATTATTTTAAACAACACACCAAACATTACAACTTTTAGGACGTTCATGATCGATGTCAAGCCAACACATTATACATTTCCTGTCCCCCCCCCCTCCTTCCCCACAAACTCGAGCCGTTTCATCAGTGTCATCTACATGAGTATTTTCGGGAATCTCAGTGCTTGTTGACTCATCTGAGTCTTCTGTTTCATGACTAACCTGGTGAGGGATAGCCATTGAGGTCACCCGCTGCCTCCGGGCCATCAGGGGGCCCACCTCCTCTTCTCCCCCCCTGGTGGCAGCTTCAAACCAAACTGCAGTTTCTGCTTCTGCCCATCTCAGGAGGTCCGCCCACCATGTTTCCACTGTAGGCCTATGGGCCGCCTTCTAACACATAGCAATCCTGTACTTGGCCAGGACATATGCCAGGTCCTTCATTTTACTAATATGCTTTAAATTACGTGGCCTGGGGAAATTCCCAAGCATGCATGCCCCAGCGGACCCCACATCCAGCGCCACACCCGCTCCGGCCATTTTCGTCTTTATTTCTTCCCAGAATCTATGCACCTCTGGGCAAGCCCAGAACATGTGCAGCAACCCTGCCTCCTCCTCTCCACACCTGGGGCATTTCTGTATGGCTGAGCATCCAAACGTGGCAATTCTTCCAGGGGTCAGATAGGCTCTGTGGGTGACATACAGTTGGATCTGCTGGAGTCTCGCATTCCGAGACACCTTTTTATGGTACCTCTGAGCCCTTTCCCATTGTCCATCTGTCATAGGTTCTCCAATCTCCTCCTCCCAGTCATGCCTCAGCTGGAGTAGCTCCCTCTCTGCCTTTGCTCTTAAGAGCTCATGTATCCTAGATATTTCATGTCCACCCTCCTAGACATCATACATCATTTCCAGGGTGGCGTCAGGTTCTTCGCCAGCGCCGTCTCAGGCCACCTTCCCCTTAACCGTTTCAAGAGCCTGATGTATGTAATGTATTGGCCACTATGCACCCCTGTCTCCTCCTGCAACCTCTGGAATTCCAATACCTCCCCTTCCTGCCATATATCTCTGAGGGTGGCTAGACCTAACGGTTCCCAGTATCTGCGAACCACTTAGAATAATTGGGGGTCATCCCCACATAGGGCCACCAGCGGGACCTGCTGAAAGAGCGGGTCTGGGTGGCCCACCGTTTTCCATGCTCTACGCCAAACTCCCCAGCCCAACTCCAATAGTCTCCCCCTCCCCACCATCTTAGTTTTATGCATCCATACTGTCTCTCTTAGTAAGTATGGGGCTGAGTCACCCTGCAAAAGCCTGCTCTCCGCCGAGTCCTCCGCAGACAACCACCTGGTCACATACATCAGCTGACCCGCCAAGTAATACAGCTCAAAGTTTGGCAGGTTTATGCCCCCCCTTATCACAAGTGTTCTGTAGCTTCCACAGGGCCACCCTATTCCTGAAGTTGCCCCATATGAAGCCCCTGCACATGCCATGGTGTCTCACAAAAAAGCGTCTGGGGATGAAGTATGGGACATTCACAAAAAAGTGCAAGAGTCTGGGCAGAACAACCATTTTGAGCAGAGCTGCTCTCCCCATCATGGCCAGGGGTAGCCTAGACCAGAACGCCATGCTATTCCTAATACCCTCAATCGCTTTCTCTGTATTATGTGTGTGCTCTGTCTCTATCTTATGGTAAATATTCACACCCAGATACCTGAATGTCACGGTCTGCCAGGGTATCTGCAGGACGGGTAGCCTCGCCGATTGGGTGCTCCTGTACCTTCCTAGGGGGAACAAGCTAGACTTCCCAGGGTTCACCGATATGCCCGAGAGGGTGGCATAACGGTCCATCACCTCCAGCACATATTGCAGGTTTTCTTCCGGGTAGCGCAGGTAGAGAAGCATATCATTTGCATACAGTGATAGCAGGTGTGTGCCCCCTGTCGTACGAATCCCCACCTCCCCGTATTGTTGTCGCAGGCATATTGCTAGCGGCTCTAATGCCAGGATGTATAACATGGGTGACCAGGGGCAACCCTGTCTGGTCCCCCTGCTGAGTTGCCATTTATCTGAAATTGTGGGTCCAGTTTTAACTCTCGCGATCGGGGAGCTGTATAGCAACTGGACCCATCTAGTGTACCCTGGTCCCATTCCGAATCCTTTCAGGGTCGCTTTCAACCACGGCCACCGCACTGAATCAAAGGCTTTCACCGCGTCCAGCGACACGATAGCCATCTCACCCGAGTCATCCTTAGTTTGATCAATGATATGGTGCAGCCTCCTGTGATTATCTGTGATATTTCTGCCGGGGACATAACCTGTTTGGTCTGGGTGTAATTCTCTACACGTTTTCTGCACAAGGTCCTCCATCTTGCCGTGAGAGGCTTGTTCCCGCAATCCTATCACTCTAATTTTGTTACGATGAGAGCGCCCCTCTAAGTCCTCATTCTTAGCCAGGACAGTTTTCATCTGGTTTTCAAGGGAGGTTACTCTTGTGATTAGCGAGGCGGCGCCATCATCCAGGTTCGCGATCCTCTGTTCTGCGTTATCCAGTCTGTCTCTGTGTTTGTCCAAACGGTGCTGGAGAAGATCTACCTTGGACGATAACGTGTCCATTTTACTATCAGGATTCCCTATCCCTGATTTGACCTCTAGGAGGATCTCGTGCATGTCGACCTGATGATGCTGTTCCTCCTCTAATTCGCCATGGTTAGGTGGAGACTCTGGGCCGTTTTCATGTCTAGGAGTTTTGGATGCAGGTTGGGTGCCAAAATTGAGTTTCCTCTGTGCTTTGTCTTGCTTGCCCATCGTGGTGCCTGTCCCACCGGATGCCAGTTGTGACTCACAGCCGCAGGACAAGAGAGCATGCGGGATAGGGCTGCTTGGTGTGCGTATTTGCTAGGGGAACCACTCCAGGGGGCGGACTCAAATACGGGCGCTGTGGTGCAATCACGAGGAGCTAAGTGCTGCTTGATCCGGCGTTGAGTCTCTCAATAATGGGTGTGCACAGTTCCACAGACTCGTCCCTGGGGTGTATGGAGGCGAGCGTAGAGTCTAGGGCAATTCCTTTGAACCCAGATGCGGACCCCCATTGGGCGTCCTGATGTGCTTTGGGAGAGTCTCAGTGTGCTGCATGAAGTACTGGGGCCGCAGCGTGGAAACAGGAGTCCAATCTAGCTGACGGCCCCCGGCGCAGCCGCCCCTCGAGCAGTCCAGTCTGGGCCAGGGAGGAGAGGACGCCGCAATCCCAGCCCTCCGAGGATGCTGGGACCCGGAGACCGTGTGCGGGCGCACGCGGTGATGCACCGCAGGGAGGCGCCCACTCCCGCCTGCCACCCGCACGACCGCCGCGCACAGATGTCCAGCACCACACACCTCCCCCTTGGGCCCAGGGAGTCCCCGGATCCTCCGCCGCCCTCCTCACCTGCGGCGAGCGGCCCTCACCGGCGGCCGCTGGCAACACGCCAGCTGGCCCCTCCTCGTCCGCAGCCGCACCGCAGTAGAACTCCTGTTCCGGGGCTGCCACAGGGCAGCGGGGCTTGACCCGCGCTCCGCCTTGGGGCCGCGAGACCGTGGAGCCGCCAGCACTCACTTGCCGCGATTCGTCACAGCCTGCTTTCGCACCTCCCAGGTGGTAGGGGGAGGGCACTGGCCCGGCTCCGCAGGCCCGATTCAGCACGGGTCGCGCCACCAGCCAAAACAGGGCACCCCGAGCAGATTTCAGTGCGATTCTTGAATATACACCGCCCACGGGGTTCCAGTAGTTGTAAGTGCCAGGGAATCACACCATCAAGTCGGGATTGCCGCGATTAAACAGGATTGATTCGGAGCCCTTGGGGAGCTCACAGAGCAGCCGCCATCTTGGGTGATCCTCTAGCGCCCTCTCCGTCCACCCCTGCATAATCTTTCTCAGGGCTGACCTTCTGGGACTTATCTCTTGCTCCCCCTTCTTTCCTCCTTCACCCTCTCTTGGTTTCCTCCTCTCCTTTATCTGCCTCTTTTGTCTCTTCTCTCCCTCTTCCTTCTTTCCTCTTCCATTTTCCTTCTTTCTCTCTATCTTTTAAGCCGCCTCACCACTGTGCCAGCCTTTCTCCCCCCTCTTTTCTCCTTCTCCCCTGCTCCTTCTCCCTCCTCTCTTCTCTCCAACTCCTTTACGCTCCAGCATGTTCGAATCCACATTTTCTGCAAAACCAACTACATCATACTCTGATTCCTTATACCCTCTTACCCCTCTGATGCAGTGGTGGATTGGCCTGCAGGGAAGTCTGAAGATTTCCTGGTGGGCCTCTTTTCTGAGAGAACTCAGAATGTTTTATATTGATGTATGCAGGACACACAATTAAGATGCTATTGTCGCTTTACCTGTATAATATGGGGCCACTTTGAAGAAAAAAAAGGGAATTTTTGGTTCCCAGTCCACTCCTGTTCTGCTGGCTTCTCCTGCCGCAATAGAGTGCTCTTGCTTTAAGCACTTGAGAATGGGACCGGTATGTATGAGCACCCTCCACAGGCCAGGCACCACCTCCCACCCGCCCCCAGTGTGTTTTTTTCCTATTTATCGGTTGAATGTGGGAAGAACTTTCTCTGTGCACCAGATCCTTTTTGAGCATTGCCTCTCCTTTTTGCTGTCTGCCCTGCCTGAGGGTCGTATTATTGTAATTCAATCGGTCATCTTATTTTCTAACTTTACTTCCCTATCAGTCTATGCTTTTAGCATCAGGGTTCAAGCAATGCATAGGATGTGGCAAGCAGTTTTCAACAGCCAACCCTCAAAGAGCCTGTGCAAACTGTCTCTGCAACTTTCATTTGATGGCTAATGCTCAGGATGATTGATTGTTTGATTGATACGTTATTTATAATGCGCCTATACAGAAGTGTTTCAAGGCGCAACCAGGCAAGGAGATGGGGGGCAGGGGAGAACAAGACAAATGATCTTACTAGGCCTTGTATCGTTTAGATCATGCAAGTGCGCAGACAAGAAGTGCAGGGGAAGGGTACAGGGAGAAGTGCACCCAGACAGCAGGGCCCTGAGTTAAGTGCAAGGAGGGCTGGGCCTCCCAAAGGAATCACACACAAGTAGTGCAAGGTAGAACAGGCGGCAGTACAGGAAGGCCAGCAGGCAAGTGCAGAGGGACTGGACAGGAGGGGTGCTGGTGTCCTGTATGACCCAGAGGAACACCAAGCAGCCAGTCAGCATAACGGTGCAGGAGGAAGATAAGGTTAGTACAGGAGAGGCAGAGAGAAGGAAGAGGAGAAAAGGAAGGTCTTGAGGAGCTTCCGGAACTTACGGAGATCCGGCTCAAGGCGGAGAGAGGCAGGGAGGCCGTTCAGAGGGAGACAACTGCACAGGAGAGAGATCTACCACCCAGTCTCTGCTTGGAGAAGTGACTCACCTGCAGATAATTGGAAGTAGACGAGCGGAGGGCTCTAGAAGGAAGGTACTTAGGAAGAGACCATTGGAGAGATACATCCACTGTGTGCCCTTCTTCACCTTTTTTGGACATGGTTTGCTGTATTACAGTGGCTGCTATGAAGTCAATTTTGTCTGGTCCTTTCTTGGACGTTTTTGCTTCTTAGATGATGAACCTAAGACCTTTACGAGACCCTCCACAGTGGCAAACCCATTGAACATTCAAAGCTAACTATGGACTCCTCTATTATGTAACAGGCTATTCTTAACTGGTACAGCCCCCATTTTCAATCCATTGTTTTCAGATCTTTGGATTCTGAATAGAAGACCCCTAAAAATGAACCTGTTGTGATGGTAGACTCTACAAGCACAGTCGGTTGTGGTTTCCCTGGCCTTTAACATGGACAAAGATCCTCTTCAGAATCCAGCATCAGTCTTACACAAAGATTCAACAGCACTGTTTGCACGCAGAGGCATGCCTACCTTAAGGCAAGTTCCTTATATTCATATGTGTTTCTTGAGCAGTCGTCTGATGTAAGCAGACTTCAGTAGAGGTGGGACACTGCTGTTTTTTATGTTCTCATTAAGGTAGTATAGGAATATAGGCACCAGTTCCGGAAGTATGTGATGGATTTTAACAGATTTTGAGAGCCTAAATCCTCTGCAGATCCTGTAAGGTTGCAACTGTCAGTGGTGGTATTGATGGAAAGAAGAGTGCTTTGTAGTGAGAAGGTGGAAAGCTGTTAGAGTGGGTGGGAACATGGGTGATGAATCGTTGGTGGGGGTATAGCCAAACTTCCTTTATTACTTAGGTGCTTTTGTATTCGTAGTATCTTTTTGTTGAAATGGGCTGCAATCAGATGCCACATTTCTTGAGATGGAGTGGGGGTTGTATTACAAACTGGCAGGTTTTTGAAATCTTGGATGATCTTATACATTTTACGATGAAGCTGAAGGTAACCTCACTAACTTCTCAGGGAAAGTCTGTTCCCAGGGGGCCAGGGAAGGGCAGGAGCTACTTGACGCAAACCCTGGGGGTGGCTATCTGTGGGAGGATCACCTGGGAAGAGACCGACCCCTGGTGAGAGGATTCTTCTCTATTGGAAAAAGAAGCATACAATTCCCCTCTGGGTCAGAATAACAACTGTTACTTTACACCAGCCCATGTATATAATGTATTGTATTGTAGTTGTCATTTGTATAGCACCAATTTTACCATTATTATAGTCTCAATGCGCTGTTAGTGAGAACACCCTCAGAGGACCGAAGTCCACAGTTTTGGAGGTCCCGGGGCACGGTTATGATGCGTGTGTGCTTTTGGCCAAGAAAGGCTTAGCTGGGCTGGCCATGCTCCGCTAGAAAAGCAACCCATGCAGACAAGCATGTGGAAGGGTGCTGAGAAGAGGTGGGGTGGCATCAGTGCTAGAGTCTCGCTGTGTGTTCGGCGTGCCTGAATTTATCGTAGGACTGCGATGCATTCTGCTGTTAGAGATGTTGTGGCGTAGTCTTGTATAAGTAGGCAGAAAATGTATGTGAACAGCACAATCACATTTTTATCGTAGTCCTTGCATACTGATGTGTGTGGTTAGCCATGCCTGCGGCCAGTGGAGTGGTGTATTATACGTACCTTGATGCCATTGGTGATGCTTTGATGTTAGGGTGCCTGCTCAGGTATTTGGCTTCTTCTACTGTTGGTTCGGTCGGCTCATCTGCATTTGTCATATTGTATGATAGAAGACATATGGGGAACCCTTGATTGCGAATATATGTGTCAGGAAAAATGTACTGAGATGAAGATGAAAAACCGAGTAATGAAGAGTACTCCTTCAGAGAAACCACTGACACATATTAGTTGTTTTCATCATGTGATCAATACTGGGAACTTTCAAAGCAAGAGAGATCGGAGAAGAGGGAGTCTCTCAGATCCCAATGCGATTGGGGATGTAGCAACAGCGCAGTGTGGAGAAGTGGTCACAAGAGAACCAGAGAAACCCTGTGGCAAAGAGTCTGAGTTGGAGATACTGCTGTCATAAGGCTGGGAGCAGCGGAAGCTTCAGTGTGAAGGCCGAAGTGCTGAACGGACCAAAAGGGGCTGAAGCAGTCGCCGCGAGATTTTCAAGCCACAGCTCTCACACAGCAGAGGATGCAGAAGTCACCAAAAAGGTCTGGCGAGCCTAGGAGAACCCATAAGGACACCAGGGGGCTTCAGTGCATGTACCGTGAACCAGCCATAGAGGCGAGCCTCTGCATGACGCAGATAAGTAAACGAATGAATGAACAGGCATTGTCAAAAGTCAATAGTAAGGGCATTGTATGTCTAAAGAAAGGAAACCGAGTGAATGATCAAATATTGTCAAAAACCAATAGCGATGGCATTGAAGGTTTATAGAAAGGAAAGCGAATGAATGAATGAGTATTGGCAAAACTGGCTAAAACTAATGACATTAAACGTATATGGAAAGGAAGCCAAGTAAATGAACCAGCATTGTATAAAACCAGTGGTTATAACCAATGGTTATAACACTGAAAATACAACAGAGGTAAATCAATGAGTTGAACAGGCATTGGCCAAAGACCATAACCAAAAGTTAAAAACTCAAATAAAGTTATCCAAGCGGAAAGGCAACCCTTAATGAAAGATATTTGGGAATCCATTGAAAGTTTGAAAACCCAGAGGCGGGATAAGAAGGAAATGTTATCTCTATCATGTCTTGTTGTTTAAAGTTTGAGGGGTCATATTAGAGTTTTGGACACACAACAGAAGGCTTTTTACTTTGACATCCTGACTGATCCCTTTGTTAGTTTTATTGAGGCAAGAAACCACTCATACCATTAGGGAAAGATAGGAATTTATCCAACCCTTTTTTTGGTAATAAAAGTTTATAGCCATAAAAATCATGCTGTTGTGTCAGCCAATTACTCTTGACTCCTCACAATTTCCCTTGGTCTGTGTTGTGACAAATCTATGACTCCTGCCATGTGAAAGTGTAGCTGTTGGTGATAGGCACGTTTGTTTTTTATGTATTGTTTTTCCTCCAGAATTTCTCCAATCTGTGATTTTCCTTTTTCATATGGCTGAGTTTGGGGAGAGCCATTTTGCTGACTTCTAGCTCTGTGCCACCCAAAGCGGGACCTGCACCTCCCAGCAGGACCTAGACCGCAGTACGTCGGGGTCGGTCCCAGTCACAGCTATTTGGGGAATCGCCAACTCAATGACTCAATGAATAATCTCTATCGGCACCGTGCCTCAATCGGCACACCACAGGGACAGGATAATGGCAGGATATCTCGGGCGCCTCCTCCCAGTCTTACGAAGCTCACAAAGACCTGGCCATCTTGGTCAGGCTCTCTAGCGCCACCAGTATTTGCAAGGTTAAACAGGATCACCTTGACCTCTCTCCGAAAGTCCCAATCAGTCACACTTGCTCCCATCTCCCATAAATACTTGTGGACCAACCCCGATTTTGGAGACACTCTTCCATAGGTTCCCGCTGATATCTTCACCTTCAGCCTGGTCTGAACCATGGCCTGGTCTCTGGGCGCGATGGTGACTACTTTCTCTCCATATAGGTCACATCCTGCTTCTTCTGCTGTGACTTTGGTGGTAGGTCAAGCTGTGTTTTGTCACTTGCATCACAATTAACATCTTAGATGGCAATGGGGGACCTCGTGTCAGGGCCTTCATTCCTACTTCTGACACAACATTTCACAAATAGCACAAGAATCCCTCTGAATCTCAGGGGAGGTTCAAGGGTTTTTATTAGTGAGAGGGGAACGTCCTTAGGGCCCAAAAGATTCTATCATCTATTAAAGCACCTCATCCCTAACCTACGCGCCCCTATGCCCCACGTTAGTAGATATAGAAGGTTGATCTTTACTGTCCTAAAGGCAGATCTGCTTTTTCTAACTACAGCTCCTCCAGGGCCGTCCTAGATGTTCCACTGCTCTCTCCAGATGTTAGTGTTCTAATGGAAGTTTGGGAATTGTGCCTTAGTAGATACCATGTTCGAATCAATCCTTCCTCTGCCACGCTCCCACCCACCCTCAATTTCCTTCTCTTTTCCCTATTTCAATTTGCTTCATTCCTCCCACCAGTCTTATATCCTTCTGATGTTTCTCACTGCTTCTAGTTCTCGCCCTCCACCCTTTGATGTTAGCCCTCCTTTCCCTACTCCTCTCTTCTCCGCTCTGCTACTCCTTCCACCACTCTACTAGTCCCTCCTCTGTTCTACTACTCCCTCCTTCACACAACTTCTCAAATAACCTAATTTCACTCATTAGCACTCGCTTCATAATCACTCCTTACACTAATCTTCCTAATCGCACTCGCCACACAAACACGCATACTCATACGGCAATACAACTTTCACACACTAGCCAATACCTCACCTTCTCCAATAATCAGCTTCACATTTAGTTGCTCCTTCGATTTTAATTTGATTTTAATTTGATTTTAAGTAATTTATTACATGCACCAGACGGAGTCAACCATATTCGGGCGCAGATGGCAACTATAAGAATTTGTGGATTTCATAAGAGAAGAAAAAGAAAATATCTGAGGATATGATTTAGTTTACCTGTTTACATTTATCTAAATAGAAAGGTTTTCAATCTCTTTCTAAAGAGCTCCAGGCTTTCACACTTTCTAATTTCAAGAGGGAGTTGATTCAAAATTTTAGGTCCATAGACACCAAAGCTTCTATCTCCTCTTGTGGTGCATTTTGTTCGTGGAATGCAAAGTAAAAGTTTGTCCTCCGAACAAAGGTTCCTTCTCGGCTGATAAAATGTTATTTTATCAGCTAAATATGCGGAGGCCAGCCCTTTAGTACATTTAAACACTAGGCATGCCATCTTAAATGTGATCCTGCATAGATGACACATGATCACTTTTCTTTTAGTTTCCAATGGCTCTCACTGCTGCATTTTGTGCTCTTTGGAGTCTCATCATTTGTTTCTGGGGAATCCCTGCTAGTAAACTGTTACAATAATCTAGGTGGGGGTTAGTCATTGCCCCCACCATCACTGCTCTATCTTCTATTGGGATATAGGGGAGTATTTTCCTTAATGATCGAAGTGCGAAGTGAACTGTTTTCACTTTAGCCCCTACTTGGGCATCACAGTTCAAATTTGCTTGCCACCAGCAACCAAGATTTTTTACTTTTTTAGCATATTGCAGTTGTTCTCCAAGAATGATAGGGGGAGAGCTTTGAGTTTCTGTTGTTTTTTTGTTCTTTGAACTAAACAGTATGATTTCAGTTTTAGCAGCGTTTAATTGTAGATGGTTGTTATTCATCCTTTCATTAAGTTCCTTTATACATTGATTAATTCTTTTAAAGTCCTCTTCACTATTTTGTAACTCAATATATAGTTGAGTATCATCCACATATGAATGAAATAGCAAACCATATTTCCTAAAAATCCTAAAAACTGGCCGAAAATAAAGATTAAAAATAAGTGGAGACAGAGACGAGCCCTGTGGAACCCTGCAATCAAGTTCCACCATTTGTGAGATGAAGCCATCGATTATAACCCTTGGAGTTCTCTCTTTAAGAAATGATTCAAACCACTTCACAACTTGTTCAGAGGCTTTCCCCACCTGCTTAATCCGTTCTGCCATTACCTGATGATTCACAGTGTCGAAAGCCGCGGAGAGATCCAACATTAATAACAATGTGGATCCTCCCCTATTGGCTACCTCAATTAAATCATCATGCACGGCTAAAAGAGGCGATTCTGTGCCATGGTTTGGGCGAAAACCTGATTGAAGATCATCCAATAGGTTCTCTTCATCCACAAAGGCCTGGAACTGAGAACACACCACCTTTTCCAGAATTTTTGTTGGCCACATTAAATTAGCCACTGTTCGGTAGTTCTTCATTACTTCCGGGTCTAAAGTTGTTTTCTTTAATAGGGGTTTAATTAGTGCTTTTTTAGCACTACTGGTACCTGTGAATCTTGAAGTGACTTGTTCACGAAGACCCCCATGAATGGCGTTAATTCCTTTGCTAACCGTTTGGCCGCATATGCTGGCATTCTACAAGTGGAATCATTAGTGGGTTTCAATTGCTCCAACAGGGTAAAAATTGTCTTATTCTCCACTGTTTGGAACTGAAAAGCAATTTCCCTTTGATTTTCCTTTTCACATTCCTCTTCTTCCTTTGTTTGTCTCTCTGTTTTAGGGTCCTTTCCCAGTTCAATATTATTTAATATGGCAACTATTTTATCTTTAAAAAAGGCATTGAATTTATCAGCCTGTTCCTGAGATGCTGTTGTGGTTGAGTACATACATACTGGTTTACTACATTTTTTGACCACATCAAATATGGCTTTAGACGGATTTCCAGCTTGCATAATCTCGGTATGTAGGTAGTCCCGTTTTCTTACAAATAGGGCAGTTTTATATATTTTTAATACTGTCCTAGCCCTAACTGCATCATTATTGTTCTGACTGTATCTCCAATTATCGTTGGCTTTGCGTAATTGCTTCCGGAGCAGAGCAAGTTCGGGACCAAACCAGGATTTAGATTTCTTGGGGTTTTTTTGTTTCAAGGGGGTGTACTTATTACATATTTCTTCCAATATGTCCATACCTTTATTGAAGAATTCATCACATGTCAGTGACTTGTCAATGGCATTCAATTTCTCCTGTACTTCTCCGCCTGGAATTTTATCCAGGTCAGTGACTGCCTGTTTCCATATTACTGGCATTTCTCTGCCCTTACTCTTTGCTAGATCTTTACTTGTAAGTGTAAAGAGTAGGGCACAGTGATCTGAACATAATACTGGTTGTATTTCTTTAAAGGCTGCTACTTTCCCTCTAGTTGCTAGCATATCTAAGCAGTGTCATTTATTGTGAGATGGCGCTGTTGTCAACATAGTTAATCCATGATTATCCCAAATTTCCTTCCTCCCTGCTGTTGGTCTCTTGGCTGTCCTCCACCTCTGAGCTCATCCAAATAAACCTCACTTCTTGCTTCCTGTTGCTCCCTTCTATTCCCCCCTTCCATACAATCTGGCCTTGTCTCTCCCACCCGGGGCATGTGGAAAGAATGAAAAGTCATTGGTATCGGGCTAAGCCCTGCCCACTCCTGCCGGATCACCATGAAATGGCCCTGATGACCCTGCAAAGCAAGTGTCTGTGTTCCGGGTGCCCCTTAGGTAAGTTCCATGATGGAGGAAGGTTGGTGTTTTCCCAATTGTCTGTGGTGGTTATGATAAATCCTGAGGAATCCTCACAACATCCCTACCTAAAATCTCCTCCCATGTCGCCAGGGGAAGGCAGATGCTTTCTGATCCTAACCCTGGGGGTGCTATTAGCTGGGTGGATCACCTAGGAGGAGAAAGTCCCCAGGGAATAAGAGGATTCCGTTAGGAGGGACGCAATATTTGTTACCTTCAGAAAGGGAAATTTCTGTGATACCAGAAAATGGAATAGCTTGCTGTCATAGTCAAACTTCCAATAGATATTCACATTGACAGTAGGGAAAACTCTTGTGATAACCAGAGAAAGGATTTATCTGGGAATCAGAACATTAACACTTTGACTTCTGGTGAATATAATTCCTCCTTAAATCTGAATCAACCATTACATCATGTAAAACCTTTATCTAAGAATTTAGCCACTAAGCAATATAAATCCAACAAAGCTGAAGTTTATAATTGTGAAAGAAGTGGCAATTGAAACATTGGGGACTTCAAGTCCCACAATTCTTAAGTACTGGGATGAGGAAGAGGGCCTCAGAGGCACTAAACGGCAAGAGGCAGTCTAGTGGTTCTAATGGGCCACACCTGAGCGGGATATTTGAGTAAAAAAGTCCCCCTCAGGTGCAGGCCATTAGAACAGCAGGGTGGAGTTGAAGACCCCACCAGTTGCAGTTGTCGTGGATGCAGAAGGGAGATGCCAGAGCCGCCGCTAATTGGAAAGCGGTTGTCGGTTCTGAGAGGGTCTCCAAGTTGGAAAACCTGAAATGCAGAGTTCACACAGCGGAAAGCGGCATTGCGGCTGTCTTTCCCCCTGGAGAGAGAGGCTCTCCTCTGGGCGTGCTCTGTCACAGGGGCAGGCAAGCACTGGTTGATACTTGGAGAAAGGAAAGCTCCTTTCCTGTTCGGCGTGGGCCATGGGAGCCAAGAAGCCGCCTGCCAAACAGACGGAGGCAGAAGAAGCAGAACGAGGACGAACAGCGAACCACGCGGACGTGTATGACATTACCAGCGAATTTACCATCCGTAGGTAACCCCGGTACGCTCCGTACGCACAATACTAATTATTTTGAATAGCGAACTGATAGAATTCTTATTGGGGAGAGAAGAACATTATAATGAGGCAAGAAGGAAAAGATTATCAACATTATTATAAAAGCCAACACTGGTGCCAAAATAAAGAAAGGGCAACACTGAATCAAGTTGACCAAAACAATAATTGCCAAAGTAAAGAGTGGGCAATACCTGCAGAACTTATACAGTATGTTGACTGAATGAAAATCGAACATTGTTGCAGAAGGGTTTTAACTGGTGCTGCCAGAATAAGCCAAAGGCAACAGTTAAGCAAGATAACAAGCATTGCCTAAGCCAAACAAAAGCAAGTGTGAGAAACCTTGTCATCAGTTTGTTGTTGTGAAAGTAGGACAACAAATGTAGCAGGAGAAGGACCCTCCTGATATAGAGTGTTCAGGAGGAGAGGAGCCAAACCTCCATTGCCTGTGGCAAAACCAAGATTGGAACAAACCGCCCCAATGTGTAACATGTTTTCCTAAAAGAAGTTGTGATTGCCAATGTGGTTGAAGGTTAAAGACTTGCTTAATGATTTGAAGTTGACCTCACCACAGAGTACTTGTAATAGTGGTAGGAGCTTCTTGTCCTGGCAGGCGAGTATACCAGGATAGGGACCTTTTTTAGTAGTAGTCCTGGCAGGCTAGTGGACCAGGAAGAAATAATTGTAGTACTGTATTGTGGCAGAAGCGCTTTGTCTAGAAGTGTCAAATTTACTAAAGTGTTTCATCAACTGTTGTGGAATCATCCTTACATACTTTGTTGTTGATACAGAAGAAATTGTATTCGTGTTTAATTTCTCAAGAAGGAGGAGTTGGGTTGAACATTTGCTATAAGTAGAAAGACAATTTGGGCTTCATTACAAGTATTACATAAATTAGTAAAATTGGTGGTAAATCTGTTACGGCCAACTTTACTACTGCGCCAAATTATGAGGACGGGCCTGGAGTGGAGGATTTACCACCAGAAAAATCCTTTAGGTAAATTATCCCGCTCACTGCCGAAAAATTGGCAGAATTCTCCCACAGTAATTCCGCCAACAAATGCCCTTTGAGTAAAAAAAATAGGGTCTTAAACCGCCACTTGTAATCCTGGCGGTAACAGTAATTCAGTTGGGCAGTATTCCGGCGGATTTACCACTGGGATACCGCCCAACCCGTAATGAGGCCCAAAGACGTGTCGTCTAATTGAACTATTGGTTAAAGTCCAAGTGGGAGTCTTTAAAAGTAAGAAGAATCTTCATGATTCAAACTTGTTTTTTCTGTACAAAAAGTACATTTACACAAGTTTTACTACACATAAATATAACATACCATTATAGAAAGACAAAAAGGGAACAAATGAAAAGTGCATAAAATAAGCATTTCCTTAAGAGTTCCAAGTCCGTAACATTGCTGGTTTACCGATTGTATACAATAGAGATCTCTCACATTAAGGATCATCAATGCTTACAAGGTCCCTTATACCTTGTTCTGCTCTGAAAAAATGACCATTAACATTTTAACCAAAGCAATAGTAAGTGATACTTGGGAACTCGTCATAAGACTGCACCATAAATTATGTGTTAAAATCTAAGACGTTGAACGGACAAATCGCCCAAAGCTTCCAAGAAGTGCAGGCAGTACATCACAAGGTGAAATAAAGTCTTAACAGAACCCATATTGCACACACTGCAAGTTTGAGTTTCAGTAGTCATACCAAGCTTGGGGTGAATAAACTCCAGGGTGTGAAGGCATTGAAATCTCAACCTGATATACCAGTGCCGAAATGTCAAAGATGGGAATTTAGCTAGGTGTAATCTCAAAACCATTGGAAGTAAATAAAGAAACTGCTTGCCAGAGTAAAGTTTCAATCTACCCAGATTTTGCAGATCTGTTGCTCTGTCCCAGTTTTTTATTTATTTTTCATCTCGCTCTCGGGCTCTAGACCATTCAGATCCACCAACTCCTTCATCTTTTCACATCGCCTCTTACATTTTTTTATATAAGGATTTGATTCTTTTGAAAGTAGTGGCATCAAATAGAACCCCAGCAAGGATTTACCTGCATGCTCCAGATTGCCCAATAAAGAGAGAGTCCTCCTGATGTACTGTGACCACCAGGAGGTCAGTCCCAGTTCCAATCTAATGACACTAATTGTAACTGAGATCGGGAGTCCCACGGTTTGTTTCAACATTTTAGACTCAAGAACATCCATACATTTCCTACAAGGAAATTACAGTTATTGGGTCTGTGTTGAACTTAACTGTTATTTTTATCACATTTGAATGACCATATTTTTCCTTTGAGTATCATGTATGCATAGGTGTGATGGACAGATTACTTTTGTTAGAGTGTTTCCTTTAGTTGATTTTGACAGGCAGGGAAATCCTTGTTAGGTTAGGGATATTGAGGCATTGATCAAACCTTGTTAACTTGATAAAATTGCATCTTGTGAAAAGCCTTTACTAAGTTGCCTGCCTCACATTTCTGACCTGTCACATATCGGGTCAGGAGTGGGATCGGAATCAGTTGATAAAATCTGGGGATCCAACATGAATCTAGTAGACACTAATCCCCCAGATATTGAATCTGAAGAAGATTGGTATGGACATATCCCCCCTTTTTTAGATTTTATGTACCATCTTTAGAACCTGCCTCTAAAACCTCCACCACTGGACAGGAAATAAGTTTAGATTCCATATCCATTAGGGGGCAGGGAGAGTAAGAGAGAGCCCTCATAATTTTCTTGGCTTCTCCTGATGAAGGTGGGCTTACATTTTCATAAACTTTCAGGGCAAACGATCAATCCCGTACGGTAACCTGTAGAAGGTAATATTTACCATCTATTCTTTACATAAAATTATGTGATTCCAGGGAAGGATGAACTTTTGGTTTCTCTGGTGTAAGGAATGGAATTTCCGGTGTATATATCTGCCTACATGATGCCTGAGAAAGGGACCGGGTTGAAAATATACCCCTTACTCTCTTGTGGCAAAGAATTAAAATGTATGCTACTGAAGCTTTCAATACATCCTCGTGAAATACATAGAGGTGATAGAGTGGGGATCCTAATATATGATGTTGCATGGGAAACCTGAGAGAAGGTAAGATCTGAGGCCAATGACCCTAATAATATACCAGGAAAAGAAAATTCCTGTTTGTATGTTAAATGAAACTTGCTGTAGGGTTGATGGTAAATAAGAGTAGGACACTCAGACTATGTTGTATTGTTTTGAAGATGAGCCAACAGAATTTAAAGAAATGTTCTGCCCCCACAATGACTCCCCAAAGTATGGGCAGATAGAAAACGCATGGAACTCCGGAAGAACTGATATTCCCATGGTAAACGTTGTTAGTGACCACCCTCAATGTATTAAAGAGAGGAAAAAGAGGGATTATCAACCATCTAATAATTTTGTTTTTCCTCAAGATAAATCCTTTTTGGAATTACCGCCAGGCCTAAATATCCCAAGAATCTACAACCGAAACTCATAACAATAATAACTCCTCAAGCTTTAAGGATTTAGATTTCACAGACAATAATTCTTCCAGTATGCTGGGATATTTTTGAACATCCCCCATATCAAAATACTATGCAATTTCCATCTATCTTAAAAGAAAGAAAGGCGGAACAAAATCATGAGTTTCCTAGCAAAAGCACCATTGCTTACCATTCTGCAAGAATAGTGTCCAATGAAAATCCTGATGTAATGTTTTGTACAGGGGAGAAAAATAGTTATTGAATCTCTGGTAATTCAGGGGAAAAGAACAACACTGAATCAAGTTGACCAAAAAAATATATTGCCAAAGTAAAGAGGGGGCAATACTGTATAGAATTTATATAAGTATGTTGGCTGAATGAAAATATAACATTTTTGCAGAAGGATTTTTTTTTAAACTCTTTTTTTATTAATTTCAGAAACCATTACAAAAATTAAGAGAAAACAAAAATACAATGCAGACAGCGGTATAATGCCCCGATCTGCATAGAACAATAATGCTGGACAAAATTAGGGAGACAAATGCGTCGTCGTTCCTACATCCCACAAAGGTCAGAACAAGTGGAGGCATCGTTCTGTGTGACATAAGGTCCCCAAATATTCCTCGGCCTGGCTGCTGGCTGCACTGCAGCGCAATATTCGGTGTCATTATCGTGGCAGTACAGGATGTTGGCTCTCCACTGCTCATATACAGGGGGACACCCCCCCCATACCATGGCGATCCTTCTCTTTGCCAGTAATAGTAACAAATCTAGCAGTCACCTAGTGTGCTTTGGTAACTCGTATGTATACCCCAACAGAGCAACCAGGGGGGACTGCGACACCACCAGCCCAGCTATCCCACTGTCAGTGTTGGAATACCTGTGAACAAAACACCTGAATATGTGGACAGAGCTATGCTAAGTGCAGGAATGTAGAGGGTGAAATTTCACATCTCCGGCACGTATCTGGAGTCTCAGGGAAAAACCTATGGAGGTCTACCCGGGTTAAATAAAATTGATGGAGAAATTTGAAATGGATCAGCTTAAATCTGCTATTGACAGCAATCCACTTCGTATTTGCACAGCAGTAGCGCCACGTGTCATCTGAGATGGGGGTACCCAAAGCACCCACCCACTTATTGCGGGAATCATCCGCCCACCCCACCGTTTTGTCAGTAATGCTGGCATATAACCTAGAGATAATTTAACCCCATTTCTGGTGCTAATGACCACATGCAGGACTGGGGCAATTGAGCGGAGGGAAGGGGGGTATGGGTTGTGGAGCTCCCGGGGGAAAAAGGGAACTTATCCTTCAGTCCAACACATAGCCTGAAATACGTGAAAATGTCAAGCGCTGAAACCTCACCGTTCGCCTTAAACTCTTCAAGCATCCAAAAGTCCCCTCTTGGGAAAAGATCACCGCAGCACAAAAGGTTAAACCTGGGAATACACTGTGCATAAACTTCTGCCCCATCAATGGAAACCCGGGGACATGCGTGATGGATCGAAGTGGAGAGTACAGAATTTCCCTTTGCTTTCCACCCTCAATTTGCTGCCAAGCGCCACACGTGATCTCTACCATGTTGCAGGCTCTAGTCATGCATTGCAGCAAAGTAAGGATAACAGCTCTAAGGAATGACGGTGCAACCATGGCCCTCTAAATCTGTACATGTGCCCTATCGGCAACCGGGTCATACCAGAAAGCAAGGAATGAAGCCTGTGCCACAACCCAGTAGGCCTCAAGGTCGGGAAGCGCAAGGCCTCTCTTTTCAATGGGGCCACCAGTTTGCTCCATCGCACCCGCGCCTGCTTCCCCTGCCACACAAACCTCGTAACTAAAGCCCTCTGTGATTTAAAAAAGGCAGAAGAGACCCCTATGAGTACATTAAGGAAGGTGTACAGAAACCTGGCCAGAATAACCATTTTTATTAATGCTATCCACCCATACAGGAAGAGAGGCAACTTCATGCATCTCTGAAGGGTCTTTTCGGTCTTAGCTAGCTTTGCCCCACAGTTTTCCCTGTATAGCACTTTGGGGGAGCGTGCAATCATTACTCTGAGATAACAGGTGTAGTCAGCATGCCATAGGAAGTTCAATCAGTTCCGTCCCAGATCCTCAGTCCCTTCAGTAAGGGGGAACAGCACAGATTTAGCAGGGTTAATATTGAGCCCTGAGTAGCTTCCAAAATCCATTATGTGAGCCATGACTGGTGCTCGATTAATTTGAGGGTCATTAATAAACAATATTCAATTATCAGTTTTGAGTGAGATCACCAATTTGTGCATGTACAATTTGTATTACCCTATGTATATGTTTAGTTCTGACTAGCTCGGCCAGGGGTTCTACCGCAAGCGCAAAAAGGACAGGAGACAACCGGCACCCCTGTCTTGTACCTCTTCCCATCGATATGGGATCGGATACTCTGCCATTCACCCGCAAAAGTGCCTGCGTGCCACAGAGCCCTCATATAGCAGGGATACCAGCTTTATGAACCCCTCTCCCATTCACCTAAGAAACAAAAAATTAAAAGACCCTTCTACTGAATAGAACGCCTTCTCGGCATCTAAGGGCCTTCCACCTCTTGGGGACTGCTGCTCTGGTACTGAGAGAAGACTCACTACCCTGCGAAAAGTATTCGAAGTGGACCTTCCAGGAATAAAACCTGCCTGATCAGCCAGGACACATTTAACCATTATTTGGGCGAGTCTGCTTGCAAGAGCCCTGGCCAAAATCTTGTTATCGAGGTTGATCAAGGAGATCCGCTGATAGGATGAGCAGTTATCTGCATTCTTCCCCGGTGTAATTAGTAGAGTAACCACCGCTTTCCGCATCGACTCGGGAAGAGAATGCTCATGCAGTGGTTGTTGCAACATATTTAACATGTGGGGGATGAGGAATGATGCATACGCTTTATAAAAGCCAGCCGAGAGCCCATCCGGGCCTGCAGATTTTCCAGCAGAGAGTGACTTAATGGCTGACTGTAACTCCTGCTCAGTCAACGGTCTACTCAGCAGGTCTCAGCAGCCAATACAGCCCAACCTGATCCAGATAATCATCCAATGCTGCTTGGCCTACACTGATTTTGGAGGAGTATAGCGCTTTATAGTAATTCACCAACTCTCCCATAATCTCTTCATCAGTCTCTAAGAGATCCCCGCCTGGCGGCTCTATAGCTGTAAAATGTGACCTTGCGGTTTCCGACCTAATCATTTGTGCCAACAGTCTGACCGGCCTTTGCCCCTCGCAATACTGCCACAATGCCGCTTGTCAATTATGGAATCTAACCTCTCTCTCAGCTGTGTCCTTAAACAACCCCAAATCATCATGGAAATGTGCCTGGATCCCACAGTTTGTACGGAACAATACCTCAATGCCCCTCAGGCGAGCTTCGCTGGCTGCCAGATCAGCCTGTATGCCTTTACGAATCCCCATCTCCTTAGCAATACATATCCCTGAATCACACATTTAAAGGCCTCCCAAAGAGTGTAATAAGAGGCAATCAAACCATTGTTCTCCTGAAAAAAAGGAATGATTCCCTCACAAACTGCCCCCTTTCGAGACTAAGTCACGTAAACTCTTGTTCTTGAAGAACCAACTCATACCTCCCTGCCAATTCCCTGGAATAGTCAGCATTGCGACCACTGGGGCATGATCAGAGAGAATGTTTGCTAGAATGCTGCACTCTGTAACCCACCTGGCCCCCTCCTAGAAACCAAAATGTAATCCAGTATTGATGCAGAACCGTGTACTGAGGATCTAAATGTGTACCCCCTGTCTTGCTGGTGGGTTCCCTCCACACATCTACAAGTTCCTTAGTGGTGCAGATCTGCTGCAGTTTATGTGTGGCCCTAGTGTTCCCCACTGCTGTCTCCCTCTGACCTATCCAAGGCGGTGCACATGACAGCGTTGAAATCCCCACCCACAGCACAATATTCTCTGGATGCCTCCCAAGCTGCCTCTATAAAATCCAGTGTCTCCGGCGAGTCTGTGTTGGGGCCATAGTAGTTGACAAATGTAAATCCTTGACCCTGCACCAGCCCTGTAAGGATCAAGGCCCTCCCTTCAGTATCCCTCACCACCTCCTGGCAACGGAATCGCATTGTACCACTTATGGCCATAGACAACCCCCCTTGCATTGCGGGAGTAAGAGGAGAAGTAACTATGGCAGCCACAGGACTTATCAAATTTGGCATCCCCAGATGGTGAGAGGTGCGTCTCCTTCAAGAACGCCACATCCACATGATGTCTCGTATACAGCAAAACCTTTCTGGATTTTGAAGGGCAATTCAGAAGTCGCACATTCCATGTCAAACATGTGACCCCCTTATTAGCCATCTGAATTTAGAAGAAGCATCCCTGAGATGAGAATGGAATAGAGGCCTAAACATCCCGACAAACCAGGCCCGCCCTGGAGAATTGCCAGCAGCCCATCTCCATAGCCCAGCACCCTGCTCATTTCCCACAAAGGGTGTGGTGTCTTCCACTCACAGCCCAGCCTTGCGATTTCGCCCCCTCCCAACTGCCCTCCACGAGATATTGCATTTGTTCCACTTTCACATTTGGGCAGAGATAACCCGCCCTTGCCCTCCCATTGTCCCCGTTCCTCCTAATTGAAGATATCCCCACATAATCACAAAGGCCTGTAGTATGTCTGCCGTCCAGAGCAACCTAATAACAAGGCAACGCAATTCAAACACCTCCCCACCAGCAACCCTAACTTGCCAGTTAGATCCCCCCCCCCCCAATCATCATACCAAAACTTGTGCCGAGGCATGGGAGCCTCTCGAGGTTAGCCACCCCCACCCGCCCAACAGATCAGTACATGCCTCAGCAGGCGGCTACCCCATCATTGTATCAAAAGCAGCTTTTGAAGGAGCGCCCGTGCGCTACAGGAAAATTAACCAAGGTCTCTGGTCTGAGGTCTGTTCTGGCTGTTTCTATTCTTTGCTGGCCCTGCACCGCCGTCCAGAGGGTCAAAAAATGCACTTGCCTCCCCCGGAGTCGTCCCATTCAACTCGCAGCCACGCAGAGAATAGCGTGGCATATTTGAACCCTTTCGCCTCGAGTCTCTTCTTCACCTCAGTTAAGTTGTTTCTGAACGTCTGTACTCTATTGGAGAAGTCTGGGAAGAGACTGATCAAATCTCCCTTGTACATGAGGGTGCCCAACTCTCTTGACCGCTGCAATGCAAAGTTCATGTCCTGATAATTTAGAAGCCTGCCGATGATTGGCCTGGGCGGCGTGCCGGGCCCAGTGGGCCTTCCTCCTGGTATGCAATTGGCCCTCTTGACCACGAGCGCTGTCGAAAAACCAACCTCACCCAGTTCCTCAAGCAGTATTGCCCCCACCAGCAATTCCATAGACCCCTTGTCTGCCACCTCAAGGACCCCTACAATACTGAAATGATTATGACGGGATCTCGATACCAGGTCGTCCTGCTTCTCCAATAGTTCCTTGACTGCTTTCTTTAGCTGAACCATTTCCTGTGAAGTTGTCGCAGCCCTATCCTCCACAGTGGACAGGTGTTGGTCTGTCTCGTCCAGTCTGTCACTGTGTTTGTTCAACCTGATCTGCATGTGGTCAACTTTGCAGGTAAGGGTATTCAACTTGTTGTGTAGCGAGCTAATGCTGGCCTGCAGCTGTGTTAATATGCCCCCAATGTCCTGCAGGGTGTCCGAGGAGGACTCCACTCTTGATTCCACCACCGCCTCCATGTCTTGAGATCCCTGTGCTGTGTGCTTAGGCTGGGATGGGGGAGCCTAATGAAGTTTGAATTGTGTTTTATCAGCTTTTCCCATCCTGTTCTGGGCTAATGAAGTCACAGAGAGGGCTTTGGGAGTGTCTGAGTCAGCTCTGCACTATGAAGCCCCTCCGCAGTAACCTACCGCTCTAAGCGGCCTGCCCCCGTGACACTGATGAAGCTGTGGAAAAAGATGGCTCCTGACTCACCCTTCCAACTTAAGGATCCTTCGGGCCACAAGTCACCCCCTCAAGCCAGGGCCTCCTGTCTCAGGGAAACCGCAATTGACTTGTGATGTATTTTCTACACAGACCACCCTGCGGGTGGGATCAGGCCCACTCCAGACTTCAGGTGTACAATCCCCCCGGGCACGCTGCTGATGTTGCCTAAGGGGGCAGAGGGCAGGGCCCAGCCTCCCTGAGCAGTTACCCCCCACCCACTAGGCCAGGTGAGATTCCTTAGGGGAGCCCAGAACCTCCCCACCTCTGAGTACTGACACCCTACTTTTCAGCTCTCCCAGAACACAGCCACCCGTGCCTCTGTTCCGCTGAACGTGTTTTTAGTGCCTTTCATTTACAAAAAAGTAGAGGCTGGTGCTGGCTCTGAACTCCAACCACCGAGAGGCCTGGCTCTGCCCTCCTCCTCGGCACTGGTGCCACTGATGGGCGGGCAAGCACTGCAATGCAGCCGGCAGTTTCGGACAGCCACCTCTGGATATAGATGCCGCCAAACCTCAACCTGCTGTGTGTGGGTCAGACGCCAGTATACCTGCCAATGTGTCAGGCCGAGTACCCCGCCGACCACGACTGGTTCTATTTCACCGGGCCAGCCCCACTGTCAAGGGCCAAGGATTTCTGCCATTGTATTGCTCCGGGTTAGCCGAAGTCATTGGCCCGCCTGGGCTGTGGGACACTCTCCTCAAGTGTCGCCTGCCCCGGTGCGACCGACCCACTTCTCAGAGTGCTGTCAGCCACTTAGGCGCCCACACCTCTCTGCTTCTCGTTCCACCAAGGCTGGGCTCGTGACCTCACGAGTGGACGCCTGCTTGATTCTTTTCAGCGGATCGTCCACAGGACTTTCACTGGCGCTTCGCCAGCAGTTGCCGCCAGATGAATTGACCTTGGGCCAGACCTCGGCACCTTCACTCGGCCAGTCCTCAGTCCTCGGCATCGGGTATGGGACAGCTCTGCTCAGCGCCACACGCCTTGCTCTCCAGGCCTCACTGCGGGCGTGCCGGGCTCCTACACCACGCCAGCGACCCCTGGCAACTGCGACTTCAGTGAATTTCTGTGGTGTGCCAATCTGTCGATGTTGCAGGATATTTTCCAGATTTCAGATGGGTGGTTTAGGAGCCCACATTAGAGTGACCATCTTTTGAAGGCTCTCCAGCGCCCCCCGCCCCTTGCAGAAGAGTTTTAACTGTTGCTGCCAGAATAAGAGAGACAACAGTTAAGCAAGATAACAAGGATTGCCTAAGTCAAACAAAAGAAACCTTGTCAGCAGTTTGTTGATGTGAAATGTGTAAAACAGAAGTGGCAGGAGAAGGGCCCTCCTTGTATATATAGAGTGTTCAGGAGGAGAGGAGCCAAACCTGCATTGTATGTGGCAAAACCAAGAGTGGAACAAACGGGACCAATGTGTAACATGTTTTACTAAAAGAAGTTGTGATTGCCAAAGCGGTTGAAAGTTAAAGACTTTCTTAATGATTTGAAGTTGACTGCACAACATAGTACTTGTAATAGTGGTAGAAGCTTTTTGTCCAGGCAGGCGAGTATACAGGATAGGAACCCTTTTAGTAGTATTCCTGGCAGGTTAGTGGACCAGGAAGAAGTCATTGAAGTAATATATTGTGGTAAAGGTTTTTGTCAAGAAGTGGCACATTTCCCTAAGGTGTTTCATGAACTGTTGTGGAATCCTCCTGACAAACACTGTTGTTGATACTGAAGAAATTGTAGAAGTGTTTAATTTCTCAAGAAGATGTTGTGTTGAACTTTTGCTGTAAGTGGAAAGACAAAAACTTGTTGTCTAATTGAGCTATTGGTTAAAGTCCAAGTGGAATACTTTTGGAGTAAGTGTCATGATGCCTACCCCCGGGCATCTGGACCAAGCCCATCAGCCCCGAAAGCAGGCATCCAGACATTTATTAAAACCTCAGCCGCCCCGACTAGGGGCTATCTGGGTTCAGTCCTGGCGCCTTAGGCGCCAGGCTCATAATAGAAATCAGTCCTGGCGCCTAAGGCGCCAGGCTCATAGTCAACACTTACCTCAGTTAGACCATGCTGCAAATGAATCCAGGCCAACGTGAAGCCTGGAAGGGACTATTTCTCTACAGGGACTATTTTTTACTCGGGTGTGGTTCTAGGGACTTCTTACCTGGGACTACTTTTGAGGCTATTTAAACCACGCCCGACCAGCAACACACGCTTCGCGTTATTCTGCATTCTGCAGCGTAACGCTCACCGTGCCTGCAAGCCAGCATCCAGTCTTCTGCTACGCCCGCCTCGAATCCGGAGTTCCTAGAAAAAGGGGAAAGAAGGAGAAAAGGTTAGATCACGGACATTATTTTAATTTCTTACCTGATTCTGGATCTTACACGACTCCGAGCCTGAAAGGACACTACTTCAACACACGTCGCATCGCCAGCTGCAGCGTTGCGCCATACTCACCAGTCCACAGCATCTTTCGACTCGGCGCTGCCTCCATCATTTTCTTCGGCGAACTCCAATACCTGGGGGAAAACAAAGGAATAACAAGGTGAGCCCAGAGAGCCGACAAATACAATCACTTTTACCTCCAGGCTTACCTGATTTACCACCAGAGGCATTACCCTTCAATACGCCACATCTTCTTATGCCGCATCTATAAAGGGAGAGAAAACAACAAGTTAAACTCACGCAACTTTTACCGGATAGTGTTGGGTAATACAGACGCTTACCTGAATGCCATCAGCAGCCTCCAGACAATGTTTTTTAGCTGCAAATCAACAAGGGGATGCAAGAGTGAACATCGGACATATTGAACTCTTTGAACTTTATAAACCCCAGAGTCAATATTCCTCCGGAACTCCAGTACCCCAAACCAGTGAAGTAACTGGTATCTACGCGCCCCTGCATGCCACGCAAGATGGAGAGCTCATCATTTAAAAACATAAGGTGAGGATACTAATTGGGAATATCGGAGGTGACTAGTGGGGAGAGCGAGAACAGTGGGGTGGGACCATCACTCAAATCCACGGGGCTAAACCCCTTTCTCCACTTGCAGGAGAATACTTCTACGGGTCAAGCAGACGAGATTAGGCGGGCCAGTCCAGACTGTCATCTCTGCACTACGCTTCACGTTGGTGGAGACCGCAGCTGTCCGGGTCCGATCGACACCCCTGTGGGAACCAGGTGAGCCTAACAGTAAGAAGAATGTTTATGATTCAAACTTGGATACAAAAGGAACTTGTTTATTTGAACTGTTGAGTGAACAATACTGCTTTGAATCTGGGGAAGGTGAACTGACCCAGGTTACCATGATATAAAGTTATTGGGTCTGTGTTGAACTTAACTATTACTTCTGTTACATTTGAATTGCCATATATTTCCTTTATGAGTTTGATGTATCTATGAGTTTGAGGGACAGATTACTTTTGTTAGAGTGTTTCCTTATTTCGATAGGCAGGTGTAAGGAAGGCATAGTATCAAAGTAAGACAGACACAAGTGACCACAGTTCAAGGGTGTTCATTGAACTTTATCAAGTGTGTGGTAAACACCTATCTATGCCTAAATCTAAGAAGGGAGCAGGCTACGACCATCAAATAATGATGCAGTCCTAGTGGAGTCTCAAAAAATAAAAGGCTCTACCCTAAAAAGTCTATTGCCAATCCTTAATGCTAAATACAAATATTATGGGGTGAAGTTCATGAAAAGGAAAAAAGTGTTCAAAAAATGTTAGGATAATTGGGCCGTTGGCCTCCCTGCCCCACATTTTCAGCATAGTGCAAGGTGGTTCAGTTGAGCAAAGCACACACTCTGGCTTCTGCAGCACAAGGATACAGTTCAATCTTCTCAGTTCAGGACCTTCTGGGTCGAAGCCTCTTTACTACTTGTAAGTTTCTAGATTCAAAAGAGCCTGTTGTGCAAAAACAATACGTAAACGTTATTTTCCTTTCAAATGCATTCAAAGTTGGGTGTTAACCCTGGATCCCCCTCAGTTGGGCTCAGGTCCTTTTCATAAGTTCCAAGTTTGATCCCCCTCTTGCGGGCTCAGATCCCTATTAAACCAATGTTCAGAGAATTCTTTCTCTGGTGACTCACGGTTCACCCCGGATCCCCCTCTGCTGGGCACAGATCCCTTCCTTCCATTCAATTAGTCTCCCCCAGTCGGGCTCGGACCAATTGTGATTTACCTTTAAACTATCAGACTTTTGAATGTGCACAGGGTTTAGCTTGACTCATTGCATGACCACTTTGATTTCGTTATTCCTTTTTCTCACACTCGGCATCAATTGGAAACCTGACAGAGATTTTCAAATGAGCGCCTACGTGGTGCTGGACCACTCTGCGTATGGTATCTTTTGTTGGCCTCCCAAAGTTGAAAATTACTCCTTTGATTCCAATTATATTCGTGTTGCTCTCTGCAAATGCCTCTCATACACTGTTCTCTTTGTATAATGTTGCCGCTTGCAACCTTGGTTGAAAACACAAGTTGGTTTGATATCAGTCTCTCCGACTCACCGGCTGTGCTGTCTTTTCTGACGCAGCTTTGTTGTACGAGCCAAGGGCAGTACCACAGCGGCAATCGCTTCTCTCCGCCTTAGTTATCGACACGGCAGAGCCCCGGGTACCTCCGACACACTGTATAGGTTTGATCAACCTTAGTTCCTGGTCTTCGACTTATTACTTTCCAAGGCTAACGAAAATAAGGTATACAGTGTTTATATTGATTCCTATATATTGAATACCCATATATCAAATCTTTTATCTTGAAAACCTTCATAGTGAATGTATTTAGGGTGGGGTAAAGGGTTAAATATTTTTTGGAAACAGGCGGGATGGGTATTTAGGGGTGGGAAATGGGTTTTTGCATTCACTATAAACGTTTTCAAGATAAAAGATTCGATATATGGGTATTCATTATAAAATACCTCGATATGAAGACATGTAACCGAAAATAACAGTTTTCAGAGGTTGCAGGTACTTCCCTCCTTGCGACTTTCTGGTCTCGCCGTCTTTCTCCTTGTATTCAGCTGCCATCTTGTAACTGCTGTTTCCTCGTGTTTCCTCGCATGGTTTGCCTCGCTCAAAGTGTGCTTTCGTGCTCTGCCTTTTATTTGTGTGGGGAAGCGTGATGGAAGTCAGGTGTGTGTAGTAATCCGTAATTTTCTGACCTTGCCTGTGTCACGACTCGCTCCCTTCGCTCCCGTTCCCACCACTTGGGGGCATGATTTGGGGTATATTCCCTACTGGACCTTTCCTCCGAACCTTATGCTACGGTGCTGTGACGAATTGGGAGCGCTAAATCCCTATTTTCCAAGCTACTTCCCTTCCGGATCCATTCCAGGTTTTTGGCAGCCAGCATGCTTCTTTAACCAAATGACTATGCTTCCCAGAATGCCTGGCCCACTGCTCCACCCTCCACCCTTGCAGGACAAGGTTGGGTGGAGGATAGGCAACAGCTGTGGCTGCAGGTGCAGCAATCAGCACACCTGAGGCGTGTGCTCGTTAAGCAGCTTTAAAAGCCTCAGTCTTACTTCAGTCCAGCGCTGGTCATCGTTTGCAGTGTTCCTGTTGTGACTAGTCCCTTGTTCCTTGTTCCTTGCCTTTGTACCTAGTTCCTAGTTCCTGTTTTCTTGTTCCTCCGCCCTGAATCTCGGATTCATGCGCTAATTGATTTTTGCTCCCTTGATTCCCTTTTTGTCTTCCTCTGTTTGCAGGCAGCATTTCTCAGTGCTTCCCCCTTTTAGATGCAGCCCAGTTTGTCTGTGTTCTATATTTCTTTGACTCTGTCCTTTGCTGCTGTAAACCCGTATGCCTTAGCCTTCCTCTTAGATTAGCTTCCTGTCTTTTCCTTGGAGGGGTAGGGAGAAGTTTGCATTGGTTATTTCGTTTTTCCCTGCTCCTGATCCTTACCTTTTATTGGGATCCATTCCATGTTTTCCATTGCACTTCTGCATTTATTTCCCATTTGATTATTAGGTGTGGTGTGCGGTTGTAGCTAGCTCCTGTGTGAATGCTTATGTTTTCCTCACTAATTTGTAATCACTATTCCAACTTAGGTATTTAGTTTTCCTCCCATTGCTGTTCTAGCCTTTCGGGGTCCCAGTTTCATCAACAGGATTCGTGGGCTAGCTGACATTCAAGAGGTTTATCTCGTCCTCGTGAGTACAGTTCTTTAGTTCCCTTATTTAATACCATCAAGAGTGTTAGTTCACAGATCCTGTCATTGCTTGCCCTCCACGTGGGTTTAGCGCTGTCAGTACCTGTAACAGCAATTGGGGGTAAGGCGCTTGCCGACTTTCCTCGCGGTCAGGTGCTTACCCCACATCCCTTTTCATATATTGGTTTTGATGTCACACTCTATTTGCACTCCTGGGTTCTAGCATACATGAGTCGTTGTTCCTGTGTGCACATTTCCCTTGCCATATTCGCTGCCTTTGTACTCGCCTGACTAATCCTGACAGAATGACCAGCCCAAAATTCCCATTGAATATGGCAAGTTTAAGAAAGAAAGGCAGCAAGGCCTCTAACAAGTTTGTACAGAAAGCTTCCCCTACATTTACCTGTGACAATCAAATCACTAGTCCTGACTTAAATGAACTCCTTGTCACGAATGGGCATTCACGTGCAAAGTATTTTTCCCATAGGATGGCACATCCTACATTGCCTGATCCTAGTTCTATCTTTTGTTTTGATCCCGATTCTATGTCAGCGCAAGCCTTAGCCGCAGAAAACAACACACTGTTAGACTTATTATACAAGAGTACCTCTGTTGTTGAACCCCATGATTCCAGTTGTGCTTCACCTCAGATAGAACAGTTTCATGATGCAAACATAAAGAATGGAGGGGTTCCTTGCATAACTTCTGTTTTCTACCCTCGGTCTAAAGCATACTCCTTTGCACAGGTACATACTGTAGTCCCTAATGCCAAGAGGTCTAATGTCAATAGTTTGCTTAAGGGAAACACAGACCAAGTTGGTAAGAGAAACTATAAATCACAGAACCTGCAAGCAGTAGAGGACAATGTACAATCGGTGCACATCCAGATTGCTAGTGCAGGATCCAGCCCTGATGCCACTATGCCTTCCCCTGTGCCTACTGATAGTGATGTACAGTTAATGCAGGGCATGCTAAGAGCTAAGCTTGAGGAGTTAAGACAAGAATTCATTTCTTTACAAGAGGAGAATAAAACCTTGCACTCTTTACTGAATGCACCTCAGACTTTATCTGTTGATGTTGAGGAAGTGAACACTGTTCAGCCCCTGAGTGCAGAGACTTTGGTAAACCATGATATTTGTCCATATGTTAGATCTATTGGGAGTGAAGGTCTTTCGTCTAGCACAGCGCTTAATCTGGGCACAGTTTCTAACAATTGTTCTGCTGTTTGTCAGGGATTGCAGGTAGCTGAAGATTTACAAGCCACTCCTTTACCTAAAATTTCCTGTGTAGCAGTTTGTCATAATTCTGAGCTAGCACACATACAAGCTTCTGATTTCCAAACACAATCCACAATGGTGGCATACACAGATTCAGTCACTACAGTAGGCTTAGGCCCTGCTCTTGATACAGCTGCTGAGACTGAAGTAGATGTTAAAACTGATGTGGAAAACGATGTTACCTCTGGGTTCACTCTTCCTTCTGCCAATTCTGATCAATACGAACAGTCAGAGACAGTACAGATTTCATGTTCTGATGGACTCATTCCACAGTATACAAAACCAAAAAACCGGCTGGCGATTCCTGAACTGTTGATTGATAATCTGCCTCTTTCAGAAGCTAAAACAGAGGAATGGACAATTGACGAAATCCTGATTAACAGAGACTTTACTATGGTGATTCCACTGGTTGATTTTGACTTCTACAAAGAAAGAGACTCTGTGTCACCCACTAAAGAAAGGGACTGCAAGGGTACAGCTCAGTCTTTGGTTACTGGTGCCAAGGAGTCTACTGCCCTAAAGGTGCCCTCCATTCCTGAGCCACCAATGTGTCTGTCAACTTCTGAGACTTCTGTCTGTCCTCCTACAACCATTGACTCTTCTATGATCCAATCCACAGCCCTGCAGTCATCTTTGGCACACGTGTCTTCAACCAATGAACCGCTGCCATGTCTGCCATTTACTCAAGAGCCAGTCCCAAAGACCTGGACATGTTTGTATCCAGCAACCGAGATTGCTTCAGCTTGCATGCCTTCAGCCTCAAGGTTTCCCCTGGCCTGCCTGTCTTCAGCTACAGTGACTCATCCTGCAGATCATCCTTCAGCTTTAGAGCCTCCGGTAGTCCATCAAAAGTGCATGTCTTCAGTCCCGGAGTATACTGAGTATTTGCCTTCAGTTCATGAGACGCCTGTATCCTGCTTAGCCTCGCTGCCAATATCAGAGGTATACCTGTCTACACCATCAGATCCTGCTGTATTTTCTTCTGCTCCAGCGATTCCTCCTGAATCCCAACCATTTACTGTCAATGAACGTCTAGCTTGCCTTTCTTTTGCTTCAGGAGGAGCACCAGAATGCCTGCCTTTTCCACAAGACGATTCTCCCAACTGCTTCACTTTAGCATCAGAGCCTCCTAAAGATGCAGCATCAGAGTTTGAGACTTTTGCCAGCTCCCGCTTCAGAGTCGTCAAGCTGGACCAAGTGGTGAGTCAGAACCACTCACCTGGGTGTGCACAGGAGGTGGTGCAGACCGGCGTATTACCTACAGGACTTGTGCAACAGAATTCCGCCAAGAAGCACCAGTGGGGTGCTAGTAGCCAAAGGAAGGGAATGACTGCTGCAGTTCAAAATGTGTCTGTTATTGCTCCTTCTGCGAGTGTGCCTGAAATACCAAGTACTGCGTCTATCACTCCTATCAGTATGCCAAACGTCCCTGCTGTTGTATCCCACGTGCAACAAAGTGGCTACACGACTGTCACCAGAAGTACCAGCCTTGTACAACCCATTGGACTTCCAGGTCTCCAAGGCGTAGAACATGTGCAGTCAAACCTTAGTCACTTTCAACCACAAGCCTTTTCCCAGATGGATGACAGAAGAAAATCTGAACCTCTACCTCAGCCGCCACCTTCTCTAATGGCTGAACATAAACCTTTCCTGAAGCCAGCAATTTCCTCACCTCCCGCATGTCCACTCTCGTCAGAAAGGCTAACAGGGCTTCTACCATTGTCTAAGGCATGTTGCACCAGCCTGCCTCCCTCCTCAAAGACTTATAACGGTCCACTCCTAGTGACTGAGCTTCCTGGACCTTCCAACTCTGCTTCAGGTCCTGTAAGTCCTTCATGCCTTTCTTCGAACCATGAGTCTCTTCCTCACCAGAAGCCACCATTTCCATCAATGCCACCTCCAAAGAAAAAGCACTCCCATCATGGAAAGAAGATGTCTCTTGCGGGTGGCGGGCACCCGAAGACGGCCGTAGGAGGGGGTATACTGTCACGACTCGCTCCCTTCGCTCCCGTTCCCACCACTTGGGGGCATGATTTGGGGTATATTCCCTACTGGACCTTTCCTCCGAACCTTATGCTACGGTGCTGTGATGAATTGGGAGCGCTAAATCCCTATTTTCCAAGCTACTTCCCTTCCGGATCCATTCCAGGTTTTTGGCAGCCAGCATGCTTCTTTAACCAAATGACTATGCTTCCCAGAATGCCTGGCCCACTGCTCCACCTCCACCCTTGCAGGACAAGGTTGGGTGGAGGATAGGCAACAGCTGTGGCTGCAGGTGCAGCAATCAGCACACCTGAGGCGTGTGCTCGTTAAGCAGCTTTAAAAGCCTCAGTCTTACTTCAGTCCAGCGCTGGCCATCGTTTGCAGCGTTCCTGTAGTGACTAGTCCCTTGTTCCTTGTTCCTTGCCTTTGTACCTAGTTCCTAGTTCCTGTTTTCTTGTTCCTCCGCCCTGAATCTCGGATTCATGCGCTAATTGATTTCTGCTCCCTTGATTCCCTTTTTGTCTTCCTCTGTTTGCAGGCAGCATTTCTCAGTGCTTCCCCCTTTTAGATGCAGCCCAGTTTGTCTGTGTTCTATATTTCTTTGACTCTGTCCTTTGCTGCTGTAAACCCGTATGCCTTAGCCTTCCTCTTAGATTAGCTTCCTGTCTTTTCCTTGGAGGGGTAGGGAGAAGTTTGCATTGGTTATTTCGTTTTTCCCTGCTCCTGATCCTTACTTTTTATTGGGATCCATTCCATGTTTTCCATTGCACTTCTGCATTTATTTCCCATTTGATTATTAGGTGTGGTGTGCGGTTGTAGCTAGCTCCTGTGTGAATGCTTATGTTTTCCTCACTAATTTGTAATCACTATTCCAACTTAGGTATTTAGTTTTCCTCCCATTGCTGTTCTAGCCTTTCGGGGTCCCAGTTTCATCAACAGGATTCGTGGGCTAGCTGACATTCAAGAAGTTTATCTCGTCCTCGTGAGTACAGTTCTTTAGTTCCCTTATTTAATACCATCAAGAGTGTTAGTTCACAGATCCTGTCATTGCTTGCCCTCCACGTGGGTTTAGCGCTGTCAGTACCTGTAACAGCAATTGGGGGTAAGGCGCTTGCCAACTTTCCTCGCGGTCAGGTGCTTACCCCACATCCCTTTTCATATATTGGTTTTGATGTCACACTCTATTTGCACTCCTGGGTTCTAGCATACATGAGTCGTTGTTCCTGTGTGCACATTTCCCTTGCCATATTCGCTGCCTTTGTACTCGCCTGACTAATCCTGACAGCCTGTCCATGGTGTTGGGACATGTCAGGCATATGGCTCTGGTGTTAGTCCGTTGTCGCTCATGGTGAACTGTCCGTGAGAAAGTGGTAGTGTTGGAAAAGGGGGGAGGGTTGAATTCCTAGGTATCCTATCTGATAGGATGGGGAAAAGGTGTTATTGGGAAGGGGATACTGCGTCTCACCCTCCGGTGTCCCGCTTCCACTCCCTGAGGACCACTCATCCTGGTGATCCTCCTGTAATGGCCCACCCCCAGGAACTGGATCCAAAAATGATGGCTGTGTTGGCCATCTGGATGACAGATCCCCGGGGACTAGCGGGTGAGACACCTTCAGGTTTCTGACACAGAGAAATCCTGGTTAGGTTAGGGGATAGTGAGGCATTTATCAAACCTTGTTAAGTTAATAAAATAGCATCTTGTGAAAACCATTTACAAAGTTGTCGGCTCACATTACTAACCCCTCACATGGTCTTGAGAGTTCATAAGTCCCTGTGCATATTTGCCTTTGCCCCCCAGCCATATTACAGTGTTTTTCTGCCTGCCACGTATGAACACGGTTTGTTGATTGCTCTCGCTTCGCAGTGTTTTACAAGCACTTTTGACAGTGATTAACCATATGCCTTGGCCTCTTTCTCTGTGCTCAGTTCACGGATCTGGGTTGATGTTTGTCAGATCTCCGCTCTACAGGGTTCTAGATTAGGATTAATCCTCTGATGCTTCGGTTTGGCTGCTTGTTCAAGTCGGGCGTCTCTAAAAGGAAAAGAAAAACACAAGGGTAAGCATCTTACAATGGAGGCATGGCCAGCATTATAGCTGTACTGCACAGAAACATGCTGGCGCTAGAGGGTGGGGATGAGGGCAGGAATTTGGGCTCTCTCAATGGCCACTGTCCACCACACAGGAAAAGACTGGCACTAGATTTCTTCCTTGGAGGTCTCCCACCCTTGGCTGAGAGGGGGTCCCATCCCCTCTTGAAAAGGCCAGATTACTGGCCTTGTAACAAACACATCCAGTGCCTCTCCAGGCAAATATATGTGAGAGTTCTCCAACGTCTTGTCCCCTTTCCTCCATACTGATGGCTGGCCATCTCATTGGGACAGTACCTGCATGTGTAAGCTTTGCAAAACAGAAGGTTACCAGAAAAAATAAAATGTGGGGGCAGAGCAAGAATGTTCCATGGAACAAGTCCTTGGCATGTGCTAACTAGGCTTACCTGCAGCACCTGCCAGTCCCTGTTTTAGCATGGACAGGGCCGGAAGCTCTTCAGCTTTTTTTTGCTTTTCCTCATGATTAATTATTGGTCATTTGCCTTCCATTCCCCTGTTTTATGTCAGGGATAAAAATTGGGTTTTTTCTATGTGCGGGTCGTGCGCAGGACCCAAACTCTCTGTTCTTAGAGTATTTGGGTCCCGACCACCATTGTCACGTGTAAGCGGCCTGTGGCTCCTTATCACACCTGACATCGTAGAAGAGGCTTGCGTGTGGACAACAGATTTTCCACTCTCGTCCTCGGGAGCACTTGTATATCTTCATCTTGAGCCAGTTTTCCAGGCACAACAGCGCAGTGACTCTTTCCCGGGAGCTCTGTTGAGGCAGAATTGGTTAGATCCTTCAGTGGAATGCAGGAGCGCTGCTTAGGCAAACCTTGAGACGCATAAGCCTCTTACTGAAGCTCCTGCTGCGGACATGACAGGGTCTATAAATTGTGCCTGTACTGTGGGCTTGTCAGAGCTTGGCACTGGCTGTATGGACGAGGACTCCTCAGAGTCTTTCTCCAAGAGTGTAACTGGGCCTTGTGCCGAGGGTCTCCCACCTCACAGATCTGTCAAACAGTCTGTCAAGGGGGCTCATTCCGATGGTAAGAAACCGTAGGCAAGCGGGTTGACATCCAAAAAATATCTCAGTCCCTCTTCTGCATCACAAATTACAGAGCTCAAAATGGCTGCCTCTCAGGAAGCACGCTGCACCATTTTAACCACAACGGTTCCGGGAAACTCGCCTCAGGAGGTTCAGCACTCAGTTGAGACCCGTTTAATAGCCCTGATGGTGTGAAGGGGTCTTTCACTCTCAGGGGAGTTTGTTCTCTGATGTCAACCCCATCCTGGTGGACCCAAAACCCCCAGCTTCTGGGTTCTTTGGATATTCAGACCCATGGTCTGTGCAAAAGGTTCCTATCATAGCCGGATGCCTGGATACCATCTTCTTCAGATATTTGTAACCCAGGGACCTCCAGTACGTCCCTGCATACCAGGAACATTTTCTTATTGGTTTCAAACACTCAAGCTGTCTCAAGTAATGACAGCTTACATTATGGCCCTTACAGCCAAGGTCTTCCATTACTCAACTGGCCCAGTATCGCCAGTGACTGACCTAGCTTCTTCTGGGTCATTGGAAAAACAGATGGAGAATAATTCTGTAGATCCTCTTCCAGTTACTGGTGAAAATGCAGGTGCTCCTGAGCCAGTAGCAGTCACGGGCAATATGCCTCAAGTCTTGGGTGAGGGTGATTTTGGGCCTTCCACGAAAGGCTTGGGGGAGTGGCAGACCTCTTAGGGTTTACACTCATGTGGAACAACCTCAAGTGCTGTGGTGTTCGCAAGGGTGCTAGGTCTTAGGGCCCTGGTCAAGACTGGGATTCCACTACAGAAGGATGTCATGGCGGAAGGCTACAAAATTACTGTGGCCCCTACAAGTAAGAAGTTAGAGGTGCGGTACAGGCAGTCGCCCTCTGATTCAATTAATCTGGAAGCATATCCCATGCTCAAAAGTGGTTCCTCCTTTTCCCCTTCTGCAGCTTCATCCTCCAACAGTTCTGGGTAGGAAGACAGACTCTTAGACACCTTGGGCAAAAAGGTGTACGCTAGCCATACAGTTGAGACAGGCCAATGCTAGGACCTTATTAGCTGCAGTTAACTTGTGCCTTTGGAAGGACCTGGCAAATTTTCGGGGGAACCTGCCACAAGATAAACAAAAGATTCTTAAATCTGGGCTGGCTGACACAGAAATTATAGCCCAGGATCTCCTTAAGGGATCTACTCATCTGGACACTGCAGCGAGGGGCATGTTTATTGGCACTGACATTTGCAGAACAGCATGGTAAAACTCCACCAATTTTGCACAAGACTTGCAGAACAACATATTGGACCTTCCATTTGAGGGCACAGAGTTATTCCACAGCTAAAATGATGAACAGTTGTTTAGAAAGACCTCTATGCTGACAACTACATCTCGGGTCATTTTTACTAATGCCCCTCAAAAACAGTTGATCATCAGCCTCTATTCAGGACTTAAGAGTAAGACCCTCAGGAGGTTATAGGGGATTCCTTGAGAGAAGACAAAAACAATCTGAGGACTCCCCAAGCAGCCCCACGACAAAGCAGAGGATGAACACTAATTGCTGCTTTGGATAATCCTCTGCAGTGACCGTCCAAGCGGGGGAGATGCAAAAATGAGAGCAGTGTCCAGGTCCACAAGTCTCTCTTTGGGAGCAGGATAACAGAGGCAGCAGCAAAAGTTCCCTCAAAGCTGTGCAAAGGTTTTTTTTACTTCAGGTTTACCATTGCAAAAAAGAATCAGGCATGCCTGAGAATGGTACTAGACCCGTTTTCCCTCAATGCTTTTCTTTGCCTAAAGAAATTCAAGATGTCCACACCAACCAAGATCGTTTTGTCTCTAGCGCAAAGAGATCGGTTATGTGCATCAGTCCTGAAGGATGCTTACCTGCATGCTCATATTTGGGCTCCACACAGGCAGGAAGTTTCTGTGCCTGTCACTGGGAGATGCACATTTCCAGTACACGGTGCTCCCCTTTCTGCTCATTGCATCCCAAGACTAATTCCAAAGCTCATCTTGTCCATCTGAGGCATTAGGGAATCCATATATTTCAATATTTGCACTGATGGCCGCTCTGTGCCACCTTGGCTGAGAATGCCTCAGCAGCGCTTCATCCATTGCTCTAGCTTCTTTTCTACCTGGGGTTATCGGTGAACATAGGGACATCCCAGATGAGCCATACTCAGAAAATTCGCTTTATCTGCTTTCAATGGGACACCAGCAGGGCTCTCACAGAAAAGAAAGTGAGGGACATGAAGGTAACTGTTGAGTTGTTTCTAGTCAGTTCTCTTCTTTTGGTTCGGTGGTTTCAGTGCATATTGGGACATATGGCTTTGTGTGTTCTGGCAGTCCCCCTAGCCAGATTGAAAATTAGATACTTCCAGTTACATCTAGCAGAGTCCTTGAACCAGGCACAAGATGATCAGTCCTCTTGTATCCCTATTCCAGAAGTCCTTCAGTAAGACTTTGCCTGTGGGGCTGTCATGAGAATCTGTTGAAGGGGCAGCTTTTTTGGCCCCCCAGGTCATAACAACAGACTCCTCCTGGGCGGGCGGGGACAGCAGGGGGGCGACTATATGGGACATGCAAGTACATTGTGTTTGGTCCAGTCCAGAGCAAGCCGATCACATCAACATGCTGGAGCTCAAAGTGATTTTTCTTGCAATTAAAGCCTTCCCTTCCTTGATCTCGGACACAATAGTGCTGATCCAGCTGGCCAGCAAAACCTGCATGTATGATATCAACAGAGGGGTGGCCAGAGCCCCAGCCCTATGCAGGTTCGCGGTGGACCTTTTAGAGTCGGCCCTCATTCATGGTGTTCTCCAGGTGAGGGGAATGTGGAGGCAGACCGGCTGAGTGGGTCTCCCACTCTTGAATTTGTTTGCTATAGTGGCCAACAAGAAATGCAGGAACTTTGACTCTCATGGAGGGTTGGAGAAGGTGGGGGTGAGGACTGGGATCTTCTGGTGGATCCCTCTTCATTTATTTGAGCAGCTAGTCAAATTATGCCTTTCGTCTATTCCTCTGATTGACAAGGTGGTGACCAAATGGTACATAACAAAGAATTTCCCTATAATACTGTTGATCCTTCACTGGGCAGCCAGGACATAGACTCCAATCTGATGCAGCTGTCATCAGCGGGTCCGTTCTTCCTTCCAATTTTTGGGGAAATGCTCTATCAACAGTCAGGGAGTGTTGTTCATCCATCCTCTTAATCTTTGGTCAGCTGACTGCTGAGGATCTGACATTGTGCCATTTAGAAGAGCAATTTAAAGATTATACAGTTGGCACAAAAAACATACACAGACTCTCAGTACGAGAGCAAGTGGCTACGAGTTTTCCACTGGCCTTTGCAGGATCATAATCCGCGCAAATGCAACTTCGAGCAAGTACTGCCATTTATCTCACACCTAGCAGAGACAAGAGTATCGGTGGAAGGCTGAGAGGGTATGGCATAATTTTGATTTTAGGGCACAGAAATCTTTTATTGACAGTCTCAAACACCTTCAGAAAAGATTAACCTGTTTGTGATGTTCAGCTGCTTGAAACCAGTGACTAAGGCTTCTAAGGTGTCCATTGCTCACTGGATAGTAGCTTGCATTGGAGAATCATACACTTGTGGTGGCAAAATTGCACCGAAGGGCATTCACGCTTCCAAGGTCAGGGCCAAAGCGGCCTCAGTGGCGTTCCAGAGAGGGGTGCCATGGGATGTTGTCACACAAGCAGCAACAGGGTGTGAGGGGTCAGTAATGCAAGACGGACAACTGTTTGAAGATCTTTCAAAATATAATATTTGTATTGTAAAAGGAAAATATATCAAAATGACTCACTGTCCCTGCTCAGCTGAAGAATTCCCTGCATATTCTAAAACCTAGGGGAACACATTCTAACACAGGATAACTGGCCATCACACTAAACAACAAACGCATAAAAAAAGGTATTGCAATTCAACATGACATGAACAATATCCACATTTCCTAGATGACCGACAGATTTCCCTTCCCCGGGATTCAAATTCACTTTGGCAAATGTTCAATCCAAGAAAGAAAATGTCTTAACTCAGTTCTTAAAGTTTTCAAGTTGAAGTGAAAGTTCATAAACAAAAGTTCCACTGGCAACAAATCTCATCTTTTGGGTGAAGATATCCATTTTGCACTTCTAACAAAATAGCCCCAATGGTAATACTGGCCATGATGATTTGTCACTCCCACAGGAATATTGGCCATAGTTCAAATCAAAATGCAAAATCCACACTGTCAATGCTACACAGTTCTTAGTTAGGATTCCTTGAATTGTAGTTTCAACATTCAAAATGGTATATTTATCAGGATTACTTCTTAGTACTGCTGCTTCTGCTTCGACAACTATATTTCTACTTGTTTTACCATGAGAACAGTCACCTCTAGCACCTACTGACAACCAAATAAACCTCTTGAGTTTCAGTACTTTGAACTACTGCCACATCCTCAGTTTCAACAACTTTTAGACAGACTTCGACAAGATAGAGTTTTACTCAGGTTGGCTAGGAACTCTTCCTTTGGAGTGTTTTCTTCAAAGGGGCAGCTTCTTGTCTAACTGCCACAATGACAACCTGGGTTTGCCTTCAAAACTCTTCCCTATGACCTCCACAGGCTTGGGCATTACAGGTTGAGTCTGCTTCAAAATAGTCTTTACAAGTAGCCAATTCCCCTTCCCCAACCTTTGCATTCGCCTTTCTACAAAAAACAGCGCTCGACCCTACCACCCCGGAGATCTACAGACCCATTAACACTGTTCCTTTTCTCCTAAAGCTCCTCAACAAAGCAGCATACCTGCAGGTCCAAAAATTCCTTGAGGCTAATATCCTTGTGGGTCTCCACCAATCAGGCTTCCGCCCTGGCCATGGGACCGAAACTGCACTATCAGACCAAAAAAAAAACAACAAATAAATGATTTCAGAGATGCAGGCGAACCAGCACTCCTCCTGCTCCTCGACATATCTGCGGCTTTTGACTTGGTGGACCATAAGACCCTTTGCTACCATCTCTCCTCTGTTGCCAATTTTTCCCCCAACGCCACAGCCTGGATCACATCCTTTCTCCAGGGTAGAGTTATGAAAGTCTTCTCTAACCAAGCTTGCGCCAGCCCCAAAAAGATTAAACGCAGAGCCCCACAGGGCTCCTGCATCTCTCCCACCCTCTACAACTTGTTCATGATGCCTCTATTCAACTTCCTTGACGCGTTGGGCATCACATATACAAACTATGCTGATGACACGCAGGTCCTCATCCCCCTCTCTGGCAACTACGGGTCTGACAGAGAGACTCTAAACTCCCATCTATTACACAATTCTATTCCACAATTCAAACTTGGATGGCGGAAAATTGGCTTTGACTGAGCGTTGAAAAAAATAAACTATTAATTATTGGATCACCGACTACCCTAAAGAAACTCGATGGAAAGTACAGCTCTTTCACAATCGATAACACTAAAATACGTGTTTCCCAAGCTGTCAAAACCTTGCGGGTTTAGCTGGACTCTAACCTAACAATGATCAGACTGGTTAATGCCATAGCGTCTGCTGCGGCTTACCACTCCAAATTTCTCAATGCAGCCAGACCGTACCTGTCCAAGCAGAACAGCCTCACAATTGCAAGAGCAATAATTGGGTTACAGCTCGATTACTGCAACGCCCTCCTTGCAGGCACCACCACCAAAAAGATCAGAAAACTCCAGACAATCCAAAACAATGCCCTCAGGGCTGCCACCGGCATATCCAAAAGGGAACATATCTCAGCAACTAGAAAACTAGTCCACTGACTCCCCATTAGGAACGCATCATATTGAAAACTCTTGCCCTCACACACAAATGTCTCCATAACACTGCCCCCCCCCTACTTATCACAGAGATTCGCCAAACCTACCTCGGACAGACCCACATACACAAACCGAATCATCATTCCTAAAACCCTGAGGACCTGTGAAGGAGGATCTAGCTTCCCTGTAATTGTCTCGACCCATTGGAACTCACTACCACCACACCTGAGGAACATTGACTCGCACACAGCATTCAGGAAAGCTATCAAAACCACGTTGTTTGTATAAATGGCCCGAATTGACGTATTGCCTTCTACTGCTGTATGCCAACTTTCTATTTGTAACACAAACTAACCAGGCACTTGCGAGGCACTTGGTGCTCCTCATCTTTCTGCAAAACCTTTGCTATCTGTAACCTTCTGCAAAGCCTTTGTGCCAGTAACTAAGACATTTTCTTGCAACAGCACCTTGATACCCCTGGGCTGTAGTGCGCTTTACAAATTAAAAAAAATAAATAATTACCAGCTATCAAACCAAATAAGGATCTAGAACCCTTGGTGCCACTCTCTTAGCTTCAGGTAATACTCGTACACATGTATTGTAGGCCTTTTGTTTGTTGTTGGCTTCACAATGCATCTGGATTGCTCTAAACACTGAGAAAGGGTCAGCTTCACGAATAGTATGGGGTATCTCTTGGCCTAGGCAATGCTTGTTCTCTAAGGAATGTCACTTTTATACAGAGTATAAGCTTCAGTCTTTGGGTAAAAACTACAATTAGACACACACAACCACTAGTTGATATAGTTTTCGAGTCTTAAAGGTGGACATGTAATTGCATTCCCGTAGAAGAAAAGGATAGAGTTCAGGCCTCCTTGGAGAATCATAATAAGGCATACGCGACCATTCTGTAATGTAGTGTTTCCACTGTAAAGATTGTAACTCTTGGATCGTTAAAGTAAAATGTTTGGAAATTGTCATATCAGCATTCTCTCTCTGTAATTAAGGACGCGCGACCACTCGTGGAACAATAATAGTCTCTGAATAGTGGAACAATGGATGTTAGTAGCGTTAGCATCTTACTCAAGCAAGAAGCTTTTCACTTTATGCACATGTGTTACAATTCCATTGTTCAAAGGATTTTAAATACAGCGATCAACTTTTACTCGCTTCAAGCCTTACGCGAGTGGCTAAGGATTTGGTTACTGTTACTGGAAAGGCTTGCGCAATGTTTAAGAATGGCGTGCTTCATTCACTGGCTTTCTGAAACACTTGCTCTACACACTGCTCCCGACTTCTACTACAACTTCTACTGCTTCTGGCTTGTTGGGTTTCACACCCTTCTCCTGAACAGATGTCTCCGGTCCGGCTACTCATTTAGTGAGTTTCTTCTACTCCCAACACCCTTGGCTTGCCAATTGCTTCTTTCCTCAGTCTCTGGCACGCCAGTAGCTCGGTAACCATGGCAATCAGGCTCAAATGAGGAAACCCATTTCACTTGCACGTCTTCCGCTGGGCAGCCTCTGCACTTGAGTGTGGGAGTACAAGACTCTCGCACAACAAGGTGAAATCTGTTGTTTCCATGTTGCGGCGTCCCTCTTGTTCTCCCACTTCTGCTTGGTTTGCCTACCTCGTGCCTTCCTTAGTCTGCACTCCAGCTAACGTTCCAGCTCCTTCCACTCCTCCCTGCCTGCAACTGAGGGGCCCTTTTATGCCTCCCAGGTTCCTTCAGGTGTGGACTGTTTTGCCCAATTGCTGGTCTACTACATTGGCTGATAGGCTTATTTGCCTGACTTTTATAACTGCATGCCTCTTCAGCCATCTTCCTCATCTCAGTCCTCCTGGAATTATGGGACTCGTAGTTTCCTTCAACAAAGTTTGTTCAACATTTAAGTTACTTTCAAGGGTAGATTTAATTCCCTTGAAGTTATTAAGAGATGGGCTATGAGAATTATCTAGTTATAGAGGCAGGTAGCTTATTGAAGACAACATTTACATATTCCTTTACATTGTACCCTTGGGATTGAATAATGTGTTTAATTTGAGATACGGAAAAAGAGCTTTCTCAGATTTTGCAACCTTGGGTTCCACAACCCTAGATCCAATATGAGGTTTTGCGGTATTAGAATGACAATAAGCCATTACCTCTTTAGGTATCTTGGGAAAATTCTTCCTTCAGAGGGAAAATACTGTCTCCCATCCCACGGAATATCCTCACCACCCTGAGCCCCATCTCCTCCCAGGTGATCCTCCCGCAGTACACCACCCCCAGGGTTGGCATCAAGAAGCATGTGCCTTCCCCAGGCCAGCTGGGAGGAAACTTTAGGCAGGGTTTCAGTGAGGGATCCGTAAGATTCTTCACAATGCTCTCTCAGTCCACTTTCTGCAGACAATATTCTATGGACGTAAGCTCAAGGTGAGATACTAGGTTTGGTCAGGTGATTTAGTAGAATCTGTTTGCTTGAGTGTTCCCTTCCCTCCTAGGAGATATGTGGTTGGTAATCTCCCATAAGTATGGACGAAAAATTCATGTGACGTTGGAATAGGCAAAATGTACTGTAGTGACTACGGTACTCTTAGTGGATAGTCTCCTTTCCTCCCTATGCGCACCCTTCACCCCCTAAAAACATGTAGCTAGATTAGTCCATCTGAAGCTGTAAAAAGGGGACTGGCTTCCATTGCCTGTGGACTGAGCTAGTGTGCATTGAGGCCAGGCACTGCGCATACCCTGACTCTGCAGCCAAATTTAAAAAATTTTGAGGACAATTCTGTTTGTCGAGCAAGTGTGCCATAATTCCCATAATTTTAGAGGAAAGGAGACTATAGAGTAGAGTAGAGTACAGTAGTTACTACAGTGAGCAACTTTTACTATATGCACTGCTTAATGCTGGGAGCTCTGAGTACCCATACTGATCCTCCCTCACCAGGGCCTTCCGAGCAGCCCCTGCTCTCCCCTTGGCCCATATAAATGAAAGCTGTTTCTGTTGCATCATATGTATGGAGGTCCATAGAATCATAACTGGATGGGTTAGGAAGGTATATAGGATTCTGGCTATCAAATTAATTTTGAAAGCTGCTAATCACCCGACCCAGGACAGCTCTTATTCAACCACTCAAGGTAATTTGTGTGATCTCTAAAAAGTTAAGCGCTAAACAAGTTGTTTGGATAGGAGGGGGTCATTAGCTCCTAAATCGTTTGATTTGCTGGGCGTCCCAGTGTCACAGGTAATTTTGTTTCAAGCGGGCCATCAATTGTGGGGGGTTCTGAGATGCCTAAGCCAATAGATTTCGTTTTATCCATTGAGAAGCCTGAGGCCAGCCTCAACTCCCACCGTTCATCCATCATGGAAGAAAACAGCCTTTGTGTTTTTATATGCTAAAGCGGCGTCATCCTCATAGGCCAATTTATAGGTACCCCTTCTCCCATTCCAACCTGGAATGTCACCCCTGCCTCATACAAAGGAGACAGTTTCAATGGTTTCAAATTTGCAGATCTATACAGACGGTCTGATGCGACAAACCCTCCCTGTACTTCTAGTCTTGAAAAAATAGACCAAGTATGTGATGCTTATCCACAGTATCAAAAATTATTTAAATACATTTTTACACAAAGATAAAAAAACTCACAGTACAAAACACACAAATGGCTTTAACACCTCTTCCAAATTCTGATTATTTTAACTCAGACAAACACAATTCCCGACATGTTTCAGTTCTTAATTGCACTAATTGCACAAACTTTCTTCAGGGGAAGAACTCAATTTTCTTAGTCTCCACCATGTAATCCAGGGCCACACATATAGATTCCAATTTTGCTCCTAAAGCCAAAATATAAAGAAAGAGTGGGGCTATCACTGTATGTCACCATCATCCATCTTTGAAAGTCAGTATAAGCTTGAAACATAGCTCGACAACCCAGTAAATATGCTACTTAATTTCAATGTACTGGGTGAGGTCCATAGGTTGCTATCAACCCTGCCTCACAATCTCTGAAACTAACTACATACCTCTTTGTATGATATTAGTAGTGCAGTGCTGGTGTCTCAATACACCCTTGAGTAGCTGTAGACTTCAAATATCAAGTCTATATAACTTTCTTCGTTGCTTCTAAATAGCCATAGGTCCTGATCAGTGCTGCAAAAAAACAACAACAACCCATAGTTGTATGTCAATATGAGACCACATAAAACTTGTCCCATCACCACGACACCACTATCAAAAAGTTTCCGCTCACCATCTTGTGCCCTTGAGTCTGAGACTGTGAACTGAATGAACCCCTACACCGTGAGTAACACCACCAAGTGTATAGCACCATGCTGTGCACTTATCAACTGTGATGCAATACTAATAGCCCCGTCACCACACAACATCAGTACTACAATGGTACCTCCTATTCAGTCGTTTACTGCCCGCAGGACTTCCACCGTAATCCTTTCCATAGCAAATACGTTTTTTTCACTCAGAAACGCACCTCCAAAGTAAGTTAACTTTAAAATGGTAGGAACAAACATCAGGCATCATAATGTCACCTAGATTCACATAATTATGGCTACAGACACGTGAGTGTACCGCGAGTATACTGCTCTCAACAAGTCAAAGACAAATTCAATGCCAGCATACCTTATTTAAATGTAGTCACCAATATCTAATATCTGCACGAGCAGGGAAACCGACCATCTGTGCACCACGTCTGCACGAACCGTATTAATTACGCTCTGCACGGGTTAGTGTAAAACCTGCTCCATTGGGATGCCGCGATGAAAAACGGACTAGAAGTTTGCCCTCCATAGATACAAAAAGAGGACTGTACAAAGGCAGCTACACTCTCGAGTAATCGCAACTGTGAAAATATGTACACAGAAACCACATAGTCCTACTACAACTATAAAAAAACAATTTAGGGTGGATGGAACGTAAATTTTAAACAATAAAAAATATATTTGGCCATAGACCTGGAGAACAGACTTAACCAAGTCAGACAGCCCAAGGTAGAAAGGGACTAATGATAAGGATAGCATAACCCCCAATTTACTTAATTTGATAAAAGGCGCTGGATTGCATGTTGGAGAATGTAACGGTCTATTTTCATTTCATTTTGTCAACCAAGTATGGCATATCAAGATATGGGTAATATGTAACCAGGTACCGCATGGCACAAACACCGAATGTATCTATTTCTTGAAAGACACCCTGATGGTACACTAGCATTTTGTGTTGATTATACAGAAAGGTCAAAAACACACTAGTAACACTTTTTTGAGGAGGACACAAGGTTATTACACCGTTTTTCGTAACATACAGATACCCCATTATTTGTGCGTATGCTGCCAATCCATTTCCTCATTTAGACCAATAATGTGACTTTGACATTTAAAAATCATTTTTTGTTCAAAGAGTATTAATTTGCGGTCTGTTTCTGATTTGTTTTTACCACCAATCTTCTTCCAGATAACCCACCTAAAATCTTCATGGGGATGCTTCATTTGTACAAAATGTTTGACCATCGGTGCCATTAGTATTTGATTTTTTATACAACTATGGTGTTCCACCATACGTATGCGGCATTTCCTGTTGGTTTTTCCAATATATTGTAGTCCACACGGACATGTGACTAAATAAACCACATTCTTAGTGTTACAGTTGGTCATATCATTGAGCGGCCGCATATTAGTTGGATTAAGCGCAATCTGCTTGGTTTCTTTGGTAAAGGCACACATCACATATTTCCCACAAGGGAAATGTCCCTTCACAGGTGGGAGACCCCATAGAGTAGTTTGTCTTGGTTCTGCAATATGCTTGACCGATATATCATTCCTGATCAGCATCTCTCTGATATCTGACTTTTCTTGAAAGCCACTAAAGGCAGAGGGGTGGATTTATCATTAGAGACTTTTCTCCATGTTTTGTTGATGATGCCTTTGACTAAAATAAGAGAAAATAACCTTGGTGCAAAGCCAGAATCTTAAAGAATACTGCATACCTAGTGGCAATCAACCCTACCAGAGCCCTTGCTGAATCATAGGCCAATATCCCCATAGGCTTTCCAGAGTTCTTTTCCACCTCTTTTAGGTTAAGATCCAGCCTGCTATTATCATGGGAATTTTGATTACTTATTAATTCAGTTTTATCAGCCCCCAGTAAGAGAAGGCAGGATGGACATTAAGCGTGTCACCAGAATTTTGGAATATACCTGCGCATTTATATTCCACAAAGTGATGGGGAAAAATATCTGATATGCGTGGCCTCCTTTCCTGGTTTTAAAAGCAGTGTAGTTGAAGATTTAGATATAGAACAAGTCACTTATACGGATAAGAGAAATTAATTAAAGGTCAGAGAATTGGGCCCATTAAGAGAGACTTGATTTTTTTTATAGAAAAGCGTTGTGAATCCGTCTGGTCCCAAGGCTTTATTATTATATAAAGCAGTAATCATCCTGTCCACCTCCTCCTCTAAGATCGGACGTTAGAAAATGTGCAGATCCAATTAAGATAATTGGGGCAAAGAGGCTCAATATGCCTGTATTGAGACCTGATCTAAATAATTTCCTGTCATCAGTGCACTGAAATATTTTGTAAAACATTTAGTTTTTTTGCTAAATGTAGTGATGCATAACTTGTGATATAGTATCTGATGGCCATTATTTCTCTGTGTGTCATAATATATATTGTTTAGTTCATACGAGAGATTGGGCTTCTTTTAGCCTCAAACTTGGATGTAGCAATCCCCAAGTCCTGCTGGGCCCTAAAAGACCTCTTTCGTTTATGTTTCAGTTTCTTTTCGTAAGCAACAGCTTCCAAGCCTATCCTGCAGGCCAGTCCTTTAACATATCCTTCAGCTGAACTTGTAAATGTACCCTTTAATACTGTTTTGATACCATACCATACTCCCCCTCATTCTCCCTGAAATGGGTGGTAATGACCGAGACAATCTCATCCTGTAATACAATATCCATAATATGGGGTCTTAGAGCCACTAAGGAGGCTGCTGCAGGGTGGCCAATTGAATTGTTCGTAAAGAAGACAATAAATGGCCTTATGAGATAATGGACATGATTCAGTCTCAATCCTTGATCTATACAGGATAGTTGATGAGCACAACAATAATAAATCGGTGCAAGAGAATCCCCTATGGACAAAGGAGTAATGAGTAAAATCTCCCCGGATGTAGAAACCGCCATACCTCAAGCTACCACATCTTTTGTAATAGCTAAACAAATGCCACTGAATTTCAGAAAGTCAAAAGTTGGGGGCTGAAGAGACTTTTACAAAGAGAAATCTTGTACCATATCAAAACCCACCAATAATCAGCTCACACTTTGCAAATATAGTAACCCCAAGGAGAAGGTCAGTTAGAAAAAACATAATTTTATTCTTTAGGGTCAGAAATTGGAGGATGGGCCATTAGATACCCCAACCATAATACCTTTTAATATTAAGTATTGACCCCCCTTTGGGGTCTTTAAAATGTACAATTGAAAAAATGTAATCCCCTCAGTAATTAGAATATCCGCTCTGTGTTTTTCCTTTCCACCAGAGGCAAAAAACTGCAGCGGAAATTGTTTGGGTCACTTTGCATTAAATAGGTCTCGTGAAGCATTGCAATTTCTGTACCCATGTTCTGAACTGTTTCACTGAAAATGACCCCCATGCATTCATTTTAAGAAAAATCCTCTGTGTAGACTGCCATTTCTGTCTTATTTCTGCAGTTGGAAGGTGGGGCTAAAAGCACCCTTGTAAAAAACACCCACACTCCAGGACCTCCAGAGGTATGTCCTCTAGTGAGGCACCCAAGGTCAAATACCCCTTAGCCCTCATAACTCACCTCCAGTGCCAGCTCTTTGTGATCTTTTAGTCTGCTTTTAGACCGACAAAACATTGTTGCCTCCTGGGGCAAGAACATCCAAGTTCTTACCCTTTCCCTCGTCCTATTTGAAAAATCTTGAAAAAAGTTACTGACATTTATTATGTTTCCTTCGATCTCTCTTGTGTTGTGTTAAATCGCTAAACCAAAGCTTAGAAACTGAATTCCTTGGATATGCCCAGTGCTCCAGATAAGATTTGGAAGTGGGAGTATTTTACTCCCTATCTTTTTAAGTTTGGGAGTAAGATTACTGTTTGGGGAGTAAAAATGTAATTTTAATTCCCAATGAGAGTATTTTATAAGTGGGAAAAATATGTTTTAACTGGAAAATTGCATTTTTTTGGTGATAATTATTTCTTTGCACCTACTTATTAATGCACATTAAAAGCTACAGCTTTACTTCTTATTATCCGGCAGTTATAACAGTACTTTCTTCCTGTGGTACTAGATGCATTACTGGTCCAAACACATCCATGGAGCTGTGTGGGTGAAAGCATGGTCTGTTTCCTATATCTTTTTTTTTTTATCAACTGTATTTATTTCTCAGTTGCAAACATTCATGCTTCAAGGAACAACAAACAGTAGTATCATCAGTATCATTCCCACTATCCACCCCCATCAGAGGTGCCATCTGCTGTTGAATTTTAACTGTTACAACACCTCCCCCCCCCGCCACGCCAAAATAACATCTCAACATTTGGGTGGAGTATAGCATCTTCTTCCGACCTCCCAGGGGGTCCCTTAGGCTCAGTCCTTTTCACAACTCAAGTCCCCCCCAGTTATATGATAGATACATTGCGCAGTAACTTAGGGTTGAAATAAATCTGTTCCCTATCGTCCATGAACTCATGAAGCGATGTCCAAGTGTTAATATATTTTGAGTAGGAGCCATTGCCGTCGCCTTCTCCATAACCATCACTCCCCAGAGTCTCACCCACCACGCGGTCACTACCGGCCCCTGTTTGTTCTTCCATGCCTGCGCCAGGGTGATTCTTGTCGCGCTCAGCATGTGGGCGATAAGGCCAGCTCTGCATCCGGAATTGGCATAGCTCCCTTCCACCCCCTGGCCCAGCAACACCACCACCGGGTCAAACGGCAGTTGTGTCCCTGTTATCTCTTTTATATGGCTTAGGACCTCCTTCCAATAGATCTCTGCGACAGTACATGTCCACCACATATGAATTAAGTCCCCGGGTTGTCCACAACCCCACCAGCATAACATGGGATAGTCCAGTTTGATGGAGTGCATCCGTCGTGGTGTCATGTACCAGCGTAGGCAAAGCTTGTACGCCCCCTCTTTAATTGAAGTGCATTTAGAGCACCTAGCAGTGTGGTGCCATATGCAAGCCCATGACTCCCCTGAGATGGATCTTCCACATCTGTGGGCCATTTTTGCATGTATGGGAGAATTTCCTCCGGTCCGCCTCCCCCAACAACCGGTACAATCTTGATAACCCTTTCTCAACCCGTCCCTCTTGAACCATAAGTTCCAGCCCTGTAAGGTCCCTAGTTGCTCCCTCCCGAACCTTCGAGTTAGGGTTCCAATGTCTGAGTTATATATAGTGGAAGCGTTCCCTCTCTGGGACCTGGAATTTGGCTTTGCAGTTTTCAAAGGTTAACAGCGTCCCCTCCGCATAGAGATCACGCAAAACCAGGGCCTGTTCTCCCAACCCCCCTCCCCAATGTGCCCAAAAACTAGGCTGCAATTCTGGCATAAAGTCCGATTGTGGGCCACCGGCGCAAGTCGGCCTCCCCCACCCCCACCTTATTACCCCTTAGTGCTTTGTCCCATTACCATAGGGTGGCCTTAGTAGCTTCGAGTGGCGTGCCCTCTTTGCCTCTATGCTGAGCTGCGAGAAACCTAGGCTTTCCAGGGGTATCTTAGATGCCTTCCTTTCCAGGATCACCCAACGGTTCTGGTTGTCCCTGGGTGACCATTGCAGCATGGGCGCCACCTGTACTGCCCATAAATATGTGTGAAATTCCGGCACCCCCAAGCTCCCCAGAGCTTGTTGTCTAAATAGGACTTTCTTGGGAACCCTTGGTTTCTTTCCCCTCAAGATAAGACATCACCTCTCCCTGTAGTTTTTTAATTTCCGGGTTTGGTATACGTATCGGCAGGGCGCTGGTCACATAAAGGAACCTGGGAAGCAGGTTCATCTTGACTGCTGTTATGTGTGCCAGCCATGATAATTCCTGCAAATCCCATCGTTTAAGATCTTGTGTCAATGAATTCAAGAGGCCCGGGATATTAGCCTCATATAGCCTTTCATAAGTGGGTGTCAGGTGAACACCTAAGTATTTTGTAGGTTTCTGTTCCCACTTCAAAGGATACCGGCTCTCCCATTCTGACACATGCTCTGTGGCCTCCGTGATTTTAAGTGCCTTGGATTTGGGGTAGTTAATGTAAAACCCTGAGACCTTTGCGAACTCATCCAGCAGTTCTATGGCTCTGGGGAGGGAGTTTGTCGTGTCTTTCAAGAAAATGAGGATGTCGTCCACTTAGAGGGCTACCTTTTGGGGCCCATCCGCACCCACTTCCACACCTTGGATACCCTGTTCAGCCCGGACTCGCTGCGCTACCGGCTCCATGACCATGGCAAAGATCAGCGGAGACAACGGGCAGCCCTGCCTCGTGCCCTTCTGGATAAGAATACTGTCTGTGAGCTGGCCGTTGATTATTAATCGTGTTGACGGATTCACGAAGTTAGCCATTACCATACGTGTAAATACCGGCCTGCTCCCGAATCTCCCAAGGGTAAGCCGCACAAATCCCCAGTGCAGGCTATCAAAAGCCTTAGAGGCATCCAATGCCAGCACCGAGAACCTCTGCCCTGTCCTCCGCCCCCATTCCATCGTGTCCATGGCCCTGCGTATATTGTCATATGTATGCCGCCCTTTCACAAAACCCGCCTGGTCTGGGTGGATTATCTTTGGGAGAACCCTCGCCAGTCTTCGAGCCAGAACCGTGGAGTACATTTTTGCATCCCCATTCAACAACGAGATGGGGCGGTAACTAGCACAGTCTAGGGGGTCCCTGTCCGATTTTAGCAGAAGAACCATAGTAGCTGGGCCCATATCCCTGAGGCTCACCCTGTATCCCGGATATAGTTAAATAGTTTTGTTAGAGGACCTACCAGGATCGGCCGGAATGTTTTGTAGTACGCATTGCTTAAACCATCCGGGCCTGGGGATTTATGTCCTGTCAGTGCCCCTATCACCTCCCCCACTTCTTCTTCGGATATGGGTGCTTCCAACAGCAATCTGGCCGGCTCGCTAATTTGCGGGTGGGTCACCTGATCCAAGAATGCTACCTGTGCTTCTCTATCTAAGTCCTCCCACTTTAGGATATCAGTGTAATATGAGTGCATGGCCTCCTCTAGTTCCTCCTCCCCTCTCATCAGGTTCCCTCTCCGATCCCTAAGTTGTACAATGCGATTTCGGGTTTTCTGCTGTCTCAGTTTAGCCGCCAAGAAATGATTGGCCTTGTCCCCATATATGTAATAGGACTGTTTGGTCCGTAAAAGGAGTTGTGCAGACTCGTCGGCCAGGTGCGTCTCTAGGGCTGCTCTGACTTTTTTCAAGTCCCGCCAAGTTCTTTGTGATCCCCTATCCTTGTATGCCGCCTCTGCTTTCTTTACTTTAGCCTCCAGCTCCGGCCTCACCCTCTCCTTTCTCTTAACATATCCCGCTGTATGCGTTATGAACTCACCCTGTACCACTGCTTTACTTGCAACACAAATTGTAGCCCAGTTTACTTGCTGTGTGGCATTTCCTTGGAAGTAATCCCTCAGGACTCGCTCTATATCTGCTCTTAGGGATAAATCTTTTAGAATCACCTAATTTAAACGCCAGGGCCTACGAGTCTGCGGCCGCGGGGTAAGCAGCTCCAGCTTTTTTTATTTTTTTTTATTTTTATTGTTGTATTATTAGTTTGCATAAAACCTTATACAACATATAACACAAATGAAAAACACATTTATACCTTTCATACAACCAATACATAAGCATATAAGAATGCACTGATATATAAGATGGTTATCATACCATGCGAGAAAAGAAACAGAGAAAGAAATTTCATCTAAAACATCTAGGACATCAGCATTTTACAAAATTCTTAAAATATTCCTTCCCAGCCCTAAAATCAAATTACATAGAAGTTATATGCCTTGTTAATATCATTACCCGTTTATATCCTATAGGTACCTACACAATGAATTCTTTATTTTTGGCTTCCAATTCCTCCGTTATATTTTGAAGCAATGAATTCAAAGCAAGATTTAGGGAGATATTAGCACCCCACATGCAGCGACTCCAGAACAGATTTTTCGACATTTCTAAATCCTCATCAAATCTATCGGTGAGGTATAGAGCTTGTTTCGACCCAAAATGGACACATGTTAAGACGAGGTGCTTGAGAGTTTCTAACATGTCAGTTTCTCCACAAAAACGACATGTAAGGCTAGGTACAATATAATTAAGCACCTTTTCTTTATGTATCCAATAATGAATTCTTTCTAGGGTCGGCATCTGGTTAAGTCTAAAACGCATAAATGTGGTTCTCGCCCTATAACAGGGGAATCTAAGTAGATAAACGGGGATACATTCCCTTGCATGTACAAATTTAGCATATTCCTTATAAGTTGCATAGGACTCTATTTCATTGACTGTATCCACCCAATCCGCCTTGAATAACAGTTTCTTAACAAGGCCGGGTCGTTGCACCAAGTCGTCTAAACTAGAGCCTAAAATATATAGCAGAAATTCATTTTGTCGCTGAATCCCTTAATTGATTGAACTGACCCAGATTTAATCACCCTATTCAACAACTCATACAGGGTATTTATAAGAGGATCATTCATTTTTCTAAAAAAGGAAAGCTGTCTCCACAAATATCTGGCTTTGAGTGAGACTAGACATAGTTCGTGCCGGATAATGGCATTAGGGATTGCCATGGAAAGGCCCATTACTTCCTTCCATAATTTTCCCTGAACCACATTTAAATAGGAACTCATATCCTTGGTGCAAATATCCAGACCATATAAGAGAACCGGCTCACATTTAGCAAGGTAGAAACGTCTAATGGGTAGGAGCGAAAATTTACATACTCGAACCCTCAAAAATTTCATTTGAGTCTTTAATTTAGACGCTTTTTCTGCAAGACTCAATTTCCACCTCTTTAGGCTAGAATTATTAGAAAAATTATAGCCTAAGTATGTTATGGCCTGCACCTGTTCCACCGGATTGTCCCCCATCTTCCAGACATAAGATTTAACAACTCTCTTCTTAGAGATTACAATCGTTCGAGATTTCGATGCATTGGGGGAAAGATTATTCATCATAGCATATTGATAGAAAATATCCATCCTTCTACGAAGACCCCGTGGGGTACGATCGAAAAGAATGAAATCATCCGCAAAGGCCATCCACTCAATAACCAAACTTCCCATCCTAATGGTAGCGATGGAAGGACCCCGCCACATATCCTCCACATCGCTGACGTACAGGTTGAAGAGCGCGGGTGCAAGTGAACAGCCCTGCTTAACCCCCACCTCAGTCTCTATGGGATCAGAAAGGGAACCTTCGTAAGATAAGCGCACCCTGACAGAGGTATTTCTATGTAATAGAGCCAAGAGTTGAACAGTCTTACGTGGAAAATTCATTGCTAACATTTTGGTCCACAGTCTATCTCTAATGACCCCGTCAAAAGCGTTAGAGAGATCCAAAGAAGCCATATAGACTTCGCCCATTTTAGTTTGATGGACTGTATCTCTTAAATGAGCCAAAATATTTCCGTTCAGGTCTGTTCCCAAACCTTCTCTAAAGCCAACCTGAAATTTACTGAAGCAGGCGTTCCTTCTAGTAAATTTATTGATGTCCCTTAAAAGTAGAATGCCAAAGACCTTACTAGCTGCATCTAAAAGGGCTATAGGTCTATAGTTCTGAGGATTAAGAACGTCCCCTTTTTTAAATATAGGGACAATAATACTCTGGGCCCAAGTTTTAGGAATAGTATGGTATTTGAAAATATCATCAAATATAGGTTTGAGCAAATCAGCCCATATTCCAGGGGATGTCTTTATGACGAAGGGGGGAATGCCATCCGGGCCTGGTGCTCTAAAAGGTTTAAGTTTGTTAATGGCCCATTTAATATCCTCTAAATCCCACCCACAGTCTTCCACCACGGGGGACCTAAATCCAAGTCCTGTTCCCTTGTAAGGTCAACAGGTAAAGCAAACTTTTGCTTATAGAAGGCACTCCACACTTCTGCTTGGATCGGGCAGTCAAGTTTGTCTTTTGCAGGCATGAGCATAGAATTAATACTTGCCCAAAATTTAACATCTCTGCCCTTACAAAGATTATGCATCATCAATTGATGTGCTTCATGATATTGATCCATTCTCAGTGATTTGATCAGATTTTTGTGTTTCAATATAATTTTTTTCTTTCTAAGCTGTAATTCGAAAAAGGGAATGGGCATTTTCTTCAAGGCTTTAATTTCACTGTATTTATTACGCTTGGAGGTTTGAATTCTGGAGTCGCCCACCCTCATCCTAGGTTTTATGACCTCCCTATCACTGGTGCTACTAATTTTATAAACACATGACAATATAGTATTATAGTAGAATCCCCCCAAATCGATATCTTCACCTCTAGTAATATGAGGCAACCTTCTGGATAGGTTACCCAAAACCAGGTTATTGAATTTCGTAATTATTTTCTTATTCCATACAACCCTTCTCCCATTATTTCCAGCCTTTAGACCACACAGCGTGGGATTAATATAATTACCCACATTGGGAATGGAAAGAGAAAAACATAAGGGAATATGATCACCCAATTCTACCTCCATAAGTATCAATTTTCCACAGGCTTGCTTCCAGCTATTTGAAACATAGAAAAAGTCGATTCTAGAATTATTACTTCCTCTTTTCCAAGTAAATTTCGGTAAATTCCAATCCCAGGCATGATCTAAAAGACCCAAGTCCCAATGATCGAGATAATTATCCCACCGTATGCCTCTTTTAATATGTGGAGGGAGCAATCTAGGAATCACCCCCCTTTCATTTAATGTGGAACCCTCAGCACAGGCCGAATTAAAGTCCCCTCCCAAGATAATACGATTACCAAACCCTTTCTCGAACCATCCTCCCAGAATCATATTGAGAGTATCTTCCACTTCATCAATAGCCACTTTTAACAGGTTCCAATAGAGATTCCGCATGAGGATCGGCTCTACCCTATTCTCCGAAGTGAGAATAATACCCAAAAGCCAATCACTCCTAAAGATCACCTCCCCGTGAAACCCCAAATTACGATCAATGGCAATAATCAGACCACCACTAGGTCTGCCCAAAGGTCCACGCGATGCTAAAGAAGAAAAAGTATAAAAACCTTCTATATATATATATCAGACAGCATCATGGTTTCCTGAAAAAAATAAATACGGGGGTGCACATAATTATCCCTTTTATTCAAAAACGTGTTGAGGTGTGCTCCCCCGCATGAATTCCAGGAAATCACATCTATATTAGAGCTGTTAGGAACGCCCACTATCCTGTCTGAGTGTCTCCAAGGTTTTAAGTGCTGGCTGTAACCATGACCAATCCTGGCCACTATTTAGAAGGCTAGAAATTAATGCCAACCCTGGACCAAAGTTTTCTAGTTTATTGTTACCTAATTGTGGGGTTTGTTGGGTTTGGTTGTTATCTGTTTCCTTATATTGAAGAAACTTGTCAACCTCTTTGTCATCTACTAAAGTAGTTAGATCATAACCCAAAGAGTTAAGATTCTTTTCTTGAGCACGTACCATATCTGCTACCATCGCTGAATGAAAACAACTTACCATACGATGGTTATTATGATTAGGTAGAGAGATGGCGTCTATATCATCTGTTGTTATTGCTCGTAATAAGGGAATCTTTTTAAACAGGCTTAAAAGGTAAGTTCTATTTAAATAAACCTGCGAGTCTGTTTTATTATTATTGATCCAACCCAGTATCTTCCCTGTACAGATCTTTATAGGGGGCTGGGCCGGAATAGATTGCTTCTTTATGTGATCCGCACTAGATTTGAACACAGCCTTTTCTTGAGGTTCTTGGGTTTTGGAAAAATATATATCTTGGGGGGTATCTCCCGTATTATTACTAGTAAATTCAGTCCCCTTCTCAGCTAACACCATCAGCCCTTGTAAGGGGGTGATACTGGGACATGCTACTACTGGAATTTCTTGGGAAATAATAGGGTGCCCAATTTGTTGTGTGCCTACAGATGTTCTAGCGTGTTTAGTACTAATTATTTTGCCAAATGCTGTCATCTTCGTTTGTTTAGTTTGTATGCGCTCGAGGCCAACTTTTAGTATATTATTCTCCTCCGTATTTAGGTCAGTATTAATTTCCCCCCTGGGCAGGGAGTCTTTATTACTAGGCTCCCCCCGAACCTGACCCTCTTCCTTATTAGAAGCCTTATGGCTCCCCCTATCATCTGGCTCTTCCTGAAGCGGGATATTTCTAATTCCTTTGAGATTCGCATTTCTGCCTTTAATTTTTATGTTAGGCATGTTTTTGCTTTTTTTGGGCATCCTAACCTGCTTTTTTGTCTTTTTTCGTCTACCGACAGGGGATTGGGGCATCTCATTTATATCGTAGTCCGAGCTATTTACTGGAGCTGTTACATCATTATTTATGTTAGAACCTATTTCTAATACCTGGACTGCTAATTTTTCCTCTCTGTATTTTGTCTTTTGTTTACATTTTTGCCCTTTTTTAGAAGAAGTATGTTGGGAGATTATTGAACCCTCACTACTAATGTTTAAACATTCCCCCTCTTTTATCATTTCTTTCACCTGCATCTGAGCGCTCGACTTTTCCGTGTCCTGTTCCTGAGTAGGCCCTTCTGTTGCCATAATTATGGCATCCAGAAGGACCGAAGGACTATCTGGACAGCACAGTTCCTTTCCATAGTTTTCATTATTGGTTTTATTATCTCCTATTCCCAGGGAGACTAGATCCTCTACCACTATATTTGACGAGGTGGGGCGATCTCCTTTAAGCATAACTTCCAACAGAGTAGTAATCTTAGCATCCATGGTCATTAACCTAGTATCTTGTTCCTCTCTATATTTTTCAAATAGACTCTTTTCTTTAGTAATCTGTTCATTAATGTTCTTAACCTCCACTACACCCTCTAAGAAAGCCAGACGAGTCACCAATTGGTTAAAAGCCGCTTGTTGCCCTACCATAGAGCAACCAATAGTCTCTTGGGATTCACCTAGGGTTTTCAAAGCCAAATTCAAACTAATGTGTAAATTGGATAGAAGTGGTATCAGGTAATCTCCTCCCTCCTTCCTTCTCAAACCAGGAGACTCCTGTTTATCTTCGGCTACCCCACGATTTTCCAATATGGTTCGCTGAGGGTCGGTAGCTTTATCTACAGTTATGGGTAAGTAATCCCTTTCCTTATCAGTTTGGGTATAGCTGGTCTTACTATATGTAGGTGGTATAAGTGTCTTTATAATGGGTCTAATAGGGGATAGGTGTCTACCCTCTTGTTGTTTCCACATTATAGGAGTGTTTCTATTTTGTGAGAGTGTATCAATTGGCGCACCCTCTGATAAGCTCCTCACCCCCTTGTCTTTGGACAAAAATCTACCTACTGGTATCTCTAGATCAACAATTTCTTTCAGCAAATGACCCGTAGCATCTGCCGTAATAAAGAAGGAATCATCCAAATCACTCTCCCCAATGGGCTGGTTAAGATTATACTTAGAACGAATGGGGGTCTCTTTAGATTGGTCCCTCCCGCCAGCCTGCTTAGAGCTCCCCGACTGAGGAGAATCGAGGGCACATTGCACCTTATCCTTATTATCCTTCCCAAAGATAAATGTTGCCGGCGAAATGTGCGTGAATTGCAAAGTTCCACACGGTTGTTTCCCCTTCCATATCAGAGACTCCAAGCATTGATTATCTCCTGCCTGTAATTTCCCAGTAATAATCCTCTTCTGAAGAGGAGTGGACGCATGATACCGGACTACCCTTTTAGTATCAATTCGACTTTGTTGAAGACATTCCTCATCTGTAAGTTCCTGTCTGGAGTCTGGTATGTCCCTATTAGCCCCCGTATCCTCTATATCTGGTATGCCCACATTTACCTTAGTCAAAGCTACAACATTCAAAATTGCAGGATCTGTGGTAGGATATCCCTTCGGGCTCTCTTCAGCTCTAGTATTAGAATTTTCATTGATATTCTCAACCAATAAAATCGAGGCAGCCATATTTTCAATGTGGTCAATACTAATGAGCGCCTCACAATCAGTCAGAGAGCCTGATTGGTCCTCTACTATCTTAGTAGCTTGACTCACAGCAGTTTCAAACCCGCTTCTAAGTGCGGGCATATTATAAAAAAGAAAGAAACCAGAAAAGAGATATATTAGAAAATATTAGATTAGAAAAAAGAACACCCTGAGGGGAGATCAGCTCGCAACCTCTAAGGTGCAAAGACACAAATTTTTGTTTGTTTCTTTTTTTTTTTTTTTTTTTAAATGGCTGGGACCAAGACTAATATAAAAACCAAATCATTCTGTACTGTAGTTGTGCCAAAAGGAATGTGTTTGAATTAAACCCAGAGGGGAGAACAGCTCGTAACCTCTGATATAATTATAATTACGTCAGCTTAAAAGCATAATTATTTAAAATATCCACATTTAAAAAATGGGTTTAAAGAAAACACTCGGTTGCAGGGTTGGGAACGCCCGGCGGCTAGTGGAGCTGCCAGAGTCCGACTCTCCACCCCGTACCCTGGTAGCTTAAGAAGGACGTAGGCCAAAAGTTAGTAGCAGTAGACCAGATTACTCACAGCCGAACAGCCAAACAGCGGCTCCAGCCCTAACTGCCTCCAGGGCTTAGCGCCACAAGGGTGGATATGCCGTCAATAAAAGTCTTCCTTGAGGGGTCACGTGATCCTTCACGTGACCAAACGAAGCTCCGCCCCTCCTGGGAACGGAGACGAAATGAGCAGCAAGGGCAAGCAGCTCGCAGTGCTGCTGAAAGGTAAGCACAGCTGATAGGATCCAAATGCTATTACTGACAGCACACTCGCAGAGAGCTAATTCCAACGCCACACGGGCGGATATGACGTCAATAAAAGTCTTCCTTGAGGGGTCACGTGATCCTTCACGTGACCAAACGAAGCTCCGCCCCTCCTGGGAACGGAGACGAAATGAGCAGCAAGAGCAAGCAGCTCGCAGTGCTGCTGAAAGGTAAGCACAGCTGATAGGATCCAAATGCTATTACTGACAGCACACTCGCAGAGAGCTAATTCCAACGCCACACGGGCGGATATGACGTCAATAAAAGTCTTCCTTGAGGGGTCACGTGATCCTTCACGTGACCAAACGAAGCTCCGCCCCTCCTGGGAACGGAGACGAAATGAGCAGCAAGAGCGAGCAGCTCGCAGTGCTGCTGAAAGGTAAGCACAGCTGATAGGATCCAAATGCTATTACTGACAGCACACTCGCAGAGAGCTAATTCCAACGCCACACGGGCGGATATGCCGTCAATAAAAGTCTTCCTTGAGGGGTCACGTGATCCTTCACGTGACCAAACGAAGCTCCGCCCCTCCTGGGAACGGAGACGAAATGAGCAGCAAGAGCAAGCAGCTTGCAGTGCTGCTGAAAGGTAAGCACAGCTGATAGGATCCAAATGCTATTACTGACAGCACACTCGCAGAGAGCTAATTCCAACGCAGCTCCAGCTTTAGGGAAACCGGGGCATGGTCTGACAGGCACCGCACCCCTATTTCCAGGCCTGTGACTTGCGGGACTAGAGTGTCTGAAATTAATAGCATATAAATCCGGGAGCGGCCCCTATGTACTGCAGAGTAGTGAGTGTATGCTTTCTCTAGCGGAGGGAAGAACCACCATGTTTCTGTTAAATGCAATTCCCTGAGCATGGAATCACTGGAGGTGGCATGGAGAGTTTTATCCATTCCCGTGTCCATCACCTCATTAAAATCGCCCCCAATCATGATCTGCCCCACTCCCACCTCTGCAATTTTGGGCAGCACCACTAGCAGAAAACTATCCTGTCTCTCATTGGGGGCATAAATTGCCACCAGCGTGACCTTCTGGCCCATCAAAGACCCTCGTAACATCAAGTAACGGCCCTCCGGGTCCCTTTTTACTAATTGTTTCTCGAATTGGATACCTTTAGCCAAGAGGATGCCCACTCCCCTTTTTTTCGTCCCACTAGAAGCAAAATATTGCACAGGGAAGGCCCTGTTACTCAGCCTATGTTCATCCCCTGGGAGCAGGTGCGTCTCCTTTAGCCAAACAACGAGGCCTGCATGTCCCTGAGCCTGCTCATAATAGATTTCCTTTTAACTGGGGAGTTAAGCCCCTGAACATTTAATGTGATAAAGGTTAAGTCAGCCATTAATATGCCATAACATTATGCCCAAACCCATATTTTCCAACTGGGTCGCCCCCCTAGGCGTCTCAAACCCATCCTATGTGGTATCCACCCCAATAGGATATTTTACTGCCCCTCCCCAACTCCCAAACTTGCTATAAACTTCAACAAACACAATCCCCATGGCAACACCACGGAGAGTCACTGGGCGTATTAACCCCCAGGAAATTTAGGGTCAGGTTTACCCCCCACCCCTCCCCTCCTTATTCATGCTCATGTGACTGCTGCATAGCTCTCCACTGCCCCCAATGGCCTGCAGATTAGGGAAAAGGTAAGGCCCTTCCAGAACCTGAGTTTGAATGCTCCAGATGGCTCGCAGGGTAGCATTGTCTCTCTCGCTCACACTGGGTCCCCCGCTTTAGGATCCTTTTTGTGGCCCCACGGGCGGGGACGCACTGGCTTCCATTGTTCCTTTACCAAAGTGCCTTCCCTTTCCTCGCTCCCACGTGGGGACCTCGCTTGGTCCTTGCCTCCACTGCCTTACCCCTCTCCCCTGAGCTCTCTTGTAATCGTGTACCTCTGACCCTTCCACTCAAAGCACAGCCCGGTCGGGAACACCCAACGGTAACGCACCTTCCTTGTTCTCAGCCAGTCCGTGACGACCCTCACCCCTTTCCTCTTGTTCAGGGTAGCTTGAGACAGATCTTGAAACAGGAGAATGAGTGTAGATCGAAAGCTTATGGGTTCTTTCTCCCGTGCGGCTCGCATGATAAGCTCTTTCAGTAGGAATAGATGTACCCGGGTCAACACATCTGGGACCAAGTTTTTCTTTAGCTGGAACGCTGAATAGACCCTATGCGTCCGATCCAGGACGATATCCTCTCGACCTCCGGACACAGGATGTGCCGGAACAGCTGCGTCACGTATTGTTGCAGGTCTAAGAACGTGACAGATGTCAGGATCCCCCTGATGCGTATGTGTCACGAGATGACACCCTGAAAGGAGAGGCACAGGACACCCAGGAAGGGTTTCGGGTGGTTGTGCCGAAGTAAGGTGGACAGAATAGTACACACACAGCTGAAAGTAATGAGAACGAAGAGTAGTCAAGTGTAGCAAGGAATAAGGTACAACAGAATGGATTCCCTCTAGGGGTGTATGCAGATATAGGGAAAGAGTATTCCACGGACCTTAGGAAAAACTCTAGCCTTCTGCACAGTTTGCTATAACAGAGGCCCACGCTGTTTGCTCATGACTTGGAACAACAGCTATTGGTGTCTGTAACGTAGAAACGAGACAAGGGAAGGGGCAGAGGTTGCCTGAAGGAAACCAACAGACAAGCTCTGTACAAAAGGGTCTACGAACAGTACAAGAGAAGATACTTACATACAAATCCAGGAAAAGGAAGTTGATAGCAAACTAGCAGAAGGAAATGAAGGGAAAGTCGTGTAACAGGATTGGATAGCAGAGAACAGTAAGGAACAAGGTTGAGTGCGCAGAGGAGCAGGAAAGCAATGAGCAAGCCCACAGGAGCAGGGCTGTAAGGTAGAGAGCCCAGAGGGAAAGGGCTTAGGGCAGCGGAGTAAAGCAGGATGAGCAAGCCCACAGGAGCAGGGCTGTAAGGTAGAGAGCCTAGAGGGAAAGGGCTTAGGGCAGCGGAGTAAAGCAGGCTGCATGGCAATGAACCCAGAAGGGCCGGGTGTAACGCTAACCTGATTCCCACGGAGGCGCAGGTCTGGCTTCGAGTGCTGATGCTTCTTCAATGGTGAAGCGCAGGACTCTGAAGATGGACAGGAAGGGCCCTCTACTCTGGCTTCTCCGGCTCGCAGGAATATTCCCCTGTGCGTGAAAAGGGAGTATTACCTACTGACTGAGTTATGCTCAAGCCTCCCACTCTCTTCCAACCCTCCACGATACCCTTCCACGATTCCCCGTGAAGTCTCACCTTAGGGTCAGGAAGGATGAGCTCTCCATCCTGCTTCTGATGCAGGGGCGCGTTGAAACCCAGTTACTTCACTGGATTGAGGATTGTTGGGAGTTCAGGTAAGCTTGACTATTCAGGTAAGGCTCTGTAAAAGTTCTTTTGCAAGTTCTAAAGTCCAAGCTTAATAATAATGTTCATTGTCTTTTGCAGCAAGCGCTAATGCTTATGTCTTTTTTTCCCCTTAGGGGCCGGGGTTCGGAATGCCGGAGGTATGGCGCCGACCCGAAGTGAAACGTGCAGTTCCAGTTCCAGTAAATGGCAGGTTAGTTCTGGATGAGCGCTCGGGAACTGTCTTTGCATACGCTCATTCAATGTCTTTGTCTTTTTTCCCCATAGGGGCCGGGGTCCGGAAAATGCCTAGAAGCTGCAAGACCCGAAATGAAATGGAAATGACCCAACAGGTAAATCTTAGAAGGAAACTGGGCTTTTCCTATTCCCTTCCTTCTCTCACCTCTTATTCTTGTCCTTTTCTCTAGGCTCTGGGAAGTGGCTGTGTATCCGGATGATCGCTGCTGAAGATGGAGGAACCCAGGAAAGGTGAGTGAAATGCAGCGCTGCAGCGATCGTAACGAAATGCTTTTAAAAATGTCTTCCCTTTCAGGATCGTCGGTGATGTCTCCGTGGTGCAGATTTAGCTGGTAGGTCTCTTGTCTCCCTTTGCAGGTGACCCAGGATGCTGAAAGGCGTGGCTGAAGTCCAGATGCAGGAGCTGACACGGTGAGCGTCCAGCTGCGAGGAGCAGAACAACGCGAAGCGTGAGTTGCTGATCGGGTGTGGTTTAAATAGCTTTGGAAGAAGTTCCAAGTGTGTATCCTTCCTCGATCAGGTATGTATCCTTCCCCGACCACACCCGGGTGGAAAGTAGTCCCACAGGTAAAGTAGTTCCATTCAGGCCTCAAGAGGGCCTGGATGTGGCAGCATGGTCTGCATCAGGTAAGTGCACATTTAAACACTTGAACACATGTCTAGCTTTATGAGCCTGGCGCCTAAGGCGCCAGGACAGAGGTCCAACATGAGCCTGGCGCCTAAGGCGCCAGGACTGCGTCCAAAGGGCCCCAGCTTGGGCCCGCTGGCACTCCCCTGGGGGAAATTATGCCTGCCTCTGGGGTTGCTGGGTCAGACCTGGCTCCTTGGAGGTAGGCATCATGACAGTACCCCCCTCAAGGCCCCTCCCAAGGTTCTTCCCTCCGGGGGTTTGGGCTTGTTCGGAAATCTCCGGTGAAACCTTTGTACTAATCGAGGTGCGTGGACATGGTTACTAGGCTCCCACGATCTCTCCTGAGGTCCATATCCCTTCCAGTCAACAAGATAGAAGGGTTTCGACTTTACCACCTTGGAGTCTAAAATGTCTTTAACTTCGAATTCTAATTCCCCTTCAATTTGAACTGGATCTGGAGGCTTGGACAATCGGGTTCCTGGTTGTACTGGCTTCAAAAGTGATGCATGAAAAACTGGATGAATACGCATGTTGGACGGTAGATCCAGTTTAAAGGCCACTGGGTTGATTATAGCTTTGATGGGATAAGGTCCTATGAATCTGGGATTGAAGGTTTGCGGGCCCTTGAGGGGTAAATGTTTAGTTGCTAGCCATACCTGGTCTCCTACTTGGTAAGGAGGAGTTTTACTTCGGTGCAAATCAGCGTTTTCTTTATACTTTTTCTTGGCTTGCTGTAAATGAGTTGCAGCTTCTTTGAAGGCTCGGGTTATTGTGGAATGCAGATGATTTACTGCGGGCATTTCCAGGGTCAGAGGTGGATCTAGGTCAGAGGTCCGAGGATGGTGACCATACAAAGTATAAAAGGGGGTTTGTCCGGTTCCAGAATGCACTGAATTGTTGTATGCATATTCTGCGATCCAAAGGATGTCTTTCCAATTTAACTCGGATTGGTGTAACATGCACCGAAGATATTGCTCGAGAGTCTGATTGGTTCTCTCGGTTTGTCCGTCGGTCTGGGGGTGGTGGCTGGTGGATAACCGTACATCTATTTGTGCTAGTTGGCAACACTTCTTCCAAAAATTTGAGATAAATTGACTTCCACGATCCGAGACTAATATGGAAGGGAAACCATGTATGCGAACTATATTCTCCAGGAATTCCTTGGCCAAGGTGGAAGTTGAAGGCAAACCCTTTAAAGGGATAAAGTGGGCCATTTTGGAGAATAGGTCCACAATTACAAGGATTGTGTTGTAACCAGCACAAGGAGGCAGATCTGTTAAAAAGTCCATTGACAGGGTGTGCCATGGTGCCGGTGGAATATCCAAGGGTTGAAGTAGGCCGGCTGGCCTTTTCTTTTGAGCCTTGTTTTGGGCGCAAATTCCACAAGACAGTACAAAAGACTTTGTCTTTTCTCCAAGAAGGCCACCAGAAGTGGCGTTTGATTTTTTCCTCCGTTTTAGCGATACTAGGATGTCCTTCCATTAAAGATTCATGATGATGGGCAATAACAAGTTCTTGCAATTCTTTACTTGGCAGAAACATCCGCTCCTGGAAGTAGGGTAAGTCATCCTTAACGGTGTAATGAGGACCCTTTTGACTCCATTCCAGTAAGGTTGAAGAGTCTAGAAGTTGTTTTACTTGCGTTTGGATATCCTCAATAGTTTGCAATGAAGTTAAGCCTAAAATTCTTTGCTCAGGTATGATGGGCACAGGTTCTAAGCTCGAATTAGGTTCTTCCATGCCAATCCGGGATAAGGCGTCCGCTTTTCCATTCTTGCAGCCAGGGCGATAGGTAATTACAAAATCAAATTCCGCAAAGAATAGAGCCCATCGGAGTTGTCGTGAAGATTGAGCTTTGGCCGTCTTTAAATACTGTAAGTTTCTGTGGTCCGTAATTACGGTGATGGTGTGTCTTGCCCCGAGAAGGTAGTGACGCCAAGCCTTGAAAGCAGATTTGATGGCCAGTAACTCTTTATCGGTAATTGCGTAGTTGATTTCAGGAGGAGAACATTTTCTGGACCAAAAGGCCACTGGGTGTAGTTGGTTAGTTTTTGGGTCTCTTTGCGACAGGACAGCTCCCATGGCCGAACTGGATGCATCGGTTTCCACTATGTACGGGAGATCTGGGTGCGGGTGCTTCAAAACAGGTGCAGAGGTGAATTTGGTTTTCAGGTCCTGGAAGGCTTGTTCGGCCTCAAGCGTCCATTCGAAGCGTTTGTTTTTCTTTAGGAGAGCGGTGATGGGTTGGAATGTTCGGGAAAATTCCGGGATGAATCTTTGATAGAAATTGGCAAAGCCGAGCATGCTCTGAACTCCCTTCACCGAGCTTGGAGATGGCCATTTGAGGATGGCGTCGACCTTCCGCGAGTCCATTCGGACTCCTTGAGGTGTCAGGATGAATCCGAGAAACTCAACTTCTGTGGTATGAAAAACGCATTTTTCGAGTTTTGCAAATAGTCTGTGCTGGCGCAGTTTCTCAAGAACTGCCCTAACATGTTTTCTGTGATCAGATTCTGAAGAAGAGTACACCAGGATGTCGTCAATGTAAACAATGACACAGACATCGATAAGTTCCCGAAGAACATCATTCATAAAGTACTGAAAGGCGGCAGGTGCATTGCACAAACCGAAGGGCATCACCTGATATTCGAAGAGCCCAAATTTGGTGCGGAATGCAGTCTTCCATTCGTCGCCTTCTTTTATGCGCACCAGGTGATAAGCTCCTCGGAGATCTAACTTGGTGTACACACAAGCGTCTTTCACCTGGTCGATAAGCTCAGGGATCAAGGGCAGAGGATAGCGATTCTTAATCGTTATTTGATTTAGGGCGCGATAGTCTATACACGTTCTAAGGTCGCCTTCTTTTTTCGGCACGAAGAACAGAGCTGAAGAGACAGGAGACTTGGATGGGCGTATAAAACCATTGGCTAGGTACTGATCTAAATACTGACGCAAATGCAGGTTCTCAGGTTCCGTAAGAGCATAAATCCTACTACAAGGTAGTTGAGCATTGGGTACCAGATCGATTTGGCAATCATAAGACCGATGGGGAGGTAACGTGTTAGCCTGTTCTTTCTGAAAAACGTCTTGGAATTCTTGGTATTCTGACGGTAGCTGTACAGGGGTGGAAGTTGCTGAGGCTAGACCCATAGCTGTATTTCTTGGATAACAAGTTGGTTCACAATCAGGAAAACTTATCTTCTTTGCTCGCCAGTCAATTCTGGGATTATGTGTTTCTAACCAAGGAATTCCAAGAATTATTTGAAATTGTAGGCCCTTGATCACATCAAACACGATTGCTTCCCGATGTCCATCCTGACCCACCAGTGTCACTTCAACAGTGGAATGCGTTACAGGCCCTGAGGCTATTTCGGTTCCATCTACTGTAGTAATGACATCTTGGGTTACTTTCGGGCGGAGAGGAAGCTTAATCCTGGAAGCCAATTCACGGTCTATGTAATTTCCAATAGCTCCACTGTCGATGTATGCTTTTATAGCATGCAACTGCTGAGGCTGTTTTGGGTCCACGAGCACCATTGGCATGACAAAATGCGAGGTCAAAGAGTTAGTTTTCAAGCTCGGCAAGCGGACCCCTACGCTTGCCGGGCTAGGTCGTTTCCCGAATCAGGTGTCACTAATTCGTTATCAGTAGCTCCAACCACCTTCTTAAGAGGTTTAACTGGACAATTTCGAAGAAAGTGACCGGAAGTCCCGCAATACAGACAAAGTTGCATTTGCCGCCTTCTCTCTAGTTCTTTCTGCGTTAATGGTCCTTTAACACCACCGATTTGCATCGGTTCAGATACGTTGGTACTCTTGGAGTTAGCGTGGGTTTTGATCGGTGCTCGGTTTTCATACTTGAACCGATCTGCTTTTCTATTTTGAAGTCTGTGATCAAGTTGAACCACCAAGTCAATGTAGTCTGCGCAGACATGGGGTGGGTTTACTATCTGAGCTAGAACATCCTTAAGCTCTCCGCGCAGGCCTCGATGAAACAATGTGATCCTTTTGCTTTCTGGCCATCCAGTTTCCACAACCAGTCTGTTAAAGGTGGCTATGTAGGACAGAAGATCCTGATTACCTTGTCGTAAGGATAGCAGTTCGTTATCAAGGGCCTGTCCTTGAGAGTGTCGAGCGAACAATCTTTCCATGCTGGCCTGGAAGCCCTGAAAATTCTGGAGAATGGGATCATCCTGATTTACCAATGGAATAGACCAATCGGCAGCACTGCCACTGAGGTAAGATAGTATAAAGGCTACCTTGGTCTGGTCGTTAGGGAAGGCTCCGGGTCTGCATAGAAAGTGTAAACGACATTGGTTCATAAAGACGGCATATTTCTTGGGATCCCCCGCAAAACGTTCAGGCGGGGCCAAAGGCATGTGTCCAGGTAGATTAATTTGTACCGGGTTACTCAAACCCATTGATGTGGAAATGTCTCCCGAATTAGGTGAAGGAGTGTGCCCTGCCTGGGCCTGTAATAACCTTTTGGCTAGGTCATCTGTTCTTTCCTTGGATAAAATCAGTTCTCTTTTGAGAGCGTTAGTCTCCTGGCGGGCTGAGTGCACCTCTGCCCGTAATTCCCCCAAAAGCTGGGCCAGCTGATCAGTCTCAGAAGTCTCCATAGCGCCCGGGTGGGAAATTGTGGGTAGGCTTTGCGTTCTATAACGCTCACCTGATTCCCACGGAGGCGCAGGTCTGGCTTCGAGTGCTGATGCTTCTTCAATGGTGAAGCGCAGGACTCTGAAGATGGACAGGAAGGGCCCTCTACTCTGGCTTCTCCGGCTCGCAGGAATATTCCCCTGTGCGTGAAAAGGGAGTATTACCTACTGACTGAGTTATGCTCAAGCCTCCCACTCTCTTCCAACCCTCCACGATACCCTTCCACGATTCCCCGTGAAGTCTCACCTTAGGGTCAGGAAGGATGAGCGCTCCATCCTGCTTCTGATGCAGGGGCGTGTTGAAACCCAGTTACTTCACTGGATTGAGGATTGTTGGGAGTTCAGGTAAGCTTGACTATTCAGGTAAGGCTCTGTAAAAGTTCTGTTGCAAGTTCTAAAGTCCAAGCTTAATAATAATGTTCATTGTCTTTTGCAGCAAGCGCTAATGCTTATGTCTTTTTTTCCCCTTAGGGGCCGGGGTTCGGAATGCCGGAGGTATGGCGCCGACCCGAAGTGAAACGTGCAGTTCCAGTTCCAGTAAATGGCAGGTTAGTTCTGGATGAGCGCTCGGGAACTGTCTTTGCATACGCTCATTCAATGTCTTTGTCTTTTTTCCCCATAGGGGCCGGGGTCCGGAAAATGCCTGGAAGCGGCAAGACCCGAAATGAAATGGGAATGACCCAACAGGTAAGTCTTATTCCCTTCCTTCTCTCACCTCTTATTCTTGTCTTTTTCTCTAGGCTCTGGGAAGTGGCTGTGTATCCGGATGATCGCTGCTGAAGATGGAGGAACCCAGGAAAGGTGAGTGAAATGCAGCGCTGCAGCGATCGTAACGAAATGCTTTTAAAAATGATGTCTTCCCTTTCAGGATCGTCGGTGATGTCTCCGTGGTGCAGATTTAGCTGGTAGGTCTCTTGTCTCCCTTTGCAGGTGACCCAGGATGCTGACAGGCGTGGCTGAAGTCCAGATGCAGGAGCTGACACGGTGAGCGTCCAGCTGCGAGGAGCAGAACAACGCGAAGCGTGAGTTGCTGAACGGGTGTGGTTTAAATAGCTTTGGAAGAAGTTCCAAGTGTGTATCCTTCCTCCGATCAGGTATGTATCCTTCCCTGACCACACCCGGGTGGAAAGTAGTCCCACAGGTAAAGTAGTTCCATTCAGGCCTCAAGAGGACCTGGATGTGGCAGCATGGTCTGCATCAGGTAAGTGCACATTAAAACACTTGAACACATGTCTAGCTTTATGAGCCTGGCGCCTAAGGCGCCAGGACAGAGGTCCAACATGAGCCTGGCGCCTAAGGCGCCAGGACTGCGTCCAAAGGGCCCCAGCTTGGGCCCGCTGGCACTCCCCTGGGGGAAATGATGCCTGCCTCTGGGGTTGCTGGGTCGGACCTGGCTCCTTGGAGGTAGGCATCATGACACCGGGCAGCAAGGTGTGAGCCCTGAGGGGCAGGGCCGCTGACCGTAGAAGGTTGCAGAGGACTGTAGAGGGCTGCTAGGCCGAGAACCCAGCGGAAAAAAGGTAGGTAGTAAGCAGCGGAGCGTGATCAGCTGCAAGGTAGGAAGCCCATAGGACTAGGGCTGTAGGCAGTCGGAGTGAGGCAGGCTGCAGAGCAGGGAGCCCAAAGGACAAGGGCTGTAGGAAGCCGGAGTGAGGCAGGCTACAGAGCAGGGAGCCCAGAGGACAAGGGCTGTAGGCAGCCGGAGTGAGGCAGGCTGCAGAGCAGGGAGCCCAGAGGACAAGGGCTGAGGCTGGAAAGCAGTAGAGCGTGATCAGCTGCAATGTAGAGAGCCCGGCAAGGCAAGGGCGGAGGCTGGAAGGCAGCAGAGCGTGATCGGCTCCAATGTAGAGAGCCCGGCAGGGCAAGGGCGGAGGCTGGAAGGCAGCAGAGCGTGATCGGCTGCAATGTAGAGAGCCCGGCAGGGCAAGGGCTGAGGCTGGAAGGCAGCAGAGCGTGATCAGCTGCAATGTAGAGAGCCCGGCAGGGTACTGGATCCAAAGCCGGAGTAAGGAGGAACCGCATACAAGATCCGTAGCTCAAAGCAACAAGGTGCCGGAAAGACTCCTAATGCAAGAGAGCGAGCTCCTGCAGGCAGCAGCATTTATACCCCCCAGCCCAGCACAGAGGCAGGCTAATTGGTCGCACCTGGCTAAGCACACCTGTAGACAATCGGCCACCTCCCTCTCTGTTCCTGAGCTGGTGGAAGCAGAGGAGATCCCTAGGGCTTCTGGGGATTGTAGTTCCGAAGATGGCGAATAGGAATGGCCAGGAAAAGATGGTTATAGCCAAGTGCATTGTGGTAAGTGTAGTTAAAGCCTTGCAAATGGGAAATAAGGTCCATATTGTTTGTAAATGTATGCGCCCATGGCGCAGGCATGACAGTATGTTATTCTGCCGGGATCTATTCTCTGCATCCTCCTGTCTGTCTTGAACCCGTTCCATTTGTTGTTCGAGGATCTGGACCCTTTTGGTTAACTCTTCATATTCATGGCTTTGTTCGGCTACTGTGGTCTCCATCTCATCGACCCTTCTTTCAACTGCCACTATTCCTCTGTTAAGGTCAGCAATGGACTTGGCTAGGTCGGTGGCACTATCTTTAATGTCCTTCTTCAGCTCCTGTAATAAATCTAACCTGCGAATTGGCGGGTCGTCGCAATCCCCTAATACCCCCGAAGGAGGAGAATGGATCTGGGCTTGCGCTTGCAGTTGGCTGCGTTTCTGGGTCTCCGCGGACTGTATCAGGGACTTGATATCTCCCGACCCAGAACTTTTGGATTTCCCCGCCTGCTTCAACATTTTGCCACTGCTCTCTGCACCACTTTTCAGAGCAACCCCTTCCTGCTTCCTTACTGCCGGCGATGAACAGGGCTCCCCAAGGTCCCCACTGTCCAATTGTGAGTAAAGCACTCCGCTGTCGCAGTACTGGCCACCTATGTCCAGACATCAACTATAGCATCAGTTCCATGGTGCCTTTGGGCTACACTCTGACCATTCTGCTCGTGGGGCGCTCTCCAATGCTTCCTCCACCCCTATGCAATTGAGCACTCCTCACCGATGTCAGGCCCCTCAATTCCCCTCCTCACTGGGCACCTCCGCTCTTCTCCCCTTCGTGGGCTTTGTAAGCCTGCGGGGTGGTGGCTAGCTATAAGGAGCTCATATTTGTTGCTCCACTGATGGGCCGACGCCCGCCCACTATCAGTGCTCCAGGGGGAGATTGCATGCATGGAGAAGCTCCTTTCCGTTGCCCAGGGCAAGCCAGCACACTCACCCTGGGTTGTCCCCCTCACCCCCGACCTCTTCACTTTAACAGAACTTGTCCATGGGTGGTACTCCCATGTGCATCACAGCCCTCCTCCCTCCGAGCCGGTTACCGTGAATCCAGCACCCGGCTGAGTGGGTGTCCACAATCTGCTGCATCCGTGAGGCCAGCCCCTCTCCACTGTGGCGCGCCTCCTCACCTCTCGCCTCCCTGAGCCTCGCCAGCAGCACCATCAGCCTCCCTGGATCAGTCCAGAGAGCGGCACTCCCGCGCCACTCCGACTCCTCGGCCACGGAGACCCCGGCCAGGACGGGGGATGGTTGATCGGGTGCAGCACACCAGCGCCAGTCTCTGGGCCAGACTAGCCCCCACACTGACTGCAGCCCCGGCGGGCACTCTGCATCTTCCTCCAGCAGGCACACAGCGGGCCGAGCCGCCCGCCTCCCCAGTGCAGTGTGGATGGCGGGCTCCCGTGCCACCTCGCTTCCTCAGTCGCAGAGGCCCCGGCAAAGATGGGGGATGGGCAAACGAGCGCCGCACACCAGCACCAGTCTACGGGTCGGATTGACCCCTAGCGGGCACGCCGCTTCTTCTGCCTACAAGATCACGGCGAGCCCAGCCCAGCTCATCGCTGCGCCGGGGGCAGGTTGACAGGCCCCCGGGCTTCTCCACACATTGCGCTTCGCCATCTTGGTCAAAACCGCTGGGCTCCCGAGTCGTCCACTGCGCTCTACCTTGCGACAGGATCCCTGAGGCTATCCTTTGCACAGAGCACTCCCCATTATCTCGGGCACGCGCAAGGCAGCATTCCAGGGTTTTAATAGCTTTTTAGGGGGTTTTAGGGCATCGGGACGGGGAAGGAGTCCCAGAGCTCACCAAGGAGACATCCACTGGTGTCCTTGGCTGGCCACGCCCCCCTCTGTTTCCTATTTCTTGTTGGGAGTATTTTACTCCCTATTAACATATTCTGGGAGTATTTGCTTATTTTTATGGAATAAAAGTGACCGATACACCTCTTATCTTTTGGGTCTGGATATGCCCTTCTTTTGGGGTTCATAGCTGTCATTACATGGCATCCCTATAGATTCAGTTGCCTCTTTTGCGGTGTAAGAAAAGCATAGTGAGGCCCTATGCATCCCATCCTCTTCAGCCGCATCAAAATATGACGTGGACTGCAATTCTTGCAGATTCCTTGCATGGAGAAGGGAAACCCCCAGAGAAGATTTTCCTCTATGTCCTGGGGTCGGACCAACAAGCACATTACTCGTTTCTCCATGTTTTACTGCCGCAAGACAATTTTCTAGCCTAATTAAAAGGAGAACGTTGGTGCTCAAAACTCATCTTCATTTTGCGGGGCAGCATTGCATTTTACATGCATAGGGAATAGAAATTAAGAGGAAGGACATTATCACGTATACAAGGTAAACAGGAACATTGCAAAACCGGTGACCACTTTTTCTGTAAATTCTGAAGCAGTTACACATGGAAAATATGGCCTGTGGTAATGTTTTGGGTTTGTGCTCAGCCAAAAGTTGATGTTTCAGGAAGCTTATGCTCAGGGGACATAAACCTTGGACGTGTCTGCTTGGCAGTTTGTTATGTATGCTATCTGCTTCCAAAGTAAGATGTTGATAGAAAATGTTTCCTCTTATGCAGTAGTGTACAAATGTAATGTCTTTGCAAGGGTAGTGTGACAAAATGTCACCCAAGCAATGTAGTCAGGCACTCAATATGTTTATTTTATAATTTTGCTTTCAACTGACCAGGCGTTTGGGGGATGTAACCAACAAAACTGTCCCATCAGGTCTCCCTTTACAACTTTGTATCTGACACTGTAAGTCACAAAGTCTCTTAACATAAAGTTTGTCGATGAAGGATCCATGGAAGCACAGGATCCCAGCTAGTCTACTGTGTGGTGTACAATTCACACTTTGTTTCAAAGCAAGTAACTCGGAGTGGGGACTTGCTTTCCCAATTAGAGTGTTTGAGATTGCTCAGCCTCTCGTGAATTCAGTATCAGTTTGGTCGCTAATGCACCAGCGAACTATGGTTCCCACAACGCACCTTTCTTTGCTTGAAACATTTCTGTAGTCAAAATGCTATTTCTTTTACTCAAACTCTTAGTAGTTGCTTGTGCAGCAACAAACGTTCTCCCCACAATACAGTTCACTTTAATTAAAATGTCTCTCTGAAGTTTAGTCTAGAGCACCTTTGCTGTTTCGTCAGCCTCATTAAAGATGGCTCTGCAAGAGAAAATGAAGGATTTGTTACTGGGTTAGACGGGGAGATGCAAAACATGTGGTGTTGATAAGTGCTGGCCAGAAGTATATATGTCCTATGTTCTGATATGGTTCTGTGTAATTTGAGCTGATGACACTTGGGTATATATTATTTATAGAGGGAAAGGCCCATGGTCTATTAGAAGACAGCACTGGGATAGCTACGTGTTGAGAGGGGTGTCATATAGGGCAAAAGATTGAGCAGGTATTTCATTGACCTCTGCCAAAGATAATATGGTTGAGGTCATACTAGCAGCTCTAAAGCTGTTGTGCGAATTAGTGTACATGTATCTGGTGTAACGGTGGTCGTAGATTGAGAGGTGACTCGATTTACTGTGGAAGAGGGAGGTGGTTTGTAGTCTAGATCTAGAGGAGGCCTATTATGTCAGTCCCGAGCTATGCCTTGGAGAAAAGGCATGATGAGGGGCGTCTACACTTAAAAGCAAAATACAGTGGGCAGCATGTACATTGGGTTGTACCTAGAATATAAGTACATTAGGAAATACCTAGAAACAAAATACATTGGGGAACCATCGAGGAACAAAATACAGTGAGAACAGCTAGTAGTAAAATTACATTGGGTTCCCCAAGCCCTATAAGGAAAAATACAGTGGCAAAACCACATTTGATACTTATGACTGCTGGGGACAGGAATGAAGTGTTATATCAACGTCCCTTACTTGCTTGATGAGCAACTTATATCTGAGGACAGAAGGTGTGGTAGTACAAGGCAACAGGGCACGCCCTTTGCGCTTTGCTGGCGGCCTGACAAGGCTGCCCTGGCAGGCTATTTGCTGTGGGGAAAGTTAAATGCCTGCTATGCCCTTTCACAAGATTCCCGAATACACTGGATTGTGGGCAAGGAATAGAACGAGGGGTGTTTACTGGCCCAAAGTTTCTAAATAGTTTCCCAAAAAATCTAGGTTTAGTGAAAGGAGCAACGCTCCACTCACCTCACTATTCATAGCACAGAACTTATTGAATGTTGCGTAAGGCCGAGGAAGAGGAGGGGCGTAGGTAGGCAACATGGTTTCTAGAGTTTAACAGAGGACGCTGGAGACCATAGTGACCACTTTATTCCTAGTCCTTAGTCCATAGACCTAGAGAGACATAAGCCTTTGTCCCTTGATCACAAAATGGCTTCTACAAAATACAGCCTTCTAAAGAATTTAAAACAGCTGCCACCAGCCAGTGAGTGCACACAAGGAGCCAAAATGGGCTACTTGCTTAGGAAAGTTAACTACAGGGTGCCTTTTGGGAACCCTGACATGGGAGTCATAGAGACTCACAGGATCACATACACTGTACATTGTAAGTGAGGCCTGTGACAAATCTGGACAATTCGTCCCTTCTCCCAGATGCGAACCACCCCCTGTAAGGCTACGGAGGTGAGCCCGCTCTGCAAGACCTTCCCTAGGGGTCTGGGCAAGTGGGACCTCAGTGGGAGGGACATCCCTCTACGGGACAAGGACTCCCACTCCAAAAAAGACCTCCCCGAAAGGATTACGTTGTCCGCATGCATGGGACTGGAAAGAACCGAGTGGTCTCAGATTTTTACTACATATAACAGCCATCCTCCTTCCACCCTATTTGCTTCAGGTTATGCTGACTGTTATCCGAGGGACACCGTAGAGGAAGAAGGACACACCTTTTGGCTGTTATGTCATATGTGCACAGAATAAGAATTGCAAATTGAGAGACACTGGGAAAGCCATACGTAACTCCTACTCAGAGAGCAGACGCGAGCCTCTGGAAACACCTTGAATGGCGGTGCAACGCAGTACCCTAGAGCCAGCCGTAGCGCAGCAAGAGCGAAGCCTGTTAGCTGGAGGCTACAGAGCGGATACACTGATCAAGAGGGAGGCACCGAGCAAGAAAGGAGACCAGACAAAAAGAAAATAATCCTGTCTGCTGGCGAGACCACGAAGGTTCAGTGGTGGGCGCCCAGCAACCAACGCCAAAACCAGCAATGAGCCCAAGTCTCCAGGCTCCAAACAGTGAGTGCCAGTCCAGGTGGGACGAGAACGATAAGGGAGGCGAACTCTCCCGCTGTGAGAACATCAGCAAAGGCAACAAGCTGTGTAGTCAGAGACTGCCACAACCATTCCTGGTATGAAACACTAGGAAACCGAAGCAAGCACAAGACCTAAGTAATCTTGATTGAGAGTGTTTCTAACTACACATATCAGGGCTGGAGAAAGCACAGGGAGTGTGAAAGCCTGAAAGCTTGCAGTGGTGATGCGGCCCCATGTAAAGAGAGTGAATGAGACACACACAGTATCTAGGAAGGCTAGAGAAGCCGTGTTGAGTATCAGAAAGTGAGAGATTTATATAGACACATGTCTTATGGACGAGGGAGTTAAAGGAATAGGTGCGATTGTGTCTAAGATGGGGAAGCCAAGAAATGTATAACAAGGGTTTGAATTGAGAGAATCAACCCTATCACAAAGCCACAGGACTTTCGGAGTCCCAGTGACACCAGATGTGAAGCAAATAAGAACATATGAAAAAGTAATCCTGACAGCAGTTTTAATGCTGGTAAAGGCTAAATGGATCTGCCATCTGCAGAGGCGGGCATTCTGTAGATGAAGGTCTCTGTGGTATCCGGGGCGCTGAGGCGACCATGCTGGAGAAGGCAGAACTACAAAACCTCATTTTCTGGGGGATTGAGCTTTGGCTTAGTATAAATATAAACTTATATCAAGGTTTGATATAGTGGCAGATGAGGAAATACATTAAAAATTTCCAAAACCCAGTCTGATGTTATTTATTATTGTCACTTGGTTCCCACTCGACCTGTAGCTGCAAGGTAATTTGTGTATTTTGTCTGGCTTGAAGTTTCACCCCCAACATATGGTGGGCCTTTCCCCAGAGGCTATTTGTACTCTGCGGGGAAGCCTTGACACCTCCTCTAGGGGTAGGGTGAGAGATGGGAGCATCAAAGGGGCATCTGCAACACAATGGGGAAGTCCCACCCGGGGAATCATTTGTGGAATCCTTTTGATCTGAGGCAAACGGGGTGGAGGAAAGATAGTGTAGCTGGAAACGGACCTCCACACTGGAGAAGGGGCCAGTCATCTTAAGTATGTGAGGCCCCCACTTCCTTCCTGAAACACTCCTAACTTCCCACAGACAAGGCATTCTGGAGGCTGACATCACAAGGAATAACCCTTGTTAAACAGCAAAGGTTGGCAGAAGTAATGAAAGAACCAGTCCACTGTGGCAAAATGTCTATATAAGGGGTTGAGTGAGACCATTGCACTTAATTGAACCCTCTTTGAGCATCATCTGGAGGGACCATCTTGACCAATATCCTGGACCATCTTGATGAAGATTTCATTCACTGGAGCCTTGTTGGGGTGAAGGCTGCCCAAAGTTCCCATTCATTGGATGAAGAATGACTCACTTTTTCTCAGGGACTCGATGAAGGGTCCCACAGCATCCAATACTAAGAAAAAGCTGCCTTCAAGGGCTGCTTCAAGTGCTTTGTGCACCTTCCAGCCACTGCAAAGACCCAATAGAGCTGCCTTTGACACTCTCAACTTCAAGCCACTTCGAGCTCCTTTAAGCCAAACATCGCCAACTATTCTAAACTTTTTCGAGCAACAAGCCGTTGCCACTTATCAAACAGCACTGCTTTCCTGGATTCAGTCGAAGCAGCTTGCAGAGGAAGCTGACTCTCTGCTTTCCTCGCCTCGAAACAACCCTGTTGAGCCTTCGAGCTAGCCCGACCAGACATCACATGCCTGTCACATGCCTTCCCCAAGATTCTTTGAGCTGTTGCTGCTTGTCGAACCGAATCACTGTTTCGAATCCTATTGAGCTAGGTTGCCAACTCAAACTTGACTCGACATACTGGAAAGCATCAAGAAACCCAGCTGGACACTGTTGACATCCTTAAAGAAGACAAAAAGGTATTTTTCAGTGATTCTATCCCTCCGCTCTTCTTCTGTTGGGCCTAGTGACATTTAAGAGCACACTTTATGCCATGAACACAAATTCTCGAACTTGTTTGACTTTTCTTCAAGATTTATTTGCCTACAGACCCTGCCATAGATGACCTCAAGAACACACCAACTCTTGAAGACTGTTCAAAGGTTTTCATGTAAATTTTTGAGTCTGGTTTCACGCACGCACGTGGAAGGCAGCTCGACAAAATGGCTGCCATGTCAGACAGTATGGGCACACGTCCGATACCGCACCAAGGAAGGGAGCAGGTGGAGGATCGAGTGTCAAGGTGGCACTGGTGTCAACCAGGTACGTGACCTACAGCCTATCCTTAATTTGCGCAAGGCAGGTTCCCACTGCATCTGTATGGGCAGGGCATGCAACGGCTCCAGCAGCCGCTCGCTACCCCGTCAATATCACCTACAACCCCCCGGCCTGCGAGGACAGGTTTATTGAAAGATTCCTCAGGCTCATGAAATCTCCTCGGATGGGGGTCATCCTCAAGGATGCCATCAGGAATGCCATCAGGGATCTACTCCCGCCAATGACTCCGGCGCCACAGGCCCCGGTACAGGTGCTGCAGTCCCCAGTGCAGCCCCTGCTGCCCGCTCCGGCCCCCCAACCGATAGTGCAGGCGGTTCCGTACCAGCCTCCGCTGCAGCCTCTGGCTCTGGTCTCCACACACCAACCTTCGACTCCCAGCACCCTTACACCAGTGCCGGACCTTCTGGACCCCCAGGTGGACGAGGAAGAGGACCCCGACACACCGTCGTTAGCCATGGCCTTCCATGAACGTCTTGCAGGGCTGGCAGAGTACTTGGGCCTTCCTCAACCCAAAGTTGAGCAACCAGCAGAGGGGGTACTCGCTGAGGTCCTCACGCTACACCCTGCGGCTACATCAGGGGTCCTGATGCAGAAGGACGTTGTCGCCTTGGCCAAAAAGGGGTGGCTCAAGCCCCACTCTGTCCAGCCGGTTAATCAACGCAAGTACATGCAAATGGAGGGGGATACACTCTTGCTGTCGGCCTATCCTCAGCCACACTCTTCGGTGATTGCTGCAGCAGCACTCTACTCCAAGCCTCCGTCGTCCTCGGCCTCTTTGTCAGTGGCACTGCTAGGCAAGGAGGAGAAGATCTTGGAGGCGTACTGGAAGAAGCTTTATTCTGCTTCACTGCATCTTCGTCAAGCCAACGCGGATGGCATGCTGGCAGCCGTTAACCAGAGGCTTTGGTGGGAAATTGCAGACTTCCTCCCAGAGCTTCCTGCGCAGAGCCAATCAAGATTCAAGGTGGACTGGCAGAGGCCAAAATGGTGGCACAAGGCATCATGGAGCCATTTGCATTGCCATGGACATGAGAAGAACGGCCTGGCTCTGTGCTACTAAGTTCAACCCGGATGTCCAGGAACGCATTTTGGACCTGCCGTTCGAAGGGGGTGACCGCTTTCACTTCACCACGGACGAGGAGCTGAATAAAAAGAAAAATAGCTCACAAAACGGAGAAGTCTTTATCCATCCTTACAAAGACCATGCCCAAAACGTACACCCAGTCACAGTAGCGCTCGTACAAGGGGAGTACATACGGTGGGTTCCGCGGACTGTTCGCTGCCCCAACATCGGCGCAAGGAACAAAAAGGGGGGGGGGCTTTTTCCAGTCGCCCTCCTCCGCAACAACCTCAGAGGGAAAGAACGCATGACACACCCCTCTGGGTCCACGTGTCTCCAGTGGAGGGCAGGCTTGCTCTCCATGCGCACTTCTGGTGCCAGAATTTCGCGGACCCCTGGATTCTCTCCGTAGTATCAACAGGGTACCGCCTACCTATCCCTGCCTGTACTTCCTCCACCCCTCCTCTCCCACAGGTTGGTACAGCAACTCTTGGTGGAGATCCGGTCGCTTGTCGAGAGCCAGGCAGTGGAGGAAGTCCCAGCCTTCCAGCGAGGCTTGAGCTTCTACTACAGGATTTTCGCCATTCAGAAAAAGAACCAGATCGGCCCGAGAGTTGTGCTGGACATTTCCACCCTCAACCTCTTCCTATCTCTACAAAAATTCAAGATGGTTACATCACCGCTCATAGCGGAGACATTGTGCAAGGGAGACTGAATGTGCTCCATGGATCTGAAGGACGAGTACCTACACGTCCTGATTTGGCAGCCTCATCATTCTTGTCTACGATTCAGAATTATGGGCTACTATTTCCAATACAAGGTGCTTCCATTCGGCCTCAACTCGGCCCCCAGGATCTTTACCAGACTGATGAATACAGTGACGGCCCTGCTCAGGGCCCAGGGCCACCACATCTACTCGTACCTCGACGACTGGCTCGCCAGGGCTACATCTCTGGAAGCGGTGCACCACACTTCCCACGCTCTTATGAACACACTGCACAATCTGGGCTTTCCACTCAATCTCAAGAAGTCGCAGCTGCAGCCTACGCAGAGACTGACTTTCTTGGGGCTCATCTGGGACACATGCTCCGAGAGAGTTTTTCCTTTGAGGACAGGATCACGGCCATCAGGAGGGCCACTGCGCACTTCCTCAGTATAGAGGTGACATCGGCCTGGTGGTACCAACACCTACTTGGACTCATGGGAGCGGTTCTATTGGCCGTCCCCCACAAAAGACTCAGGATGAGGAGGATACAGCTGCATTTCGCAGCATCATGGAACCAGGATAAAGGATCTCAGGCGGAGATGATCAACGTTCCTCCTTCTCTTCACCCGGACCTCACATGGTTGTCCAGGGACTGCAACCTGCGGACAGGCAAGCCCTTCCAGCAACCTACCCCATGGGTCACCATCACTACGGACTCCTCTCTCCAGGGATGGGGGGCCACCCTGGACAACCACTGCGTCATGGCACCTGGACCCGGCAGGAGCAGGAGTACCACTTCAATTGGCTGGAACTAAAGGCCAGCTGGCTAGTGCTCAGAGCCTTCCTTCTGTTTATCGGGGGCAAGGTCATCCTCATTCAGACAGACAACTCGACCAGCATGTTCGAAAAGCAGGGAGGTACCAGATACCCTCCACTGTGCAGACTGGCAGTCAGCATGTGGGAATGGGCCCTGGAGAAATGGGCGCTGGAGAACAACATCTACCTCACGGCTGTCCACCTTCTGGGGGAATCCAACCGGGAGGCGGACAGGCTCAGCATACTGGGAGCGGACAATTACGAGTGGCAACTGAACGACCTTGTTCTGCAGGAGATCTTTAGCAGATGGGGACACCCCCAGGTGGACCTCTTTGCCACCTGGGACAACAAGAAGTGCCAACAGTTCGCGTCCTGGCAGAGACAGGGCCCCGGCTCCCTAGGCAATGCATTTCAGATTCAGTGGAACGGCATGACAGCATACACCTTCCCGCACACACTGCTGATCCACAGGGTGATATGCTAGATCAAGGAGTCTCGCCACCTCCGCGTCATTCTGATAGCTCCATGGTGGGCAGCCAGGCCATGGTTCTCGGAGCTGCTCAGCCTCTCAGATAGACCACCCATTCACCTTCCGACGGGCCCAGCACATCTTGTGGCGCAGCAGGGGGGCAGGGTCATCCACCCCACGCCACAGAAACTAGCCCTCACAGCGTGGTTCCTGAGCAAGTCACGCTAGGGGCACCTCACACTTTCCCAGGCTAATCTAGAGATCTTACATGGCGCAAGGAGCAGGACTACCAGGGGCCAGTTTAAGAGCAAGTGGACCATGTTCTGTCGCTGGCAGACTCTAAGGGATGACGTGCTCTAATTCTCGGCACACCTCGCCCACACCTGCTGCCCTTATTTGGCAGCCATTGGGGCCTACAGGAACTCAGAGGAAGAGTTATTCTCCTCTTCCAACCCGATAGTCAAGAAGCATTTGATGGGCCTCGCCAAACTCTACCCGCCCATCAAGCGGCCGCACCCTGTATGGGACCTGAATGTAGTCATGGGTGCCCTGGCGCACAAACCATTTGAGCCGATGGCGTCCGCGGACATCAGGCTGGTCACCATTAAGACAGCCTTTCTAGTCGTCCTCACTTCGGCTCGTAGAGTCAGCGAAATCCAGGCGCTGGTCGCCTTGGAGCCCTATACTACTTTTCACAAGGATAAAGTAGTCCTGCGGACACACCCAGCATTCCTACCGAAGGTGCCTTCCGCTTTCCATCTCAACAAAGAGATAGTGCTGCCTACATGTTTTGCTGAGCCTAAGGACGAATCTCAGAGAGTTCTGTGCTGCCTTTACGCCAGGCGTGCCCTGAAATTCTACTTGGACAGGACCAAGGGCTTCCGCAAGTCGGACGCATTGTTTGTCACCTTTGAGGATCAAGACCGGGGTATCAGGCATCCAAGGCCTCTATAGCCCGTTGGATGGTCTCTGCCATCAAGGAAGCATACGAAGGTCAGCATAAGCCACTACCGGCCAATATGCACGCCCACACGGTCAGAGCCAAGGCAACTGCCATCGCATTCCAGCGGCATGTCCCCTGCCAGGTCATAAGCAGGGTGGCCACCCGGGCCACCCCTTCGGCTTTCTGCAAGCATTACAGTTTGGACGCCGGCTCTAGGTCAGACGCGGCTTTCGGACAGGCGGTTCTTAGAAACCTGTTTGCTTAAGGAGGGTAACCTCTCCACCCTGGGGCTACACTCAGTTGTAATCGCCCATGCATTATGGAGGAAAGGGGATGAGACATAAGAGTAATTTCCTCCATACGTCTCACCATCCTCCCCCCTAATAAACCTGGTGTCATTAGGCAAGGTTTAATTCATTATTGATGCGTCTATGGGGACTGAGCAGTGGCGTCTGAGGGTGGAGTCAGGGGAGCGCATGCTCCCAGGGCCGCACACCTGCGTGCCTCTAAATTTAACGGGGAAGGTTTTTTCTGGTGAAAAAAGTTCTGTCTCCCGTCCCTAGGAAAGGACGCCCATGCAGTATGGAGGAAAAGGGGTTGTATCTCACCAGGACTGAAATCTCTGCATTGGCTCCTACTGGCTGCGAGGATTAAATTCAAAACCCTCTGCATTGTACACAAGGCCTTCTGGGGTGTGGGGCCGCAATACCTTCAAATAACTCTTCCTAAATATCTTCCTTCTCGAGCTCTTCGCTCTTCTGCCTCCAACTCCCTCAGGGTCAGTCGCTTCTCAAAGCAACAAGTTGGTGGCAGATCACTCTCTTCGGCCGGGGCCTCTCTCTGGAACAGCCTTCCTGCCTCCCTGAAACTCAAGGAGAACCATCTCCGGTTCCGGAAACACCTCAAAACCTTCCTCTTTGCTTCTGCTTTCTCTCCTCCCCTCCCTTGCTGAATTCCTGACTGAAATTGCACTGGTTACCTGGCCACCCTTTTCTGATCTCTGGCCCAGGCCCCGTCAACTGCCCACCTGCACTGCCTCCCTGGCAACCCCTGCACTTGGGGACCGTTATTTCTGTATCCCTTCAGTCCCCCTTCCAGCATTTATGCCTGCACTTCCTTGCACTTGCCACCAGCTGGCTGTTTTATGTGTTTTATTTATCTTATTTATTCCACTTCCCATGTACTGCACTTTCCCCTCTCCCTTCCCCCGCGCACTTTCCTTTCCCCCCTTCCCATGCACTTGCACAATCTGAATGATACCTGGCCTAGTAGGATCGTTGTCTGTCCTCCCTTTGTCCCCCACATGCCTCATCGCACCTTGAAACACTTGTGTATAGGCGCATTATAAATGCCATATCATATCATATTAGTCATTACGGTGAGTAACTTATCATTTCTTTTATAACACACTTAATACCAGAGATTGGTTTCTAAGCGTGGGATCGGGATTCAAACTTGTGTTGCCTCGCGTTGTCTTGCTTCCAAGACAAACTCATTGCCCCTGAGCTATCCCCAGTCACCAGGGATCTGGACCTTTTATGCTGTCCAGTATTCTCTGTGCTGGATTTCTTGCTGTCCTTGGTTCAAGCTTGTCTGCAGATTGGCACTGTTAAGGGATACCTTGCCACTATATTTGTTTTCAAGAGGTCCCCAGAATAGGGCTTCTATCGGCTGCACCCAGTGCAGGCCCTCAGCTAATACGTCTCTCGGAAGGGAGAGGCCAGGAACTATGATCAGCTTTTCGTTGGGTATGCTAGGTCTCATACTGGCAGGGCTGTGACTAAATGGACCCTGTTAAGGTGGATCATTCTTCCGTGCATGGAATGCTGTGATCAGGCTGGAAAAATATGCCTGAGGGTCTACCAGAGGTGTGGCTGCCGCCTCTGCCCTGCAGAGGGGATCCACTGTCCTGGACATCTGCCAGGTGGCAACATGGGCATCTCTGCACACGTTTGCTAAGCATCATTGCTGGGATTCCCTTTCAGGCCAGGATATCCACTTTGGTAGGTCTGTCCTCAGAGTTTTCTCGTTTAGGTGGTGTCCTTGCTCACTTACCTCTCCATATTTCTATACTGCTTTGGTCGTCTATCATAGATGAGGAATCCGTGTGAGTAAGGAATCCATTAGAAGAGCAAATTACATACCTCTGAGTAAGGTTCTTTCTTATGGATGTTCCTCCCCCGGATTCCTCATCACCCTCCCTACCTGCCCCTCTTTCAACGGTTCCATGGTTCCTCACATCAGCGTGCTAGGCCCTGACATCATGGCGGCAAGGGGCGCCAAGAGGCGTCGTACACAGCTGGCACTGAGCTGTATTGCTCCCCCGGCGGTGGAAAGTTTACCGACAGGTTTGTCATTTGTTTGTCTATCTGGCTCCATTCTGGAATGTCGAGGTAGATCCTAGTGTCTCACAAAGACTAAAATAAGGGGTGCCTTTCAATCACCCAGGACTCACTTAGCCTTGCCCTTTTGTACCCTTGTACTCCTTGCTCTGGTTTTCTCTCCCTTCCTTCTACTTTATTCCTTCCTCTTCCTCCCACACTCCTCCTGTCCCTCTCTCTACCTCTGTGTTCCTCCAATATTCTTTCACCTCCTGCTTCTCTTCCTCGTGCTCTGCTACTCCCCCCTTCTCCACTACACTAAATTCTCCTCTACTCTCTCCTCTACACTGCACTTTACCCCTCCTCCCACAGTCACCTGTGACAAGGTCGGGAAAGTGACCCTTTCAAGGGGGATGGGGGACCAGTTACAACTTGGGATTGGGAGGATTCCTTGCCCCATACCGGTCATGCACAATGCAGACCAGTCTTTTTATGTTTTTCCTTGGAGACTGCATCAGCCAGCATGCCGAGTGGTGGAGGAATGAGCCAGCAGCTTACCCAAGAGAAATCACAGCAGCATTTGTACAGCAGAGCAACTGGTACCATGAACCTGCAAACTAAGCCTGCAACATGAACCAGCACTGAACATAAGGCAGCCTACCAGCCCTGTTGGGACCTTCAGCGCTCAGGTGAGCTTTGTGCACCATACAGGCAAAACATAGACAATTCCCTCACTGACAGATAGACCATGGAGCGGTCCTCCCTGCAATGTAACTACACTCTCAAACTGACTAAGGACTTGGTCATTGACTGTAATTTTCGTGGGCCACCATGGCCTATGAAGGTGGACCTGCAAACAGGAAAGGGCTGGGCCTTAAGTCCCGCTTCATGTGGTTGTTCACCTGTAATGTCTCTCCTGGGGAAACGGAAGGCAGCAGTTGTCCCGGGGAGCCAGATGAGAGGTCTAGTCAATGGAGAGGCAATGGGGTGGATAAGAAGCGGCACAGGAAACAGGAAGGTGTGGGTTGTTTGGGTGAGGTTGGAGGAAGCAGAGGTGAACCAAGAGACCAAGAGGAGGAAGGACGGTGTAGGGAAGCATGGCGAAGGATTGCTAAAGCAGTGTGCAAGGTGAGGTATTGGTTAGTGAGACAAAGGAGTACTTGGGTTTGAATGTGCATGCACAGGGTGTGCATGGAGTTGGTAGGAGAGAATAAGGAGTGAGTGAGAAGGTGACTGAGGCAGTTAAATGAGAGGGTATGGGTGGAGCATAGTTAGTAGTGGAGAGTACTAGTGTTGAGCGGGGAGAGTAGTGGTGTTTGGAAAGGGGAGAGTAACAGTAGTGTGGAGAGAGGAGAGTAGTTGTGTAGAGAGAGGAGAGTGCTTGTTGAACACAAAGGGGAGAGTAGTAGTATTGCGTAGGAGGAGAGGAAGAGTAGTGGAGAGAGTAAGATGGTAGTGTTGAAGTAGAGAGAAGAGTGTAACATCAGAGCAAGTGTGTGGGAAAGAGAGGAGATACAGTGGGTGTAGTAACAGGAAGGTGACTAGGAGACAAGGAGAGATTGAGAGACACAGGGCATGGAGTTCAAGGAGTTGGAAGGGAAGGAGAGTGTGGGGATCCTGGGTTTCGGCAACACAACTGTTCTGACACTTTGCTGATTTGGAGAACTTAGATGAGAAGCCATCTAGGTTGTTCTCAGAGGGCATTAGTGCGATACAGTGTTTGCCTTTAGGCCATCATGATTGGTCAGACAGCTCCTTGGACAGTGGGGGTTAATAATCTATAGAATAAAGTCTGCCATTTAGGGATGGCTGGGCTAGGGAGGGAAGTGCCAAATCTAGATGAGAGACAGAGAGAGGTACAGATGTTATTGAGCCCATTCGCAAATCTAAAAATTAAACCCTTGAACCAACTTCAAGAGTTAGTATGTTCTTGAGGCCATCTGTCGCTGTGGTATCATTGAATCTTCTAGACCATGATACAGTGGTCACCCACAGACAAGGGAGGTGCTGAGAATAGTACACCTGACCAAAACATCCCATGTTTCCACAATAGCAACCCTCAGGACTAACGGATGTGATCTGTATGGGGATGGTGAGGTAACCGCTCCACTGAGGGGCAAGGCCTTCCCCAGGACTGGTTTGAAGGTGGAGGTGCAGGAAGGAAGTTAGAGACGGATTGCTCTGAAATTCGCATTGGCCCATAAACATTCCCTGGATGTAGGGGCCAGAGTTAAAGATTGGGAATACAGATGGGAAGTGATGGTCGCCCTGTTTAACCTTGGAAATATTGCCTATGCCATGCAACCCAGCCTACTCATAGCACAACTAGTTTGGGAGAAGATCTTGGTACCGGAAATCAAAGAGATACAAGATGTGGATGAGACTGAGAGAGCCGATGGTGGGTTTGGAAAAATGACAGAGGCACAACGAGTGATGTCCCCATCCCGAAAAGGCCTAGCATTCACATAATTTGCCAACATCCTCTTCTGAAGCAAGCCTGGAAAGTCTTATTTTCAGAAGGTGCGATACAAACTGACAAACCCATGTTGTCAACCGGAATGAGCTCTGTGATGAATTGCAGGTATTTGTCCCTTCTCCCCAAGGGTGACCCTGACCCCCCACCCCCTTGTAAGACTAGGGAGAGGAACCCCCTCTGCAGGACCCTCCCTAGGGCCCAGGGGTCGTGGCAAGTGGGACATCACTGGGAGAGACTCTCCCTTTGGGGACAAGGACTCCCATTCCTCTGAGGAACTCTCTAGGCCATCTACCATAGCCCCATACATGGGACTAGCTGTTGGAACAAACAAGGTGACATCTTTACTGGTGGCTGAAGGCAAAACAAAAAGAAATCCATTTGTGAATGAAAAGGAAGATGTCTCTTTAGCAAGAGACTTATATTTAACTGGGATGAGTAGGAGAGAAGAGAGACAGCCTGGTAGGAGAGAGATGGCAGGGGAAGCCACTTGACATAGTTACGCCTTATGGAGGTGGAGCGAGGCAAGTTGTGAAGCCCACCACTTTCTACAAGGCAGGGAACGCCAGTATGAGATGGCGTGTGTCGATGCAAGAAAGGCATTGTGCGGAAAGGAAGAGAAACGAGGTTTACAGTGGTGGTGTGACCACATGTGCAGCGTGGTGGGCAGAACGCCCGAAGAACAACTCCAAGACCGCTGGTATGGGAATTGTGGAAAGCGTCTGACCACCAGTGCGAGTGCAGAGCAGTAACCCGACGAGGAACCTGGAAGGGGAATCTGAGGAGAGAGAAGAACGATAAAGCACACCTGAGCGAAAAGCCAAGCCCTGCCACGATCCCCAGCAAAGAGAGAGTTAGCGGAGGAACTAGTGAAATCGGGAGGCTGCCGGGGCATCGTTATAGACCTGAAGAAACTCTCCCCACTCTTAAGGATGAAAAAATAAGACTAAGGCCCTCATTCCGTGTTTGGTGGTATCAGGACGGTAATTCTGGCGGATTGCCACCAAAACGAAATTAGCATTCCTGCTGCCTGATATCCCAGCATTAACAGGATATTACAGGTGGCGGGAATGCCGGTAACTCCCCATTCCATGGAGTCCCACAGGACTCCATGGAGGGGATTGCTGCAATAACCGACACTGGTAGTACCAGTGTGTAAGAACTCAGATACTTGTTGCTTTAAAGAAAATATCCTTTATTCAGTTTACAAATGATTCTGCTGACTGCAGAATGTAATAGTTTGTTTTGTACACTGGGGGTCCGATTTTGTGGTCTCCAGTACGGATGTCGTCTTATCGCCTTCAGCAGCGGCACTCTAGTATGCCCAGTGAAATCCTTCTTCCTCTTCCTCTGAACCTTTCCGGTTCAAGTTGAGAAAAAAGGGTAGAAAAGCAAACATCAGTGGCCATGTAATCAACTGGTCCCGTCCCAACCTGCGGCCAATCGGCACTATTGCTGGATGCCGCGGAACGTACAGTGTCCCAACTGACCCCGTTCCTCCCCTTAGGGATGTACCCTCCCGTGAGCTGTGCCACACCATCCATGCCCAGCTCCTTTTCCAGAGTGACACTCGATCCTAAAAGGGGCAAGGACAACCGCACCGTCACCATGGGGCAGCATACAGGGTGCGGACCGACCCCTCCTCCTATACCGCGAGTATGGATTAGCCTTATCCCGGCCAAGCCGGGTGTGTCTGGCCGGCCAGGGCCTAGAAGGAACAGGGGATCCGGCTCTTTGTGGGTCAACATGAACCCTTGGTCAGTCAGTGGGTGGCCTGACCTGGGGGACAGCCGTTGCAACCTCACACGGTGCCAGTAAATGTGGCATTTGTTTGCTGGTGGGGGCCTCTGTCACAGCTGCAAGATGGTCCCTATGGCAACGCTGGCATCGAGGGCAGAGAACTTTACATTCAGTGCAAGTTACTACATGCACGAGAGTGCCATTACGTTTCTTATGTCAGCAGTCTAGTTTACTACCAAAATGGGCGCTGGGATTTGGAAAGCATTTTAGGTCGGCAAATCCACAATGCCGGTGCGTTGAAACCCTTCCGATCTCCAGCCCCGGGGTAAGATGCTGAAGCCCTTTTCTCTGTTGTTTTTTCCCTTGCCTTTCTTCCCATCCTTCATTCTAGCTCCTTCCCGAGCTATGTTCCTATTCCACCGCAGCTGTCTGCGCTGGCATTACTGTAGCCCTGCTTCCAATTCACTCTGGGGCTCTCCGCACTGGCATTACTGCATCCTTGCTTCCAATTACACCGTGGCTCTTAGCAGCCTTTAGGTGCCTCCCTCCTCGCTAGAATGCTGGCCCTTTGCTTCCACCTCTCGCCAGCTTCACCCAAATTGCCTTCCCACGCTGAAGGTTTCTGACCTTTCCTCTGCGTTTCTCCTGTTTATTCAGTCTGTTACCGCCATTTTCCACAGCGCTATACGTCCCCTGGCAGCTAGGTCATCGTCGGCTGTTTCCAAAGGGCTGTTTTCCTTCATCGTTCCAGTAGCTTCTCTCCTTGCTGAATTCCTTCTGTAACCCGGGACTACCATTGACCTCAGTGCCTTCTAACACAGGTAGCTGCACCTGCTTCTCCAAGCTCTTGCAACGGATGTCATCAGTTCATACTAACTTTACTGCTACCGACTGGCGGACCCCAAGGAGATAATTGGTCGCTAGGTACTCCTGAATCTTCAGGTAAGCCACTTTGTTTAATATTTTGAGAAAGAAGGGAACAGTAGTAATCGGCCTATAGTTAGTGGAATGGTGGGGTCCAGAGAGAGTTTTTCTAGAAGGGGTAAGACCCAGGGCACTTAAGTTGCTGGGAATGGTGCCAGATGAAAAGGATGCATTCATTAGTTTAGAGATAAATGGTGCCAGGTCTCTGGCAGCGTCTTTAATTATCTGAGGCGGGCAACTATCTCCGTGACATTTGGAAGGTTTGAGGGAGGAGATGATTTTTTTCTACCTCAAGAATAGAGACTTGGGAGAATTTAAAGTGTTGCAGGAGATTTGTGGGCTGAGCTGGGATGCTGGGGTTCCTGTCTAAGTTCGGAAGGTTTGCTTTTTTATGCGCAATTTTGTTCTGTAGTAAGGCAATTTTGTTTGCTCAGGCATTCTGGATGTTAGTGCACCAGAGTTTGTCCTTAGTACAGTTATCCGAGGGAGGGATCGGGGCTTCCAATTCTCTTAAGATTACAAATAATTCCTTGGTACTTGAACTGGCTTTGTTTATCCTCTCATTGTACGTTTCCTGTTTGGTACGTATAATATCTTTTTTATAAAAGGCAGAAATGTTGAGTAGGTTAGTTTTGTTTTCCTCAGAGAGTAGATGTCTCCATGCTACTTCGAGTTTTCTATTTTCAGCTCTATGGGTTTTTAGTTGTGGAGTGAACCAAGTGCTCAAGTGTGCTCTGGGTTTGCTTTTCCTCATCCTGAATGGGGCAATTATGTCTAGAGCTTTATTCATAGTGGTATTATAAGAGTCTACTAAGGAGTCTGGGTCGGAGGAGTTCGAAAATGAGTTGATGGCGGGGATAATGAGAGGTCGGATTGTGAGAAGCCCTGTTGTGATAAGGGCTGTTGAGGCTGTGCTCCTGGATTTTTACATGCGGTTTGAAAACAGCGAATTCTGCTGGTATGCTCTCCACCAAGCTACAACAATTGGACTTGACCATCTGTCTGTGGAAAAAGTAATGACTTTTTTCTTTTTTCTTTACTGTTTGTTTTTGTTTTTTAGCTAATTCTTCTAAGTTCTCAAGCCACTCCCACAGTTCCCAGCATTCCATTTGAACGAACGCGATCACGCAATTGCGCGCGCGCTATTGTGAGAAGCCCTGTTGTGATAAGGGCTGTTGAGGCTGTTTAGGGCTGTGGTGGGCAGGTGAGCAGGACCTCGTGTTATATGTGGTTGAAATCAACAGTTTAATATAATTTGAATACATTGCCTGCTGAATTTGTTTGGTGCTAGCACATGCGTGATTGTTTGAAATTCTTTGAAGCAACCACAAGGTATTACTGAGCTGTTTAGTTGCTGTCTTTGGTTTCACATATTAGGGCTCGCATGTTTTATCATTTATACACTTTAAAGACTAATATGCCTTCGAAATTGGAAACTCTTAGACTTGTGCAACGTCTAAAATGCACGCCGCTTAAGGAGAAACATATTTGTAGTAGACTGAAAAGTCCAGCGGCTGGATACTCGTCTAAAGCGTGTTCAGACATCCGCTCCTTTTATCCGGCGGGTGCAGGCAATGCACTTTTGGATGAGGCGGATAAGAACACTGTAATTGCTACAGACACAAATATCCTTCTACAGGGCTGCATGCATATATCCATGACGGAGGTCTCTGCGTCTCCAACGCCTGTGCTGGAAACATATAGCCCCACTCAAATTCTGCCATTGCGCCAGCAGTGAATTCAGGTTTTCGTGTACTGCCGCTCAAAACTGCAATCATTGGTCCGGTTATGGATGATCTAGCTGAGAATGATTCTCTAGTAACAAAAGTCCCATTGTGATACCTGATTGCGATTTACGCAGTGCTGTAAAAAATGCAGCAGCTGCCAATATTAACCACACACTAGTGAATGAGAGAACTTTTAAAGAAGAAACTGGTGATATTAATTCTTCGCACTATTCCACACTTTCACAATCTCCAATCATGTTTCCAGCTACTGTTCCGATTTCTTCACCTTTGTCAATTACATTCTCGGATCATTCACCATTGAGAGGATCCAATGAGAACAGACCCCTGGTGGTAACTACAGCAGTTGATGGGATATTGCAGCCTACGTTAGTGGCCATGAATTTGACGCTCACTACAATGCTTAAACTATATGAGCTCATTGACACAAAGTTGCAATCACATACAGCTACACTCCAGAGCATATCTAAAGAACAACTAGAGACTAATGTAATCCTAAATAAGCTCTTTACACAATTACAAACATCGCAAGTAATGTCTGGGGACTGCCGAAAACTGGTATCGTTATCCCCTATTTCGGCTTTCCCCAAACTGAGAGGAACTGACATGACTACAGTTAACCCTGTGAGTTCTGGCCTCTCCCATGTTGAGATATCGGATTCTGCAATGATTTGTAACTGTACCCAATTTGTAAATGAGCATGTGCTATCGGATGCCAATGTCAGTGTTAGTGTGTCTACCACTAATGCACTTATTCCTACAGCCTTAAAGACAATAGGACCAGTGGTGGATTTTGACATTTTTTCTAAAGCTGCTAACAGAACACAGAAGCAAAATAAGGTTGTAGTCCTGCGAAAAAGACTAAATCCCTCTGCCCTCTAGTGCTGCATCTAAATCATTTATTAAAAGTTTACCTCGACCTAACAAACAAAAAAATGATAGATGTGAGTGCTGCTATAAGTAAGAAATACTTGAACATCACTAAGAAAAATGGAAAAGAAATTAAAAAAGGGTATTTACCTCCAGCAATTGACCCTGCACCTCGTGAGCCGCTGGATGAAATTCTCGAGGCTATACAAACAAATGACACACATACAAGCAAAGATTTGAATGAAGTAAGGGTTTTACCAGCTGCAATTCAACCATTGATCCTACCTAATAAGTGTATCACTGAAACTTTAAAATTACATGAAAAAAGGCTTGCCGATATGGAAAAACTAATGCTTCACTTTTTTTCTGGTCCTGGAACTGCTCACCAACCAAAAGACAATGCAATTATGTCTGTTTCACCAGGTCAATCTAGTTCACATCTCCAAGATGCAATGAGGTCAGAGAGAAACCAGTTTACACCTACTGTGAGAAGGAAAAAACCTACTTCGAGCATAACACCAAAGGGATAATCTACTGTGGTTGCGTGTTGGGAGTCTTTCTACAGTGCCTGCAGTGTCTGCATCAGAGGTTAAAACCCCCAGCATCCACGCGGAGCGGCACGCGGAGTTGGCTCGCTGAGGTGCAAGCAGTCAACAGCAGTCCATGCCCTCCTTGCTTTCCTGTTGGGAGTCTTTCTACAGTGCCTGCAGTGTCTGGATCAGAGGTTAAAACCCCCAGCATCCACGCGGAGTTGGCTCGCTGAGGTGCGAGTAGTCAACAGCAGTCTACAGAGGCTCGGAGGTGAGGAGATATGGTCTTGCAAGCTGACCCTAAAACTCTGCCTTTGCTCCTCAGAGCGACAAACTTACACAGTGATAACCCACTCAGCACGGACAATCCTACTCCCCAGCCCCAGCCAAAAAGTCCTTCAGGCAGGGTGCTGAGGAGCAAACACGCCCGATTACAAAATCGGAAAGAAATCTGCAAAAGTTCGAGTGCGGGGACAAATGGTGGCAACAATTCCAACTCTAGCATGGCAGCACAGAAAAAAAGCATTTATTATACTTGCACAAATGTCCCCAATTCCTAGCAAAATGGCCTCCTGCCACATGGAGGACCCGACCACCGACTTTGAGGAGGAGGGAGCATTGATCAGAGAGTCAGAGGAGACCTTTGAGGAAAGTAGCGGGGACGATGCACCCGCCACTTCAACAACTTTTCCCCCTCCTGACACTCCGTCTCTCTCACCCCCTTCCTCAACGTTGCTTTCACTGCCGCCAGCCCAGTTCTTACCTCGGGACGTGGAGGTCCGGCCTGGAGAGATTACACCGTTTGCCGCCTCTGCTGCCGGTGGATGCGCTCCCGGAGGTCCGATCTCCCCCGCCGCTGTCTGCTCGTGGTCCGCGGGCCGCCGCTGCAGCGAGTGGGGTGGAGCTTCGCGGTGTCGAAGGACGCCGCGTGGCCGACCTCAGCTCGTGGACCACGGAGACGCTAGCGGGGGGAGAGTCGGGTGGCGCCTCATTCGACCATGCGCAGAATACGGCTGGGGGCGGTGTGTCTTTGGCCCAGGCTGTGAAGGTTGGCTCGGCGAAAGTAGCTGAGGGAGAGGCTCCACGCCTCAGTACACTGGTGGAATCCGACACCAACCAGACTGGCAAAACATCAAATGGACACAGCGCAGTTCCAGAGGCGCCCTCTGTTACCTCGGCGGCCGCCCTGCGGCTCACTCACCAAAACAAAAAGAGGGAAAACTTCCAAAATACCCCTCACAATCTAGAGGGGAACGACCTTATGGACTCGGACTTAGATCGTGAATCTATCCAGAGTCCATCGAACGTTTCAACAAACAATTTCATTAGTCAAAAAAGGGACATAGCAATGGCATTGCAAAAAAAAAAGAGCTTTAACAAAAAAGATAGTCAAGGAGCAGGGGGAACTTTTGTATCAAGATCGCCAACAGCAAAGAAAAGGCCCTAGAGCTACAGCCCAAAAGGGAGAAGCAGGAAAGTTATTTTTGCAAAATCCTCTGACGTCTCACTCCCTAAAAGACTTCTTTTTCAAACAAACTAAAAGGAAATCAGAATCTGAGGTAGAACTTTCAGACGCCGAAATATTAGACACAGTCTCAGAAGCTCCCCCAGTTCTTCCAGCCCCTAAACAAAGAAAAACCACACCAGTTCCATCCCAAATCGTCTCAGAAGAGGCCTCCTGTGTGCAGGACATTGTCCCAGGCCCAGAAAACTCTATCGATCTAAATGAGAGGGACAAAGTCCACAACTTACCGCCTAGAGGCGTATCCACGGCTCAAATCAACTTGCTTGACGACGATGTCCCACCTCATCGTGTTGAGAGTTCTGGACTAGGAAATGATCTACTAATACCGTCAGTCAACTCCACGGTAATCAGTGGACGGGATCAAAGAAACACACTTCAACCAGTGCAGGCTCAACCAGTGTTGGCCCAGTTGGGACAAACAAGGAACAACATTGATTCCCTGTCCAGGAGATCTTCAACCCAAAGTGACCATCCATACAACATTTCAACCCCAGTTAGAAATGGAAGACCCAGTGACACTTTTGGGAACCTCCCCAAAGAGACTCCAACAAAAAAGCCAGATCTGGTTACGATCATATCAGCTATTACGGTGGGACTGGCCCCTTTTATAAAGTTATACGAGTCAATAATTGACCTCAATGAAAGACTCATTAACTCTATCAGCCACAATAAACACCAAAGTAACCTTCTTAGAGGGTTTTATCACAGCATTAACCCAACAAAACATCAAGAAGGAAAGGCAACAAGACGAAAAACTTGCACAACTTGCAAACTTAATTGAAACCAAGTTCAACGAAAGTCGCCTACGAGAACCACACTTGATTTCCCAAACGGAGCAAATCTCGACGTTGGGCACAAAGGAGCCAAAAACTGACGTTGCAAATGACGCTCCTTCCAGGACGATCTCTCGCCCTGACCCAAAATCGCGAAATGGGAAAAAAAATAAAGATCAATCTGAAGTCGCCACAATTTTCAAAATTGTAAAGTCGACTCCTTCAATTCCTACCAAAGTTGTACCATGTCACACCGCTTCCCACTGCGTCAAGGACACGCCCCTCTGCTTCTACCTCTATCCGCGCTCCCCGGCACACACGCTCAGATTCATGTACTTCATTTCCCACTCACGTTTCACACAACAGGGCACTGCAGGGCATGTTTGGCGGAGCTGGCGTTTATCGCCCTTCACGGCTGTGGCAAACCAAGTGGAGACTCCTTCACTCCAGGAACTCACATCCTTCGCGGAGACCGGCGCTGCCCGGCGCGTCACGGATCACGTGACCCTTAGTTGCCTAGCAACGCTACAACGCTTTCGGTTCACTTCTCACGTGATACTGTCACGTGCGTCCCTTCCAGGGATAAAAGGAGTTAGAAAACCGAAGGCGTTGCTTCACAGCTGTTTCAACTAGGATCACGTGACGCTCTCTCTTCGTTCAAGGACCTGTTCTATTCTGACCTACGCTTGCTCCACGGATTGTCTTTGCTTAACCCTTCACTGACTCTGGAACTTTGGATTGCCTATTGCCGACTTACGCTTGCTCCACGGATTGTCTTTGCTTAACCCTTCACTGACTCTGGAATTTTGGATTGCCTATTGCCGACTTACGCTTGCTCCACGGATTGTCTTTGCTTAACCCTTCACTGACTCTGGAACTTTGCATTGCCTATTGCCGACTTACGCTTGTTACACGGATTGTCCTTGCTTAACCCCTCATTGGCTCTGGAACATTGAATCATCTGTTTTCTGACCTCGGACTGCCTGGAGTTCTCTACGGATCACGTGTTTCATTAGGACCTCGGTCCTACAATAGGTGGTCACCTGCTCTACCTTACAGCCTTGTCCAGCCACAGTCTGGAGGTTCACGCCACTTTCAGCCTTGGGAAAGAGACAAGTCCTCACAGGTATTCCAGTGTTTTGGTATTTGCATTTGGGAAGATTGTGTCCTGCTTTCCTACTTACCTAACCATTGTACCTTGCCTTACAGCGCTCAAGGGGTTCTTCCGGCTGTCCCGCGTCCTGGCTTGGGGACTTCCACCTGTGGCCTTAATAATCACGCTGACAGTATTTCTGGTGTTGTCAGGGTGTTTCTTGGGGACAGAGGGGTTGTTCATACTCTACACGACCAGCGAACTTCGTAACAGACTGTGAAGCCTTTTTGGTCGTCCAGAGTATGAATCCCTCCGCCGGGGATCCAGTGACCGCTTTGTTGCAGGCAGTGGCGGCCCTCAGGACCGACATGGCTATCGCCACGACAGCCATACATCACCGTCTGGACGCCCTACAAAGCACACGTTTCCCATTACCCACGGATGCCGAATTCGGGGACACAGTTCCCCCAGCCCAACCAGCACCTGTCACGGCCTCTGCACCCATCCCTGTATTGCTTCCTACATCTGTCCCTCTTGCTGCACCAGAACGCTACCAGGGGGACCCTCGGAAGTATCGTACTTTCGTTAATCAATGCAAATTGCATTTCTTGTGCAGGCCCTTAGCGTTTCCCGATTCTGTTACAAAGGCCGCGTTTCTTCTGTCCCATTTATCTGGGGTGGCGGCCACCTGGGCGAACCCAATGCTGGAGAACGACCATCCCGCTCTATATGATTTTGATCTTCTTGTATCAGAAATGGCCAAAGTCTTCGATACACGCTATAAGGCCCAATCAAGGGATCTCGAACTCCTGGATCTAACACAAGGCAAACAGTCATTGATAGAATACATTACTAGGTATAACCAACTCGCTGCTGAAACATCCTGGCCAGAGGAGAAAAAGGCAATCGTATTCTATCGTGGCCTATGCAACGCCATGAAGGATGCACTCTCAGTGGTTCCTGCCCTTCCCTCGGTATTTTCGGATCTGGTGGATCTTGCTTTACAAGTTGACGCAAGGAGATCCGAGAGAAGGGCCGAAACAACGTTCACTAGTCAATCTGGACATTCCGTTTCTACCACCCCTGCTGAACCCATGCAAGTAGGCGGTATCCGTAGTCCGATAACACCATCCGAACGAGAACGTCGGAGAAACGATAATGCCTGTTTTTATTGCGGGTTAAACGGACACTTCGTAAGGGAATGCCCCCGACGCCCTAAGAACAAAACCTCGGGTTTTCAGAAGGCTCGCCCATGATACAGGGGGCACTGGCGAGCCTGTCTATGACCCCCTCTGAACCCACTTTCGGGCCTGTCAGACCAGTGGGGGTTCATGCCCTACTGAAGCCCACTAGGGAGATCGCACACATAGTTCATATTGTAGTTGATTCTGGGGCCACTGGTTGTTTCATCGATATTCCCTTGGCCCATCGACTCAATCTGCCCCTGGTCAGGAAAGAACACCCGGAACCTGTACACGCCGTGGACGGCACTTCCCTGTCTTCCGGCCCAATCAGGTTCCAGACCGCTCCGATGGAAGTGGTGATACAAAACATCCATAGGGAAACCATGTCGTTTGATCTTATCAGTACACCACAGTTCGGCATCATATTGGGAATACCCTGGTTACGGCAACATAACCCGTTGATCAATTGAGGAAACGGGCAAGTCACGTTCGAATCCGAGGTGTGTCAACAGTTTTGTCTCATCGAAACTGACCCGCTGTCCACTCCTGCCACGATCCTTGGTGCCATGGCTGCCACCCATATCGATGACAGTGTTCCAGACCCTGTGCTTTCGCACGCCGTGGGGGCCGTTACAGCTAACATACCCGTTGCCTACCACGATTTCCATATGGTTTTTGATAAAGCCACTGCTGAGGGTCTACCCCCACATAGACCATACGATTGTCCGATTGACCTGGTTCCGGAGGCTCCCATTCCTAGGGGTAGAGTCTATTCGTTGTCACAGTCAGAGGAGCAAGCCCTTAAGGAATACATACATCGGGCTTTGAAGTTGGGTCACATACGGCCTTCTTGTTCTCCAGCTGCCAGTCAATCTTCTTTGTGCCAAAGAAGGAGGGCGATCTTCGTCCATGTGTGGACTACAGACGGTTAAATTCCATCACCGTAAAAAACAGGTACCCGCTTCCGCTCATATCCACGCTGCTGGACAGGTTGACTATGGCTTCTGTCTTCACCAAGCTGGACCTAAGAGGAGCGTACAACCTGATTCGTATGCGGCTTGGGGATGAGTGGAAGACGGCGTTCTGCTCCCGACAGGGTTTATTCGAATATACCGTGATGCCCTTTGGGCTTTGTAATGCTCCCGCGACGTTCCAACGATTCATCAACGACGTGTTCTCCGATATCCTGGATACGTTCGTGGTGGTATATCTGGATGATATTTTGATCTACTCATCCTCCCTGGAGGAACACGTCGGTCATGTTAGGGAGGTACTCTCTCGCCTCAAGGCAAACGCCTTGTTCGCCAAACCTGAAAAATGTTTATTTCATTCAAAGGAAGTGGAGTTTCTGGGTTTTCACATCTCCCCTGGGGGCTTGTCAATGAACCTGTCTAAGGTTCGTGCTGTCACTGAATGGCCAACTCCCGTTAACATCAAACAACTCCAGTCCTTTCTCGGCTTCGCTAATTTTTACCGGCGATTCATTGCCGGCTTCTCTTCTATCGTTTCTCCTCTGACCGCTTTGACCAGCCCTCTTGTCCCGTTCTCTTGGACCCCTACACATCAGAAGGCTTTCGAGGCACTCAAGGCTACCTTCGTTTCTGCCCCTGTTTTGCAACACCCCGATCCCGACCTCCCCTACATTCTGGAGGCAGATGCCTCCTCGTTTGCTCTAGGTGCGGTACTGTCTCAGCCTTGCCCAACCACGGGTTGTTTGCATCCGGTAGCCTATCACTCACGGAAATTCTCGGCAGCCGAATCACACTATACTGTAACCGAGAAAGAGTTACTGGCCATCAAGGACGCTCTACAGGCGTGGCGACATCATCTCATGGGGGCAAAGTATCAGACGGTGGTATATACAGACCACAAAAACTTACAAGACTTGGCCTCCCTGAAATGTGCAAACAGCAGGCAGGTGCGTTGGCATTTGTTCTTTGCCGCCTTTGATTTTGTAGTCAAACACAGACCAGGTCGCATCCATGGCAAGGCTGATGCTTTATCCCGTTCTCCTGGTGGGGAGTCATTGTCTCTGTTCCCCGACACACTACTAGGAAAAGGCCATATTATCTGTATGTGTACGCCATCTCCCACCATGCTTACCGACATTAGACAATGGGTTTCCCAAAATCCTCATGCACTCACCGAATGGGACATTGCCCTTCACGAGGGGTTACCATTCATCCAAGGCAAATTGTTCCTCCCTAAATGCGATGTACGCAACCAGGCACTAGCCTGGTCACATGATGCTGCTATAAACGGCCATCCAGGGCAACAACGCACTTTAGACTTGTTACAACGTTGGTGCTGGTGGCCCTCCATGAGGAAAGACATTGAACACTATGTTAACACATGCTCCATCTGTGCGCAATGCAAACCACGCAGGGGACGGCCTTTAGGGCTACTCTTACCGTTACCGGTACCTCCCAGGCCTTGGCACACCATCTCTATGGATCTCATCACCGACCTGCCCCGCAGACAAGGCTACGATACCATATGGGTTATCGTCGATTCGTACACCAAAATGGCCCGTTTTATCCCCTTCACAGGCATACCTTCTGCCCCAACCCTGGCTCGCTTGTTCTTTAGAACTATCTTCTGTCTCTTTGGTTTACCGCTGGTCATCATCTCAGACCGTGGATCGCAGTTCACGTCCTGTTTCTGGCGCGCGCTCACCAAACTCCTGGGTATAGATGCTCGCTTCTCTTCGGCCTATCACCCTGAGAGCGATGGGCAGACTGAGAGGGTGAATCAGGCTCTAGAGCAGTACTTGCGGTGCATGTCCCTTCAGTACCAAGACTCCTGGTCCAAACTGTTATACCTCGCCGAATTTGCGTATAACAACTCCCGTCATTCAACCACTGGTTTCTCCCCCTTTTATGCTCTGTATGGACAACATCCGCGCACCCTGCCGCTCCCTGATTTCCCCTCTGCCACTCCTGCTGCTAATGCCTGTGTGCGCGATCAGGCCAGTGTGCATGCCCAGACACTGGTCCATCTCCGTGAAGCCCAAGCGGTGATGAAGACTAAGGCTGACCGCAAGCGGGCGAAGGCTCCGGAGTATCAGGTGGGCGACCGGGTGTGGCTGTCGACCAGACATTTGCGGATCCCTGGGTGTCGCAAACTGCTGCCCCGTTTTGTGGGCCCTTACCGGATTACCAAGGTCTTGAATCCTGTGGCTCTCAAGCTCTCTGTTCCCCTTTCCTGGCGGATCCACCCGGTGTTCCACACCTCTCTCCTCAAGCCGTACCTTGCTCCCACTCGTGTCCTTGTCCCGCCTGCCCCTGTCTCTGTGTCTTCCCAGGACGTTTTTGAGGTTAGTGCTATCCTTGGTTCCCGTTACCATCGGGGTCGCCTTCAATATCTGGTGGACTGGCTGGGCTATGGTCCCGAGGATCGTTCCTGGGTTCCCTCCCGGGATGTCCGGGCTCCGCTTCTGGTATCGCGGTTTCATAGGGACAACCCTGCTAGCCCACGTGGTCGTGGGCCTTTGAGGGGGGATTCTGTCACACCGCTTCCCACTACGTCAAGGACACGCCCCTCTGCTTCTACCTCTATCCGCGCTCCCCGGCACACACGCTCAGATTCATGTACTTCATTTCCCACTCACGTTTCACACAACAGGGCACGGCAGGGCATGTTTGGCGAAGCTGGAGTTTATCGCCCTTCACGGCTGTGGCAAACCAAGTGGAGACTCCTTCACTCCAGGAACTCACATCCTTCGCGGAGACCGGCGCTGCCCGGCGCGTCACGGATCACGTGACCCTTAGTTGCCTAGCAACGCTACAACGCTTTCGGTTCACTTCTCACGTGATACTATCACGTGCGTCCCTTACAGGGATAAAAGGAGTTCGAAAACCGAAGGCGTTGCTTCACAGCTGTTTCAACTAGGATCACGTGACGCTCTCTCTTCGTTCAAGGACCTGTTCTATTCTGACCTATGCTTGCTCCACGGATTGTCTTTGCTTAACCCTTCACTGACTCTGGAACTTTGGATTGCCTATTGCCGACTTACGCTTGCTCCACGGATTGTCTTTGCTTAACCCTTCACTGACTCTGGAACTTTGGATTGCCTATTGCCGACTTACGCTTGTTACACGGATTGTCCTTGCTTAACCCCTTATTGGCTCTGGAACATTGAATCATCTGTTTTCTGACCTCGGACTGCCTGGAGTTCTCTACGGATCACGTGTTTCATTAGGACCTCGGTCCTACAATAGGTGGTCACCTGCTCTACCTTACAGCCTTGTCCAGCCACAGTCTGGAGGTTCACGCCTCTTTCAGCCTTGGGAAAGATACAAGTCCTCACAGGTATTCCAGTGTTTTGGTATTTGCATTTGGGAAGATTGTGTCCTGCTTTCCTACTTACCTAACCATTGTACCTTGCCTTACAGCGCTCAAGGGGTTCTTCCGGCTGTCCCGCGTCCTGGCTTGGGGACTTCCACCTGTGGCCTTAATAATCACGCTGACAGTATTTCTGGTGTTGTCAGGGTGTTTCTTGGGGACAGAGGGGTTGTTCATACTCTACACGACCAACGAACTTCGTAACATACCATCATCTAAAGCCTCTACAACGTCCGGAGGTCCAGTATGCCACAATTCAACCAAGGTACAAGCGATAATTGAATTAGACAATTCCATCGCATCTGCAGCCGACTCATCGGGAAATCTCTCACTTTCAGACCTAACAGTTCATTTGGACTACGAAGGAGTCTATTACTCCCCAGATGACATTGACCAAAACCGAGAGCCGACGGCAATTACAGCAGAAAACACAGCTACCCAGGAGAAACAGAAAAAAACATCTACAACTTTGATCACACTGAGAACTCAGAGCCCCAAAGACAATGTTTGTGAAGAAGTGGAAAGACCTCCACTGGACCCAGTAAAGAAAACACAACAAAATGAAAACCAAACTCCAGAAAAAATTGAAATCCAGGGACAAAGGCAGAGGACAATTAAGGAACAAAATATGGCCAAGCCGCGGACTGGGTTATTAACGGCTACTTTTACATATCAGACTTTCTCCTTATATGTAAAAATATACGCTCACAGAAGCGAGAGGTCTGTTGTCATCCCTTTCGGTGACTCAGAACCGTGGAGAATAGAGTTATTAACGGCTACGACACTTTCCCAAACACAAATTTTCAAGATGGGGTAATTGACGGCCGGGAAAAACTTTCTAATACTAAATAGAAAAACAATCCTCAAAATCTTAGCCAAAATACCAAAGCTGAAATCTTTAGATACGGCAGATTTGGTGTTGATCGAACCATATCACAGACACAAGAAGGCTAAAGCGTACCTCCATGTTACAAAGGCTGCAAGCACTGAGCTAAAACAAGACGTTATTCTCGCCTTGAACGAAATGGGTTTTGCCCTCGCGGAAATAACAACACCAGTGTTAGCGGACAAAAGCACACATCCCTCGAGTAGATCGACAGAAAAACAGACTGACCATCGAACGAACACAGAAGTCCAGATCATAAAGAAAAGAGGCGAGATGTATAAGGAGGACGGAGATAGCCAGCGAGGGAGATTCCAATCAAAATACTATGCAACGAATGAAAACGCAAATTACAAGAAACCAAAATATATAGAAAATATAAGAAAGAACGACAGATGGGAGAAAAATCCAAGAAATGGCTCTTCGAGCGATCAAAGCTCTGAGTGGTTCCACAACAAAAAAACGTGAACCTTCGGGTCCATGGAGATGGTTGAAAAAGGTGCTGAATCCAAATCCTCAAAAATAACAACGAAATGTCTCAGCGACGTCGACCTGCCACATAATTTCTGAACCTCTCCAAGAGCCTGAATCTAAGGAAACATCTATGTGTTCATGGAACACGAGAGGCCATGAACATTTGACCAAATAAGACGCATTTGACCTGGCGCAGTTTGACATTATTTGCCTCCAGGAGACCTGGTTGATGGAACAACCAATGATCGACGGATACGAAACTTGTATTTCTCCAGCGAGTAAGGGCATGTTTGGCAGACCATCATCAGGCCTCTTAACCGCAGTCAAACTTGGATCAGGCATTTCTATCAAAAAGAAAGTGACAGAAACCTATGGCATTTTGGCTCTACAAACAGAGTGGCTTCACCCAGAAAAGTCATCAGGAGGGAAAACAAAATCCAATCTAGCCATCATAAACGTCTATTGGAATCCGCAAAGAACAAACAATACCGACTTTTGTAGTGCCGTCGCGGACACCCTAGACAAATTTACCACCGAATTGGCCACTGACCACATTGTCATCTGCGGAGATTTAAACGCTAGGTGTGAGCAACCCCTGGCTAGGACCCATTCTTCGCCATCTCTAGAATGAGATGTACTATGGTTAGAGTTTATGGAGTCCAGAAATGTTCATAACGTGGCAATACTTCGAGGCCAACTTACAATGATTCCAACTTGGGAACGACTTGACACCTCATCAACGCTGGACTACATATTCATTTCACATTCTCTTCTATCGTCTGTAGATCTCTATGAAGTCTTCAGAACTAAAGCCAGTGACCATAATCTGCTGTCAATGACTTTCGAGTCAGTGAGCATTCCAAAAGAAACCTATCCATTTGACGTGGAGGTATCACGTAAGTCTTCGCGAATCCAACTCACTGCAATAAACATACAGGACATCTCCCAGAAATTTGCTGAGGAAGACTAATCCACTACGTCCTCGCAAATCAGACCAAACTATCTCCCATTCTTCGTGAAGTACAGGAAAAAGCAGAGAAACCAAATTCCATCTAATGAAAATAAGACCCACGAATACGATGCTCAACTGGATTTGAGAAGAAGAGAAGTCCGCAAACTGAGGCGCTTGGCCAGAGTCTCCGACAATATTGAACAAAAAGAAATTGCCATAGCTGCTGCTAAATCATACAGAGCATGGCTGAAACATCATATAGGGGCCATGTATCAGAATGATGCCGAACAAATGCTGAAAACCTTGACATCAAAAAACTTGAGAGATTTCTGGGTGCAGATTAAAAACAAAAGCAACGAGACAACCAATCAACTATCAAATGTAATATCGGAATCGACTTGGATAACCTTCTTCACAGCCCAATTTGCATCCTTGCCTGAAACTACTGGAAACTATACATCTCCCATGGCGACAACATGGGCTGATCTCGCAGATCAAGAAGAGATTTTGGCCACAATATTGAAACTGAAAACATCTAGGGCACCGGGACCGGATGGCCTAACTAACATGGACCTAAAGCAACATCCTCAAGAATGGTCCGTTTTAATAACCAACATTTTCAACCAATGCCAGGCAAAGAAACAAATCCCCAAAACATGGACGGAAGAGACAATCCAGCGAACTACCGACCTATTGCCCTTTTACACATCATGGGCAAGATCTTTGCAACTCTTCTCCTCACCAGATTTCACAGATGGGCAAGAACAGCTCCATGTCTAGATGAATTACAAACGGGCTTTGTTAAAAACGCAAGTACAAGTATCAACATCATGATACTAAACATCATAAAAGAAAATGTGAAGAATGGTGCACCAAGAGTATTCATAGCGTCCATAGACTTGACGCAAGCGTTTGATAAAATCAGTCGACGGACGCTATGGTCAAAACTATCAAAATGGAAATGCCCGGGAGAAATCCTAGAACCGGTAATTGCTCTCCATACGGACACAAAGTTGAGAGTTCGTCTCAATCGACAAGGCATGATGTCAGAACAATTTCCATGTGAACGTGGCGTGAAGCAGGGGTATCCACTTGCCCCGGCCCTGTCATTGCCTTTCTGGGCGACTTTCAATATACCCAACCGGCGGTAAGAGCTTTCCCACCAAAAGTAAGAAATACTCTAATATCGAGACTACTCTATGCGGACGACCTGATCCTTATGGATCAGACCCAAATAGGGCTCCAGCACGAACTCAACAACCTGGCCAAGTACATAGATGAAAATGATCTGGAAATAAATACCACCAAATCCAAAATCCTAATCATGGGGAAAAATCGATCGACCGCAAACAACAATGGACGCTGGTTTTTGAACAACAAGAAGATTGAAACTGTCACCAGCATAAAATACTTGGGAATAATGTTCGATGCTACTCGCTCAGAAAAAGCTATCCATCCGGCCTTGTGGTTAAAAATAAAAACACTAACCACCCAGACTAAACTTGCAGACCGGAAATATGGAAAATTTTCCTTACTACCAGCAATACAATTCTACAAGCAAAAGGTGGTACCTTCGATAATTTATGCAATGGACGCGGCCCTGAACATTCAAGACACGATATGGTCAAAACTGGAAGGTTTCTTGTGGAAAACAGTATTGGGCCTCCCAAAATCAACATCAATTTCAGCCTTCGGACACGAATTGGGCCTCCTATCGCTGAAAGCGTCTGTTAAACAAAGTCAGTTAAGACTACTACGGAAAATCATCTCACCAGATGCTTTACCATTATTTAAAGCAATTCAGAAGGAACTTATTCAAGGACATTGCATCGCCCTGAAAAAAGAGCAAGAACTACAAAACAACCTGGCAGACTTAGCCTGCACTCCAGAGAACTTAATGCAAAATCCTGACAAGATAAAGAGAAAAATAGCTCATGAGGACTGGATACAAACATTTGAGGCAACAATGGCAAACAAGCTACTTGCTCACCTACCACCGACAACAAATAAGCTTACGATACCTCTGAACTATTGTATAAAGTTCCCTGACAAAAGACTACAGAAAACATTCATGAAAATGAGATTTAACTTAATGCTAACTCAGGAAATCAAAGCCATTCGGACAAAATCATTCTCCAAAACATGCAGATTATGCCCAGAAACGCAAGAGGTGGAAACTGTAAGACACTGTAACGCTCACCTGACTCCCACGGGGGCGCTGGCCTGGTTCGCGCTGCTGTGACCTCGTCTAAGGTGATGCGCAGGGTTCGGAAGACGGACTGGACCGGGCCCCAGATCTGGCTTGTCTGACTCGCAGAAGTATCCTTCTTAGGGTCTGGAAGGACGAGCTCTCCATCCTGCTTCTGATGCAGGGGCGCGTTGGTATCCAGTTACGTCACTGGATTTTCGGATGGGTGAGAACCAAACTTGCTTGGCTTCCAGGTAAGTTTTTCTATAAGTGGTTCCCCTTGTGTCCATGCATTAATGTTCTAATGCTAGTGTCTTTTTCCCCATAGGGGCCGGGGTACGGAATGCCGGGGAACAGGCACCGACCCGAGGTGAGCGCTGAAATCCTTGTGGAAATCAGGTAAGTCTTTAATGAGTGTTTTGGTAATGTCTTTTCATTCACTCATTAACGCTGATGTCTTTTTCCCCTTAGGGGCCGGGGTCCGAAAATGCCTGGATGCGGCGCGGACCCGAAATGAAAAGGGAATGACCCAACAGGTAAGTCTTGACATGGAGTTTTACTTTCCTTTACCCTTCTTTCTCTCACCTTTGTTCTTGTTTTTTTCTCCCTAGGCGCGGGGGCGCGACTGCGAATCCGGATGGTCGCTGCTGAACATGGAGGCGCCCTGTAAAGGTGAGTAGAATGCGCGCTGCAGCGATCTATGCGATGTGCTTTTAAAAATAAATGTCTTCCTTTTCAGGATTGTCGGCGAAATGTCTCTGGGATGCAGATTTAGCAGGTGAGGCCTTTTCCTTCTTCTGTTCTCTTGTTCCCTTCCTTTGCAGGTGATTCAGGATGCTGGCAGGTGTGGCAGAAGTCAAGATGCAGGAGCAGACACAGTGAGCGTCCAGCTGCTAGATGCAGAACAACGCGAAGCACGTGTGGCTGATCGGGTGTGGTTTAAATAGCCTTGGAAGAAGTTCCTAGAATGTGTCCTTCCTCCAATCAGGTATGTATCCTTCCCCGACCACGCCCGGGTGGTAAATGGGTCCCACAGGGAAAGTTGTTCCTTTCAGGCCTCAAGGAGGCCGGGGTTCTGCAGCATGGTCTGCATCAGGTAAGTGCACCCAAACACTTTCATAATGAGCCTGGCGCCTATGGCGCCAGGACTGATGTTTTCTATGAGCCTGGCGCCATAGGCGCCAGGACGCTGTCCAAAGGGCCCCTATAAGGGGTTGCTGGGACCTTCCTCGGGGACTTGATGTCCGCTTTCGGGGACGCAGGGCCTGAGCCGGCTCCCCGGGAGCGGGCATCGTGACAGACACTTACTTCTGAATTGCGTAAAAACAGCACATCTGCGAGAAGTGTTTCTGTTACCTTTAATGTACGATGTGATGCTTCGAGAGGAAGACACATGGTGGTGTCGCCTGGTCGCAGGTGAAAAGACTAAATGGTCTACTGCGGCGGTAAAGATGCTGGAGGCTGCACTTAAACTAGCAACAGAAAGTGATAGTTTACTCAGTATCAATTAACAAAGCTCTACCATTCTGTCTGGTTTTTCTTTGTTTTATTGTGTCTTCCGCATTTCGATTCTATTTTTCCACGTGCAACATTGTTCTTTTTCACTTGTGAGATGTGAGACGTGATTTCTTGTAAAAATCAAATTTTGTTTTGATTACAGACAAGTAAATAAAAAAATAATAACACCAAATCAATGCTCAACGCTCGTCAATCTTCTAAACCTCCTCCTTTACATACACTAACAATACAGTGCAGACCTGATTTAAACCAGAGATATGATCTCAACAGGACCTCTGTTTTGAACATTCTAACTGATGTGTTCTCTTTGAAGGATATATCAACCACAGATATAGACTGGGTTGATTTTCTACATGAAAATGATTTAACGAGCGCTAGATTATGGATTTGATCGGGGGCTATTCTAAACCTTATATGGCAGGCCAAGTATGACATCTATAGTTTGGGATTCACACTGACCTATGAATCTTATGAAAATTACAGCATCATGGTGGACAGGGTCACACCAACTGGAGTGATTCAAATAGGTAACAAAAGATTACTCCTATTCTTCACTATCTCTACCATCAGGGGATGTATAGATAAATATTCTCATAAACAAAGAGATAGAAACACAAACATAAATGACAAAAATGTAGGTATCACACTGGGAATCAAAAAACACCTCTATTAATGATGTACCGGTACTAATATCTTTGAAAAAATAGATAAAGTACAATCAAAATATCCAAAAATATATAATTTATTGTAAACAGCAAATGAGCAAGACCCTAACCTAACAATATTGGATCATATAAAATACAATACATTGGTATTACTAAATTTTCATAAGAATCACAGTTTTTAGACAAATACATGGACACAAATATAGCAGCAAATCAAAATATCATAAAACGAATGTGTCACAACCAACATATCTATTCCCGACATGTAACATGTTTCAGTTCTTGGTGCCTTTATGTGGCTGAACTTTCTTCAGGGGAAAACACTTCATTTCCTTTTTAAAATTCTTTCAATACTGTGCAGTAGGGGTCCTAAAGACATCCACCAACGGATGTTAGTCAAAAGAGCTGAAAGATAAAAAAGGCAAAAAAGCCTTTTAATTCCCAGTCATACCAAACAAAGTTAGAATTACACTCTTACCCTCAATAGTCAGACAAAAGCCCAAACCGTGAGAGAAGATACAACCATCAATCACCATGACAGATTCTTCAAGAGTCTAACAGGTCACCCTCGAAGTGAAAAGTAATTTAAATAATTACTAAGAAGAGTCTGTAAATGGCACTTCTAGGGGATATAATTATTTATGCCCGGGGACCATAAGTGGCTTGGGGGTGACGGCCATGTGGTGATCTTTTTCGTCTCTGCGCCCTCATCCCATATATCCCAGATAGTTGCCAATATCGGATGCGCCTTTGATCTAGCCCGTATTCTCTTTCTTGGGGCCCACAACCACTCTGAGACCGTTGCCGGCTGGAAGTAATGATTATCCATTGCAATCCATTGTGGTTCGCTCTGGTTTCGTAAATGAGGGATTAGCACTCGTAACTGGGCTGCCTTGTAATATTGTTTGAGGTCTGGGAGGCCTACCCCGCCCTTTTCCTTGGGTAGTGTCAAAGTGTTATATGCTATCCTTGCTTTCTTCCCTTGCCACAGGAATTGTAGGATTGCCCTCTTAACCTCTAGAAAGTAGCTCTCTGGAATGTGGATGGGTAGCATTTGAAAGGGGTATAGGAATCTGGGGAGATGGACCATTTTTTTTGCGTTAAGGCGCCCCAACCAGGATATTGTTAATTTGTTCCATCTAACGAGGTCCGCATGGAAGTTTTCAAGGAGTTTAGGGAAGTTGGCTTTGTATAGGGCTTCTATGCTCTTTGTAATTTGTATCCCTAGATATTAAACTCATTGTGCTCGATGCATAAGGCAAGAGGGGAATATTTGATTTAATTTTCCACGTCGGACCCTTTCAGAGGGAACAGAATTGATTTGGCGCGATTGATCTTAAAACCGGAAATGCACCCATATTCTTCTAGGAGAAGCATGGCTCTGGGGACGGACGTCTCCGGGCTGTTCAGATGCAGGAGTATGTCGTCAGCATAAAGTGCCACTTTATACTCTGCCTGTCCTAAATGGATTCCCTCTATCTGTGTGTCGTCTCTCATCATTTGTGCGAGTGGTTCAAGCGAGAGGGCAAACAGAATAGCTGACAGTGGGCATCCCTGCCTGGTACCTCGCTTTAGTTCAAACCACCTGGAATATTCTCCGTTGATGGATACCGAGGCTCTAGGTGCTGTATATACTGCCTGGATTCCCCTTCTAAACCTGGGTCCTATACCATTCTTGCGCAGGAGGCACATTGGAAAGTCCCAGTTGACCCTGTCAAAAGCCTTTTCTGCATCAATGGATGGCAAGGTTGGGTCTCCCACCATGTTTGCAGAGGCATGTATTAGGTGTAATGTCTAGCGCATAGTGTCGGCTCCTTGCCGGCCTAGTATGAAGCCTACTTGATTGGGGTGAACAAGATGGGGCATATGTGATTCAATTCTGGCAGCAAGGACTCGCGTATAGATTTTTGCGTCTACATTTAACAAAGATATGGGGCGATAAGATCCAAATTTTTTGGGGTCCTTTCCCTCCTTCGGGATCACCGTGATAAGGGCCCTAGCGAAGGAGTCAGGTGGTTTGCCTGTTTCCAGGATTTCGTTAAATAGCTCGACCAAGAAAGGGGTAAGTTGGGCGCTAAATGACTTGTAAAAACCAGCCGTATATCCATCCTCAGCTGGGGATTTACCTAGGGTCAATCTTTTTATCGCATTTTGTATTTCTTCCCCCGTTATGGGGGTTTCCAGGCAGGCTGACTCTGCGGGGGTTATTTTGGGCATTGCTATGTTAATGTCTAAATATGACTCAATGTCGTGCGAGTTCGGGACTGTCTCCGGGGTGTACAGGGCTTCATAGAAGTCTGCGAATGCTTCAGGGATAGTAGTTTTGCTAACATCCATGTCGGGCCCCCCGTCCACAATCTCTCGGACCCTGCGTTCTGCCCTTTGTTCTCTCAGTCTGGCCGCTAATAATGCATCCGCTTTATCCCCTTTCTCATAGAACCTTTGCTTTAATAGCAGAAGTTTGCGGGTGATTTGATCATGTTCTAGAAGGCGGAGTTCCTCTCTTTTCTTCCTTGCTTCATCTATCCTGCCCTGGTCTGGGGGGTCCCCCTCTTTCGCCTCTTTATCAAGCCGGTGGATTTCCTCTCTAATTCTGTATTCAATCAATGTTCTCTCTCTTTTTTTCCGAGCGCCCTCTCTTATAAGGATACCTCTCCAAGTTGCTTTCCCCGCATCCCAAACACCTTGCTTGGAGACCTCACCTGTGTTATTAATTCTAAAGTATTCAGCAATTTCAGTTTCCAACTCCGTCTGGAAGACAGGGTCTTTCCACAGGGTTTCGTTACACCTCCATTTTCCATTTTTACGCGGGAGATGCTCCCAATGGATATCAACGGTAACCAAATCATGGTCAGACTATGTGATTGGGGTAATCTCTGAGTGTGTAGAGTGATTGTGGACTTCCTTGGTGAGGTAAATGTAATCAATGCGAGTAAAGGTATTGTGTGGGGGTGAAAATAACGTATAGGCTTTCTCACTGGGGTGCATTTGTCTCCATATATCAACCATACCATACAGATTCATCATTTCGGCAAAACTAGTGTTTGGCTGGCTGTTAGTGTCTTGTGGTGTGGGATTCGTAATTTTGCTGTCTAGTGTCGGGTCGGCCCATATGTTGAAATCCCCTCCCACAATGACATGTCCAGAGGATTCTAACATGATTTTTGGGATTGTTTTAGTGAGAAATCTCATCTGGTTCACATTAGGGGCATAAAGTGTGGCAATTGTGATGGGCACGTTTCCAATGGTTCCTGTCACTAGTAAAGCGCGACCCTCCATGTCTGACCAGGTCTTGGCAATATTGAAATTGATTCCTTTCCTAATGAGAATTCCCACACCCCCCTTCTTCAATGGGCCTGAGCCCCAGAATTCTATTCCACTTCGTGTCCCCAGTACGGGCCTCTCATCACCTTTCATGTACTTGGTCTCCTGCAAGAGGAGGAAGTCAATTTTTGTGCAACGAAATTCCCTATAGACCAGTGATCTCTTGGTCGGTGCCTCTACGATATTTTCTCGAAGCTTTCACCCTTTTACACCTTGGGCCTTGGGTATGCCATGCCTTCCCCTCTATTGCAGATTCCTGTCGATCTTCTCCATGGTCCTATGTTCCAAGCAAATCCGATATACATGTTTTAATATCGTTTTCTGAGTTCTGTCTGATCCTTGTCCCTTCGTGTTCAAAGGAGAGGGAGAAGGGGTATCCCCATCTGTATCGGGTATGTCGTTCTTTCAGCCACTTTGCAAGGGGTCTACACATTTTCCTGAGAGCTAAGGTCAGGGAGGAGAGATCCTGATAGATTGTTATTTCGGCTCCCCCTAGGGTGATGGTGTCCCCACTCCTCGCTTTCTCAAGAACTCTGGTCTTATCTTGGTAGCGGTGGAACCGCGCAAGTACTGACCTCGGGCCCCCAGGCGGCCCACCTGCTCTATGGATGCGTTCCGTTTTGGGCTCATCAATGTCGTCATCTGTTACGAGAAGTTTGATAATATTGTGAAGCGTTGTATTAAGGTCAGCCTCAGTCTCCCCCTCCTGCTCTGGGATTCCGAAAATGCGAAGGTTATTCCTTCTCTCTCGATTTTCCAAATCATCCATCTTAAGCTTGATTTCCTCTTCTCTCTCCTCTAGACTCGTTATTCTGTGAGCCAGTTGCGTTTCTAAAGTGTCTATTGAGGCTTGCTTGTTTTCCACTCCTTCAACCCTGTCTTCTATTTTATCCAGCCGTTGTGTGAGCTTGTCAATTTTGCCGCCAATACTGGCACTCATATTTTTTATTTCAGTCAGTAGCGCCGCTTTGTCCCCTTTGGTGGCGGCAGTTTCGGCACCCAGAGTCGATGTGGAAGCCATCCTGGGGTCGGTAGGGTGGGAAGCAGTTGGGTTGTAAACATAGGTGGCTAGTTTCTGTTTCGCATTCATACACCTCGTTCAAGGCGCCCGATGCCGCTTCTCAAGTTTAGGTGCTACGATCACCAGGAGAGTATTTGAGGAGGCACACGCCCCAGGTTTGGGGGCCCAACCCTCAGTCCTGGCGAGGTTGTTCGCCTCTTGTTGTCCGCTCTGAGATCTTTACTTTCGTTCAATGCCTCACCTCTTTCAATTCCAATTAATAGGCAAGGTTCACAGAGTGCCTACGGCTTATCTTATGCGTTTTCGCTTGCAAGGCCTCCGTTAAAGTATAATATTTTTTATGTTGGCTGGGGGTACTTGCAAAATCCCCCCTTCCCAGACGCGGGGGTGCGGTCACTCTGCCCTCGCAACCGCTCTAATAGTATTGTTCTCGCCTGGGGTCTAATGCTGATTCTCACGATGGGTCCGGTTGGACGTGGCTGACTCTCCGTGCGGAGCGTCGGTTGTGTTTAAGCGGCGCTGCTATGGGCTGCGATAAGGCTGAGAGGGCCCGGGCTTCGTAGTGTTGCAGTCCGGGGGTGGATTCGACTCACCGCATAGAGGTGCCGTGTTGTGTTTGATATTGGTTGTTTGTGATCGCCTTTTCAAGTCAGTAGTGATGGTTCCGATCGATGTTCCTGCTCCACGACGCTTTCCAGCTTCCCTCCAGCTTCCTCTCCTCGTACAAGTTGCCAGTCGCCTCCGTAGCCTTCTGGAGTTCATGTGCGTTGCGCAGTTAAGCCGGCGATCGGGACCTTCGACGTTTCTCCACCAATACTTGCACGATTTTCGCCAGATTTATTTTCATGTCATGGTAGACATCCTCTCCCACACCATTCCGTCGAGTGTACTTAAGGGGGGGGTCTCAATTGGGGGCTCAATCCACTTTTCTGGGACCTCGGGACGGAGCTCACACGAAGGAGTTGTTCATCCGTGCGCCCCCTGGTGGCCAACCCCATGTAAAAAGTATTTGTTTATTGAAAAGTTGACATTCAACTAAATCAATAAATAACAAATAAATTAAAAATAAATAAAAATAAAAGAGGTAGGATTTTGTCCACTGTGGTGTTCTTTTTGTTCCTGGTGAAGAATGGCGGAGCTATAGGGTTAGCTTTGGCCAAAGGGCTGTTAGCTGCTAAGGTGAAGGACAGCAAGTAGTGATCTTTCCATGGTTGGGGTGAGATGGATGTGATTGTGGTTTCACAATTTAGGTCGGCTACCCAGTCTAGAGTTATGCCTTTGACATGGGAGGGCTGAGTCACTCTTTGGGTGAATCCAAGTTCAGAAAGCACACTGGACACTGCTAGAGAGAGATTGTTGGTCATATGGGTCGTTAAAGCCAAGGTTGAAATCTCCTAGCAGTAGTATTTGAGAGGACTCTTCAGTGTTATCGGATAGTATTATGGAGATATCCTCTTTCGAAACGAGCCAGTGTGTCCAGGCGGTCTGGACAGTAGATGGATTGTTAGTGTACATGAGTTAGAGATGAGTAATTAAGCTGTGAGGAGTTCACAGGATTTAACTGCTGGCGCTGTGGTTATTCTTATATTTAGGTTAGATTTAACCATGACGGCATGCCTCCGCCTCTAACGTCAACTCTCTCTGCTCTGATAATGTTGTAATTGTCAGGTACTGCTAGTAGAAGGGCAGGGCTTGCAGCTGCATGTAACCAGGACTCAGTAATTGCGAGGAAGTCAAGGCTATTTGCATTCTCAGATGCGTAAGCCACCAGTGATCTGGCGTTAATTAGAGCGCCATTAATGTTAGGTGTGTTGATGGTTGCCTGAAGGACAGAAGGTCTGCATATTTTTACTTTTTTATTCCAGGTATTGTTGATTTTGGGACTCTGCATGAGGGAGGAATAGGAATTGTTAGTTTTGGAGTTGGTTTTGGAATATGGCTTGTTCCTTTTATTCAAGTGACTTATATTGGCTAGAGTATTGATCGGGGGCTCAAAGATTTGTGGAAGTCTGGCACAGTCTCTGTTGGATTCAAAGGTGGTGAGGTTGGACATGTGGTCGTAGGAGACGGGCTGGTGAAGGCGTTAGAGTGTTCAATATGTCGAGCATTGGATTCTAGGCGCAGCTTGGGTAAGAAGCTGGTCGGAACGATGGCCGATGATTGTTGGGTTAGCGGGTGCAGGAAAGGGGTTGGTTTAATCCGTAGTATAGGAAGCATTTTGTTAGCCATGGTCAGAGGCAGTTGGCCTCTGCTGTAGGAGCCAGTGACTGAGGCCTGTTGGTGTGCGGGTAGAATCGTGCACAATAATGTTAGCAATAGGTATGTGGTGGCGTACATGGTTCAGATGGAGTGCCAATGGTGGGCTTGGGAGTGGAAGCAGGAGGTGGGGGCATTCAGTAATAAAGGAGATCACATAGTCAGTTGAAAGGGAGATATTGTGCAGAAGTCTAAGGGAAGGAAACAGGTCAGATAGTAGGTTGAAAGGGAGATTGTGCAGAAGTGTAAGGGAAGGAAACCGGTTTTGACACAGGACAGCAGGGTATGAAATTAAGATTGGGTAAGCAGGATCTAAAAGCAGCTCCTGGGTATCTAACATTAACCAGTGACCAGGAGCTACCACTGGGGAAGGAGTAGCTGTACATTAAAGGTCATATAGATGGCCTTTAATGTATATTAATGGATTGTCCCAAACACACAGAGTTGTATTTACATAGTTGTGTTTGTTCAGCATTGGTTGGCCTGGTGAGCCAAAAGTAGCTCCTGGTGGCTGTTGGTTTCCAGCTAACCAGGCTCCTCTATGCTACACACAGGATCTAAATAGCTCCCAGCTCCCCTCAATTTCGAACTCTGGCACAGTGGACCTTTGGTTACAGACACTCTGACATATCCTTAGTATTAAGTTGAGGCAGGGAACCCCCTCTTACTAATGGGGCCAGGTAGGGATTTTCCTTAATTTTTCTCACAATTAAAAGTCTTTAGCAACAATCATGCCAACTGTGTGTCAGTCTCCTCATTACACCACATAAACAGTTTTACACTATCTGCACCCCCTGCCAGCAGAGCTTAGCAGAGGATATTCCAAGGCCCACCCACCAGCCGCTACCTATCATTGAGGCCCCTTTCTAGCAGAAAGGCATGGACGTTGTGTGTCCTCTGGAGCCCTCAAAGGAATACCAATTCTTGTCAAACACAAAGACTGCGCCAAAGAAGATACTGAAGGCTATTATTCTTCATGAGAAAAAGAGCATATCCCTTTAATGAAAACTGGGACGACTGGACTGAGAAGAAAACGCTTGTATAAGAAAGGAGAACAAGTATGGAAAGAGAGAGAGTAGTACTTGTCCATGCAGGCGAAGTACCTGGCTGATGTAAACCTGGGAAGAGGCAGAGCCATTGTGGGACACAGAACTTCTGAAATCCAAACATGCTGTCGGGCAAGTGAATGAAAGCTGAACTGTCAGCGTACTGCAGTGCTGGAGAGAAGGAGAATCGATGGCCCTGCAAGAGCCAGGGTGGATGGCAGACCCGTGGAACAGAGCCAAGACCATTGGAGGGATGCTGCTGCAGGCGACGCCGCTCCCTGGTGAAAGATTGAAGCAAACAGAAGTGTAAGGACTGCCGGTGGCAGACACTGAGAACGCCGGCTTGCAACAAACCATTTCCGAAGAAGAGTGAAGGTAATGAGGGACTGGGGGGCACGGGACGAAGAAAGAAGAAAGTAACAATGAACAAATAATTCGTACCAGTACAAAAGCAGAGATACAATATGTGAACAGTGTTCAAATAAGTGCGATATCCGTACCACTGAAATTCAAGAAACAGAATATTAAGAGTTTGTGACGACCCGGACATGGTTTACAATGACCAACCACCCAGGGAGAGCAAGAGAGAGATAGAACACAAGCAGGAGGCAACTACCCCAGACAACATACTAGAAGAGTGGTGGGGACCGCCAACCCAGAACCCAGAAATCACCTTACATCAGAACACGGCTGGTCCTTTATCAGAAGAGTGGCTTGGCCAGCATGTGGTGCGGCCTTGTTCCGCTGTCCCCAGGGAGGGGGAAATGTGCGGGCATGGAGAGCCGCGACTCGAGCATCATAAAAACGAACAGCCGCCAGCAGAGCAATTAGCGGCTTCGCGGCTGCTCGAACAAAAGTGCAGATGTGAGTTACCCAACCCCGCTAAAGAAGGGACAGACCACCGCTTTCGGTTGGCGAGGGACCATAGGATGGTCACCGCCACTCCCGAAAACCAGAGGGTTGAGGTGACTCGGGGTAGTGGCGGATCCGCGAGCCAGCCGCCAAACACATGGAGTTAAACTTACGGCCGAGTGGGAAAGAGACAAATGCGGAGCGATGACAGTGCACGCATGTCGAAAGGCATAATACAAAAACTCCATTACCCCGACAGGCTTCCCCAAGAGTCCCCGACCCTTCATCCTTCCCTGCTTTGTACTTACCTGGGCAAGGAGAGGTGATACTGCAAAAAGCAGGCGTTAAATTCCCCAACCCGCAAAGGGACCTCGTAGTAAGGCGGTAACCCTTACCGCCATCCGTGTAATGAGGCCCTAGGATTTATTTTCATCAAAACCGCGTGGTGGTCTCCTTGTCACAGAGTTAAATGCATACATAGCCTATACCAGCAAATAAGTTGTACAAAGTAACCCCATTCATAAGGTGAGATGTAAACTCTCTACTGTGAGAAAAGAACTGTTGGAATTGATAAAGATAACTGCCTAAGAAAAGAACTTGTAACCAGGGAACCAGTGCTGGGAGCACGAAGCAGGAGAAGGGAGTCATTCTGCTGCCTTTATTTTATTAAGATACGTGATAGGGTCAGATAGTATTATTTTGCACGGTAGACAGATTGTTTTTGGACACTGACAAACAGACAACTGACTAGCACCTTACTTATTATATAGGTAGGGAACACCCTATAGCAATAGCGATAGCTAGACCTTTCTGACTTTTATTCAATAAAATGTGCCTAAAATGTCCTTAAAGAGTCTGCATCCTTCTTCTGACCCATCACACAGCCCAGGCTGTTGGTTTGGTTCATCGGGTTAACCAAACCCTTAAGTGGATCCTAAGGAAATGTGTTACTGAAGACGGGAAGAACTGGAACAATCACATTCTGTGGGCCATCTTTGCTCTGAGGAAGACACTGCAGACATCTACCAGATTTTCTTCCTTTGAACTGGTCTACAAAGGAAACTCTAGAAATGTGCTGGATATCATAAGGGAATAGTGGGAAGGGCCCAGAAGCTAACAGACCAGCAACCACTCCTTGGTACAGAACACCAGGGAATATATGGAGAAGGTCTGAGCTCTGGTCAAGCAGCACCTTAAAGCAGTACAGACATATCAAGAGAAAGCCGAGTTTCTTTCCTTTCAAGTCGGGTCAGAGTCGTGGCCCTTCTACCCACAGTGCAGAATAAGATGCTTGCCAGATGGCCCGAAGTATATATCATAACAAAGGTGGTGTCCCCACACTACCTGCACGGTCCAACAGGCCGACCGAAGGATGCTCTCCCAGCTCCATCATATTGATAAATTGATGGCATGGTGAGAAAATAGTAACCGAGAACTTTTGGTTCTGTATGACAATAACATGTGGGAGACTCCTCTATTAACCCATGTTCATGGAGTGACTATACTACAAGGTCTCCCCAGCACCAACCACAAATAAATAGCTAGGTTGCTGAGAAGATAACCAGATGTGTTCTCAGCAAAACCATGTGTGACAGGGATTATGCATAAGATCCAAACACTGCCAAGGAGAGTCATAAGGCTAATGCCATACCGGCTGACAGAAGCACAAAAAAAGATTGTCTGAAAAAATTAAACCAAATATTGGATCTCAGTGTAATAGAATCCCTACAGTGAATGGTCTATTCCGATAATTCTGGTGTCAAAGACTGAGAATAGTTAGAGCTCTGTATAGACTAGGAAGCTAAATGAGATCTCAAAATGTGGTGCCTATCCACAAACTTGTGGAGACCATGGGGAAGGTGAAATCTATTTCCACACTAGACATTACCAGAGGGTTTTGGCAGGTGCCCCTAGATGAAGATACAGAAAGTAAGATGGTCTTTTCAACACCTGAAGGCCTATTTCATTTTGCAGTCCTTCCATTTAGCCTTCATGGGGCATCTGCCACCTCTTCCTAACACCTTGCTGATGTTTTGTGGAAGCCCACCTGGACTATATCATCATTAATAGTGTCTCCTGGAGGATCACTTGACACAACTGACCAGAGTCTATGATTAACCGAGTAAGGCTGGCTTCACAGCCAATCCAGCAAATTGCAACTTGGTCACATCCTCTGTTAAATATCTAGGTTTCAAACGTCAAGTGGCAATGCCCTTCCTAAAACCAATTAAATTGAAGCTATCAAAAAGGTCCCAAGACCCACCACCAACATTTTGCAGAGTGAGCAAGATGCTGATTAAGATTAGGAGTTAGTCTGTGTGAGAGGAGAGTAAGAGGAGGGGAAAATATTGAGGAGGAGTGCAAGGTGAAGTAAAACAAGAAAGGGTGAACAGAGAAGAGGAGTGAACAAGGTTGGAAGTGATATGATTAGGAAGATTGGGAAGAGTAACAAGAGAATATTGGCAGGCTTAAGGAGTAGGAGGAAGAATTTTTGACAACCAGTGAAGTGGGGCAGGGGGATAAGACAGAAGTGAGAGAAAACGGGGATACAGAAAATGACCATGATCGGGCCATCCCCGTTAGGTCACTTAGCGATTCCCAGAGGGTGTTGAAGAGGTATAGCCACGGCCTTTGGACCTCCTTACGGGTAGGGAAAGAATAGACAGTAGGGCAGAACGGTCTGTAGTGGGAAAACAGCAAACACCCTCTGCCGATAGATGAACTTGAGTTAGAGAAGTGGGAGACTATAAGGGCAAGGCTTAGACTTGAGAAACCCCACCCTGGTGCACATGTAAGAATACAACCAAAAAACTACTATCTTGGTCTGAGAGAGTTATTGACGACTTGTCGCAACCAAGACACAGCGATTTAATATGGTTCAATGAGGAACCAAACTGTAATAGTGGAGCTGGGCATGTATCACCCCACTCCAATGGGCCTAATTGCTGCCCAGAAACTCTGTCACTGTGCCTACTGCATGCCACCAGAACTGTTGATGTATGTAGTCTGCTCTGTGAGGAGCATCGGCAATCTCTTTCTTTGGTCCTAGTCAAGAGGGAATTGCAATCACTGTCTACATCCACTCATTTCTGGGATTTCATAGCACCCCACAAACCCAGCTCCACCTGCTAGGGTTACAGAAAGCAGTGTTCATGTTTAAATCCCCACTACTTTGGTTTGGCTAATTTTGTAATATGTGGTGATCATGCATGCAAACCTATTACATCAGTCTATGCTCCATACAAACCGCTGTTCACTTTTCATGCCTTAACAACCCCTTCTGTAATGGTACAGTATTGTATTTCAACTGGTGCATAGTGTGGTTCAAAAAGTTATAGCTCCACTATATGTGACAGAGCCAGGGTCATGTCTCTGTCAGGGAGACAGGGGGGGCTTCTCTACCTCGGGCAAGAGGCTCACTAAGACCGAAGCTAGAGCCAGCCCTGCCTCAGAAATGGTATTTGGAGGGTCCCCAAAATATTTTCCCCATGTTATGAAAATGTTAACCGATACCCTCCTTATCTCCCAATACAGTTGCTGGCCACCGTTTTCTCTTTTCCTTTCAGGACTCCATCTCCCACAATGCAGCCAATGGCAGGTGACGTCACAGGAGTAGCTGAAAGGGGGTCAAGAGACCAGGCAAAAGACAGACTGCAGAGCGGAGTGTTGGATAGTTGATGGCATAGTTAAAAAAAAAAAAAGGTGAGGTATTTGGGAGAGAGTGGTATCAGTGGTGTATAGTGAGAGTGTATAGTGTAGTGTATTGCGGGAAGTGGTAAAGTAGGGTGCATAGAAAGTGTGAGATAGATAATGTGAGAGGTAGGGGAGTGGGGTAGTAGTAGTTAGTGGGAGAAGGGAGTGAATGTTTGGTGAGACTGAGGCTAGAAGAGGGGTGTAGGAGTGGATTTTAAGGATAGTGGCGTAAGGAGTCGGTGAGCGTTGTACTAAGAGTGAGTGTACTGGAAGGTTGATCAGGGTACCATAGCCCTGAGTTTGGTGGAGGGTAGAGTAGTAGTACTGGGAGGAGATTAGTAGGGGTTGAGAGGAGAAGAATCGTGGAGTTGGAGTAGTGGTAGATGGAAGGAGAAGTATTAAGGGGAGAAGTAACATCAAAGAGTAGAGCAAGGTCTAGTAGTGGGGAAGTCGCTGGAGGGAAGTGTGGATAGGGTAGAGTAGTGGTTGTAGAGGGGAAAGTGGTAAGAAAAGAAAGTAGTAGCATTGGAAGACTGGGTAGGCATAAGGAGAGAGTGAAACATCAGAGAGACAGAAGACGTGTGAAGGCGAGACGGTAGATGGAGTTGGACAGAGGAGGGCAGGGAAAGGAGCAGAGTAGTAGAGCGACATAGAGGACTGGAAGATCAAATGACAAACACACCACCATACTCTTACGTTCCGTTCCCTTTCCTACATACTGCATGGGCGCCCTTCCTAGGGACGGGAGACAGAACCTTTTTCACCAGAAAAAACCTTCATCCCCTTTAAATTTAGAGGCGCGTGGGGGTGCGGCCCTGAAGCATGCGCTGCTCTGACTCTGCCCTCCGGTACCACACCTCAGTCCCCTTTTCCTCGTCAACGTGAACGGGTCGAATTCACCAGCGCTCCTGGGTTTGGCTTTGGCCATGTAATTCCACATGCGGATACTTTTTCTCTTCTGTCTTTTTTGTCTTTTTATCATTCAGGTACTCGGTCAGGTACTCGGTCCTCAGGTGTCACGCTCCTCCCCGGCGCATGTCGACTTCTACAGGGTTCAGCAGGTGACCATCCTGGGACGGGCTCTTTCCAACTAAAGACCCCCACGCCCTGTGCCTACGTTGCCTTGGTCCAGACCACGGCTGGCAAGTTTGTACCGCATGCAACATGCTCTCCTCGAGGTCTCTGAAGAACAGGCTAGCCAGGTGGAAGGAGCTCTTCCAGAGATCGCCTCCAAAGGACCAAAAGGACTTCGTCTATCATTGATCCAAGGCCAAGGTTTACAGTGCATCCCGCAAAGGATACTCCTTCCCAAGGGGTCACCCGCGCGGGAGGGACCGCTCAGGTCCTCATACCAGCACGTGTACTGAGGCTACATCAGCTACAGAGGGGTTTGTGGATCCTCCCGGTAACAGTGCTGAGGGACCAGAAGGTCCTTTTACCGGGTCTTCACCCGAGGGGCAATGCCCTAATACCGGCTCTTGTCCAAGGGGGCGCCTTTACGCAGCACTACCGGCAGTTTAGCCGAGGGCAATATGCCTTCCAGGTCTAGGCCTGAGGTGCGGGATAGGTCTTAGATTCCAACACCAAGCCTCTTGGACGGGGCTGGGTACGAGGAGCCAGGCGCCTTGGCTTTGGCACGTGGCACGCTGCTCAACAAAATGGCCACCGAGCCAAACAAAATGGCAGCTCGCCCGATACCCGCTCCGGCAGATTGGGTGGAGTAACTAGTTATAAGGTGGCTCTGGCTTCAACCAGTTATGTGGCCTACAGCTCTCCATCAGCAGCACAGGGCAGGCTCCCCCTGCACCCCAGACGGTGTGTGCCCCGGCTCCAGCAGCCTCTGGCCTCCAAGCCAATGTCTCCTGCCACCTCATGGCCTCCGAGTACTGGTTCTTCGATAGGTTCCTAGGGCTGATGCAAACCCGGGGGCGGGGGGAGTGGGTCATCCTCTGGGATGTCATCAGGGATACAGCCTCCATAGCCATTCCTCAATAACTCCGGTAGCACAGTCCACCGCGCAGACGCCGCTGCCCCAGCCAGCTCCTCCGATTCCAGCTTCCCTACCTCCCACAGTACAGGCGGTTCCACACCAGCATGTGCAGCAAGCTCCGGCTCCGGTCGCCACCCTGCAGCCCACGGTGCACGACACTCCACCTGCTCCGGACCCCCTGGTGGCAGTCAGTGACTGGGAGGAGGACACAGACAGGGCCTTCCACGAACGCCTTGCAGGTTTGGCAGAGTATGGGAGCTTTCCTTAGCCCTAGGTAGAGCAGCTCTACGTGGGGGCCTTAGTGGATGTCCTCTCCCTGAAACCCCCTCCAAACGGGGATCCCGATGCAGAGAGAAGTAGTTGCCCTGGCAGCAGGGGTGTGGCCCAGCATGTCTACCGATGCCTCTATGGCCAGTACAGGCAGATTAGGGGGAACACACTCTGGCCTTCGGCGCGTCCTCTAGGCAAGCACGCTGCAGGTACGGCACTGGGAGAAGCCAGGCTGGCAGTTTCCAGTTTACTGAGGCCTCCACGGCCCACTTCGATTCCTCTGTCCAGGCCAGCCGCATTGCCAGGGACATGAGAAGGACGGCCTGGCGCCGGCCTACAGAGCTTACTCCCGGCGTGCAGAAAAACACATATTGAACATTCCCTTCTTTTTTTATTTCTTTTTTGTCTTTGCATTTGGTAAAAAAAAAAAAAAACTTTACAAACACACTTTAAATAAAGCTAAACTTATACAGTCATACATAAAATTACCCAAACAGATATTATTTCAAAACTTTTAGATTGCCACATGTTGCCACTTTCGCTTATCACAGTGTGTTAAATTCTATACACTGTTACTTCAATTTCCCCTTGGCTTGATTTTAAATTACTATGTTACAGCTTTCCAAGACTTGCACACTAGTAGAGGTTAAGGATATTTCATAACCGAAATCATTCTATCCCAGAAAAATTCTGAAATCAAGTCCTCCTCCCGATCCACAAACCTTGTAAAGAGTGATAATCTCACCACCCAAATTCCCTCGCAGTCCATTAACAGGTGTCTTAAAGAATGATTATTTGGTGATGCACATATTGTGCACAGTTTCACTGCTTGTTCCCCTTGATTTCACTTTATCAAAATGTCTCCGTTGTGTGAGATATTTAATCTTAGCCTCAGGAAATTATTTCTCACCTATCTATCCGGGAACTTCAATAGGTATCGCGAAAGACATCACAGTTTTTTCTCCACCCTTAAAAATTGGTTTGGGGGATTTAAGAATCTCAAACCCGCGATTGTATCAATCCAATCCCTTAATTCCAGTGTCCCTTTCACCTTCTGGGGATTCACAATTAGATTTTCCAGATTTAAGTCGATCTTTGTCAGAATATCCTTTATTTTTAACTCTAAGCCTGCAAGCATCTTAGATCTTGAATTTACCAGGTGTAATTGAATAGCCCCTTAAAGTGTAGAATTCTGGGCCTTGATAATTTCCCGGTATAGTGAGATCAACTTCCAATCTGCCCGACAACCCAATGATTGTAGACCTAATTCAAACCTCAGACTCCAAAGTGAGTTACACATTGGAAGACCAAGGACTTTCTTCCACAGATAACCCTCCAATTTTCTGCAGTTTGTATTCCAAATTAAAGGCTTGGCTTCCAGGCCATAAAGCACTACCTTATCCAGATAGAATCTAATAAAAGGGAGAATAGAAGACGTACAGTATTTGGCATTAAGTTTTTTCATCTGGGGAATTCATCATAATAGATTATATTATGTATAATTTACTCTTTCCTTCCGACTCCACTTTATACATGGCAGGGGAGGCATAGATCTTATATCCCAACTATACTAATTCTTCCACCTGTCATGACCTACAGAACGCGCCCTTTTTGGACTTCCTGGTCCTTTTCTCAACGGGGCTTACACTCCCTGGTACTCCCAACATGGCCGGCCAGCGTGAAACACCTTCCTCGCTCTACACGTTGGACGTAGCGTGTTCTATTAATGGAGCACGCCCCCCGCGGCTCCGCGCGTCTCAGTGCTATTGTGAAGTAGCGACCAGACGTGTGCTCTGTAGCTCGCTGTATTGTTTCCCTGATTCTGTCCCTCCTAACTCCATTCCTAGTCCCTCTCCTTTCCTTCTTACTTACTGGACTCGTGTGCTGTGTAGTGCACTTTCTTAATTTCCAGGATTCCTGGATCGTTGCATCCCGGAACTTTGAACGCACGCTGGAGTCAGAAGAGACTCGTGCAGCCTTATTCAAGACCCGATCCGTCCGCAAGAAGGCATCGACCAAGAAATCCAGCAAAGATCGGACTCAGGTGAGAAGGGGGGAACTCCTTGACACCACCAGTGGGATAGGTTTGCCATCCAAGACCCAGTTTTCATACCAATTTTTTTTTCTGAGGATGCTTAAAGAACAGGGACCCCGTCTACGACGCCTTAGAAGGACAATTAGATGCAAGAAGAAACAGTTTGGAAACTGCGAGGTTTCAATCTATCTTTCCGCGGCTTCCAAAGGCGGAGTTGTAAAAAACCCTCCTTCTCAGCAGCCTAAAAAAAGAAAAAAAGACAGTCTTGCCCTTTACGTGCATTCTTGGCCACCAGTAGGGTCCGGACCCTGGATTCTCTTCGCAGTATCCGGGGTACCGGTCCCTTCCTCTGGTCCTCTGCTCCCCTCCTCGCCCACAGATTGGGACAGCAGTGGACAGACTTCTGTTCACTCGTCGAGAGCCAGGCAGGGGAAGAAGTCCCAGCCTCCGAGAGAGGACTGGGCTTCAATTCCAGGATTTTCACCCTATAGAAGAAGAAACAGGCGGGCCTGAGAGTTGTGTTGGACCTTCCCACCCCCAACCTCTCCCTACCTCCACAAAAATTCAAGATGGTTATGCCTGCTTGGGTAGCGGAGACATTGTGCAAGGGAGACTGGAGGTGCTCCATGGATCTGAAGGACGCTTATTTACACGTCCCAATCTGGCAGCTTCATCGATTCAGGATCATGGGCTACCATTTCCAATACAAGGTGCTTCCTTTCGGCCTCAACTCGGCCCCAGGGTCTTTACCAGGCTGATGAATACAGGAGTGGCCCTCCTCAGGTCGCAGGGCCACCACATCTACCTGTACCTCGATGACTGGCTTGTCAGGGCGACATCTCCGGAAGCGTTGCAACACACATCCCATGCTCTCATGCACACACCGCACAAGCTGGGTTTTTCACTCAACCTCAAGAAGTTGCAGCTGCAGCCTACGCAGAGACGGACCTTCTTGGGTCTCATCCAGGACACATGCTCTGAGAAAGTTCTTCCTTCGGAGGACAAGATCATGGCCATCAAGAGGGCCAGGACACACTTCCTCAGCAGAGAAGTGACCTCGACCAGGTCGTACCAACACCTACTGGGTCTCATGGCATCAGTCCTCTTGCCGCCCCCCACACGAGACTCAGGATTAGGAGGATACAGCTGAACTTTGCAGCATCTTGGAACCAGGAGCGAGGCTCCCAGTCAGAAATTATCAACATTCCTCCGTCGCTTCATCCGGAACTCACATGGTGGTCCAGGGACTGCAACCTGCGGACGGGCAAGCCTTTCCGGCAACTTACCCCACAGGTAAACATTGCCACAGACTCCTCTCCTGAGGGTTGGGGGGGGCACCCTGGACAACAACTGCGTCCATGGCACCTGGACCTGGCAGGAGTAGGAGTACCACATCAATTGGCTGGAACCGAAGGCCATCGGGCTGGCGCTCAGGGCCTTCCTTTCTGTTATCGAGGGTAAGGTCATCCTCATTCAGACAACTCGACCAGCATGTCCTATGTCAACAAGCAGGGAGGCACCAGACCCCCTTCCCCAGCCCCCACTGTGCAGACTTGCAGTCAGCATGTGGGAATGGGTCCTGGAGAACAACATCTACCTCACGGCCATCTACCTGCCGAGGGAATCGAACTTGGAGGAAGACAGGCTTAGCAGACTGGGTGTGGACCACTACGAGTGGCAGTTGAACAACCTAGTGCTGCAGGAGATCTTATACAAATGGGGGTCACCCCCAGGTGGTCCTCTTTGCCTCCTGGCTCAACAGGAAGTGCCAACTGTTCACCTCCTGGCAAGGTCAGGGCCCGGGCTCCCTGGGCGATGCATTCTAGATTTGGTGGGATGGAATGACAGCATACGCCTTCCTGTCCACACCGCTGATACACAGGGTGATATGCAAGATCAGGGAGTCTCGCCACCTCAGCATCATTCTAATAGCACCATGGTGGCAAGCCAGGCCATAGTTCTCAAAGCTCTTCAGCCTCTCGGACAGGCCTCCCATTCACCTTCCGACAGGCCCAGCACATCTTCTGGCGCAGCAGGGGGGCAGGGTCATCCACCCTGCTCCACAGAAACTAGCCCTCACAGTCTGGTACCTGAGCAGGTCACGCTAAGTCACCTCAGCCTCTCTCAGGCTAATCTAGAGATCATACAGCGCGCCAATAGCAAATCTGCCAGGGCCCAGTATAGGAGCAAGTGGACCAGGTTCTGCCAATGGGCAGACTCTAGGGGTATCAACTCCCTTGCATGTACCTTGGACGACGTGCTCTCACTCTTGGCGCACCTCGCCCATTCTGCCGTGGACACTTGTCGCACTTACCTGGCAGAAATTGGAGCTTACAGAAACTCTGAGGAAGAGATTTTCCTCTTCCAACCCGGTTGTCAAGAAACATCTAGTGGGACTCGCCAGGCTCTACCCGCCCATCAAGAGGCCGTACCCCGTGTGGGACTTCAACATACTTCTGGGTGCCCTGGTGCACAAACTATTTGAACCAATGGCGTCCGCGGACATCAGACTGGTCACCATTAAGTCAGCCTTGCTAGTGTGCCTCACCTCGACTCGCAGAATCAGCGAAATCCAGGTGCTGGTCGCCTCAGATCCATATACTATCTTTCACAGGGATAAAGTAGTCCTGTGGACACACCCAGCATTCCTACCCAAGGGGCCTTCCGCATTCCATATGAATGAAGAAATGGTGCTGCCCACGTTTTTCACTGAGCCCAGAGAGGAGGCACAGAGAGTTCTGCACTGCCTGGATGTCAGGTCTGCCCTGAAGTTCTACTTAGACAGGACCAAGTGCTTCCGCCAGTCAGACACTCTTTTTGTCACCTGTGGTGGATCAAGACCGGGGTATCAGGCCTCCAAGGCTTCCATAGCCCATTGGATGGTCTCGGCCAACGAAGAAGCTTACGAGGGAGAGCATAAGCCACTGCCGGCCAACATGCAAGCCCACACGGTCAGAGCCAAGGCAACGGCCATCGCTTTCCAGAGTCATGTCCCCTGGCAGGTTATAAGCAGGGCGGCCACATGGGCGACCCCTTCGGCTTTCTGCAAGCAGTACTGTTTGGATGCCGGCTCTAGATCAGACGCAGCCTTTGGACAGGCGGTTCTTAGAAACCTGTTTGCTTAAGGAGGGTCTCCTCTCCACCCTGGGACTACACTAAGTTGTAATCGCCCATGCAGTGTGGAGGAAAGGGGACGGGCCATAAGAGTAATTATAAGTTACTCACCGTAGTGACTAACGTACTCTTAGTCCTTAGTCCCCTTTCCTCCATACATCCCACCATCCTCACCCCTAAAAAAACTGGTGTCATTAGGCAATGGTAATCTATTGTCGACGCGTCTATGGGGACTGAGGTATGGCGCTGGAGGGCGGAGTCAGGGCAGCGCATGCTCCTAGGACCGCACCCCTGCACACCTCTAAATTTAAAGGGGGAGAAGGTTTTTTCTGGTGAAAAAGGTTCCGTCTCCCGACCCTAGGAAGGGACTCCCATGCAGTATGGAGGAAAGGGAACTAAGGACTAAGAGTACGTTAGTCACTACGGTGAGTAACTTATAATTTCTAGAACTAACCATTAGTAGTGTGGGACCAATTAGTAAGTCCCAGAGGGAGTTAGATTGCCTGCTTTCAAAGAGTCGCCATTAGAAAATGCAGTGGTAGACAGCAGGGATTACCAGTCGATACCACTAACGAGGTGTCACAGATGGCTGGGATATAGTAGGAATCCCACAGGAGTTGAGAGAGAGAGCGGGGTGGCATTAGCACCACTTCTCCCAAACCTCTTTTTCAGCTGCTGCCTTTATTCAATTGCCCGTTGTCATTGCTCCAAAAGCCAGTTCACATTTGCGTTCATAATAAAACCCTTGAACTAATTGCAAGACTGTGAGTTATTCAGACCATCTCTGACATATATGAAGTAAGCTAAGATTGCATTGTAAGGGTGCAGACGTACGGGTTGACACAGTAGTCGCATGTTTATTTATTTATTTTATTTTATTGGTTTTTTATAACGCGCCTAATACCATACCTGAGTTTGGTATCTAAGCGCGGATCCGGGATTCAAATCTCTATTGCTCTGTGTGGTCTTGCTTCCAAGACCAGTGTGTTGCCCCTGTGCTATCCTCCGTTTTATAATAATTTTGTTATAAAAGAAAAGGAAAAACCTTTCTTGCCCTATTTCTATGAGGGATTGCCCTATTTAAGGAACTCATGGTGGCAACAGTAAAGACAGATACGAGTGATCACAGTTCAAGGGTGTTTATTAAACCTACATCTAAGATGGGAGCAAGCTTCCACCTTCAAATGAAAAATGAGGCAGTCCTTGTGGCGTCTTGTCAAAGTGAAAGGCCTAGAGTGTGGAGTAGGGTTTTCAATAAAGAAATAAGTGTTCACAAATAATAAGTCTGGATGTGATTGCCAGGGGTCTCCCTTCCCCAGGTATTGAGCATGGGACAAAGAGGATCTCCTGAGCACAGCACACGCTCAAGCTTTCCCAGCACGACCCGCCAGTGTCTGTACCAGCTATCCGGTTCTTTGCTGGATAAGTCTCTTTTCAATAAAGGTCGCTTGCCTTCGAGGGCCTGGTGTATTCAACAACAAACAAATAAAGAGTTCCTTTCCAAATGAACTTTGGGTGATGACTTTTCACCCCTGGATCTCCCTCGGCCGGGCGCAGACCCAAATGACAAGGGGGACAATTCACTTCCCCATGTCTCCCAATACTTCTTGCATTCACAATTGTTAATGTCTTTTTGTTTTTATTTTTTATTGTTTGTTGTTAAATAACCCTACAAAAATATCCACATCAATAAACAAACAAAGCCAAATTAACAATGTTAAAAAATGAATATAAACATGTATAACATTTACAAATAAACCACTCAATCAAGTAAACTTGTAAATTAAGAACCTTACATGGTGAATTGATCACAAACTCATACTTCAAATAATAAAACTTAGTTTTGTTAAAGAAAAATAAAAAAACACAAGAAGTGTTATTTCAAATTATAAAACTGTGGTCTTCAGTACAGTATTATTAATAAAAGGACATTTTTTCAGCTTCAAAGAGTTAAAAAAAAAAAGAGGCTACAGCAAGAGTTTCCGAAGTGTTACACCCAAGCACCTATGCTATATTTGCTGCTCATTAGCCCATTGATGGTTAGGATACATTTTTGCCAAATAACATTCTCGTTTCCTATTCAATTCTTTGTAAAAGGAGAATAAATGTCTTGTTGACTCAACAGAATCATCTAGATGACAAAATCGACAAACCAAGTCCTTATGGTCAATCAGGCCGCGTCGTGCAATAATTTCTTTTTTATTTAGTAAGTTCCAGCGCACCTGCATAAAAGTTTGCTTAGAATGTTTATCAGGGAAACTAACAAGGTATGGAGCAGTGACCCCTCATTTCTTATATTCTTTACTTAGATGTACCGTAGAGGGGTATCCATGGAATTTCTCCAAATTGTTCATCCAATCAAAATCCAGTAATTTGTATTTTACTTTATTTGGATTTGATATTAGGGTTTCAATATCCACATTGATTTCCTTAACAATGTGTGCACAGCGTGTCCCAATTGTCTTCACAGCATTCTTTTTTTTCCCCAACACAGGTAGTCTGCATACTTTCAAGCAAATTCACAAGCAAGGAATCCCCAGAGGACATACGTATTTTTCTAAATAAAGAAAGCAGATTCCATTCCACCCTAACAGAAATTAAAGATAGACCTAGTTTGAATCTTAGTGCTGCGAGCGGCACACTGTTTGGCACTCCCAGTACCTGCCTCCAAAACGTAGCTTCCCATACATCTAGGTATTTCAGGTTAGAGTTATGAAACAATTCCTGGCTGTAGATCAGTATCGGCACGGCCTTGCCAAGATAGAATTTTAATGCGGGTAGTATTGAGTAGGTGACATATTTTTTGTCTATTACCAGTGCTTGAGAAACAAGAATTGTTGCCCTCTGATATAACGTGGTTTTCATATTCGTAATACCAGGAGTAGCTGAAATCATGTATCCCAAGTATGTCGTATTAGAGTAAGGGATTATGCATGTATCATCCCATACTCATGGTTGAAGTCGCTTATTCGGGCTTCTTGAAACTACCAAGATTCTTGTTTTCTTTGAATTGATCTTCAGCCCATTGTCCGAAGCAAATATGGAAAAAGATTTTAATAGACGTCTCATCCCCACGCGTGATTGATCAAATAAGAGGAAATCGTCCGTGTATGCGAGCGAGGACAAATGTTGGGAGCCTACCTTCGGAGCTATTAGGGCAACTGGAGTTAGATAATTACCAGCATCTGACACATATAGGTTGAATAAACATGCCGTTAATAAGCACCTCTGCCGAAGACCTGACTCAGTTGGAATACTTCGGGACATGACCCCATCTTTATTTAACCTAATCTTTACAGCAGAGTTGGTATGAAGGCCTGTAATTAGTTCCAAAAGTGTATTAGGAATCCCCCAAATCCTAAGTTTGTCCCACAGCCTGTTGCGATCCATACAATCGAAGGCGGCAGATAGATCAATTGATGCCACGTAGGTGCATGAGCCGGGGGTATGCCACGTAGATTACTGAATGCGTCTAAGAATGAAGCCATTAAGCAATGTAGAGTACCCCTTTCTGAATCCAGTTTGAAACTTGGATATTCTGGCAGATGATACAGCCCAACTCTCAAGATGTTGAAGGAGAATTGCAGAAAAGATCTTACTATTATTGTCAAGGAGCAAAATTGGCTGATAGTTAGAAGGTTCCATCCTGAAGATTGGTACTACGTACGCGGTTTGCCAAGAAATCGGGAAAATCTTAGAAGCTAATACGCTTTGAAATAGAACGGTCAGAACATTTGCCCAATGTCTTGGTTCAGCCTTAAAGATGGCATTAGACACCCCGTTTGGACTGGCTGATCATTATAGCTTGCTCTTTTTAATCAAATTATAGACATTCTCCTTGTAAATTGTAAGGACTACAGGGACGAGAGTAATCCACATTGCCCAGGTGGCACAACAAATGGGTTGACCGGCCTCGCTGCATATATGTTCAAAAAATACTCTGCCCATATTGCTTCATATACCGCGTTTATTTGTGCAATAAAGGTAGCGACTTCAAGGGCATTTATTAGAGACCAAAATGATCTGCAGTCTTTTTTAGCCAAGGACTGAAGGATCAATTCGGCATTCTGCTGAAGCAACGCTGCTCGCCGTCGTTTACCAAACTGACAGTATTTTTGTTTGACTCAAAAATTGTATCGAGTAATTTAGTCAATCGATATAGGTTGCCACTTTACATCTCGTAGAGTTCTCCTCATAGAGGATTTAGTTTCGGCTAGCTGTAAATCGAACACATGAAGATGTTTCTTAAGTTTTGAGCCAGGGTTATAAGATGAGATATCCCTTGCATCTGAACTTAAAGAGTTAATAAAGTGTTCGTAGTTTGTGACATTAAATGTTTACAGCTTCCATTCATAGGTGGTACTATTTGTTACTCCACACAATATTCTTCCAACTTAATCGATATTCATAGTCTTACAACGTACAGCGTTGCCACTTGGGCAGACTTCTAAATGAATTGGCCTGACGGTACCTCTTTCAAACACTGAGAAAGGAAGTTATAATGTGGCATTCAGCATTCAATGATCACTCCAGTCTGTAGGAATTACTGAAAAATCAGAAGATAATTCCATCAGCACAGGATAGAATCGATCGTGCTTTTGCTAGTGCCTCTAAACCATGTATATTGGTTTAGTTCCTTATTTCTAAATTGATCCTTAAGGGAATACAGATTCAGCAAAGAGAAATTTGTGCTCCACTCCAGATCTTTTCCCAATTTTTGGGCACAATTATCAGATCTTTGATCATCTAAAGTGTCATCAGCAGAAACCGGGAAACATTTGGAATTCAAGTCGCCGCTATCATGACACAACACAGGCCATTACGGGCTCTCCATGCACACACAAGATTGACAATTGAGCGAAGGAACTCATCCAATTTACCCACTCCCGGGTCCCAATAAATGTTCACCAAAAGAACACGCAGCTCATTAGACGGGAACTCAAGTTCCAGTGCAAGGAGACCATAAGGTAAATTGGATATTTGGCATTCTGTTACGAAGGGATCAGATTTTAAGGCAATCAATAGGCCACCATAAGGCCTAAATTTCCCACTGGATTTTGCGACTTGACTAAAAATCTGGTACCCATCTAGAATGGGGTTGGAAGTCAGCCAGGTCTCCTGTAATAAAATGCACTAAGCGTTCTGTAGCACTTCAAGGACGGCCATGTTTGTTTGGAGATGAGTGTGCCCTCTGGTATTCCACGAGAAGACCTTTAATTGTCTATTTGCTTTGTGTGTAGGGGACAGACTCTTTCATCTTTGAACCCAACGATTATTGCTTTGAGCGGGACACGAATTGCAGAAGCTCTTTCTAATCATGACCCTATGTTTTGTTGCCCCGCATTCCACCTTTTAAGATAGTTCATAAAGGGGTTGGTTATCTTGGGAATATCCTGAACCTCAGCATGTTCCTCCTTTATTTATCGTAGGTGGATATGTGCACAGGATGCGTCCAGTTTTTCCGGAAAGGCAACTTTTTCATTGTCAACAGAAGATATCGCATTAGGTGTTGTTATTTCTGCTAGTGTAAGTGGAATGTTCTTACGATTTCGGCATATAGGCATTGATGAGCCTAGTGTACTAGCCATTGAAATAATATATTGAGGGTCAGAAAATTGATGATTTCGAAAAAGAGGGCCTTAAAGTGTCTTCATTTACACTTCTACTCCCGACATCAGGTTTTAACGATTGCGCAAGACCTGAGGCAGTTGTATGAGGCTTGTTTTGATTATCAATTCCCACCTCAGCTGTGTCATTTCTAGGTCTTAAATGACCCCGAGCACAGTGGCAGGAGTGACCAGAACTTGGGTTAGGACTAGGTTGCTTTTGGTCATGGAAAGCCGCGACGTCCCTTTCAGCCATCGCACAATTGCGCTCAGATGGTTTATAAAGTTTGTTGAGTGAGGCTCCAAGATTAAAATGTCTTTCATGACCTTCACCCAACTTGTCACAACTCTCTAGCGGTAGTACAGAAGTATGGACTAGTAAGGAATTAGATTTTGTTTCACATGGACACATAGATAACGGAATAACCTGTAGATTATCACAAGTCATTTTTCCCTGAGTCAAAAAATCCTGTGTGCTGTGTTGTGATTTCCCACAGCCAAAGTTTTCAGACATTGCATTATTGGCCCTGTCACCGACACTTGGGGTGTGATTGTTGTGCAGGATTCCCAAATCTGTGAAGCTGTTTTAGACTAAAGTAGTGGAGAGAGGTAACTGTTCTTTTCTATTTGAGCTCTGTTTTGGTCCCAAGGACAGAGTCACTGCACAACCGGAACTGCCCACGTTTGCAGAGGAACACTCTTTCTCAAGTAGAAACAAATTGGAGGTTGTTAGGCGTACAGAGGGTTCAGCCACGGTTTTCCTATTTTCAAATAAAGGAGTTGTTTGTACACAAACATCTTTGCTACTCTTCCTTAGGGTGTCCGTGTCTGCTCCTCTAGGCCTACAATTGAAATCGAGAGACCCATCTTCGGTTTTACACGTAACAAGTTTACTTGGGTGCAAGTGAGAAGATTCCCCTAGCGACAAGATCTCCTTTGAAATCAAATTGTTGCCAGTTTTTACAAAAGCAGTTTGTGTGGCATGACATGAGGATGACGGTAAGTCAGATAGCAAATCAGAACCACTTTCCTCTTGTACAGGTGTCAAGACAGGAAATAAGGGTTTAGTTTGGTTAGTCTGTGCTTGTAGGGAGTCGAGAATGGGGAAATTTCTCAACCATTTTAAGGAGTTGTTGTTTTTTTCTCTTCATTGCTTTTTAGTTCTTTGTTTTCTTTCTTTTTACCACTCTCCCAAGAGGTCAGTCTAGTTGAAAAATGTGTTGTTTCTGGGACACAATCTGAGGAACCTCGGGACAAACACTAATTTCTGAAACTACAACAGGTTGAGTGGACATGACCTGGGATTTTAGGGCCTGACTAGTTTCAATCATTGTCGGCACTTCAGCAGTTGCCAATTCTTTTGTTAATAGAGTGAGATAACTTAACGGTCTCTGGCTGTTGTGTAATAAGTTGTTTAAGATCAGGCATGTTTTTGGCAGACAGTCGTCCGACGCACAACTCAAAGTCCTCAACTTTTGCATATATAGTGGACAACATTGTCGAATTGACTTTTACCTCCTCCCAAATATTGTCGTAGAGGTTAACAAAAGAGCTAAGTACCCTATTTAATGCAGATAAACTGGGGGAGTACAATTTGATACATTTGTTAACCTCTCTTAATGTATGATGTATTGCACCCTCACTAGGTTGATTAGAATAGTTGGGAGAAGAAATTGAAAGACATCCCCGCCTTTCTTCTGCAATGTAATAGGTCAGTTCCGTATGAGAACCAATTTGTGACGCATCACAGTTCTGCTTGGTTACATTCTCAACATTCATACAATGCACCGGGAGGGCCAGTGAGTCAACAAATTCAATAAGGCTCAGTTCATTTAAACTCTATATTTGTGTCCAAATAGTAGCAGTTTTTTTAGTTACAACAGCACGTTTGATCTCTGTACTTGTCCCTATCATTCTAGGAAAATAGTCAAAAATGTGCTGACCAGCAATCGGTGAGCGATGAGAAGTGGTGTCTGCACACCCATCTGTAGTATTTTTTACACCTCGCTTTTTGCGGCTCTTTAGAATAGGTTTTTCTAAGCGACTCTTTAAATTAGCAGCTAAATTTATTGGTGAAAGAGGTGTTTCAAGGTTATGATGTAAGACTGCTGCCACTTGTTCATTTGAATCACACAAAACAGCATTGTTCGAGTGCAGGCATTCAACAGGTTCACTTGCACATACATTTATTTCAGGGATAGTGTTTTTATCATCACTTGGTGAGCTTAACTACGTAGGCCCGACCTTAATGACATTTTAATAGCAGTAGAAGTTGCGAACAAGCACCACAAAAGATTCAGTATTGGCACTTTGAAGAGAAAAAAAATGACAAATAAACAGGAAAAAAACTGTTACCCTGACATCAATGTATGATATATCAGAAAAAAGAATCGGGTTCAACGACTTTTTTGTTTTCCAGAGATAATAAAGAGTTGAATCAAACCAAAAACATAAGTAGGCAGAGTGCGGTTCAAAGAGGGTATAACCCCCCTGCAGTCACCCACTTTGCTCCAATGGTGCCATCATTTTTGTGTACATGGATCCCAAATTGTAGTAAGTATAATTATTTGGCTTGAGTTTTCCTCCAAAGTACAGCGTGGCTCAAGGAGAATACTACTTCTCCACAGTCAGCAACACAGCTGATGCAATTATATTATTTCACTTTTAGTGAGCAAGAGCACAGCGGGGCTCAAAGAGGATACGATCCCCTGCAGTCACCCGACGCGTTTTCTGTGAACAAGTCTTTGCTTAATTAAATCCAAAAGCAATTCACACAAAATCCAAATGAATAAATGACAGCTGTTTTGAACAAGATTCCGAAACAGCTTCAATTGAGAAAGAAAAAAACGCACCAAACAGCTTACACAAAATATACAAAGCCGGTGCTAACAATTGATGTAATCAGTTTGCTTGTAATAGATGAGACTCAGCGTGGATCAAAGAGGATGAACCTCCGCAGTGACCCGCCGGGTCTTCTAAAAGCAGACTTTGCTTAAATCAATCCAGTGGCATTTCCAAGAACAGTACAAGCTCTGTCCAATTAAACGGAATAGTAATTGTTTAATTAAGGTAACCATTGTGATGCGACTTCAGTAAAAAGTAATTATACACGTTGTGCAGAGCATAAATATGAAGCAAATTCGTAACCCCCTTAAAAGCGGTGCGCGAAAGAAAAAGGCAAAATGGTGGGTGCAATGAGCACTTTCCTTCAAGACAAGTCACTGAATTACAGAAGAGAACTTTCCATCCGTTATCCAGTAATAAACGGTATCCACTTGTAGAAGCAAGCATAGAAGTATGCGAGAAAGGGGTCACTGGAGGGGAGGCTTACCGAGTTGATTCTAGGCGTACAAAGGACTTCCGCCTCGGGTCCTTCACCCCTCCTCACCCCACGGAACAGCTCCACTCACTTGCTTTGCTTTTGCGAGAAATGGGCTTTTTAAATAATAATAATTTGGCATTTATATAGCGCTACGAACCCTCAGGTATCTGAGCGCTGCTTATTATTACCCACGGTGTGTGGTGCTCATTTATCGACCTCGGAAGGATGAAACGCTGAGTTTGGCGCTGCCGGGATTCGAACCTGCATTCTGTCAAAGCGAGCGCTCTACTCGCAGTGCCACTTGACCGGCCAAAGTCCTGTGTCTTCAAGGCAAATCAGCTGTTAAAGTCCTGTGACTTCAAGGCAAATCAGCTGTTAAAGGAAACTTGCAACAATCAAAGCTCCAAGCAAAGCGAGCTGTAATTTCGAACGCAGGTATCACAGAACACTTGCACTCACTTCTTTCCTAATCTCGTTTTTAACCGTTCTTCAGACTTCACCCCTTTTTGTCAGCTTACCTCTGCCGGATTCCCTCTTGCCAACTTTTGCAACACACTGTTAACGCACTCATTTCACCAAGCAGGCCAAAGTCAGCGGCCAAAGTCCTGTGACTTCAAGGCAAATCAGCTGTTAAAGGAAACTTGCAACAATCAAAGCTCCAAGCAAAGCGAGCTGTAATTTCGAACGCAGGTATCGCAGAACACTTGCACTCACTTCTTTCCTAATCTCGTTTTTAACCGTTCTTCAGACTTCACCCCTTTTTGTCAGCTTACCTCTGCCGGATTCCCTCTTGTCAACTTTTGCAACACACTGTTAACGCACTCATTTCACCAAGCAGGATTAATTTCCCTTAGCTTCGCAATCATCTGTTGGTCAAAGACTTTTGATGCTATAGAGGATTTTACAAGACCCCTGTATGACTACTTTCATGTCTTTTCACCTCTTCCCAAGGCCTTCTGGTTACGGTAATTTCTACCGTCGGTTAATTGCCCACAGTTTCCTGCTTGTGCACCCACTTGGTGCTGGACTCCTCTGTTGCTGGTTTTCCCCTTCTTTCATCAATAGTTTCTTTAAACCTTTCAAAGTTCAAATAAGCCATTGGCTACTTTTCGTTCAACACAGTTCTGTTTCTTATCGACTCTCCCCTCGACTCACCGGCTGTGATGAACTGCTTGGATTTCTTTCTCTCTGGAGTTAAGGTTGGTACCACAGAGACAATTGTCTCTCCCCGGCTTGGTAATGAGCGGAGGAGGGCCTCATGTATCGTTGACATCTGCTGCAACACACGCTGGCTATTGTTCGCAATCTTATGTTTCCTTCCGCAGAGGTTTCACAGGCCTTGGTCGGAAAGGGCAGGGTTGTTTCTCTCCTTGTCAACCTCTCAGTATGTGCCGCCTTTGTCCTCCTCTTGAACTGCCATGCTGAGTTAGCTCTCAGGTCGTGTGGTCTGCCTTGTTCCCCTTGTGATCTTGTGGGCCACCTTTTATCCCTGTGGGGGAAGGGAAAGGGCTGTCAGGTGTGTGTGTGAGATTCTGGTCAATTGCCTGACCTTGCCTGACCTCCTTGTATTGGGACTTGTCAGGTAAACGGTTCTGGTGTTAGTTCCTTGTCTTTCGTGTTGTGCGAAAGTGTTCGTGTCAGAAAAGGGAGGAACAGTGTTTTGGAATATCCTGTGTGGTGAGATGAGGAAAAGGATGTTGAAAGAAGGGGGATACCGTGTCTCACCCGTCAGTGTCCCACTACCCAAGGACCCCCCATCCAGGTCATCCTTCCTCACTGGTCCACCCCCAGGAACTGGATCCAATAGCAATGGCCGTGTCCTGGTAACCTGGATGACAGATCTCTGGGGAATAGCTAGGGAGACACCTTCAGGTTTCTCACACCTACTTCAACATAAACAATAAGGACTCTGTCAGGATGTCTTGTAACATATAAAGTCCACTGTCCTGTGTCCAAAACTATTTCCGTCCCTTACACTTAACTAAGGAAAAACTGGGTGTCTACTTGATGCAGAAGGAGGCTTCTCTCGGTCTGGATGCAGACCTTTAAAGTTCAGTTTGTAGTGTGATAAACACAGTTTCCAAGTATCAAAGGTGAGAGGGAGTCTCTACCCCTTGGTCTTGTCTTCAAATCCCATAACATAGTGTTAAGTCTGGTTCACGATCCTGCCAGACTTAACTGTAGACCTTTTCCTCACAGAACATATTGGCTCTCATTATGGGTCCGGCAGAAACCGTGCAAGTAAAACCGGCAGGTAGCCGCCGGACCTGTAATGATTTACTGCCGCCTGACTTGCCGGAATCACTGGGGGATTACGACCCCATCGTTCCGGGAAGTCAGTTGGTGGTAAATGTTAATTCCCATTCCCATTTGAGTCCCATAGTACTCAATGGGAATGGGGATCACGGAAGCCCCAGCACCGTTAATAACAGTGCCAGTGCTTCCGTGAATGCCCGTGGGCGGGTGCCGTTCTGCCCGCCAGGTCTGCCCTGGCAGGCGGTACGGCACCTGCCTGCCGACTCGTAGTTTGCCGGTCCGGAAAAAACGGTGCCAGTAAACTCACCGGCACCATTGTTTCCGGACCGACATGCTTGTAATGAGGGTCATTCTCCTTGTATCAAGAGGGATTGGGGGGTCTCTTCCCCTTGTTTCTTCTTCCAACTCAAAACTGTAGTATCAAGCCTGGTGCACTATCCTGACACACTTGACTGTAGAACTCAGAATTCCAGAAGTTCTTTCTCTTTCGAAAGGGTCCCATTTGCCACTGGGTTCTCCTTGACTTGTTTTGCAACTCCTTTCTTTTCTGTGTGGGTCCCAGACCCCTTTATATTCTGTCGGGCTCGCCCCGACTTCCACTGAGCTTCAGCCCCTTGATTATATGTTTCTTCACTCTTGTATGGGTCCCTGACCTTTGAGCTTTGCTTTTGGGGGTCTTGCCTAACTTCATATGGGCCCCAGATCCTGGTATGGTGCTTTTGCAGGTTCTCAACTTCACTCAATGTCCAAATTAACACACCTGGTGTACTCATCTGCCAGGTACTGATCGTCATAGGATTTTTTATCCAGTTTGTTTCAATCTCTCCTTGATTTTCCCAGGGTCCCAGACCCTCTTATCTCGTCTTTGCCTTTGCATTCCTTTCTGGTCCCTGACCCATTTACTTTGGATTTCCAGGACACTTGGTTTACTCTCCTGCCAAGTGTCTACTGATGTGGCATATGTCTGTGTCCTTATGTTTCTCTGAGGGTCCTTGACCCATATATCATCAGCTTTATTTTGTATCGGTTCCCCAACCCTCCTTGGGCTCCCCTTGTTCAGTTTCCAGATCCTCTCATGGACCCAGGCAGCACCCGTACCTTGTTTTTGGGTTCCTGCTGTGTGGTGTCCTGCTCAGGCTTCTCCAACTCTCTCTGGGTGAGCTTCTGATCCTTCTCCCTTCCCTCCCGCTGTGGTCTGCGTCCCAGCTTCAGCTTCGGCCAGTCGGTCTGCGTGTCTTCTCTCCAGGAGGTGTACCAAGTCTTCCGCGTGCTTGGTTTCACTCGGTTTCTCGTGACCTGCCAGTTCTTAGCATCACCATTACAGACGACGGCTTCTCTCCACCGCCGTCCTGATCTACAGCTCCTTCATGTGTTTCTCTGTGGCATTCAGTCTTTGCTCTCGGTTCCTCAGGGGCAGGCTTGACAAATGGCATAGTCCTTCTTCTAATTTGTATTTTGGGTGCCAATAGGCAGTTTACAGCAACTAGACAGTGAATGCTAGTTCCCATAGGTATTTCTCATTGCTCCATCCTTCCGCCTTGTCACAGTAATGAACTGATGATCATCACATAGTTCAGTGGCACTCTTCTTCGTCGCAGTATTCTCCTGGGACTTCTTCAAGTCTACATAGATAGATGGAGGTGTAGGGGACCACAGGGTACTGAGTGGGGTGAAAGGAAGGAGGGGAGTTAAATGAAGGAGGGGAATACTGCTTTCTTACAAGGTGATAGTCACTGGTACCATGGAGGGTTTCCCTTCTCATAAGATCCACCCGCTAAGTACCAGCCGAAGGGAACTATAGCAGCCTCTCCTCCCTCACCCCATGGGAAGGGGCTTCCCCCATAGAAGCAGTAACAATACCCTCGGTTTTGTCACAGTATGCACAGATGTGCCCTAAGCAGTTTATAGTACCATGTCTTAAGGGCTCTTTGTAAGTGCCCGGGTGCTGCAGTTTGCTGGTACAATCTGTGTTAAAACAAAATCTATTATGTTATTTGCTTACCTAAAAATACCAAAAATAATTTCAATGTGATGGTTTTTTAATTTTGCAAGCTTCAGAAATGTCACGTAACTGTTTAGGTCAACATGTACTTGTGGCTGAACTGGATATTAGAAATGATCTACAATAGATATGATGCAATACATCCCCTGCAAATGAAGATACTAGACTCGGATGTTTTACAATGACTTTGCAAAAAGAAATGTTGGCTATTACAAGTAACTCATTTTATGCATATTATCTCTGTGATTTTCCACCTTTAATTGCATTGTCCCGCTCCTTCCTTTTGGTTGCTCTAAGGTTATAATTGGAATTTGGAGATTTGGCTGCTCCACGGGGGCAGAGACACAGAAGATAAAGTCTGATTCATTTGTGCTTTCACTGCAGCTCAACTTGTTTGTGAAAGGCAGCACCCAGGGCTGTTCTTCAGAGCCACAGACCATTAAAGCTAATCTTTAAGTAGATAAAATACACAATTTTCAAGTATCCACATTTGGAGTGCCAAAAATAAGTGAGAACAATCTGAGACTAACCAGATTTCCTCTGGGCAGTAACCCTATTGGCTGAAAGCGTAATTACTGCAAGCTGCATTTTTATTCAGACACTAATATACAGCAATTTGTAAAATCAGCTTGCTTAGCCAAGAAAATAACGTTTTGTAAACTCCAGAGTCTCTACTAACCAATGTTTAAATTGTGTAGGTGTTAAATCTACTGATGTGAGTGAGCACATTTGCTGCACAGGTCTTTGTGTACCCATAGAAATATACCTTTGAATATCAGCAAGTCTGGCTCAAGCTTTAATCCTTCTTAACCTGAGTATTATTGAATTAGTTCCTATTAATGCCTGTTAGTGCAGTACTTAGTAATTCGATGATATTTAGCACTGTTAGTGCAAGTCAATGATAGATCATTATTTACACTCGGAAGATCCAGCAAAGACCTACATTAAAGTTGAGAGTTCCTTTGTGAGGTTAGCAATGGCACTGTAAAGTCATGCACGAATAAGCATGGACTGTTTGCTTCCTGGAGCTTATCTGGAGGAATGTTTTTAAGAAGTTCTGCCCTCCTGAAACAAGCGAATGCTTATGCCTTTATGTTATGTCTACAACCAAAAAATGTTGTTATGGAATTAGCCTTAGCAAGGCTAATGAGACAAAGTTGTCATTTTTAGCTTCGTTCTGGGGTATATAAACACAGCAAACATAGGAATGAAACTAGGAATGACTCTAAATAGGGAAGGTTGGTTGTGTTCATCCATGATATGATATGATATGATATGTCATTTGTAACGTGCCTATACACAAGTGTTTCAAGGCGCAACGAGGCAAGGAAGGGGGAACAGAGGGGGGACAGAGACAACAATGTTACTAGGCAAGTGACATTGAGATTGCGCTGTACCTGGGATCAAAACAATAACGAGAAGTGCAGGTGGCAGGTGCAAGGGTAAGTGGAGACAGGTGTCCAAAAAGTGCAGGTAGGGGACTATAGGCTTACAGATACAGACCCAAGTGCAAGGGTTGCCGGGAGGCAGAGTGCATGTGCAACTGGGCAGGCAGGGACCTGGGCCAGAAATCAGAGGGTAGCCAGGTGACCAGTGCAGTATCAGACAGGACATCAGCAGGGGAGCGGAAGAGACAAGGCAGAAGCAAAGAGGAAGGTCTTGATGTGCTTCCGGAACCAGAGATGGTGCTCCTCAAGTTTCAGAGAGGCGGGGAGGCTGTTCCAGAGGGAGGTCCCAGCTGAAGAAAGAGATCTACCACCAACTTGTTGCTTGGAGAAGCAACAGACCCTGAGGGAGTTGGAGGTGGAGGACCGAAGAGCTTGAGTAGGGATGTATTTACGAAGAGAGAGTTGGAGGTATTGAGGACCCAGGCCCCAGAAGGCCTTGTGGACAATGCAAAGGGTCTTGAACTTAATCCTTGCAGCCACTGGGAGCAAATGCACAGATTTCAGTGCTGAAGAGATGCATCCCCACTATGGGCAGATACCAGCACTGAAATGTATGGCACAGACACCCAGGTTGGTGGCTATTATTTCCACAAAGCTTACTTTCAAACTATGGAAGGGCTCACCAGCCTTGAGTGTTAAGGATACTGTGAGGAGTCAGGCATATGAGACAGACACAGGTAGTGGAAATCTTGTCAATACTTTTATTCAAATAATAATGGGGTTTGGAAAAATGCCTCACTAGCCCTAACACTATGAAGTGTCTCCCTGCCTCAACAAAACTAACTAATGGAACGGACGTCGTCAGGATGTACAAAATAAATTTCTCTGTCCAAAACATATTCTGGCCCTCATTTTCTGAATGCTACTAAAGGTGAAACAAGGGGAACACTAAAGTATCTTTCTGGTTCTTTCCTGCAGCCTTTCTCAATTCCAATGCACAAAATTCCAATATGTAACGTAGCAACCTAAGTGTTCCAAAATAATTTTCAAAAGTTACACCAGCTCAAAGTGAGATTTTGTTACTTGTTGGACTGCTTACTCATAGGGGAAGTGACATTGTCCCCCTTGGCTACCAACCCGGTTTAGGGGAAGAATCTCCTTACTTCCCTGCACACTGGGTTTACTCTCTTGCAGAGCGTTGCGGTACGGGTGCCAAAACAGAATCACAGTCTTCCCTAACCCCAAGTTTTGGCAACCCCCCTGTCCCTGTACTTTGTTTGGCGGTGCTGTATCTGGTCGTCGGCCCTTCTCTGTCTTCCCAAGCACGGAGGTAGTCCACTTCTTGTTCAATCACATAGGCTAATTTGTCTGGTCCATGCATCATTTCGCAGTTTCAGGTGCCCCTTTTTCCCAGAGCCCCCCTATGTTGTAAAGTTTTTTTTTATGGTGTTTGTGCCTTTTTGATCGCATGCTTGCGGTTGCCGGCATCTCCACTTGGGTATCTATTGTGGGGAAGTGGCTTTTAACTCCCTCTGAAAGTGCCTCACCCCCGCCGGTAGCCATGTCCCAGCCCGGACTTTGCAGCGCGGGACCTAGATTTCTCGTCCGGTGTGAGGCTCTGGTCTCTCACCTCAGTTTGCCGGTACAGCAATTTAAGCTAAGCATCTTCATAGAGAATACAGATTTTCAATACATTTGTTTATGCTCATATCAACTCTTTACTACCCGAGCAGCCAAAATCAATTACCATAACTTTCAAAATAAACTGTCCAAGAACTACAACTTCCATGAAAACAAGTGCCTTTGAAGTTTGAATAAATTGGTTCAACTGTCCACATGATCTAAACTGTCCAATCAAGTCCCATAGTCCAGCATAACCACTTCTGTTCTTCCTCTTTCTTTAGCTGATCGATAACCAAAACTTGCGTCCCAACCGGTAAACGCTTAAACTCTCCATTGCACATTCGATTATTCCTCATGTTCCTGATGCTTTGGGTTCTGTACCTGTCAAGAATAGACAGCACTAGTAAACAAACCACTCCAGACTGGGTGGGCAGTTGCAAAATAGATACATCTCAGATCTGCAATAAACTTTTACATAATCCATCATAGCATTTTCAGTCATGTCCTTCTATCTAATCAATTGAAAGTGTGGGATAAGAGACCACTAGGGGGCGCGGGAGAAGATGGCCACATACGCACACAGCTCCTGTTCCTGCCAGCAGAATAGAGATGAAATAGTGCTTTTTTCACCCTAAACCATAAGAAAGGTGGTGTCGGAAAGACGGTGTCGGTCGGAGGGAGGCTCGGGAGCTGGCAGCAGGCTAGTGGCAGAGCACTCTGAGGGGAGAACTGAGGCCGGAGAAAGCGTGGAGGCCTGTAGAGAGGAGGAGAAAGGGAACAGCCCGGAGCCCTGTGAGGTCGCAGCAGAGTAGTGAAGCAGCTCCTCGTGCAGGAGACCCAGTGAGAAAGACGAGGGCGCAGAAGAATGCTGGATGTGAGCGCAGGGCATTGAAACCTAGGGAAGGTGCCAACCCCGGCCCCCAGACAGTCGTGCAGATAGCAGACTGCCGAAAGGAGGACTGCGAAAGAGCGGTTACTCGAGAAGAGATGAGGGTGCAGCAATTGCTACGCAGCTGCAGACATTAACAGGCTGCCAAAAGAAGGTACGGCCCGACTCAGCAACTGACAGAGGACCGCCCGGACCGGAGCGGAGAGGCTGATAGCCTGAAAGAGAAACTGGACACGGCGAGGACTACACTGGAGCAGGCTGCTGCGCCAGGTACGACCAGGCACCCCCTCCCCCACCACATAGCCCGCAGTCGGGCTTGGGAGCAGCAGGACCCGGGTGGGAGATTAGAAAGAGGAACACTAGCGGGGAGCGAGTAACGGGACGTAACAAAGGCCCCAATGTCCCAGAGTAACTGATACAACCCCGAAATAGGGGGACTGAAAAGTTGATGCAATAGTGCAGTAATCCCTGTAGGAGGCCCACCCAAAATCATACATGCTTACCTTGTGACTCATATCATCCACCTCTATCCCCCTAATCTGATCATCCCTCCGTATATTTTCTCCCAACGGTTCCATTGTTAGAGCGAATAGGAGGGGCGACAAGGGGCATCCCTGCCTGGTTCCTCTATTCAACGTGAACTCCTGTGACTTTGTCCCGTTCACAACAACCCTTGCCGTTGGCCCCGAGTAGATTGCCCTTATCGCCTGACACATTCTAATGCCCACCCCCAATCTTTCGCAGTATGGCAAAAAGGAAGCCCCGCTCCACCCCATCAAATGCCTTTTCTGCATCTTGGCTCAACAGGCCGTGTCTTTCCTGGTTCCCCTCGACATGTTCCATGAGGTCTAGGGTCTTCTGAATCGCGTCCGGTCTCTGCCTTCCTGCTACAAACCCGATCTGATCCATGTGGATAATATAGGGCAGTTTCCTTTCGAAGCGTGTTGCCAGAATCCATGTGAACATTTTCTCATCCATATTTAGGGGCGAGGTGGCCCGGTACGATGAGCACTGTGTCGGGTCTCTCCCCTCCTTCGGGATTACTGATATGAACACCCTGCTAAATGAAGCTGGTGCCTCCCCTGTGTCCAGGATATGGTTGTATAACTTCACCATATGCTGGAACAGGGCCCCTATGTGTTTTTGTAGAATCTTATAGTGTAACCGTCCTCTCCCAGTGCCTTACCATTAGGGAAGCGTGCTATCACTTGCTCAACCTCTTCAGCAGTTATCAGGCTCTCTAGGTATTCCATCTCTGGGCTTGTGAGCCTGGTCAGGGTCACTTCCCTCAAGTATTCCCCCCCACTTATGTTTCCCCACTTGGGACTTCCGACTCGTATAGCTTCTCATAATATTGGGCGAATCCTCCTGCAACCTCTTTCGGCGAATCCCTGTTACCCCCCCTCGGGTTCCCCAGGTTCAACACCCATCAGTCTGCCCTATGTGCTCGCAGTCTTGCTGCCAGCAGCGCGTCCGCCTTGTCCCCTTTTTCGTAATACTTCTGCTTGAGGTACCTCAGTTTCCACATTGTCTCGCCCATCCCTAGCGCTTTCAGCTCCGCCCTTTTTGATAGCTGCTATTCTCTAGTCCAAGGAATGTCCCCTCCCATTGCATGCATCCTTTCCTCCACTATCTCCTTACACAGTTTCTTTTCCCAGAGTCCGCTTTGCCTTTTGCGCCTAGCTCCCTCTCTGATCAGCAGCCCTCTCCAGGTGGCCTTCCCCGCATCCCAGACCACTTCTGTGCGTACTTCCCCTGTATCGTTCATTTCAAAGTATTCCACTATCGCCTTGGCCAGTTGGACCGCAAAACAATGGGTCTTCCAAGAGCGACTCCTTGCAACGCCAGCTACTATCCGGCCTATGCAATCCTATGTCTAGGGACATTATCACCATGTTGTGATCCGTCCATCCCACCAGCCTGATGCTAGTACTCAACACCCTCGTGCCCTGATCTTGGTTTAGTTGCAAATAATCAATCCTAGTGTATGTTTTATGCGGGGGGAGAAGGTGTATTCCTCCTCGTGTGGGTGTTGGCATCTCCACACGTCCACTAGTCCACGCACATTCTCCAGCGCTTTTCTTTCCCAGGTTTCATTCGCCCATGACTTGAAGTCCCCTTCAATGATGTACAGGTCAGCTTCAAGCGATTGTATTGCGTTGAGCGCGGTAAGTGTAAACTGTACCTGCCCCTAGTTGGGTGCATAGACCGCCGCTAGCAATACTCTTGCCCCTTCCATGGTTCCCTGCAATATCAACAATCTACCTTCCAGCATGTTTGTGGTCACACACTCCTGCAGCCTGCATTGCTGGTGCAGCACTATTCTGCCCCCCCCCCCTTTTTTAGCATCCCCGGAAGCCCAGTGGACTTGTCCTATCCCTCCTCCCCCCAGTGCCCGCTGTTCTCCCTGTTTCAGTCATGTCTCTTGCAGGAAAAGCACCTCCAGTGAGGCCTTGTGGAATTATCTCACTACTAGCGACCTTTTCATCAGGGAGTTCAAGCCTTTGACGTTTAGTGTGCCCACAACCAGACCCCTACTTGCTTCACCTCTTCCCATCAGGACTGTGCCCCCCTGCTCTGCTGTTCCTCATGTGTATTGTTTGAGATGCCTCGATTCTTTGTTCATCCCCCTCATTATCGATCGTCATAGCTTGGACATCCTTCCCTGAACCAGGTCCACCCCCCATATCAAAACCTCTGCTTAACATTATAACGATTTGAAACTTTCTCTGTTTTCCAAATCATCCATTTTGAGCATCACTTCTTCCTCACGTAGCTCATGCTCCGTCAGCCTGGCAGCCAACCGCATCTCGACCATGCCTGCATTGGGTTGATTATGTTCGAGGCCTTCAACTTTGCTCACCACCGTGGTTATCCTGCCGGTCAGGTCAGCCAGTGAGGCCTATATGTCCCCCCAGAGGACTTTGATCTCTGCCAGTATGTTCACTGAGTCCTCTTTTGTGAAGAACCGAGACATGTCCACTTCCGACATCATTTTCACTTCTGGGGCCTTCTTCGTCGATCCGTCATGTTTCCCGATTGTGGCTTCCCTCTGTCCATCTGTGCTTCCTGTTAGTCTGATTCTCTCTGTGAGTCTACGCTCGGGTTACACTCTCCACTGTCCTCTGGTTCTGTGCTCTTCGACTTTACTCCAGTCCCAACCTTTTCACCTCTACCCTACGGGCCTATGCCTCCTTTCCGATGCATTCTCCTATGGGTTCTCTGAGTGGATTGTCTCCCCTCTGTCCCTTCCCACTAAAGGGGCTCGTGTGGTAGCTACCTGTAGCCTGGCGGTGGGCGCGTCATCTTCACTGGTTCCTTATCTCCGCTCTCCTTGGCCTGGTTTCTATTTCCCTTGCGTGTAGCCCAGTGCGTGCATGGAGGTCCACCGCGCCCGGCATGTGGTTTTCCCACCTCCCTGTGTTTACATTTTGGACCGTCCGTGAGGTAGGGGACTACTCTCCACTCCGATGAGCTCCGCCGCCTTGTCCAATTGTCCCTGGGCAAGCTGTTTCAATCTCCTTGAGCCTATAACCCCGTAGTTTCCTTATCTCCGTCTCACTCTGTTAGCCCTGTTAGTTCTTCTGGGATCTTATGGCCCCCACCTTCATCTCTCGTAGTTGGTTAGATTGTCCTGGGCTTTGGAAGTGTATTAGTGGAGCCTGGTGTCATTCGCCTGTCTGATCCATGCCTTCCAGCACTTTCCAGACTGCACCAGCTTTCACTTGCTTGCTTGTTCTCATCTGCCACACTGCCAGTGATTTACCACCTCGTATAGGCCTCAGCGCTTTTTACTGTGTTGCTAAAGCGCCTCTCCAGGTATCTCCAGCCCCCGGGGTACTCCGAGGGTATGAGGATGCCCTTCACCGCAGATACTTAAGGTACTGGAAGAGTATGGAAAGGTATCAGGATTTAAGGTTAATGTAAACAAATCGACACTCCTCCCACTGCAGGAGCCATCAGGGGAACAGAGCACAGAGTGGGAAGATCTGGGAATCCCGGTGGAAAGGGATAGTATAAGGTACCTAGGAGTGAAGATACCCAGAGAACTAGAGAATTTATACAAGATAAACTTCTCACCGCTGTTGCATAGGCTCTTCGGCGAGTTAGACACCTGGTCCAAGCTCACCATCTCTTGGCTAGGTAGACTGAACGCAATAAAATGGTGCTTCTCCCCAGAGTGCTATACCTGTACCAGGCGCTTCCAATACAATAGAGCTACCGGACCTACACTTTACAGAACTGAAGGGGGGGCTAGTGAGGTGTTTATGGCAAGGGAAGAAACAAAGAGTGGCGTACAGAATACTGGTGCAATCAAAAGAAAAAGGAGGGGTGGGCTTACCCGATATGCGTACCTATTATAGAGCAGCTAAATTTAGAGCCCTGGTCCCCCACTTTCAAGGGATAAAGAGAAACAATGGGTGGGTATAGAGATCCACCTGTTTAGACCAGTGATGCTAGGGGAATGGCTCTAGGCGCAGGAGACTGCAGCCCCTAAGAGAGTTAGAATACATATGATATTGGGCCCGCTCTGGAAGCTATGGAGAATCGAGAGGGAGATGGCGGGGGCACGACATGGCCCTCACCCCAAGCCACATATGGGCCCCCCCCATAAGGGATCGCATCCCTGGCCACGAGAGATTCCAGGATTGGTTTGAAGCAGGATTGGAGAGGATAGGACAGGTCCTAACGAAAGATGAATTCATAGGCCTGGGCGAGTTGGAGGAAGCCCTGAGGATGGGGAGAATCTCTGTATTTAAATGCCTACAACTAAAAGGGATGCTAATGGTAGAGGAATGGAAAGAGGCACTGCAAAGGGAATTGACGGCAACGGAGAGGATACTGGACACGGAGAGGTGTACTAGGGGCCTCATATCCAAACTGCACCAAGCCCTGCTGGAAGCACAGGGGGGGGGGGAGATTGACACATTCAGGAGGAGATGGGAGCGGGATATGGGAATGGCCTTGGAAATTGATCAATGGCAGAGATTATGCGTGAGTGCACATCGCACCTCTGTGGCCTGCCAATAATGTTGTGGCCTCGCCAGGGCTGTTTGCGAGTAGAGGGTGTTGGGAGGGGGCAGGGGGGACACAGGGATGGTGGGGAAGGGGGGGCAAGTTGGTTGTTATTGTTGGGGGGAAGAAATATAAAACTCTGAATGAAATTTTTCCACACGCTTGAAACACCTGTAATGTACATTATATTCCTGTGAATTCACCAATAAAATATATTTGAGGGAAAAAAAGGAAGTGTGGGATAATCCTTTGCCTCTGTGTCCTTAATAGACTCATGACTTTCTATTACAAATGTATTGAAAATCTGTATTCTATGTCAAGACCTGGTGGCTCGGATTATGCTTGTTTAAAGCTTAGTTACCCTCAACGTAGACACCTGGTCGAAAATAAAAATTCTTAAATGTATACTCAACCTGTCTGCCACCTTCAAAATGTCCTTTATGCGTGTCCCCATCTTGAATGCTGTCGATGCCATGGCACCCCTAATCGAACATGCTCCAAAATAACCTACACAAATGCCTGCTTGGCACATGCACCATTTTACCCATCTTGCCAGGGTAGCTGACGCTACTGCCCTAAAAGGTTTCCCTACCGCTATGAATAATTTTGATTCCTCTGCATGCCTAATTTGTGCTGCAATATTTTCATAAACCTTCAGACATCTGTCCTAAAATAATCTAGGTCGGTCTGTAAAGGCTGCATTATCCACTGTTCTGATCCCTATCTTTATTTTTTTCGCTGTATGAAACGTTACGCCCATAGGCAAAAAGGACTTCTTGTCTACCTCCAAAGCTTTGACATCTGAGACCCTCTTGCATGAAACTAAGCAGAGCAAGGTAGCTAGTTCCGCCCGTAGGGCCTTCCTGGATAGCTATTCGTTATCACGCCATGTCTCAAACATTCTTAACACTACGTTCACGTCCCAAAGACGAGAATATTTCAGAGCTTCTGGTCTCATACTCTGTCACGATTGCCAAATAGATCTCATCCCAGGCGCACAACTCCCTTGCAGCAGAATCTATGCCCTTACGGAGCCCGAAAACCTTCACCTACGCCAATACCTGGACCAGTACCTTGCTAATGGTTTTATTCGCCCGTCTAAGTCCCCTGCATCATCCGCTTTGTTCTTCGTGCCCAAAAAGGAAGGTGACCTCAGAACATGCATAGACTATCGCGCACTGAACCAGATAACCATTAAAAATCGGTACCCGTTGCCTTTGATCCCAGAATTACTAGACCAAGTGAAAGAAGCTTGCATTCATACTAAACTCGACCTCCCGGGGGGATATCATTTGGTACGTGTCAAAGAGGGCGACAAATGAAAAACAGCCTTTCGCACTAAGTACGGACTATTTGAGTACCAGGTGATGCCTTTCGGACTGTGCAATGCACCAGCAGCCTTCCAGTTCTTCATGAACGATGTCCTTAGAGAACTCATCGATGTTTGCGTTGTCGTTTATATTGATGACATCCTAGTATATTCTTCATCAGAATCCGATCATATCAAACACGTCCGAGCAGTTTTAGAAAAATTACGCCAGCACAAACTTTATGCCAAATTGGAAAAATGCGTTTTTCACACCACCGAAGTGGAATTCCTAGGATTTATCCTAACCCCGAGAGGAATCAAGATGGATACACGAAAGGTGGATGCAATTCTCAAATGGCCTTCGCCAAGTTCTGTCAAAGGTGTGCAAAGCATGCTCGGCGTTGCCAACTTTTACTGCAGGTTTATCCCAGACTTTTCACATATTGTTCATCCCATTACGGCGCTCTTACGAAAAAACAAACGCTTTATGTGGACAGACGAAGCGGAAAGCGCCTTTCAAGAGTTAAAGGCTAAATTCACATTTGCACCAGTCCTAAGGCACCCACGTCCTGAACTCCCGTACATTGTGGAGACTGATGCATCCAGCTTAGCAATGGGAGCCGTCCTCTCTCAAAAGGACCCCGAAACTAACCAGATTCACCCAGTGGCCTTTTGGTCAAAAAAATTCTCAATTCCTGAATTAAACTATGCCATTACTGATAAGGAGCTGTTAGCTATCAAGTCTGCCTTCAAGGCTTGGCGGCATTATCTACTCGGAGCCAGACATACCATTACAGTCATCACCGATCACCAAAATTTACAATATCTAAAGACAGCTAAGGCCCAGTCTTCTCGCCAACTCCGTTGGGCACTATTCTTCGCCGAATTTGATTTTGTAATAACCTATCGGCCCGGTTGTAAGAATGGTAAAGCAGACGGCTTATCCCGAATAGGGATGGGAGAAGCAGAAGTGGCCCTGGAACCTGTACCTATAATTCCTGAACAGCGAATTCTTGGCATAACATCTGTACAGACGCTGGAAGACATTCAAGGAATTATCCGACAACTCTTTGATCCTCTTGCCTTAAAAGACTGGGCTAAGAAAGGCCAAGACTTCTCCGTCACCAATGAGCTACCATATTACCGAGGACGTCTATTTCTGCCACAAAAGGAACTATAAGAACTAGTCGTCTCTCGTTACCATGATACGTTAATGGAGGGGCATCCTGGTATTACAAAAACGGAAGCTAAAATCAAGAAACAATTTTGTTGGCCCACCTGGCGAAAGGACATTAAGTCGTTTGTCCTATCTTGTGGCATTTGTGCCCAAAACAAGAGTCAAAAAAGAAGACCAGCTGGTCTATTACAACCTATGGACATTCCACCGATTCCTTGGCACACTTTGTCATTAGACTTTATCACGGACTTACCCCTGTGCTATGGTTTCAACACTATCCTAGTTATTGTGGATCTTTTTTCTAAAATGGCCCACTTTATTCCATTAAAAGGGATACCTTCAGCTGCAGCCCTGGCCAAGGAGTTCCTTGAAAACATCGTTCGCCTACACGGCTTCCCATCCGTGTTAATTTCCGACCGAGGGAGTCAATTCATCTCACACTTCTGGAGAAAATGTTGCCAACTGGCACAAATAGATGTTAGGCTTTCAACTAGTCACCACCCCCAGACCGATGGTCAAACTGAGAGGACCAATAAGACTCTTGAACAGTACCTGCGTTGTATGCTACATCAGTCTGAGAGCAATTGGAAAGACATCTTATGGATCGCTGAATATGCGTACAATAATTCAGTACACTCAGGAACTGGACACAGCCCCTTTTATACTATATATGGACATCATCCTCGAACCTCAGACTTGGATTCGCCCCAACGTTTGGAGATGCCTGCAGTAGACCATCTCCACACCGTCATTACACAAACCTTCAAGGAAGCAACAGAACATTTACAAAGAGCTAAGGATAAATACAAGAAAAACGCTGATCAACTTAGGAGAGGAGCACCACAATACCAGATAGGAGACCAAGTATGGCTATCTACTAAACACATCCCACTCAAGGGAACACAAACCTTTAATCCTAGATATTTGGGACCCTACTCGATCAAGACCATTATCAACCCAGTGGCCGTCAAGTTGGACCTGCCCGCCCATATGCAAATTCATCCCGTCTTCCATGTCTCTCTCTTGAAACCAGTCCAACCAGGAACTAGATTAACCAAACCACCAGATCCCATCCTCATTGACGGGGAACCTGAATTTGAAGTTAAAGACATCTTGGACTCCAAGAGGGTTAGGTCAAAACTCTTTTACCTAATCGATTGGAAAGGATACGGACCCCAAGAAAGGTCCTGGGAAAGTAGTGACCATGTGCACGCACCCCAATTGGTGAAGAAATTCCACCGGGAGTTCCCTAACAAACCAAAGCCCAGAGGAAGAACGACTTTAGGAGGGGCCTTGAGGGGGAGTGCTGTCACGATGCCTGCCCCCGGGAAACCAGGTTTGGCCCAGCTACCCCGGAAGCAGGCATCATGCCATTTAATGCAAGCACATGAACCCCAATTAGGGGCTATTTGGGTGCAGTCCTGGGGCCTATGGCGCCAGGCTCATAAGTTCAAAATCAGTCCTGGCGCCATGGGTGCCAGGCTCATGGTCTAGGACTTATCTGAAGCAGACCATGCTGCTAACTTACCTGAGGCAGACCATGCTGCCAGTGACCAGAAGTCAAATGAGGCTTAGGAGGGACTATTTTTTCCTAGGAACTATTTTTTACTCGGGTGGGACCGCGGAAGGATACTTACCTGGAACTACTTCCAAGGCTATTTAAACCACGCCCTGACAGCAATCCATGCTTCGCGTTATTCTGCACCTGCAGCGTAACACTCACTGTGCCTGCAGCAGCTTCCAGTCTTCAGCCACGCCTGCCTGGATGCCAGAGCTCCTGAAAACCTGAAAGAAAGCAGAGGGAAGGTTAGAACCAGAGTTTTTACCTGCAATCCTTACCTGAATCCTGCATCTTCTTGGCTCTGACCTAGAAGGAAGAAATCATCAGACGCGCGTCGCTTCGCATCCTGCAGCGCCGCGCGGGAACTCACCTGAAGCAATCCTCCGCATTCCATCGCGCTTTTCAGCATCCAGCGGCCACTCTCCTACACCTGTGGAAATAAAGACAATAAGGTGAGCAAGGGAGCATTCCCAGACAATAAAGGCAATCCCCAGGACTTACCTGATACCACAGGGGGTACTTACCTCATCTCGGGTCGGCGCGGCCTCCACAGCTTCTCCGCCGTACCCCACCCCCAAAGGGGAAACAAAAGCAACACAAAAGCGCAAGTAGGGGAAACCGAATTCCGCTACAGACTTACCTGGTTACTGCCTGAGGCCGCAATCACCGGAACCTCCACCGATTCAGCGCCTGCAAAAGGAAAGGGTCACAGGTTAGACCAGGTCCTCATTATCGAACTGAACAGAATCCATGAACACTTACCTGCATCTTACTGGTTGCCACTTGGAACTCTTCTCAAGAACTATTAAGGCAACCTAGGGAATTTGGACAGAGTGAAGGCCAGACGTTTTTGAACTCTTTTTCAAACTATTTCCTTACGGAGTCAATACTGTACTGCAACTCTCCCAACATCCCACACCAGTGAAGTAACTGGTCCTCTACGCGCCCCTGCGCTCGAGGCAGGATGGAGAGCTCATCTTTCCAAACTATCAGGTGAGAACATAGCAAGAGTTCGGAAGTAATTTGTGGGAAGAGATCGCAGGAGTGGGGGAAGGTGGGGTTGGCGCCCAGTCCCCGCAGGTGGCTAATTCCCTTTTCTCCATTACAGAAGAATATTCATACGGGCAAAACAAGCTAAGCTGGGTGATCCGGTCCAGTCCATCATTTCGGCGCCCCGTGTGTCGCTGGAAGAGGTAACAACAGCCCAGTTCAGATCGACGCCCCCGTGGACACCAGGTGAGCGTAACATACTCTTTATCACTTTTTAATAACCTACCAATCAGCATATGCTCACATACGGGTCCCGCTTCGAGATATTTGTGAACTGCTGAAATAGCTGAGCGATGGGTATTAATGGCCAGGTATGCTTTACCCTGTGCTGCTTGGTTGGCTAAAAAGGTCACCACATGGACTATATCCGTTCGAGTGGGATGTACCTCCCTCTCCATGCACCAATTGTTCCATTTATGCCATGCGCCTCTGTAGGCCTTCTTGGTTCCGGGAGTCTAGGATTCTCTAATGAATTGCTGAGTCTCTCCCAAAAGTCCTGGCTTGGCTGAGGATCTCCGGAAATCACCCACGCTACTAGACTCTGATTCCCTCTCTGAACTAGCAGGTGGACCTCCCTTTCTGGTCCTAGCACGATATCTTCTCTCGGAGGCAGCAAAATCGAAATATCGTACGACATCTGCAGAAGGTTCGGAAACCAAGCCTGACCTCTCCAATCGGCAATCACGAGTATCACTCTCGCTCCCGGTCTCCTGACCCATGCAAGCATTTGCAGTATCATGGCGAACGGAGGGAACGCGTATTCTGTTGCTGGTCCCCAGACCTGGAGAAAGGCATTTGTCACTGAAGCTTTCAGATCCGGTATCCAACTGAAAAATCGTGACAGCTTCCTGTTCAAACTCAAGAAGAACAGGTACGTCTGACATGGACCTCTACAACTCAGGGTTTCCTGGATTACTGACTCGCCCAGCTGCAAATCGCTGGAGTTGCCAAAAATCCTTTGCTAGCTCTGCTCGCATCTTAGATCTTGTCCCGCCCAGGCAGTTGATGTACCTGACTGCGGATACATTGTCCATCATGAGAAGAATGGAACATCTTGCCCCTTCCTTTGTCCAGCATTGTACTGCGAAGGATAATGCTAGCAATTTGCGGCAGTTGATGTGGAGGGCTAGCTCCTCCCCCGACCACCTCCCCCTGGTCGTCAGATCACCACACCAGGCTCCCCAGCCCCACCGGCTGGCATCCAACTCTATAATGAGGACAGGGAAGGATTCAAATATCACCATGCCATTCAAGGCCTTCACATGTGATGGTACCGCCACTCAAGTTCCCTACTCGTTTCCTGTGAAATAGGGACTCTCTGCTTGTATTGCAAGCCCTGTCTGATATGCTTTATCTTTAGTCGTTGTAACACCCGCAATAATGAAGTGGGCCTGGGAAAATGGCCTGAACTGAAGATAACAGACGGCTTACTAGCCTGGCCAGCCCCCTCAAGCATGTCGCATCTTTAGACATCATGGTGTTTATCTCCTTCTTGATGGAGTTTACCTTCTCTAGGGGTAGTTTGAGGGTTCCCTGAACTGTTTCTAGAATGAAACCCAGAAATTCCATTGACTGGGTTGGGGTCAGTGCTGGTTTCTCCCAGTTGATCAGAAACCCCAATTGTTGCAACAAGTAGGTAGTGGCCTTCACCTGTTCCGAGAGCAGATCCCTGTCCTGGCACATTATGCATATATCATCCAGATATATAATAAATCTGAAGCCCTGCTCTCTGAGGTGCCAGACTACTTGCCTCATCAGCTTGGTAAAGCACCACAGCCCTGATGCCACCCCGAAGGGGAGACTTACAAACTCCCATCTCTGACCCCTCCAGAGAAACTGCAGCAGCTGCCGTTGACTCTGGTGTATGGGTACTGTCAGGTAAACATCCCTGAGGTCTATTTGCGCCAGCCAGTCTCCCTTCTGAGGTATGTCCCTCAGCAGATGGATTCCCTCCATCTTGAAATGGCTGTATACCGGAAAAGCATTCAAAGCTCTGAGGTGATCACTGGTCTGACCTAGCGTCTGCCCTTTACCAAGAGCATGTTGCCTATGAAGCTTCCTTGTTCTCAGACTGCTGCCCTGATGGCCTTCTTTAGCCGTAACTTCTCTATCTCGCACTCTAGCAATCTGTCGTCTTCTCTGCAAACCATAATCGGTCTCGGTGGGAACACCTGCACCGGATCTTGAAAAAGTTCTAAGAGGAACCCCTCTACTGTCTGCAAAACCCAGGCGTCTGACGATATATCTCTCCACCTGTGTATATGCTGCACCACTCCCCCCCCACTGGTGGGATGTTTGCGTTCAGAATACAAGCATGTGATATGGATTCCCTTAACTGAGTTGCTTTGCTGTTGCTTGCCACTGGCTCTCCAGCCTCTACCTCTGCCCCTTCCTCTGGTTGGAAAGAAGGGGTTGGCTCACTGGTCCTCCTGCTCCCTCCATTGGCCTCTGTTCCCAGAACAGGGCCTATAGTATGTATACTTGCTTGTCGAGAGGCCTTCAAAAATCTTCATCCCAAAGATCTTCAGGGAGGCCTGAGCTTTATCCAGCGTAGCATAGGTGTTAGCAAACTTTGCCATTTCTTTGATGAACGTATCACCAAACAATTTTCCCTTGGCAGCCTCCGCTCCTTCTGATGAGGCTAGCTCCCCCAGCTTCGAGTCAATTTTCATGAGGAAAGAGTGCCTTCTTTCTATTGCAATGGAACTATTGGCATTGCCCAATAAACATATTGCCCTCTGTGCCCAGTCTGAAAGCGCCTTTGGGTCAAATGCTTCCTTTTCTGCTTGACCTCTTCCGACACTTGCCTTAACTTTGTGATTGGCCCAACCGCATCCAGAAGCTTGTCCTGGCAAGTCCTCCAGGACCGGTCTATGCCTTTTTTAATGTCTTTGTCGTCCCTTCCCATGAAGGTCAGCATGCGTTCATTGATCTCGGGGGTCTCGCCTACACCCTCTGGTACTCTGGGTCTGGGGCATTCTGCGCTCATCTTATTCCTGCCCTCTTTACTCAAAGGTGCCCTTAGCCTTTTCTTCAGATATACTGTGATGTTGTCGGGTGGATCCCACTCTGATGGCCTAGGGTGGATCAATGCATCAGGGTTGAATTCCGGTCACCTTGAGCCCCGTCGCCTGAAGGCTTACTCTTTTTGTCTCTGGCACCAGTAGATGACGAGTCTTCAGGCTCCTGAGAGCTCCTGTCTTCTGAATCCTCGTTGCTTAAGCAGCTTCCTCCTCAGAATCCTCTGAGCTATCCTGGCCCTATTTGGCCCATGACTCTGCCTTCCTTTTGCCACCACGTTTCCTGTGTGACGTACCCAGGGGGGTCTGGCCGCTACATGCCCTGCAGGTTTTTTTTCTTCCCCGTTTGCCTCTGCGTACCTCTCTCCTCAACTCTACCATGCCCTTAGAGAAGGCTACGAGGTCTTCCATAATGCCCCAGCTCTCGTGCATTGGGCCTCTTCCAGCCCGCATTGCCCTCATCTGAGTACTCTCTACTCATGTTTTCTGGCAGTGCCACCCTTACTTTTTAGCAGTTTACTTCGGATGCCCCCCCATCAACTGTACTTTACTTTGTTGTAGCTATGCAGGTCAGATAGCCTGTTCTTTACAGTTAGGAACTGCTCCTAGGTATGTGCCCTGAGGAGCTATTCACAGTTTGTCCTGGGACTGTGCCCGTCAAGCACACACAGCGTTGTGCAGGCTCTGTTGATAGCTGGCCACGGTGTGCACTTCCCACCAGCAGGTGACGTTCAATGATCAGGAGGACCTGATTTCTGAGACTCAGAATAATGTGTCCTACGGAGCCGAGTATTCCGTTCCTCCGTTTTACTTTCCAATGATAATAAATAACCCCAAGATTGCATTCAAAGGATTATGCTGGTTATTGTTATAGAGGTCCTAAAGGAAGTACGCTCCAACGCCGGAACCTCCCAGGGTCCCGTTGAACTGCACACAAACTTCTGCTGTCCCAGCTGAACACTGGAGCTCGTTGAGCCCTGTTACTCCTTTCACTATTCTGCGGACCTGTTCTGCCAGTTCCATCGCCTGCGCTTCTCAGTGCGCACTAATCTAAGTCCACTCAGACCGTTCGCACAGTAATAACAATAAATCCACACAATAATAACAATAAAGCCACGTTTCACTTATCTGAGCTGCTCGAGCAGCAAAGAAAGAGGAAGTAGGAAGATGGACAGAGGTGGTTATACTGGACTATGGGATGTGTTTGGACAGTTTAGATCACGTGGAAAGTTGAACCAATTATATGCAAACTTCAAAAGCACTTCTTTTCATGGAAGTTGTAGTTCCTGGACAGTATATATTTAAATGTATGGTAATTGGTTTTGCTGCTTGAGAAGTAAAGAGCTCAGGTGAGCATAATCCGAGCTTCCGGGTGTTGACATAAAATCAAGCTGCTGCCACTACTACTACAATGTCTTCTACTCCCACTACTACTACCACTGGTGTGTGTTCTTGTCCTTTGTTTCCCTTTATTCTCAGGCCTGTTTCTTTGATGGTAAAACAACTAGAACGTTGTTGGAGCTTCTCTTTTGTATCCGTGTAGGGCCTTGCCTAATAGAAGTGTATTTCTTATCATTGTAGGACTTTCAGAGTTCTTCCTCATTGCAGTATTTATGGCCTGGGCATTAATTATGTTCTACACAGATACCCTGGTTGGTGTGGTATAAGGGTTTCCTTAATAGCAGAAGCTGTAAGAAACTGGAGCAGTGTTTCCTTGGGGATAACGTAACCCCTGGGTTCGTCACGATACATTGTGGCCCCTTGTTGTGGTTTGTGGCTTCTCGAAAAGGGAACCAGACAAGAGATGTTTACCTGTGCCCAGCAAACAAAATGCCACATATGCAAAGGAGAAGAAACATAATTGATTACTTCAGCTATTCACCAGGAAGAATGCAACCCTATACAGCAGAGAGTGTGCTCCATCATGGCATCCTGATCGTTCATCTTTTAAGATTCATGAACTATCTCTGGGGTTGGTTCCAGGTTCTGGCTTGTTTATTCCCTGGTCCCTTCTACTGCACTCTACTCTGCATGGGTAAGTACAGGAACTTCGCTTAGAGAAAGCCATACATCTGAGACTGATCAAGCCATTTCCTTTGGACAAGTGGATTCTGGACTACTTTTTGCTGTAGAGAAGGGGAATGAGAGTTTGCAAACATCGCGACCCTTCATTATTTCATTGTATTTATTAATCTTGACTTAGAAATGAAAAGCACCACTTGCAAAGGTAATTCATTTTAGGGGCTTCGATGTGATGGCAAACAGGGGAATGACATGAGTACAAAATATAATTAACACACATCATTAATTGCCAGTTGAGTCTACAGTAGAAATAATCAACAGTTAAGCATATATGAACAGGTAACAATACATTTGCTGGGCAAGGAATAGAAACATTAAATCACAAGATATACAGGGTACAGGCCTTCCTTTATAAATATTAGCAAACTTAACATGGTTCTTAAAGTACTAGGTGATTATGAACAGTTACATTATAAATAGGGAAACGCATGTATGATTATACTGAGATCTCTGAGGTATTCCCTTTTTCATCTTTTCAGCTATTTAAAACTTTGTTCCACCCTAAAATCAGATCTGATCCTTCTCCTAAGTGCTGACCCTTATGAAATAAGTGTTCTGTAAAGTGCACTAATTATTTCTCAAAAGCCATCTCTAAAATCTCTAAAATTACTCATTGCTACAGTAAAAAGGGCAACCAAGCCATTCACAAGTTCCCTTAAACAGAAGGAAATATGGGGGCAGGACCACATAGGGATGAAGTCTGGAGGGACATTGTGTAAGAGAGGAGGGACAAATGACAGAACAGAATCATTGCAGCCGAAGAACTGACCTCTGCCCAGTAAACTCAGTATTCACACACATGAGTCATTGTAAGCATCAGTAACTCTGCAACTGAATTGTGTGAAACAAAACATGTGCGCGTGTGAGATGATATTTAGTACAGGTTATGTCAATTAAAAATGTCATGAGAAGCTGTTAATCAAGGCACATGTTTAAACAACCAATAAAACAGATTCTCATGATTTTTGAAAGAATATGAAATTCTGTATTATAACTAATTTAAACACATTTTCCAGTGTATGAACTCATTGAGATTGAGTGGTTGACATGATCTCAATATATACGATCAACATGTTTTAAGTTGTTGTAATTGTATGGTTCTAGCTCTGGTTCTCAGAAAAGGTAGTTTGAGTTTGTGAAAAACCAGAAGGTGTCTCGCCCACTAGTCCCCAGGGATCTGTTTTTTATCCAGGTGGCTAAGACACGGCCATCGCTTTTGGATCCAGTTCCTGGTGGTGGGCCAGTGCAGGAGGATCACCTGTGTGAGGGGTATTCGGGGAGTGGGACACCGGATGGTGAGATGTGGTATCCCCTTACCTGTAACACCTTTACCCCATCCTACCAGGTAGGATACTTAGGAACTCAAGCCCCCCTCCCCCTTTCACAAAATTAAAAGTTTCTCATGGACAGCCCGCTATGAGAGAAAACGAAATAACACCTGAGCCCTATACCTGACGTATCCCAATACAATGGTCCGACAGGGTCAGGCAATGCCTGACCATCATGCACACCTGACTTCCATTACACTTCCCCACACGGATAAAAGGCAGAGCACAAGAGCACACTCTGCGCGAGGAAAACCACACAAGGAAACAGCAGTTTCAAGATGGCAGTTTAACACGAGGAGGAAGATAGCAAAACCGAAGGAGATCACAAGGAGGGAAGTTCCATTGACCTTTTCGACAAGGAACCGTTACTTTCACAAAACCTCAAGAATAGCAAGCGTAAGATCAGGAAACCAGGCTGAGCAATCCTCAGCCTGTTTTGTGTGTTGGAGGTACCTGTGGGCCCTCCTGTGTGGATAATCAAGTCGGGGAGAATCGGCAGCTGCTGTGGTACTGTTTTTGGCTTCAACAAGAAAGCAGCATCAGTGAAATGAACACAGCCGGTGAGTTGGGGAGCCTGATACAAGACTGGTCTGTGTTGAAGCCAAGGTTGCAAGCAGCAACATTGTATGGGTAGCACTGGAACGAACATTTCATGAAACCCGTGTGACAAGTAAAGTAAAGTAAAGTTGAACTGCAGCTGAGTGATTGAACTTTGAACCCAAGATAAACAATACCTTTGACAGAGTGGTCCGCTTGCGTGCTCAATCGAAGGTCTCTGCAAGTTGTCCAGCTGAGAGTGGACAACAGTGAAAGAGTGGCAAAGGATTGTGAATCCAAGTGGTCCTGCAACGGTTCAAGCAAAATCATGTGCACAGTCAAATGTTTTCGATTTTAATACAGTAAAGAAAGTTGATTGCAAAGTAGATAAAGTTGGTCCAAACTCGGCAGAGGGAGATCAATTGAAAGCTTTGTGTTAAAGCAAGTTTGTCTTACACTAGGTAAATTGGTCCGAGCTCGGCAGAGGGAGACTGATTGAACAATTTGTGTTAGAACGGATCTAAGCCGAAAGGGGGGAATCCAAGGTGAACAATAAATCACCTGCGAAAAGTGTGTGTATGAGAATCCTGAAAGGAAAGAAACTTTGTTTGTTGCATCAGGCCCTCTGAATGAAGAGACTTTGAACAGCAAAGAGACTTTGGTACAGAAGTCCATGATGTTGGAGTTTTGAACTGCACCCTTGTGCTAGAGAAGCCAGAGACTGCGCTAAGCACGAGTGTGCCACCTTATACCGTGCTGAAAAGATGGAGAAGGGAAGCCATTTCTTGAACACTTTTCTTTTGCAAAACATTGTTTCCCACACTATTTATATTTAGAGTTAAGGATTGGCAATAGGTTTATTAGTATAGACCCTTTTATTTTGACAAGACACCACTTCGACTGCGTTATTATTATTTGATGGTCGTAGCTTGCTCCCATCTTTAGATTTAGGATTAGATAGACGTTTTTCAAACCCAATTGAGGTTCATTAAACACATTTGAACTGTGGTCACTTGTGTCTGTCTTACTGTTGATACCATGCCTTCCTTACAGCTTCCAATTCACATGCAATACTGATTTTCTGAGTGATGTTCAGTAACACAATATCCTTTTAGTCTTCTGCTGGTCTGACCTATCTGCATGTTCCCACACATAATTTGAGAGCTTAAACAATGTATTCTGTAACACCTGTGATGAAGTGCTACACATGAATGTATGTACTGGTATCTGGATGAACTATGTATGTTAATTTCACTGTATTTTAGAAAGTGAAACCAAGGCAAGGAAAAGTTCCCATTTGGTGTGGTCCTACAAATTGTTTCTGTAGCTTGGGTTTCAAGAAATTACCTCTAATTAGATCACCAGTATTTGACATCATTTTGTTGATAAAAAGAGGAAAGGCTTTAACATTCTCCAGCATTGCATCTTTCATGGATTAACATGCTCATTGTATATTCCCCATCGTCAGGATGTGAATCCTCTTTAATGTTAAAGCAGTTTACCTTTGAAGTTTGAAACTGCTTGTCACTTTAGTAGTCTATCAGTGCCACTTTGGGTCTTCTTCAATTTGTTGGGGTTCAGTGCCCCATCAATTCCCAGCAACGCTGCTCTGTTACTGGTGAAGACTTCAGTCTTATTTCCTGCCAACATAGTTCCAAGCACGTCTCAGGCCTTCTGCTGCTGGTCCACAGCAGTGCAGACACAGGGAAGAAAAGCCTTTTTAAGGCATCTTCCAAATGCAACCTCAAGAATGTTTACATTGATTATCTTTTTTTTTTTTTTTTTTTTTTTATTGATTTGGTTAAAACAAATCAACCTTTCAACAAAGTTACAGAACACAGATAAAATATTATATAAAAGATAAAAATGACATAACAGTTGAATAGTGTACAGCAGAACACCACATCTGGTCATATGATTGAGAGAGAACTGTCTGACTGAATAAGCACACAAAAAAACAAACAAAAAAAAACGCATAAGGAAACATAAACATGATGACGAATTATCTCTGACAGACCATTCATTGTTTCATCTCATAGTTATTTAAACATAAAATTAAAAGGCCAACAACTAGATCTCAATGAGTGTGAGAAAATGATAATTCAATTGAATTTGTTAATCAAACATCTGGACTTGTCAGGGACAGGCTTTCAATAAATTTGACAACTGCAATTTGAATAGGCAAGTACGCAGAATTCAAAATTGTGTGCCAACATGCCTCATATTCTAAAAAACCCAAGTGCCGGCAATGACGTCCCATAAACTTGAGTCTATGAGAAGTAAGAGCAGGACACTCAATGATCAGATGCTCTAAAGTCTCCGGTTGGCAAGTGTTCCTGCAAAAACGGCAAAAGTTATCATTAACTGATATTATCTTGCGTCTGTAAAGAATGGCTTTGGTTGGCCAAAGGTTAAAACGTAGACGCATGATTGCATAGCGGATATGGACTGCTGGAGCTTTAACTAGATAGAAAGGGAGTGTTTTCATCTTTTTTGGAGGAAAGCGGAGAACATTACCATCACAATAAGTTAGGCACAATTTGTTTGTATTAATCCAATCAAATTCATACAGCTGTTGCTTTGCCTTATCAGGATTATTAATTAATGTATCAAGAGAGACTTCTGCCCTACTTAATGCTGAGTATGCAGTAGTCACCCACGAGGCAAAGAATTTTTGAGTAGTATGAAACATATGAGATGCAAGTTCTGATAGTAGTGTACGATCTCTGGATGCTAATAGACATTTTCTGAAAAGTGCACACAGACGCCAAAAATATAAGGTTTCGAGTGAAATAAGGCCCAACTCATATCTAATCCACGAAATGGGGATACAAGCTGGTAAACGTAATATCTTTTCCAGAATTGACTTTCCCATGTGTGGAAGGCGAGTTTAGATTGGCATGCAAGAGTTTTAAGACCATACAATATTGAAGGCACCGCTTTCTGGTTCCAATAGGCAACAGCTGGTAGAATAGAAAATTTGCCATATCTGGACATAATCAAACAAGCTTGTGACGAGGCCGTTGTCACCTTTTTCAAAACTCCTTCCAAGTGTGCCTTAAAGGAACCCCGCAGTTCGAATATCATACCTAAATAGGTGTATTGAGGGACAATCAGCAGATTTACCTGATTAATGTTCCACATGAATGATTTGTTTCTTTTGGTAGGTTGATACAACATTATCTGAGATTTGTTGGTATTGATTTTTAAATCATTCTGAGAAATATAAGAGTCAAAAGCTGTCAACAGTTTCTGCAAGCCAATCTGAGTTTTTGACAGTAATACCAAATCGTCAGCATACATTAAACTTTGAACATGTTTATTATTAATTTTTGGAGAGTCTGAACCAAGATTTTGAAATGCGATGGCTATATCATGAAGAAAATAGTTAAAAATAGATGACGCCAGAAGACAGCCCTGTTTGAGCCCACGAGCCGTGGGGATAGAGGAAGACAAAGCTCCATCGAGGCTTAGTCGAACGTAAATACACGTATCAGAGTGGAGAGCCAAGAGGATATCAAACAATGTTTGCGGACAATGGTCACGTTTTAATTTTTTAAAAAGAAGAGAGCGAGAAATGGAGTCGAAAGCAGAATGTAAATCAATGAACGCCAGAAATAAGGACTGTTTCGACTCTTGACATTGGGCTTTAATAGAGTTCAGTGCGAAGAGATTAACCTGGGTACCCATACCCGCAATAAAACCAGTCTGGAACGGGTCTCTATATGAATTCTGAAGCGTCCACTTATTAAATTCACTCAATACAAGTTTAGTGAAAATTTTACTCTGTGAATCTAAGAGTGCAATTGGACGATAGTTCTGAGGGGAACACCTATCACCTTTTTTAAATATCGGGATGATAATAGAGGATTTCCAGGATAAAGGTATGGAACATGAATGCATTATATCTTGAAAGATGCAGTAAAGTATGCGAGCCCATCTGCCAGGATTTAATTTCAACATAGCATTGGAAATGCCATCTGGGCCAACAGCTCGAGAGGGACTGGCTTTTTTAATGATTGAGGCAATGTCCTCTATTGTAAAAATCAGGTTCCAATAAGGGGCTCTAACAGAGCGAAAGGAGTCTGGGTCAAAAGTGACATCAGCATACAAATTTGTGAAATACACAATCCATTGTGATTCGTTTACAGCATTTAATTGTGCGTCAGCATCTCTATTATATGCATGATTGTGTAGAAGATGCCACATTTGAGCCGAGTTTTTGTTGGCGAGGGATTTTAGCATTAATTCACTGTCGCGTTGAAACATCAATGATTTATGACCCTTGAGCCAGTTTTTGTATTGTGTTTTCAAATGAGTTAGCGCTTGCGAACGATCGCAGGAAGTGGAGTTTTGTATCTGGCGCTTTAGACGCCTAAACTCTGTCTTACGTTCTTTAACCGATTGATCATGGATGTGGGGGTGTTTAGTTTGAAGTTGCATGGGAGTAGAAATGGTGTGCGCAAACGGTGCAAGTATATCAGTGTATTGAACACCCACTGAATGCAAATTCTTTTGAATTAGTGACTCAAATTCATTTAGTCGATGATCTGTCCATGTCAGTCTAGATCTGGCTGAGTTGATGGCAAATCCAGAACTGGCTGAGGAAAATTTAGAAGCAGAAAATTGCCATGAGATAGTCAGGAAAAGTAGCTTATGATCACTACCAGGATAGGCAGTGATTGAGAGATCCTGACAAAATTTGAACAGAGGAGAATCTACAAAAATGTAATCAATTGTACTTGCACTGTTATTGCGATACCAAGTTGATTGCGGAGGTGAATCACTTTTAAGGGCTCCATTGATCATAATAAAATTGCGTTCGTTCATGAGGTGGATCCACCGGGAGCTGTCTTTTGAATATGGGTTATTAGTAATACAATTCATGTTGAGATCCCCAAGTATGATGGTGAAATTGGTGATGTTCGCCATATTGATAATATCCAACAATGAAATAAGACCACAGTAAAAAACATCATCAGAGCAAGCAGCAGGGTTTCTGTACACATTCAACAAGGCGAGCGAGGCAGTTTTCAAATCAATTTTGACTAGTTGTAGGTAGGCCCCAAAGGAAGCCCATGCGTGTACATGAAGACCAGCCTTTTGGAGCACAGCAACCAGTAAGCCAGAAGTAGGTCTGCCTTTAGTTCGAATGGCCGGTAGCAAAGAGATTTCATACCCGTCCCACACCGGGGGGACTAAAAGCCAAGTCTCTTGTAAGGTGAAAATGTGATAGATTACAGGCATGGATTTAATGGAAACATGTAAGTGATTGTGCCCCCTGGTATTCCAACATGCAAGATTCAGAAGATTGGTATTCTGGCACAATGATGGTTAATTCTGAGAAAAGATCCGAGAATCATGCATTGTATTGATGTCATTTCTATCAAGTTGTTGTCTTTCATAAATGCGTGGATGTGGGATGGGGACCCTAGTTTGGGGTGTGGTGACAGTCGGCTCAAGTGCCAATAGAAATCCCATTTCAAACAGAGTCATTCTCGCTCGCCAAATGGTATTGGCAACAATGGTCGATGGAATCCATAGTCTGATAACAGAGTTGGAAGAGGCAGAGATAAATTCAATTTGTGCTATATCAAAGGTAGTGATATCCCTTAATGCTTCAATGTCACTAAAGATATTTAAGACACTCCTTCTATTCAAGTTATAAGCAGGGTATGGGCCATCTCGACATTTTAAAATAAATGTGCAGGGCGAGAGAGAGGCAGAGGCTTGAGCGGATTGGGGAGGAAGACGTCTTATTTCAGACTGGGGGGGCTTAGACTGGCTGAGCTGGTGCGCGTGTTGCGAATGCAAGTCTTTGAGCCCAGACACTTGAGACTCAAGATTGTACTGCTCAAGACTAGAGGAGTTGGTCGTAACAGGGGATTTAGAAACAGAACGGGGGGTGTCTGGCATAACAGACGTGAGTTGAGGCATGGGAATTGCGGAGAACCTTTCCTCCAGAAATTTGTCAACAGCTTGTTTCAACTCATTTAAAGGGTCTAGATTTAAGGCAGATGACACAGCGGCGGGCCGACTAACACTTGGGGCAAAGGAGACAGTTTTTTTGGGTGGCATATCGATTAGTACTCGATCAGCATCTTGATCTGACGTCTCAAGTGATGCAACCAAGTCGTCCAAAGGGGGGTGGGGAGCTATCCGTGCCGAAGTAACAACAGGCACAGCAAAAGCCGTCTCCTTTGGGCTTACAGCCATTGAAATATTCGCTTGCACCAGTGCAGGGGCAGGGGTGGCTAGGGGTTTTGTGGGGGGAAGAGTCTGGGGGGGAGCTTTCGACCCCGCTTCCAAAGACCCACCAATGGCTTTAAAAAAGGCATTCAGAGTGTTTTTGTTGCCTCGACGAGGCATCTGTTTCTTTGTTTTTTTCAATACGGCATGGGTATTTTTTAAGATCGTTGTGGACCTGAACTTTCCGCTAGGGGCTGCCGGCGTTACTGCCAAAATGGGATTTGCAGGCGAGGAGCCCTCAGAGGAGGGCAATATGTCAGTGGGAGCAAAGGCAACAGACTGTAGAGGCATCTCAGGGACAGGCACCGAGGCAATGTTATTTGTGACTGGCTGAGTGTGGGGTACAGGAACAGGTGTCACAGAGCTAGAAGAGGTGTCAAGTGCACAAATAACATTGTGAAAATGTGGCAAGGAAGATGGAACATTCGCACTTTTCACATGTGAGGCGCAATTCGCGGGAGGCGCAGCTGTGCCTGTCTGTCTGTCTAGAGTAGTAAAGCTACCACAGGTAATAATGGAGGCCTCACAACTCTCTATTGGCCGTGTAGATGGTAAAGGTGGAGCGGGAATCAACTGATCATTGTGACGACTCCAGTGTAGGAGTTCCTCCAGCTGTAAGCCTTGGGTGCTAATTTTTGTGTTCATAATGTCAAACAATTTATGCATTCCAAGAATAGAGGTATTGATGGCTTGCAAAGCTGCTTCAACACCAATGCTGGAGCCTGTAGCAAACGTATTGCGGGCAGGAACAACAGCACGAGGCGTAGGAAGAGCGAAGGAAGCAATTGCAGAGTCTATCGGAGTAGGGTTGGGATGTGGTGGAGAGGGGCTGAATTGGGCCATATCACACTGGGAGTGTACTGACTGCAAAGTTTCATGGTGACTAGCATATAATGAAATGCTGGTACTATCTAGTATTATAGGAGAACCTGGAATGATAGGCGAGAGGGTTTGGTTAGAGTTAGTGCTAAATTTCCTCTTCATGTTCCGTACATTCAATGAGGCAAGCATCGTTTTGTCGGAAATGCCCCGAGTGCGAACAGGACTCGTCAGAGCAATAGATGGGCCGGAGGGCGACACACACGGGACAGGTTGCTGACCCATAGTCGGAGTGTGGGACCCAGCAGACTCTTGTGGCAGAGAGAGAATGGTCTTGGGGGGCCCAACCGACGGGCCCATGTTAGAAGTAACAAGAGTGGCACCGACAGGGGTTCTCGGGGACAGAATGAATGCTGGAAATTTCGTCTGAATAAGCCCAGTGCTTGGACAACTAGGCTTCGAATGTAAAGCAAAATCTGGCATATTTGATTTCAGAGAGTACGGCACAAAAGACATTCGTTATGGGATGAGACTTGTACTGACCTGGGGGAGCTAGATAAGGACTGGGTAGGGTAACACCAGCGCTAGAGAGACAAGCCGCAACCGCAGTAACGCGGTGAAGCGGTAAAGCGGAACTTAGCCGTGAACTTGCTCGTGCGCGCGCGCTGTGCGCGTAGGGCTGTCTTTAGTAGGAAATGAGGGAGTGAGAAAACCCGCCTTTTCCTGGGCAGGGCTAGCAGGATGTGTCAATCAGGAGGCTGGTGTAACCAGTAAAGCAATCCGCTTCAATTTGAGAAGGAACACTGGCTAGGCGAGAGGTAGTCCAATCCAAAGGCAAAATGCAGAGAAGCAGCAGCTACAAAGTCCTCACGAGCGGTAAAGCGGAACTTAGCCGTGAACTTGCTCGTGATTATCTCCACGAGAAGTGTTTGTGCTCCCTTTATTCTGACCATGATGTAATTGGCTGTTCCATCTGCCAATCCTTTTGTCTAAAACCTGCAAAGACCTCCATCGCAGTTAAGTGACATGGTTGGACGAGGGTGTCTCTGACTCGGCCTCAGTCCACAGTTGTGCCACTGTCAGGCACAGCAGACCCCTAAAGCGCACTTCTTCTTCAAAGAGGTCAAGGTGCCAGGAGGAATCTTCCTGGGGGAAGAGAGCAAAAAAGGGACATGGGTCAGGCGCTCCAGCTGCTCCACCGTTGACCACCTCGTTGATGACTCAGTCGACAGTCCCGTCTACACCTAAGACCACCTCATCAACAGTGGCAGTGCCAAAACCTTCTTCGCCTAAGCACTCGTCTGAGAAGGGACATTCGTCCACGACTACCCCGTCGTTGACCCATACAACCAAAGACCTCGTCCAAGACTCCCTTATCGACAAACCCGTTGACGACACGCCCATCTTTGACGACCGCCTCATCGACGAGACAGTCGACCACCTCATCTACAGCTAAATCAACGACGAGCAAGACCATTACTACTCCGTCGACTAGTTGTACAACTAGACCGCCTATATTACAACCCAGACCATCTTCTGCGCCAGCCATTACACCAGTCCATAAACAATTGCTGTCTTCATTCCCAAGCGGAGTGAGCGTTGTGAGAAACCTGAAGGTGTCTCCCTGACTAGTCCCTGGGGATCTGTTATCCAGGTGTCCAGGACACTGCCATCGCTATTGGATCCAGTTCCTGGTGTTGGATTATTCTGGATGGGGGCTCCTGAGGGAGTAGAAGTGGGACATCGGCGGGTGAGACGCGGTATATGTCATGGTGCATGCTCCCAAAACCCCGAAACTGGTGAGCCCATACCTGACTTTGGCTTCCTTGGGGACTTCCCAGGCCCCAGCTAGGCTCACCTGGTCTCAGTCCTGGCGCCGCTGGCGCCAGGCTCATGGTAGGTGCTAAATACATGGGCCTTATACTTGGCTCTGAGAGGCTGAGCCATTCAGTACAGGGTGTGGCTTGGGACTACTTTACCTGGAGACAGGATACGGTTAAGGGGGACTATTTTCCTGGGACTACTTGCAAGGCTATTTAAACCGCACCCTGCAAACTGAACACGCTTCGCGTTATTCTGCACTCCTGCAGGGTAACGCTCACCGTGTCAGCTAAGCTCTTGCTTCCCTTCTGCCACGCCCGTCCAGTCGTCTTTCCATCGGCACCTGAGAAAAGAGAAGAACAGGAGTTAGAATCGCATTGAAGGCCTTACCTGCAGAACATCCTGATTTCGCCTTCTGCTTACCCACGGACCGCCGCATCTGTAGAAGAGCAGAACTGAAGGTACCCTCTTGGATAGTTACTCACCTGAAATCGGCCACCTCTAGGAACTCCATCGAGCAGTTCTTCATCATTCCAGCATCGCGCCGCAACTCAACCAGTCGAGCGGCTCTTCCATCTTCTTCCTGGAACTGCGCTGCACCTGCCGAACAGAACAGACAAAGCAGGTTAGTCGCACACAGCAAGAAAAGCTAAATACAGCGAACAATTAGCACGCCCCGCACAGCGCTATACTTATCAGCTGGAATCCTGCTCATCGTCGTCAGGAGAGTCATCCCTCATCCGAAAGCCGCTTAAAGCCGCACCTGAAAGACAAGAACGAACATTAGATATCTCGAGAAGAAAGACTTAAGGCAGCTATTTCAAGGAGTTCTTGGAATAGAGACCTGCTTACTCCGGCCTTCCCACTTCAGCAATCTCTATCGGATCAGTGAAGTAACTAGATCCTGGAAAGACTGTGAAACCGCGCCCCTGCCAGAGTGTACAGGACGGAGAGCTCGCCCATTAAAAACCAAGATGAGCCAGAGGAAGAGAAGGGAAAATCGGAAGGAGTGGAAAATCAAAACCAGCTCCATTCAATTGGCTAAAATCTTGTTTTGACTTGCAGACAAACATCTCCTGAGACGAGAACGAAGGGAAGACGCGAGCTAGCACCCTCAGTTAAACAGAGCAACACCAGTGCAGACTTCATCCTTCGAACACGAGCATGCCCCCGTGGAGACCAGGTGAGCGTGACAATATACCCCTTCTTCCAACACCTTTTCCCCATCCTATCACGTAGGATACTCAAACACTCTACCCCCCCTTTTCCAACACGAACACCTTTGCACACCACGAAAGACAACGGACTAACACCAGAGCCGTTTACCTGGCAAAGTCAGGCAATTGACCAGAATCACACTCACCTGATGGCCCTTTCCCATCCCAACATGGATAAAAGGTGGAGCACAAGAGCACAATATGAGCAAGGCAGACAGCACGACGAGAGAGCTAATTCAGCACAGCAGTTCAAGAGGAGGAGAAAGACGGCGTGACCCGAGAGGGTGACAAGGAGAGAAGCGACCTTGCCCTTTCCGAGCCAGGCCCGTGAAACCTCCACAGAAGGAATCGTAAGACCGCAAACAATAGCCAGCGTGTGTTGCAGCAGATTTCAACGGTACACAGGGCCCTCCTCTGCTGATAACCAAGCCGCAGAAAGATGCTTGCCGCTGTGGTACCAGCCTTGACTCCAGAGACAAGAAAAGCCAAGCAGTTCATCACAGCCAGTGAGTCGAGGGTAGAGCCCAGAAGAAACCGAACTGTGTTGAACAAAAGTAGCAAGCAGCTAATTGAAGAAAGTACCAAGAACTGTTAATACGAGAGGGGGGAAAGCCAGCTACAAAGGAGTCAGGCACCACGTGGGTGCTCACTTGATAAAACTCTGGGAGATTACCGTATTGTTGAAACTACCGTTATCAGAAGGCCTTGGGCAAGGCACAAGAATGGGGTCAAAGTGGTCACACAGGGATCTAGTAAAATCCTCTGTACAGATGAAAGTCTTTGACCAGCAGATGATTGTGAAACTAGGGGAAGTGAATCCTGCAACATAAGAACTATTAAAGGAATGGTGCGATTGACAAAGTTGGCAAGAGTGCACCCAATGGAGGGATACCGATGAAAAGGGGGCGAGGTTTGAAGTCCCGATGAACAGTGTGTTGACAAAGGTGAACCCGACAGAGGGAGGCTAACATAAGAGTAGGTTCTGAACCCGGAAGACGGGTAACTCTGGGTGAAAAGGCAACCCAACGAACAAGCAGAAAGGATCTTTTGTTTATTATTTTGGAATACATCAGGTCCTGGGAGGCAAGAGACCTTTTTTTTATAGAAAAGAGACTTAACCACAAATGTTCTGATAGCTGAGAGTGGAACTGTTGGCTCGTGCTGGGAAAGCTTGAGCGTGTGCTGTGCTCCCGAGTCCCGCCTTGTCCCGTGCTCAAAACGTGGGGAAGGGAGACCACAACTACCGCATCTTGACTTATTATTTGTGAACACTTCTTTCTTTCCTGTGAATACTATCCCACAGACTTTGTTTATATTTAGTGTAGCAATTGGAAATAGGTATTTTCTTAGTATAGGCCTTTTATTTGACAAGACGCCACTAGGACTGCCTTATTTGATGGTAGTAGCTTGCTCCCATCTTAGAATTAGGTTTAGATCAGACATTTTTCCAACCCGCATATACAGTTTAATAAACACCCTTGAACTATGATCACTTGTGTCTGTCTTTACTGTTGCCACCATGAGTTCCTTACACGACAGGGAAGTGCCATCCGCTTTGGCGTTTCTACGAAGGCCCACGCGGGCTCAGACATTATTTTAATTGGCTCTCTATGTACCACTCAAGACCCCCTGTCCGTCTACTGCTCCACCTGAGCAACTGCTTCAACAGGGTGAGGATTCGGATGTTGAGCCTCTAGAGGCTCTGTTTTCCGACCATGAGTAGGTGCTAGAAGGGTTGCCCCTCCTCCAAGCATGCCTCCGCCAGACCCTCTAAAGCAAAGTCTTCCAGAAACTCTGAATCAGCCTCTTCCTTCTGCACCACCAAGCACACTAGTACCAATGAACACTCCTCTGGCTCCCAGAGACTTGTCCCCGAATATATTGTCCACCTTGCAAACTCTGGTTTCAGAGTTGCAGAATGGTCTTATTTCTCCTTGAGTACCTCCTCAAGAGCGACCTCAAGAAATCCCTTCAAGAGAGGTCTTAGCCCCCCATCGGCAGTATTACCCTCTACCTCCGTCTACTCCATCAAGTCCCTGCAAGGGATGATGTACTCATGCATCCCTTTGGTACCGAACTGCAGGCTAGACATGGGCCCTTTTCAGAAATTCCTCGACTCATGTTGGAAAGAAATACCGCGATCCTGAGAGGACAAGCTTCTTCTGGTACCATCCTTCCGCAAAGCTCTCCAATGGTGGAGCCAATGGCCAAATCTCACACAGGGCGCTCCTTTTCACTTTCCATATACAAGGCTACACTTTCCACAGACACCTCCCTGTCAGGGTGGGTAGCCCACACAGGACAGTTCTCCACCGGTGGGCTATGGCAGCTGGAAGACAAAGTCCTACATATCAATGTCCTCAAATTAAGAGCTTTGTTCTGGGCCCTAAAGTCATTCAAACCGCAACTTCAGAACAAGGTGGTTTGGATTTTCACAGACAACACAACCACCATGTTTTATATCCAGAAGCAGGGGCACCTATTCTCCGGTCTTGTCCACAGAAGCACAGGCCCTATGGAAGTGGGCTGTAGCACACAATAAGTACCTGATCCCCTTCCATATACCAGGGATTCACAATACCATTCAGGGTTCCCTCAGCAGAGCGCTCTGGTCCTGCCACGAGTGGGAACTTTACCAGCGCTGGTTCTCTGCCTCTCAATGGGAGCATCCAGAGATCAACTTTTTCACCACAGCTACCAACACAAAGTGTGCCCATTTTGCAAGTCATTCGGCCCCATTACAAGGTTGCCGGTCTGGTAAAATCAATGCTGGTACCAGCGTAGTTTACCGGACCGCAGTATTAGGAGCTGCGATGCTGGTGTTGGCGGCACCGACAGGGACCCGCCGTGACCGGCCTCACCCTTGCCGGTATGAGCGTCAACACGCGGCAGCAGTGCCAGTGACACCGGCATGCCGCAGTTATGTGCACATTAAGAGATGCACAGACATGCAATTACCGGCATTGCGGTGAAGGCATTAACAGGAATCTGGTGTGTAGAAACCTGCCACAGGTGCACACAATGAGCACAGGTGGAGGCAATGGAGTCTGGCACAGCACAAAAGGAGCACTCCCCCACACCACAACCCTCCCAAATCCACAATGCTACCATTAGCACTTGCAGTACCGGAGCTGAAGGACATGCCTGCAGTGCTATTCATTGTGGAGGCAGTGAGGCAGAGAATGCAGCGGACGTGCAGGAGGAGGAGGAGGGTGAGAATGGGCCAGCACATACCCATGGTGCAGGCAGTTGTACCCCGCAGGCAGCCACCAGTCCCTCGCCTAAGGGCCAGCCCATTGAATCTAACCCCTGCTCAGATCCACACCCTGTACTGGCTGGACAGGGACACCATCACCACAATAGTGAACCTCATTCATGATGACCTGGTGAGCCTGATCAATATCCTGACAGCCACACCCCCCGCACCCCTTGCTGAAGGTAGTGTCTGTGCTAAACTTTCTTGCCACAGGCACCTCTCAGCACACAGTGGGGCAGCTGCATTGAATCTCACATCCCTGTTTCTCTCGTGTGCTCAACCAGGTGACAGATGCACTCCTGAAGCACACGAGCAACCACATCAAGTTACCACGGACTGCTGAGGAGGTGGATGAAACCAAAATAGCATTCTATGCACTGGCAAGCATGCCAAATGTAATTGTGCCCTTGACTGCATGCATGTGGATCTGGTAGTCCGGCAAGCTGTGGAGGTAGTGTACTGCAACAGGAAGCTGTAACATTCCCTGAATGTACAGATGATGTGTGATGCACGCAAAATGATCACGCATTGCTGTGCAAGATTCCCTGGCTCCACACATGACACCATGGTGCTGCGCAACTCCACGCTTCCCCGCTATATGGCACGACACACTGCGCAACATACCTGGCTGCCGGGTGAGTGTAACTACAGGGCCATGCGTGGTGTTGATTGGGGGGGAATCGCAAGTATAGGCAAAATGTCTGCTGGCTGGGACATGAGGGGTGTTCATTGGGGGGGAATCACAAGCATAAACAACGTGTCTGCTGGCTGGGACATGAGGGGTGTTGATTGGGGGGGGAATCACAAGCATAGGCAACGTGTCTGCTGGCTGGGACATGAGGGGTGTCGTAACATAGTGTAGGATTGCATGCATGAGGAGCACAAGTGCACTCTGCATGCATTAATCCATCATCACTCCTGCAAATAGGCATAAACATTAACAGGCATGCAATGTAGTGCAGAGAGACTGGGTCGGGCAATAGAAGGCAAAGTCGGATGAGGAATCAGACCTAGCAACCTCCACATTCCCAACCAGCACAATAACAACCACACACATACAATTGAAGAAGACCACATACAGCGTCCTGGGTGCCTTCAACTGTGACCTTAGTAAAGTAAACAGAATGTGCAACACAGCCAATGCTTGCAGATATGCAAGGCCTACACAGCTGTGTGCACATGCAATGAACAGACACATTGCACACACCAGCACATGTATCAGGAACACCAGAAAACATGACCCACATGTACCACAATGCACCACCCTGTAGTCACAATGCATGAATTACATGTTCTCAGCAGAGGTAATCACGAGGCATTCTGCCATGCCTGAGAGAAACCCATCTGCCACACAGAAAATGATCAGTCACCGCACTCAGTCCACAGGTACACCGCAGATCAGTATTCCTGTCATGTCACCTTAAGGGACACCTCCAAGTACAAAGTGTCAAGTATGAAGAAGATAACAATCTGCAATCATTGACAATCACCAAGATATGTTTGAGGTGCAGGAATCATCTAAAGTACCTTAGTTGCACCATGCCAAAGACCACCCAGCCGTATCACAGAAATGTAACCCTTCATCCGTGGCCCATACCACCAATGTAAATCTAACCAATTCATATGTGGGAGGGAGTCGATGGACATGTAAATGGAGATATGTATTAGTAGAATGCATACTGGGGATACACTGTGTGACATGAAGCCAATTAGGCAAGTGCATGATTATCCACTGTACATGCACAGTTCATTTCCATTGGTAACACATCAATGATATCTGAGACCATCATGGACATTTGGACTTGATATGTGAGAGCGCAGGTTCACATTGAATGGTCCTTGGGACCGCAACTGCAACCACCCCCCCCACCCATGGATCAGTCCTAAGTACACTTTCCTGGGTCATTGAAAATTGGACATGTCATGTAAAGCAATGTATCCTTAGTAGCTCTTAATCATGGACACTGTACAGGCAGTGGGAACATGGGACTAGCAAATTAAGCACAAGTATCCCTACTCTTGCTACCATGCAGGTGATGCCGGGTATCCCCTGAAGGGCTGGCTCATGACCCCCATCAGGAACCAGTGAACAGGCCCGAAGAGGACTACAACCATGCACACCTACGCATTCGTGTCACAATTCAGCAGACATTTGGCCTGTTGAAGGCCTGGTTCCGCTGCCTCAGCAGGTCGGGGGGGGGGCGCTCATTTACAGGCCTGAGAAGGTGGGAAGAATTGTGTTGGTATGTGTCAAGCTACACAACATGTGCATCCGGCGCAACGTCCCTCTGCCCCCTGACATGGACATGATGCCACCTGAGGGTGATGATGAGGAAGATGGTGGAATACCCCAGCGGCACAATGTAAATGAAGGACGTGCGATACGCCAAGATTTAATTGCCCACTACTTCTGAAGGACTGGAAAAGAGAAGGCACTGGGTGTGGGGTTGCACTGGGCACTGTACACAATTAAATAGACACACACTCAAGAAGCAATGTCCAGTCATGTGTTTTCCTTTTATGCACCAGCTGTATTGAATGATGTATAACTATTTACAGATTTGCATTACTACCACTACTGTTCCCTTAAATTGACCCCACACCCCCTCCCCCTCCCCCTCTACTCCCAAACCCAATACCCACTCCCCCACAACACCTTCACAACTACTCCATCCCCACATGCACATGTGACTTCTCCTATTTATGCCCCCTTTTTGGATGAGGGGGTTCAGTGTCTGTGCGGCAAACGAGTCGCTGTGAGCGACGCACAGGGCTTGTTTCAGTTGAACTTGCTGTTGTTTTACTGGTGGATGGGCCAGGTTGTGAGGTTGTGGAGACGTTGCGATGTTCAGCTATGGCGGTTGCCAACTGTGTGATGGACTGGGCCATGACAGACATCACAGCATTTCCTTCCTGCACACACCTGGCCACGCGGAACATGGCTCTGCTGGCCATCCTTGCTGTGTCTGGCAGGGCTTCCTGCATTGCCTGGTGTGTCTGTTCTGCGTGACACGTATTGTAACCAGGGCCTGCATTTCCTGCTTGCGACCTTCCATGCATGGCAGTCGCCCCTTGATGTCCTGTAGACTAGGTACTGGCAATGGAGGTGGGCTGTGAGGGCTTGCGGGGCTGAAGACTGCGTCGTCACTGTGGGTGTGGGCCCACTGGCCTCCACTGCACAGTGTACACCTGACCCATCTACAGGTGTGGCACCTGTCCTTGCCTGGCTGGGTGGCTTTGAGTCGTCGTCCTCATGGTGGCTGTGGCCTGGGGATACTGCCTCTTCCTCCTCACTGTACAGTGCCGATAGAGACGCCTCACCCTGCTCACTCTGGACTGCAGATAGTGCCTCCTCCTGCTTGCTGGCCACGGGGGATACCGGCTCTTCCACTTGAAGTGATTCCTGTGGCCCAGATGTAGATGTTTGCCGGGGGGCCTTGCTGACAGGAGTGGATGTGTGGTGGGGGGCTTTGCTGGCAGGAGTACATGTGTGGCGGGGGGCTTTGCTGGCAGGAGTAGATGTTTGCTGGTGGACCTTGCTGGAGGTCGATGGTGCGTGCACAGGCTCCTGGCCAACCTGTGTTTCCTGTTGGCGGGGTGGCAGTGCCGTGGGTGGAGTGCCACGCTTCTGTCTTGCCATGGAGGTAGACGGCTGCTGGCTGGAAGCGGGGTCTTTGCCGCGACACTGACGTGCAGCGGCTCTCTGTGGTGTTATGGCAGGTTCGCACTCACCTTCTGTTCCTGTGCCTGTGGGGGACAGTGAGTCAGGACATTAGTTATGGGTTTGCATCCATCTGACATACATCAATGCTAGTAAATTCTGAGTTATGCGCATTGTCATGGACATGTTGGAGGGACTGGCATGGTGCACACAAGAATGGGGAGGTGCGGTGTCAGAGCATCCTTCTAATGCGCCCATGTTGTGCACGGTGTCTGTTGGGTGGGGTACAGGTGTCTAGTGGCTTGTGTGTCATGGCCATGCCACAGGTGCTTTATGCCATGTAGTGTTTCATTGTGGGACTGATGTGCTCAAATTCTGTACGTTGATGCATTCATGTTTACTCTACATGTATGGATATGGTGGGTGTGACAGGTGTGCAACTGGTGGTGGTGATGTGTGCATCTTGCTATGAAGTGACACAGTGGTGACGGCTGCAGTTTCACAGTGATGGATGTGTGTGTGTGTGTATGTGTGTGTGTGTGTGTGTGTGTGTGTGTGTGTGTGTGCGTGCGCGCATGAAGATGGTACTTGTGTTGGCAATACAGGGGTCATGTGGGGTGTGTCAGTGGGGTTTGTTGAATGTGTTTGTGGCAAGTACATTGCAGTTGTGTGGGAGGTGGCTTTTGGTGGGTGCAAATGCAGCAGGAATCTGGTGCTACATATTTGGCAATTGGACTTGAAGGTGTGTGATGTGAATTTGGGATTCGGTAAGAGACACTCACCGTCATCATCTGATGTTGGAGCTCCCATCTCCGCATTTCCGACACCCTCGATTCCCTCCATATGGATGACGGTGCTACAGGTCTCCTCCCAGGAAGTCAATTTGAGGGGGGATGATGGTCCGAATCCTGTGGCCATTCCCTGGCTGCACTGTGCAGCAAGGAGGTTTTCGGACCCGCAGACGTAGATCGTCCCAGCGCTTGAGTCAATCGCAGACTGTCCGGGGTGTTGTCCCCACTGCCGAGACCTTGCCGGCCACCTCCTCGCATATGGCTTTCTTGCATAGTTGTGCTGGCTGCCGCATGTCAGCACAGAAGACGACGCCGGCATGTTTGTGGAGTGTGTCCGCCAACATGTTGAGCTCAATGCCACTGAATCTTTGCATTCCGGCGACGGACGGTGCCTTGTCTGGATGACATGTTGCTCAGGATTCTCGCTGTCTACCCAGTTATCCTGTTGGACTGCTGTAGACTGAGGATTGCAATGCATTGTGTTTTTAAAGATGGCCGGCGGTGCTTTTCCCGTTCCGGCGTTGGGTACCGGATGCCGGTATGGCTTTGGGGGCTGTTACCGGCATGCACATTACGTGTGCATGCTGACTCAGAATCTACCGTAGATTCTGGCAGCAGTGCTACACAGACACGGCATGCCGGTAATTTTATTTACCGGCAAACTCATAATGAGGCCCATTATCCCCAAACAGGGAGTCTAGGGGAAGCCTTCTCATTCCCATGAAAGGGACTATTCCTCTATGCCTTCCCACCAATTCTGCTAATGCTCTGAGTTCTAAATACACTCAAACAGAACCACTACAAGATGATCCTTGTTGCCCTGGCACAGCCACACCAAATTTCGTACTCCAACCTGCTTCACCTGTCAGTTGCTTCATACATCAAACTGCGTCCTCTTCCCGCCCTGCTCTCCATAGACGGTGGATCAGTGCTTCACCACGATCTAGCATCCCTCAATTTGACAGCTTGGCTCGTGCAGCCCTAGAATTGGGAAACATCCCGTTGCCTCCTGAATTCAAAGAAATTCTATCCAGGGCTAGAGCATCCTCTACACTGACTTGTTATAAGCATACATGGAAACAGTTTGGGACATGGTGTGAATTTCAGCAGCTGCACCTGTTTCAACATCAAAGCTGTGCAAGGCTTTCCATACCTCCTATGCTTGGCTAAAGCAGGTTTGGCACACTTGTCCATTAAAGTACATTTGGCTGCCATCTCCCGCTTCAAACTCACTGCAGACCAGCCCTCACCCTGGTAAGAATTCCTCAAAGGACTATTCTGGGCATTCCCCTCCTAAACGGACCCCAGCTTGGGAACTAAATGTGGTCCTGTCTGAGCTAATGGGCCCCCCGTTTGAGCCTCTCCACCGTGCTCTGTTGAAATTCCTTTCCTGGAAAACAGCTTTTTTGTTAGCCATCACTTCTGCTAGGCGAATAGCTGAGCTGCACGCATTATCTGCAAGACCCTATATCTAAATGTTTACATGTCCGAGGTGGTACTCCAGACAAACCCATCCTTCATGCCAAAGGTACCTTCAGCATTTCACCGGAATAAACAGCTTATACTGCCCTTTTTTTTGCCTCTTCTCCAGCCGAACGGTCTTTGCATTCTTTCGAGCCCTCAAGTTTTATGTTGCGCGCACAAATTTGTTGATTCGGACCAGTGCGTAAAGGTTAATCCCTAGCAAAATCTTCCATTTAAAGATGGCCATTGGTGTGCATTTTGCACAGCCATCAGCTGCCCAACAGGCCCCTGCCAGGAAGATCAAGAGCACAGTCGACCAGATCGGTGGTGTCAACTGCGGCTTTCCTGTCCGGTGTTCCCCTCCTTGCAATCTGGAGGGTGGCCACGCGGGGGTCTGTCCATACCTTCACGAGATTCTACTGCGTCGATAGAGATTCCAGGAAGGAGGCCCGGGTCAGCAGAGCAGTGCTCCGCAACCTGTTTGCATGAGGTGACGGGTCCAGAGGTGAGTTAAATTGTTTCTGTAGAGCTATGCCTCTGCCCATTGGTTGTGTGTACATACTGCTATATAATCGTATTCAATGAGCATGTGAATCCATGAAAGATCCAGTGCTGGAGAAAGAACAAGTTACTTACCTGTAACGCCTGTTCTCCAGCATTGGTATCTTTCACTGATTCACATGCGGCCCTCCCGCCGACCCTTCTCTGGCTCATCTGGTTCCTACTGCCAAATTATGTGCGCATTCAAATCTGAAGAGGGCCCCCAGTGGTGGAGCGAAGGAGGGCCTGTCTCATTGGCTGTGGGCAGTATGACCCTAAGTGACACTGATAGACTACTAAAGTGACAAACGGTTTTAAACTTTAAAGGTAAACTGCTTTAATATTACAGAGGATTCCTAACCTGATGACAGGGAATATTCAATGAGCATGTGAATCCATGAAAGATACCAATGCTGGACAACAGGAGTAAGTAACTTGTTCCATAGTGTTCATCTCAGCATCTGATTGAAAAATTGGTCAATTCCTTTTAATTATATTTCAAATGTTTGATGTGGCTGGTCCATATGTCAAAATTAAGGAACAACCTCGACAACTGTTTTTGATTTCAAAACTTTTCTTTGACTGATTTGGTGAACTTTCTCAGAAGCTGTTTTAATGTGCTTTGAATATCTTGAAAATCTAATTGGAGTTGATATGAAATGTCAGTCACTGTTTGTTTGTTGCTTTTTTGTGACAATGTGTCACACACTCAAGAATTGAGAATATGGAAGATCCTTTTCGAGAGACCTCATATGACAAAAGGATTCTCTCTTTGGTCCAATGATTGATGCATTTAATTCAGGAGTGTGTAATGTCCAGCTAATCAAAGAATGTAATCAATTTGGTCTCAGACTCCTGCCAAATGATAAAAACATCATCAATATAACAAGACACTTCCAATTTGCCATAGTGCTGATGTAAATAATAGTTTTGTCTGAAAGAACACCGTATAGAGATTGAAATAATTGTGGGCAAATTCTGCCCCATAGTCATGCCTCTGATTTATTCATAAAGCATGAGTTTATATCTGAAATAATTATCTTGTAAGGCTAATGGTAACAGAGTTTTAAGGGTGAACTCTAAGGCCCCTCTTACTGATTGAATGCCCTCTTCACGAGGGATGTTTGTGTATAGCCTAGATACATCCACTGTGGCCCATATATGATGCTAGTCGTAATCATTTTGTTGTTCTAATATATGATTGAAATTCTAAATTAGGATGTCTTTAACATGATGAACATCTAAAGTGATCAATTGTTGCAAAGAACTGCAAATGTATTCATCCAATGTTTCCGGTAAACCATCGCATTGTGAAACTAAGGGATGGTGAGGTGGGTTAACTAAGAATTTGTGTACTTTAGGTAGACTGTTAAAAAAGGTGTTGATGGTTGTTCTTCAGTCAAAAATCTCCCTGGAGAGACCACCAGGGGGCACGGACAAGATGGCTGCATAAGCCACAAGAACCTGGCGAGTCCCAGCATTTCGGCTAAAATAATTGGGTTGGTGATCAATGTGTGACGGAAATAAATCCTTCAGGGTGCCCAGTGCCCCGGGGACAAAGCAGTCTGAGCTGAGGGAACCTGACTCTTGAGAATGCACTGTACACAGTGAAGGTCCTCAGAGGCTGAGCCGAGGCTGCACAGTATAGACGCCAGAGACAGACCTAAAGAGGGCCGACAAGTGCAGGCTAGAGGAGCTACGGGCGGCGACGCTATAAGTGTGGTAAGGATCATACCCCGTGATACCTGATACCATCATCAGATTAGAGATCAGAGACACATGTGGCAAACCTGAGAAAAGTGCTGCAGACGCCCTGATTGGGGAAAGCAGAGGAGGACAGCATCTTGTAATGCTTATGCGAAATACGAGCTGAAACAACATGGTGTCGGTGCACAGCCATTTTGGACACTCATCTCCCATCACCGCAATAAAAGCCTGCGTCTTCGCGGGCCTGGTCAAATGAACGAGTATTTCAGTAGCGAAAACAGAGCAAGGTCACATAACTACATAAATATTGTTGCTGAGTGGACGAACAGTGGGGAATAGTTAATGTATTGTCCACTGAAGGACAAATACGGGTAGGGAGTTGGAGCGTTCTGCAGGTGCATGATAAGGGTTTATGGGAATGAATGCAAGGAGATGGGCGCTGAGTTTTTCCACTCCTGGCTGGTTTTTTCACTCTCTGCCCCTTCCACTTGTGATCTGCTCTTCGGCCGAGGGTAGTCACAACTGAGAAGGGTGGGGACATGCCCCCATAAAGAGAAGAGGGTATTCTGTGGAAGGCAGTTAGAACTTGGATCCCCGGGTGATGCAGTCTCGCTGAGAGGAAGGACGCCCCGTCTCAGACCCCGTTAGTACGAGTGATCTCTTCGCCTACCTGCTCTGGGACTAAGCAGTGTCGTAGTGGCTAAGATGAAGGTGTCTTCTGCTTCTTTGCTTACGGTGATATCATTTTTCTATATGTTTTTCTATATCTGAGTGTATGTTTGTTTTTTGCATGCTGAGTTCATATATATTGAGTGAATAAAGGGTCTATAACAAGCCATTTTCATTTTTATTATAACGATTAGTCGGAGTGTGATTCTTTATTTTTTTAAATTTTTTTGCCTGCCTGAATCCAATAACTTGTTTTGCCAGAGGCCGGGGAAAACGTAAGTATAAGGGTTCTCCCCATGTGGCCACGAAAAAGCAAAACACCTCTGGGCTGAGAAGCAGTGAGTGGAGGACGTAGCTTCTTACGGATGGGAATCGAAGAAGAGCTATATTCCCCTAAGTGAGATTGGCAGGCGACCCTGAACACCGAAGTGATTAGCAAAAGGTAGGCCCCAACCTTTGGGATGTCTCAGTTGGATGGCTACAGGCACACAGGACAACGGCTCTTGCTGACAAGGATGGGAGCTTCACGAGCCACAGAGGTGCCAAGAGGTGCGAAGAGCACAGGGGTGCCAAATCCAGCTGAAAGGGTAATGGTTGCGCCCTGGAAGGGGACCCTTGGATTGGACCGTAGTGGACAGAAGGAAGTCAGCTTGTTGGATATTCCCAGGGAAGAGAGGTGCACGGGAGGCCCAGTGGATTTAGGGGTGGGAAATAAAGACCACTGAGCCATCCACACAGAGCGTTCTAGACTTTTTATATATCCTCCAGGAGATCAAGGTCCTGAGGACAGACCTCCAGACATCTCTCGCTGCCCGCCAGTCGAAGCTGGACAAAATAGAAGACAAACTGGAGGCCCTTGAAAATGATCAGATGGCGGCGGACATTGTGGAAGTGCGAAGATCCAAAAACTAGAGCGGAGTGTAACGATTGGCTCTCAGGATAGATGATATGGAAAGACAGGCAGAGGCCTAACAACATCAGGGTCTGGGGCATTTCCGTAAAAAGACAGAGAGACGGAAGTTGCCCTGGATTGCAAGTTGCATGAAGTCATTCAACTCCTTTTGTGGGGACATGGAAGAGAAAACACTTTTCTCCAGCATGGGATCTGGCATGGATTCACATGCTCATGAATATACCCCGTCGTCAGGCTGGGAATCCTCGGTAAAGAAAAAAATCAGTATCAGTTTCGTTTCTGATTTGTCTTTCTTAGTAGTAACCAATCACTGGTCTCTGGGTCATACTGCCCCCAGCCAATGACTGCCCTCTCCCTAAGCCTCGCCCCTGGCAGCCATCCTCAGATTTTTACCGCACGTTCAAGTGTTGGGAGTCCTTGTGCTATATCTCTCCAGCTTTTTATTGCGTTTTGTGCTTTTTCAAAGAGATTTATCTCATTTTTCGGTTAAATCAAGCCTCAAGCTCCACCGTTTCTACTTCCGATCAACGGGGACCCGTTTTGGAATTTTCTACGCTCCTCAAGGGTGAAGTTTTCGTCGAGTTACGCTTCTTGGAGGATTCCAGAAGTTTCGGAGGCCTACCTTGTGGACATGGCCCAGGAAAAGGGAAGCTCGACATCCGGATCCACGCTGTTCAGGAACTGCCCTGGATGCACGTTGCAGAACCTGTTCAAGGAGGACGAGCATTCGAGATGCCTCTACTGCCTCCACGAAGACAAAACGCACATGGAGAAGGACTGTGCGTTTTGCATGAACATGTCGGACCGGACTATGAGGGATCGTCGGACCCGTCTCGCCAACTGGCTGGAAGGCAAGAGCCCGTCGGGTGAGAAAAAGAAGTCTGAGCGGTTTTCTATGTCCTGTGAGGGCGCCCCGGCGACGGGGCCCCAACAGAAGGTAAAGCACTGCAAGTCCGCGGGCACCAGGAGCGCCGAACGGTCGGGCTCCTCGGCTGCCAGGCAGGGCGCATCCTCACTGGCGCCATCAACCACGAGCCAACGCTCTGGCTCGGGGAAGAGGAAATCCGAGAACACAGGTAAGCTTCCGGAGAGGCCCCGGTCGATCTCGAAGGAACCAGCCGAGGGGGAGCGAGGCGTTGACCCTCCCCCCAAGGTGAAGGCCGCAGGCGCGCCCAAGGTGGTGAAGGCCTTGATTCACCCGGCTAAGGCCTCTATCGAGGAAGTCGCTACGGCCTGGCACAGCCTGTGGAGGCTACCCCAGTGGAGGCGACCTCGGGGCCCAGAGTTTCCCTGCCACCACGGAGGGAATCCTCTTTTCAGCCCATCCAGAAGACCCCTGTGATGACCCCAGTGGAAAAAGAGGGGGGGGGCGGTGGCCATTACAGACACGGACACAGCCTCCGAGGAGGAGCCTTGAAGTCTTGGAGGGCCTCGACAAGAACGTTAAGGAGGCCTGGTCCCACGGGAAGGATCCCGACAAGGAGGACGACGAGAGCGAGGGTGGCGCCGACAAGGTGGAGGAACCGTCGCGCCCGTCGCAGCCTGAGCCGCAGGACAACTCGGCGGCCATTTTGATGGCAATCCAATCCTTATGCCCAGAGATAAGGACGAGATAGCCTCTACCCCCGACGGATGACCCAGAGCCGGGCCCGTCGGGAAGTCCTCCAAACAAGAGGAGGAGGATTCATCCGGCCCCGCCTTTTCAGCCCTCACATCCCTCTCAGCCTTTGTCCCCATCCCCTGTCCCTGGGGATGACACGGGAACAGATATGGCCACGACGGGGACGGATGACGACGGTGGTGACGAAGGGACGGATCTCCCATCACTGATTCCTCGGGCCTCCCCACCCGACGAAATTGGCTCCTTCCACGCCATGATTGCTAGAGCATCCAAGCTTTTCCAGCTCTGCCCCGAAGAGCAGAAGAAGGAAGGCTTCCTCTACCAACGGCGCAAGGCCAAGAGGAAGACGGTCCTCGCGGTGCCGCTGCTAGATGACATCTGGGATGAGGGACTTGCGCTTCTGAAGAACCCATCCACGACGCCTGCCAAGAGGGACCGGTACGAGAAGAAGTACCGGATCCCCGATGCCACCTCCTTGTGCCTGAGGGCACAGCCGACCCCGGATTCGGTTGTCTTGGCAGCGGCCAAGAAGAAAGCGGGGTGGGGGGGACATCGGCTTCATCTTCAACTTCCCCACCGGACGGCGAGGGAAAGAAACTGGACGTCATGGGACGGCGAGTTATCTCGTCGGCGGCGACAACCATTAAGGCAGCCAACGCCCTAGCGATTGTGTCCTGCTACGACAGGGAATTGTGGTTCAAGATCGCCCCCCTGTTGGACTTCCTACCGGACGACAAGAGGGCAGAGGCCCTGGCGATCCTACAGGAAGGTGAGGTGGCGTCGGACCACACCATAACTGTAGCCACGGACATTGCCGACACCGGTTTCCGCCAGTTGGGCAACAGCGTTTGCCTTAGACGGCGGTGGTGGTTCCTGTATCCGTTCCATCCGTTGCCGTTGCTACTGCGACTCGTCAACCAGCTCAAGAGGTCTCGGTGCAGGATGAACCTCGTCGCCCCGGCGTGGCCGAGGCAGATCTGGTTCCCGGACCTTCTAGACTTGTCAGCATCCCCACCAGTCAAACTGTTGATGGACGCAGATCTTCTCTCCAGAGAAGGAGGCGCCATCATTCATCACAACCCGGAGTTGCTGAACTTGCAGGCCTGGCTCCTGCAGCACTAGAGTTTGAAGGGTACGATATCCTGGCGGTCTGCAGAGAGGTTCTTGCAAAGGCCAGGGCGTCCTCAACTCTCAAGTGCTACGGACACAAGTGGAAGAGGTTCTCTGGTGCCGTGCACAGAAGATTAACCCTCTAACGATTACGCCCCCTCAAGTGCTACCGTACTTACTGTCGCTGGCCAAAGCTGGACTAGCTCACGCTTCCATCAAGATTCATCTGGCTGCCGATACACCAGAACTACGGGACGGGCGTCCATGTGGTCTCATCGCCTGGTGAAGGCTCCTGCCCCGGCGTGGGAACTCAACGTGGTGCTGTCTAGGCTCATGGGGGCACCATTCGAGGCTCTGCATTCGGCGCTGTTGAAGTTCCTGTCGTGGAAGACAGCTTTTCTTGTGGCCATCATCTCCGCACGACGAGTGGGAGAGATCCAGGCCCTATTCTGCAAGCCTCCATACTTGACTTTTCACGACACGAGGGTGGTGCTGAGGACGCATCCCTCCTTTATGCCCAAGGTGCCATCGGACTTCCACCTCAACGAGCCCTTGGTGTTATCAGTTTTCTTCCCGTCACCTTCGTCGCGGGCCGAGAGGACTTTGCACTCGCTGGATGTGGCTAGAGCGCTGAAGTTCTACGTGGACCGCACAAAGAGTTTTCAGAAGACATCACAGCTGTTTGTGAACTTTGGACCTGTGAACCAAGGGAAGGCTCTCTCGAAGGCTTCCATTTCCAGATGGCTCTCCGGCTGCATCATGCACTGTCACCAGTTGGCAAACCGACCGTTGCCCCGTCGTCCGAGAGCCCATTCAACCAGAGCGCTCGCTGCTACCACGGCGTTCTTGTCTGGTGTGCCCCTGCTGGACATCTGCAGGGCTGCTACGTGGAGGTCGACGCACACCTTCACGAGATTCTACTGCGTCGACCGGGATTCCAGGGAGGAGTCCAGAGTCGGCCAAGCAGTGCTGCGCAACCTGTTCGCCTGAAGGTGGGCCTGGTGGGGAGGTAAGAGTTGCTTAATGTTGAGTTTATGTAATTCTTAATGTTGAGCCTTTTGCCACCTCCCGTGGTTGTGCATGTGTGTACTGCTATGTATTCTTATATTCATGAGCATGTGAATCCATGCCAGACCCCATGCTGGAGAAGGAAAAAGTTAGCTACCTGTAACTGTTGTTCTCCAGCATGGGTCTGGCATGGATTCACATGCGAACCCTCCCTCCTACCCCTCTGCGGCTCTTCACTTGGTCATACTGACACTTTACGTGCTACCAAATCTGGAGATGGCTGCCAGAGGCGGGGCTTAGGGAGAGGGCAGTCATTGGCTGGGGGCAGTATGACCCAGAGACCAGTAATTGGTTACTACTAAGAAAGACAGATCAGAAACGAAACTGATACTGATTTTTTCTTTACCGCGGATTCCCAGCCTGACGGGGAATATTCATGAGCATGTGAATCCATGCCAGACCCATGCTGGAGAACAACAGTTACAGGTAAGTAACTTGTTCCTAAACTATATGAGAGGGGGGAGGATGGGAGGAGACACCCCTGAGCGAATACTTGGACTCTATAGCCCTCCCAATATATACTTGGACTCTATAGCCCTCCCAATTTTGTTGTACCAACAAAACACAGTGCCTAGACCTCCCTGTAACAGGGGAGGAAGTGGACTTAACGATTAAGGACCTGAAAACAGGGAAATCACTGGGAGAGGATGGGTTTGTGGACGTTTAGTGCTCTCCTGTCTACCTTTCTCACCAAGCTTTATAACTATTTCTTGTCACCCATTGCATTGCTCCCTCGTTTCTGAAGGCCGTTATCATGGTCATACTAAAGGAGGGTAAAGACCCCGCAATCTGTGCCTCCTACTGGCCAATTTCCCTCCTGAAAGTTGACGTGAAGATTTTCACAAGGATATTGGCTTGTAGATTAGAACAGTATCTATCAGCATTGATCCACTCAGGACAGGTAGGCTTTGTTGCAGGGAGACTGGGAGCAGATAATCTAAGGGAGACCCTCAACCTCTTTGTGCTCCCGGATTTAGACCCGGAGGACTCCCTATTGTTTGCTGTCGATGAAGAAAAGGTGCTTAACAGGGAGCATTGGGTTTTCTAGCAAAGGGTCATGGACAAACTTGGCATTGGGTGGAATTGGATGAACTGGATGGGTAAATTATACTAGAACTCTGAAGCGAAGGTGATGGCCAACAGGATTATTATTATTATTATGGTCATCGGGATACTGTCAGAAAATGTACCATTACTGAGAGGTACCAGGCAGGGATGCCCTATGTCACTGTTCCTATATGCCCTGGTGACGGAACCTTTGGCGGCCAGGTTGAGGGAAAGGGAGGAGACGAGAGGGATTCAGGTTATGGATACCAGTTATAAATTGGCCCTCTTTGCTGATGGTCTGATGATGTATGTTGGGGAGCCCAGTCTACCATACCGCTGAGAGTGGAGGAATTTCAGTAATATGGCTAATTTTTGGGCTTCAAAGTGAATTTTTTGAAGTCGTTCCTCTTCCCAATGGGACGAGTCTCGAACCAAGGGACTGTGTTTTTGAAGGGGTCACCATTCGTGCTTGTCACAGACAAACTAAAATATCTGGGGATCATGCTGACTAATCCCCCAGCTGATATGTATTGAAAGAATCACCTCCCCCTATGGGATTCAATCAGTAAAGACCTGGCAAGATGGCACAGATTGGTCCTCTGGTGACTAGCACGTCTCAGCGTGATCAAAATGAATGTTCTGCCTAGGTTCTTATACCTATTTCAGATGCTCACAATAAAGGCCCCGATAGAATTTTCTTAAACCCTTAACTCAGCCCTCGTAGACTTCCTATTGCAGGTAATAAACCGGGGATAGCGTACAAAACCCTAATCCTCCTAAAGGAAAAAGGGGAATGGCGTTACCCAATTTTCGAGAGTACTATCCACCAGCCTCAGTTGACGGTGCTGGTGCATTACCTTGATCGAGGTAGTACTAGAATCTGGGTACCATGGGAGAATGCAGTGCTTCATCCAATCGCATTAAATGAATGGCTGTGTTCCGGACAAAGAAGCTGCCTCAGAGAGTCTTGGGACACATGGTACTGGGAGTCCTCCAGGATCTCTGGCAGGTGAGAGTGGAAATCAGATGGCTGTCGTCCTGGCCCTCCCCTATGAGCATCATATGGGTGCCTCCTATCAGAGACAAATTCCCAGACCCTCACATATTTCAAGTGTGGCGCAAGGGGCGGGGGGTCTCGAAAGGGCAGGCCAGCTGTGGGTAGGAGGGGTGTTCCATTCAATACAGCGGTTACAAGATCTCCTGCAGGTAGGCCCACTCTTGGTGTTTTCATACTTACAACTGAAAGGGATTATGACTGATAAGAGTTGGGGCAACAACCTAGCTAGAGACCTTACCCCTTTTGAACAAATTCAAATCATTCAGAACTCAGGGAAGGGTCTCATCATGTCAGAATCTCTTGAACCTCTCAGACTTGGGAACCAATACAGGGTAGACTATGGTGGGGACCTGAATGATGGGTTGTGGTCACACATTTGTAGATCAGTTAGTGGGGTATCACTGGCACCTCAGTAGAAACTTCATGCGTTCAACTTGTTACATAGGTGGGAATTCCCTCCAGCAAGCTATCAAGATGTACTCCGGGAATGATCCTCAATGTTGGAGGGGTTGTGGTGCCCTCGGAACATATTGGCACATGTGGTGGTCGTACCTAAAGATCCAGACATACTGGAGAGAAGTTCTTTCATGGATCCACAAATTGGATGGGGTAGACAGCACATGTGAGACACTCCTGGTATTGTTTGGCCTGGGGAGGAGAATGAGAAGTTCTGTAAGCAAAGTCACATGGTGCAGTTTGTTATTGGCAGCCATGGTCACAGTGGTAAGGGCCTGCAAAAGAGCATCCACTACGACATGGCAAGAATGGGCGATCAAGGGGAAATCTATTTTTGAAATGTAGTTTAGGTCTCATATGGTTAGTGAGAAGGGAAGTGGCCTTCAACAGGAATGGCTTCCCTTTACAGTTAAGTATATGACGGAATGGATTTGAGAGGCTGGGGGTGGAATGGGAATCCGATCGACCACAACCACAAAAAGACAATACATGGCCATGTCAATAACTCAAGCTCGGGAAGTTGGTGGTTGGAGGGTGTTGAGGGGTATTTATAATCAGATGTTAAGTATTATGATCATATAAAAAGCTCTGAGCTTGCCCGGCGACATGGGTGTTGTATATGATGCAAAATAATGTGGGTATTTTGTAATGGTCATTGTTATCGCACCATGATGTTGAGCCCAAGATTTTTGCATTGCCTTTTGAAACATTTATGTAACCAATTTGAAAAACAAAATTGCTGAAATATAGTCCACGTTGATGCCACCATCTGTATAAAGATACAATCATCTTGTATAAGAGCCACAGAGATGCACTTTCTTGAGTTGTTGTCAGGGGTCCGGCCTGCTTGCTGCACTGTCACCAGCAGGGTTGGTGTTTCCTGTGGCCACTCGGGCATTAGAGAACCTGATTAACAGGATTTGGAACTAAAATTCCTGTGGCAAAAAAGTAAGTTGAACTACAAAGTGTGACCTCGGGATGCCTGGCCGCTTCACCGCCGCCAGGGAACACTGCGTTATCAATGAAAACTGAGACGTGCTGCGGCTCTGGTGCTCGTGAACTGCTTCAGTAGTACCCTGCTTTGTCGCTTCATTGTTTGTTTTTGTGTCTCTGGTTTTTGACCCTGCATCCTGTCACTGGACATGCTCTGTCTTGACCTTGTTTGGATTGTTTGCCTGATTGTCGGATGGTTTACTGGATTCCCTATTGGATTGCCCTGCGTTTGGTATTAACTGTGGGTCACTCAGCTCTTGGAGTACATTTTTGGATTGCATTATTTGGAAAGAAGAACTGGACTACAGTACCCTTGGAGTCCCGATCTGTAGCTGTGCCCTCGTGCTGTTCGGGAACAGGTCCCTTGTGTTACCCTGAAAGGTGTATTAGGGATTGCGCCCTCGTTCCGTTTGGGTTAATTTCTGGAGTCTTTCGTCTGTCATCATCTAGCGTCGGACGGGTATCCTGGCCTATGGACTGTGAACCACTGGTTGAAAGCGTTTCATCTGTAGGTTCATCTGCTTTCAAGCACTTGACCAGGTAGGACACAGACAGAGGGAGTGGAGGGACGTAAGACTGTGCAGACTGCAGGTACATACAACCCACTGTTACTTTGTTTCCTTGCAGCTCGTTTGTGCATTCTCCTGCCTTTTCGCCTGAGCCCCTGGCCTGGCAGTTTTCTCTAACCTGCATGATGCGCTCTTAGGAGGAAGGTCTCCCTCTGGTAGGAGGGCCTTCATTCTCACTGTGCCAGAAATTAGGGTTCACAACAGGTGTACAATTCTGTCTTTAATTTCTTGCACTGAAGTTAATCTTCATAATTTCTTTATGCACAACATTAATTAATGTTTTTAATACCTGATTCTGTGGTGACAGACACAGAGTGGTCCTGCCTTTAAATTCTGTGTATTTTGTGTGTGGATCTGTGAGATTTCTCTGCGGTGGACATTTTACTGTGGCACTTTTATGGTGGCCAATCCCCACCCCTTTCCTACCACCTTCCCTTCCCCCTTACTCTAGACACCCGTTGTCTCTAATTTGCCCTCTACCCGCTGTGAAGGCATCATGAAGTAAGACACAGACAACAGACTTAAAGTCCAACCAAAAGATATTTATTAACTTAACTTGTCAGGATGGTCGAAGGCCTAACTTGCCATCTGCTAAGGTGGGATTTCCCTACCTGAACGAAACTAAGGAAATTCTGAGTCAAAGAGTTCAACTTAAAAGTCCATTGTGTCCAAAATCTATTATTTCCCTCACAACTAACGTTAACCAATTTGTAGGGATGTTATTAACAAAAGAAATAGTGCTTAACTCAAAGTTCTGAGCTTATACCAGCTCCCAGCTTCCTTTCAGTTCCCCTTCCCCAAGTGCAAGAAATTTCCACAAAAGTCTCAAGATTACCTTTCTCACGTTCAAGGCAATACAGTTCCAAACAATCCTGAGGGTTCCCTTTCTCAGGTTCCAGGCAACACAGTTCAAAAAGCAAAGGAGTCTTGAGGCTATGTTCTCAAGACAACACATGCAGTTCTTTAAGTCTCAGGGTTCCCTTTTCCAAGCCTTCAACTCCGCCAAGTTTGTTTCAGTCTTTTCAAAAGTGTAACACAACTAGAGGTCAACTTGACCCTCCTTCTGGTTTGCCTCACAAGTTCACTCACAATGCTTCTCCTTGGTTTGTTTCACAATGCCTTCTTCAGAGGTTACTGGTCTAGGTGTAGTTATCAGACCACACAGTCCACCCATCACAGGTCGCGCAACCAGGATCCCTAGGTTCTGAGGCCACACCGGTCGTTCAGCTCCTGCCCCTGTGTACCAAGTCACCTTCACTTTGTTGTCCTCTTGGCTTTATGTGCAATTTTACACTTCTTTGGCTTCTCCTTGTCGACCTCTTGGTTCTGCCATCACGTGTCACAGACCTCTGGCCAGTCTTTGCCCATGCCGCATTGCATTCACGCATACAAATTAACTTTGTGGGGCTTTTGCTCATACCCCACCTTCTATGGCACTCTTTCACACTTTCACCCTTTTCCGTAGTTTGTTTTCACATGGCTGTCCTTCAATATTTGCTTTGTCCATGAAGTTTAATGGCATTCAGTATTCAATATATATGTCTAAATTCAAGGTTTCGTTCAGTTCGGTATTCCATATGCATCTGATATACTTAATTTCACATTTCCTTTCAGTTCGGTATTTAAGATGCATGCGCTATGCTTAATTTCAAAGCTTCCATTCAGTTTGGGATTTAAGATGCATTTGTTATACTTAATTTTAGGTTTCTGTTCAATTCACTATTCAATATGCATTTGCTGAACTTGCTTTCAAAGACCGTTACTTAGCTACAGTCTGCTAGGAACACCCCAGCACTCACCGGCTCTCTGCATCTCCTTCCGACGCACCCCCACAGCTTCCTCTTTCCTTGCGAGGCCGGCGGGCCATCTGTTGCAAGCACTGCTCACATGCTGGGCGTTTTCTCTGTACGCCGGCAATTGGAGGGGTTTTTCTCCGGACATGGACAGCATCTTCTCTCTCCCAGGTTCGCCTGCAGCTCCTGCTGCTCACGCTTTGTCCTAGAGGTTCCCGCACAGCCCACTTGTCTTGGGAACCACAAGTTCCCTACGGTATCTGCCAGCGTCCTGGCCCCTTCTCCGGTCTCACCATGGCTGCCTCCCACTCAAACAGGGTCCTGTGCTGGTCTCTCCTACGCAGGCCTCCCTGTTACTCTCCTCATACTGTTCTCTGACCCTCATTGTATACACCTGCGACCACTTAAAAGGTTGCAGGTGTGGATCCTTACTTAGGTTTGCCTTATTAAGATTAAGGGGCATGCCTGACTCTCACCCCACTCTGCGGGCATCTTCTTCCTCCCAGTACCAGAGTGGTAAAATGAAGGTGTAGTGTTCATTACTATGTCTCCTCTTCCTCGTCCCAGTACTTTCAAATATTAAATGTGGGTAAATGACGGCAGAGGTCTTGCAGTAGCCCATAAAAGTCGGGGAAGAGTTAAGTTGGTCATCAATCGGAAAAGGGGGGATACCATGTCTTGCCTGTGGGTACCCCACTCCCAATCTCTGAGGACCCTCCACCCAGGTAATCCTCCCTCACTTCTCCACCCCCACAGTCGGGATCCAAGAACAAATGGCCTTTCCCTGGCCACCTGAGAAGAGGATTCAGGGGTTTAAGAGTGAGAATACCCTCAGGTTTCTCACCCCCACCCCCTCTTTTACAGCAGTAAAATGCAGTGAATTGGACCTGCCTGAAATGCAGTCAGAGGGCCATGGGAAATGGCCACAGGGAGGAGGGGATTTTTGGCATGTTCTTGAAATTAAAGTTTTAACTTGAGTGTTCTAAGCAATCTTACCTCTGTGTCTGGTCGCTATACAAATTAAATAAATAAAATAAATACATAAATGTGATTGATTCTATTTCAGTGTTAAATTATTAGGAACAAATTAAATGCCTTTAGACAATATTATCTTTTCTGTGTTAGTTACATTTTTTTAAAGATAGAAGATTACTACTAACGTCTTCTCGGCTGAGAACAGGTGGGATGTTTGCTTGTTTTTCCTCCTCTCTTTGGGCCTGTATCGTCTGTCTTCAAAAACGGTCACTTCTCTAGACTTGCTAGCAATAGAGGGCTTTTCTGATGGTGTTTGTCTGTTCTTGAACCTTCACCTGAGGGTGTCCTTTCACTTTCTCTAGTTCTTATCATATCTGTGCATTCAGTATCAGAAGGATGAAATTGTCTAGATGTAAATCTAGCTCTTTTTTTCTGGAAAATCTCCCACACTGCACTTGGTTGAATTTACAATATAAGCATATCTTCAATATTTTCTGAATTTAGTTTTCAGAATTTCTGCCCTATGCTTATATAATCTTGTCTAGATTCTCACTTACTTCAACCAAGTCCTCGGTGCAACTTGACCCTTATAAACCTTGTTGAGATTCTGAAGTTTCATTTGCTAAGGTAACTACTGTTTTCTGTACCTCCGGTGAATAATATCAAGTCCAAAATATACATACCTGTTGAATACCATCTGCCATTTTGATTCATATCCCTTTTTGTTCCTTGTGAGAAACATGAGAGGCTCCTCACATTTTCTCACCTTGGATCCTTTGCTCAAGTAACCAGGGAAGGGCCATCGCTGTTGGATCTCGACCCTAGGGGCAGACAAGCGAGAAAGGATCATGTGTGAAGGGGTTCCTTGGGAGTGGGAAGAGGATGCCTGAGGATGAGACATGGTATCCCCTTTTCCCAATTTTCCATCACCCCACTCTCCCTCAGCCTTTATGGGCTATTATAAGTCCTATTCTGTTCCCTCCTCCCCAATTCCAAAACACATGGAGACGAGGAAGAGGCGTCCGAGAATAAGAAAGATTACCTATGGGAAAAGTCTCTACAGTACCTTAAGGAGGAAGATGAATGGGGAGGCCTACCACACCACACTACCAACATGTCCCTCTAACGAGGTCAGGCAGAGTCAGGCACTTGACAACAGCTATACACACCTGCACTGTACAACCTACCACTCTATAACTGGGTTGAAGAAAAATAAACCTAAGAGTCAGGCATGTCCCATTAATTGGCCTAATTGGAGTCAGACAAGGAAGGCCAAGGACTCGCACCCGAAACCCCTTGACAGGGCTCTGGTGTATGAAAGGTGGAGCACTCAGCAGAGCAGAACGCAGCAGTTGGGAGAGCAACAGGGAGGCTACATGGCTGAGTCCAGCAGGGGATCCCTTTTTTCTTTTAAGCCAGTTTTGCTGAGAAGAAGAGAGCCTGCTGGATGGCGGATTGGAGGTAGAACCCAGCCCGGTTTGCCTAGAACTAGGCCAGTGAGACCAGGATGCTGGAACGCTACAGGGCTGCAAGTTGAGGCAGGAGAAAGCATGGCAAGGGAGCCGTGTCTTCAAGGATCCATAGAAATTCATAGAAGGGAGCCAAAGGGCGTGTTAATCCTTTACCTCCTTTTGCCAAGAAGATGCTCGTTCCCCTGGGTAGAGCAGGAAGCCCAGAAGGGTGTTAGGGGCAGGTGGTGAGACCCTGACCTCAGACGCAAGGACTGTTAGCGAGAAAGATTGAAGGAAGCTATTAAATCCCTAACCGCTGAGTTTCTGAGTGTGAGAAACCCGATAGCAAGAAAGAAATATACATTGTATCCGAGTGGCCACGAACAAAGGAATGTTCGTTGTCGAAAGTCTCTGTTAACAGTTTAATTAAGGAGCAATGCAAAAGGAATACGGTTAACAAGAAAACAATGCGAATGAAGGATACAATGTCAGAGAGTGGTCCCGTATAGAGGTATATGCATTCAAAAGTCACTGTAAAAATCATTGCAATGGCAGGGGAGCTGTGCACGAGCGAAATAGGAGCAGCATCGAAAACTAACATGAAGAGGCTATACGAAGGGGAGAATGTGAGTAAGAGCCTCAAGAAGGTGTGTTAAAGTGAACATTGAACTAAAAGACAGGTTGTTGAACTTGGCAAGAAGGAGCAAGAGTCAGTAAAGAGTAAATTAGTTCCAAATGGCAAATATGCAGAAGGGAACCCTGAGAAAAGTCTTTTGAAGTTTTGTTGTGAAACACCATTGAAGAACTTTGGGAAAGATGTATACTTGGGCAAGGGAAGCCTAAGGTTTGTGGTGAACTTTCTGTGAGCTGGGTTATTTTGATACCCTGAGGAACTTTGTGAACCATGAGAACTTTGGGAACTTTTTTGAACTGTTTGAACTTTGATGCATCTTTGAAGCCTGGGTGATGGAAGGCTTTCACAGTCTATGAGACTTTGGTGAACCTAAGTATTGTGAATCTTGGGGAAGGGAGCTGTGTACAAGCTCCTGTGACAGTCCTATTATTTGTGAACACTTTTCCTTTTTTTTCTGAGATTCCCTGCATCCGGTAATTCTGTAGATGTGAGGGCAAGCATAGGTTCTGGCACGGATGGAATTTTGTTTATACTGGCAATGCCAGGACGTCCCTTATTATTATTTAGATAGGGATTTACACCTTAGAGTTAGGGCTAGTTAGGAGTTCTACCATCCTGATTACTAAATAAAGGTTTTTGAAACTTGCACTTCTGTTGTCTGTGTCTATCTCTTGGTTTCAGCAATATCCAAAGGCCTTGCAGTATGCATTTATTTTTTATAATAGTCTCTCAATGTTACTTTATTGGGTAGCGCTCAAATTTGTTTGTTTAATAATCCTTCCAATTTGCTAATTTATGACTGTTAGTTAGAATTTGCAATAAGAGTCTTATTTTCCTTCATGGCATTCAATATTATAGTAACAAAAGAATTAGCCTAAGATCCCACAGTGAGATTTAAGATTTCACCATTACATCTCAAGGCGGCTAAGGATAGGGAAATCTGAATCCCTGCGAGGATTCTACACCAAAAAAGCACCTGGGAGTAAATAAGCCTATCCTGAACGAATCTCGCCAAAAATTTAAGTCTGTAATTGAGAGTACATTCCAATAGTAGATTTTCTAAGGTCTCAACCTTACTCTCCTCTCCACAGAGTCTGCATAGTTGTTTTGCTCTTGGAATATTCCTCCTAGCTCCTACCACTTCGAGAGTTGAGAACCGATTCAATTTAAGCCTAAGAAGGTGATGCCTCCATTTGGGACTGGGGAATTTTGATGATATAATTTTCCTGGGTATTAACACATGTTTCCTGGAGTGCCTGATATCTATTTAAAACAGACACAAGACAGACTCGCACAGAGCTTTATTTGTGGTAGGGGTGATGGGATATAAGTGTCTCCCTCTTTTGATCTATACTGGCCAAAGGATTTTCACATTCCTTGACCCATGTAGCAAGATGGGTACAGCCTCCCTTGTTCATAACAGAATTCCAATTGATAAACCATGATAGTTTAGGAGGGTTAAGGATTTTCCGGTAAAACAGCATGATCTTCCATTTCATCAAACAAGCCAGATACGACAGGCCTAGTTCTGATCGAATAATCACCACTGGAGCATAGTCTGTGAGGTCCAGTGTTCTTCTCCATATTCTCCCCTGTGATGCTGGAAATGCTTTGGAGGGACAGGGCCTCCTTGTCCTTGTCTTTTGCCTCCTTATTCTGTGTGTACTGCTTCTTTTCTGCACAGGAGTCCAGCTTGGACCCGTGGCAGTGCAGCTGTTTTGTTCTTGGTGCACAGTACCCATGGGATATCCTTAGGGCTCCTATGGGTAGGGGTACAACCCTGCACCCCTAGTGTATGTTTTTGGGCACATGTGTGTTGCTCACAGAGCAGGGTATGGGCTGGTGGCAGCTACATGCTGTTGTGACAGTGCCTCTAGGAATCCTCCATTTTTGGGATACCCAGGCCCTGCCATAGAAATCAATGGATTCCTACACAAAGGCAAGATGGCCACTGATGGCCTCTTGGTTTCATTTACCTTGCCCCCTTGTTTCTCAAAGTCTCGAGAAGCCCTGGCTCTATTCCCTTCCCATGAATTGTTGTTGGGTGGAAGGACCAGATATGGCTCTGGGGCTGCCTCCTGCCAAACTGGCTGGAGCCTTCGCAGGGGCTGCCTGTTGTAGGTACACCATGGTGTGGAGCCTACCTGAATGGAGTGAGTAGTCAATATGCATTCTGTGATGTGGGTGTCTGGTTTTTGTTGTGTGACACAATGCCTGTGCCAGCCTTGACTGAAACTGGAATAAATGTCTTGTCTTGGGACGATAGCTCACAGGCAAAGTGCTCGCCTTGGAAGCAAGATGACATGGAGCAACACAGGTTCGTTCCCTGGGTCCGTGCTTAGAAACCTCTGGATATTAAGCACCTTATAAATAACCTATCATATCATAAAGCAGTGTGGTGCACTGAAAGGCTGGGGAGTAGCCCCCAATCCACATTCTGTGTTGTGGGTATCTGGTTTCTGGTGAATAGCCTCAATGCCTGTGAGCCTGATTGGTGCTGCCTGCATTAATACACTTGTGTGTGGTTGGCTAGCTGAGCCTGGCTCATCCTGAGTGAATGGGGAGTGTTTAGTATAACAGGGGGCCTCACACTCACCTCCTTGTCAGAAGCTGTAACAAGAAACCTGAAGCTGAAGTCATCTTGAGCTTGCATCCTGGAGTCCAGTTGGAGGAAGAAGTCTGCAGCTGCATCTCTTCACCAAATCCGAAAACTGCTGTGTTGACTCAGGGACTGAACCTGAGAGGACCTGGATAGGCATCCTCTTCTAGAGCTATGAGGGAACTTTGTGCAACTGCTGCTCTTCACCCTAAGTGTCCTGGAAGCCAGTTTTGTGTACTTGCCGTCCGGAAAAGGGATCTTCGTGGATTCAGAAGTGCGGTGCCTGAACCTCTTGAAGCCAAGAAGTTCTTTTGTGTTGCCCAGGGTCCAGAGGAGGTGTTTGTGACTGCAGCAAGCTGTGAGGAACCTGAAGGTATCCTCCCATCTACTTCCCGTGGATCGTCCTCTCAGGTGGCCAGGGAAAGGCCATCGCTTTTGGATCGCGAACCTCGGGTGGGTATGTGAGAGAGGATCACCTAGGTGGAGGAACCGTTTGGAGTGGGGAGAGGATGTCTTTGGGCGAGACATGGCATCCCCCTTTCCCTTGTCAGGCTGGAGCCTACCCTCCCCCTGCCTTCATAGGTTATTGTCAGCCTTTACCTCTTTCACATACACAAACTCTTCCACAATCTTTTCCCCTTAAGACTGGGACGAGGAAGATGCACACTCCCATTCATTCTCAATACTTTGGTACTGGGACGAGAAAGAGGACTGTGGATGAATACCATTGGACTGGTCAGGCATGTCCCGCTAATATATTCAACTATAGTCAGGCAAAGGACTTACACCTGCAACCTGTTAAGGGTCCACAGGTGTATACAATGGGAGGCCAGCATGAGTGGAGGCATGAGTGGAGGAGAAACCCGCCTGGAGATGCCAACTAGGCTGGCAGATGTGGAGCAGGCTGGAGATGGCCAGAGAAAAGGACGCTGTGTGTTGCAGAGGGGTGAAAGAGACGCTGAGGCCTGAGCAGGCCACGAGAGGGTTGGGTCACCTGCAGTTCTCTATGCCGTGTGTCTACAGCCCAGAGCTGTGGGACGCTGAGGGCTCCAGACTGCCGCAGGCCGCTGCAACTGGGTTCGAAGGCAGCAAGCACTGCATACCGGAGCTTCCGAAGAGCTCAAGAGGAGCACGGAGAAGCCGAGCAGAAGAAAGACGACGCCCAGGGGAGCGCCGTATACCGGTGAGTGTGAGAAAGGGAGCACTCATACCAGGGAGGCTCCGGGGGCTGGAAAGAGGAATTTGAAAATTCAGAATGAACTGAAACGTATGTTAATGGTGGTTGGAAACCGAATTGAGGAATTTTGAATACCGAACAAGCTGCAAAGTAACGTTAAGGTTGCAACACGAATGATTGAATGCCGAACTGAAGGAAAGATATGAAAAGTGTATGGAAATACAGCACGAATGAAAGAAAAGTGATGAGCACTTATAAAAAGAGGGAACGCAATTGATGAACGTTTGTAAACAAAGTAAAGCAAGTAATGAGTACTCATGAATAGAGTGAAAAGCAAGTGATGAACACTAATGGACAATGTGAAAGCAAGGTGGTGGAAAAGGATGAACACCGGCGAATGAATCGTGTGAAATACACGTTGTGGCAAAGCCAAAAAGCCTGCCAAGGAGAAACAGAAGTGAATGTTGATTAATGACACGGGTTCAGAGAGAGAAAACCTGTGTTGGCATGGAAGTCCAAAGAGAACAAATAAGTATAACAAAGTGCCATGGGTTATCGGTTACGTGACCTGTAATGGGTGGACAGTGTGGTCCGACAATTGTGCCTAGACCGAGAGACCCCCACTTGGAAAGATCCAAGGAAAGCCAAGATACAGAGGCTGTATTGTATAACAAGTGCTGAAGTGATTGAAGAAATGAACAACCTGTATGAACTATTGAGAAACTTGGATGGTTACAAAGGTGAACTGGAATTATTATTGAGAGCCAAAGAGATTTTTGAACTGCTTATAGTTTTGAAGCTGAGAGAGCTAAACTCTTGGGGAAGAGAACCCCAAGACCTTTTTGGAACAGTTTTGAATTTGGGAAGAGGAAGCTGAAAAGCAAGCCAGGAGCTGGAAGAAGCTCTGAACTTTTATTTTGAACCCGGTTTCTTTTGGTTGCTGACATCCCTACACATTGTATATGTTTAGTTGTGAGGGCAAGTATAGGTGTTGGACACAGACTGACTTTTGAGTTGAACTTAATGATACAGACTATCCTTAGTTTCTTTAGGTAGGGAAATCCCACCTTCGCATAGGGCAAGATAGGCCTTACTCCATCCTGATATACATAAAAAATAAACCAGTTTATTCAGAAAGGTGAATCTGTTGTCTGTGTCTTCATGATGCCTTCACAAAGCCAGGCTTCTGGGTACCCTGTCATAGAGGTGCTTGACACCCGGATCTGCGAAAGTTCCAAATCTCTTGATAATCCTTCAAGAGGCATCCCTGCCTCCACATCTGTCCACTTGTCCACGCCGGAAAAGGTCCAGGGTCGCTGCCTGCAGTGGACTGTCTGCCGCTGGGTTTCCCGCCACCAAAATCCAAAGAAAAAGTCCTGATTGTCCAGACTTGGTGAGGGTCTGCAGTCCAGTCCAGGGGTCGGGGCCCGGTCGCCAGCAGCCATCCTGAGATCCATGCTACGGCTGCAGCACTGAAGAACAGAAAGGCGGTAAACCGCGAAATCCAAAACCTGACACCGATTCCTGCCACTGCACCCGTCACCACCGAAAGTCATCCAAGGCCACCACTGGTCTTATCTTCTTCTGCCAGGCCTGTCAGGGTCCATAGCAAGTTTCACCTTCGTGCAACATCCACAGCCTTAGTAACGGCCCACCAACGGAGACCACTGCGAAGACTGAAAATGCTGCCTTTCCGACACTGTTTGGTTCCTTCCTTCTCGCCATTGACATCCCAGTGACTCCTTCTTCCAAAGGGGGTCCATCCTCGAGGGTTCTCGTTGAGTAAGGCCAAGAAACTTCACCACTTTGCCTGCCGAGGCACCCAAGGTACTGTGAAGTGGAAGAGCATCTTCCATCCTCAGGAATCGTCCAGGGGTCCCAGATTCGTCTTGGATCCTGCTCTCCTGTGACTTCCCAGGTACTTTGGGGGTAGTGGGTTCTGTAGAAATAATGAGCGTATGTGTTCCTGATCTGGCTGCATCTTATACATTGGGGTGACAAGGCAGCATCGCACACCAGTTGCCAGTTCATTTGGCCTTTGTCCAGGTGACATTGTCACTAGGAGGACTTTTTGCAATTTTGCTCTAAAATCGAGAACACCATGGACATTTCTAGACATGGGTTCCCGTGAAGTCAGGTCTCAAGATACACACTCACATTTCCCTCCCACACAATAACTATTGTCACTCAATCTTTACTGCTGTTCAGGATTTAACGTCTACTCACATATTTGTTTCCCACATATTTGTTGAACTGGTTCCCCAATGCAAACACTTATATGCAAATCAATCTTGCCATTTACAATACCTATTTAATGGGCCTTTCATCTCCTTTATGTACTAGTCTATAGTATTCAGCACTTTTATCTTTCACCTGCTAAAATATTTAATGGATGCTTTTATGAGTCCACAACATTTCTGCAACCCCAGGCAACCGTTCTCATTGTAAGCATTTCAGTGTGTAGTGCATTACATTGACTTTTCGTCAGAAGTGAACAAATGCCTTTTTTGCAGATCTCTGTTGATGGCTTCAAGTTTGTGGCAAGTGGCTGCAGTAGTCTTCAGCACCTGAAAATCGATGACATGGTAACTCTGACAGACAGCTGCATCATGGTGAGTAACTGGAGAAAAATCTGAGTAAAATACTGATTTTATTGTTTGGAAACTTGCTGTATTTAATTAGATAATGATGAATGGATAACAATTAATAGTTTTATTCGAAGCAATGGAAAACTATGCTGACAAACTGTATGATGAAAGAGGACCTCTGTCGTGCCTCCTATCTTCCGCCACCGCCTCTTTGTTTTGTTCCTGTTTTTAACAGACATGCACCCTGCCTCATCTTCTCTGTGTCCAAGTTTGAGTCACATATTTTCATTCACAGCCTTTCAACCTAATGCCCTGCATCCCTATACTCCTGCATGGAACGATAAGGCATGTTGCTGCCATAACATCCGCCACAATATAATTAATTGGAATCAAACTATTTCCCTGAACTTTTTTTTTGGTGAAATTAATATTCCTTTATAATAGTCTATTTTAGAAATTGTTAGACATTGCTTATGGTTTTACTTTTGTTTATTGTGCTTCAAATGTACTACTTCATTTATGTTGATTTTTCTTCCTACATAATCCTTTATTATTTTTGCATTTGTTTTAGGAATTGTTTAATTTGTATTTGAATTTATTGAAGATACAGGTGTTACAACCAGAATAACTTACTAGAACCATCAACAGCCAGTGGAGCAACCTTGAGTCAGGTCCCATACAATATAGGGAGGGAAAGATGGTTGGTAGCTCGAAGATGATAGCAGGAGACATGTTAGAGACTGGGAACAGAACAGACAGGTAAAACTGGTTATGAACCGGTTAGAATGTACAACATTATAATAGAGAACAGAGAGATGAGGGAGGAGGAGTAATGTGGGAGTAGGCAGAGGAGGACGCTCCATGGTTTAGAACAGTGGTCTTCAAACTTTTTTGGCCTGGGCTCCCCTGAGCAAATTTGGAGAGGCCAGGCACCCCCCCAAAAATGCCAAATGGACAGTATGTATTGCATGCGGTCACCGCACCCTACTTCCAATAAAGTCCCTGGGCTCCCCCAACTGCTCCCATCACAGTTGCTGGGCTCTCTCATCCCACTCCTACCTAGTCCCTGGGCTCTTCCCACCCCATCACACACCCTGGGCTCTCCCCACCCTGCTCCCACCACTATCCCATGGTTCCCGCCCATCCTGCTCCCACCAAAGTCCCCGGCCTCCTCCCATCCTGTTCCCAACACAGTCCGAGGGCTAGTGGTGGCTGGTGATTTTTTAAAGTGGAGGGGCATAACTATTTCCCGCAAAAATGCCATAGTGACCGAGCGCAGTGATGGAGCCGGAACCAATCAGGGGGGGAGGGGTTTCCCCCCATGTTTTTCTTGAAAAATAATGGATTAAAATGTTGCATTGTAGAGAATACTTTAAAACAAAAATGGCTAAATAGCCAAACAGTTGGCAATTGGTACTGGGGGGGGGCTTACACACACACACCCAACACACACCAACACACACACACCCAACACACACCAACACACATACACCCAACACACCCACACACCAACGACTCTATCATTCACACGAGCATCCATCACCATACACGCATCCATACACATGTTTAAATTAAAAGAAACTAACATAAACATACCTTCTGCATTGGCCTGCGTGTGGGTGCTGAAACGCCCTGCTCCAGGCTGCTCTGTCCGTATGTGCGAGGAGGGGCAGAAGCTCCCCCTCGCACATACAGACATGCAGTACTCCAGCCAGCATTTCCAATGAGCTATGCAATGCTGGCGAAACAAAACACCCCAGCACTGGCATGGCTCAATGAGCATGTGCGGCTGGAGAACTAAACTGAACTGTCAAAGGGAAATATGGTTTCCCATTGACAGGTCAGCCAGCCCAGGAGCACTACCTCGGCTGGAAAAAGCAGCTGAGGGAGTGCTCATTGTTTCATTGGACTGGCTCCTTCGCGCCTCCATAATGGGTGAGGGGGCCACTGGGTGGGCACCCCCTCGCCATTATGGATGAGCCGGCAGGCTCGGACTGGCCTATAGGCCAATAGGGCAATGACTGTACCAAAACTGCAAAATGCTAGTGTGGGCCAGACAAAATGGGCCACCTTTTTGGCCAATGTGGGCCAGTTTGATGAGTTACTTCACTATGCAGTTAGTAATTGTGATCATTGTTGCTGAATAAATATTCTTTAAATATTCTTTAAATATCACAACACAATTTACTTACATTTTAACACAAAGCACCCCCTTGGGTACTATTCAAACAGTCTGTGACTAAAGGAATGGATATCCATTTACAACTGCGTGCCACTTTTTCATTATATATATATATATATATATATATATATATAAATAAAACACAGCTACGGTAGTGGCTGTGTAGTTACGGTTAAGTTGCTTTTTCCATAGGAAGAGCACTTTTTGGGCGGTTTATAACTTCGCTCCCCCTGGAGGAATCCTCTCCAAACTAAAGTATATGGGCCACTCTGAATTTTTTTTGCAAAGTTTGGTGATGTTTGGTCTGGGGGGGAGGGGGAGTTATAGGTGGGGTCCCAAAACGTATTCCCAAAACGTATTTTTTTCTCATAGACTGAATGGGGGAAAAAACTTTGCGCACGCCTACAGGCCAAACCGCTGGATGGATTTGCACCCAATTTGCGGCAGGGGTTTGGTCCCAAAAGCGTGCTTTTGTATATTTGGTGACAATCCGTCCAGTAGTTTCCTTTAAAACGACCAAAATGTAGGTCTAAAAAAATTAGTGATATCTATGTCCGCTCCACGGTCACACTTCCCTGTTCGCTCCGCAGACAAGATACCGATTGGCTAAGGGGCTGGCGTCATGACCACAGACATGCGACGTCTCCGCCGATTGGCTGCAGTGAGCCATGCTCTGCATCCGATTGTTTGGATGCACCCGACATCTTGGATCCGCTGACAGCACTTCTGCGACCAGAGGCGAAATATTATTTCGGAAACTGTTTTGGTGTGTCAGAGTGCTTGGGGAGGTTCAGAGAGTAAAAGATGGGTGAAATACTGTATTTGTTTAGGCGGTAGGTGGTAATGATGTATTCCATATGGCCGCCTTGTCCGGGATGTTTGTAAGTACTGAAAATGAGGGGTCTCATAAGGATAGTACTTCAGAAACTGTTCTAAGGACACGCGTGGTGTTAACGAACATTGAAATTGAGTACATACCGTAGTTACATTTTTTGTTTCCATGGGTGTTCTATTGATTTTGATTTATACGCCGCCATGAGTGTGATATGCTGCGGTGTTTGTGGCCAGGGCCTAGAGTCTTGGGTGCATGGCCGTAGGCCGTAGGCCATACTCCCAAGACGCTAGGCCCTGGCCACAACCACTGCAGCATATCACAGCTATAGATACACCCGTAGTATTGAATATCGATCAGGTGGTTGTGGGGAGGGTCTAGAGTCTTGGTTGCATGGCCAAAGGCCATGCACTCATGATCAAAGCACTGCACTTATAAATACACCTGTAGTATTGCATATCGATCAGGTAGTTGTGGGGAGGGCCTAGAGTCTTGGTTGCATGGCCAAAGCCCATGCACCTAAGATCAAATTTATACGTAGAGCAATTATACCCCTCTATGGGTGCGATATGCTGTGGTAGTTGTGACCAGTACGTAGTCTCTTGGGTGCATGGCCTTTGGCCATGCACCTAAGACCAAAGTTATAAGCACTGCAGTTATAAGGCTACATGGGTTTTATATAGTGCGGTGGTTGTGGGCAGGACGTACATTTTTGGGTGCATGGCCAAAGGCCATGCACCCAAGAACAAAGTTATAAGCACTGGAGTTATAAGCCACTATGGTTCTTATATACTGCACACCCATACATTCAAATATCTATGGCCTTACATCCAAGACTCTAGGCCCTTGGCACAACCACAGCAGCATATCACAGGAATGGATACACCTGTAGTATCGCTTATCGATCAGATGGTTGTGGGGAGCATGTACAGTCTTGGGTGCATGGCCAAACAAAGTTATAAGCACTGAGGTTATAAGCCACTGCACACCCATACATTCCAATATCTATGGCCTTACACCCAAGACTCTAGCCTCTGGCCACAACTACTGGAGCATATAACAGCTATAGGTATACCCATAGTGTCAAACATCAATCAGGTGGTTGTGGGGAGGGCCTAAAGTCTTGGATGAATGGCCGAAGGCCATGCACCCGAAACCAAATTTATACATAGTGAAGTTACAAGCCACAATCGGTGCGATATGGTGTGTTGGTTCTGGGCAGGAGCTAGAGTCTTGGGTGCATGGCCAAAGGCCATGCACCCAAAAACAAAGTTATAAGCACTGAAGTTATAAGACAACATGGGTTTTATATAGTGTGGTGGTTGTGGGCAGGACGTAGACTTTTGGGTGCATGGCTGCAGGCCGTAGGCCATACACCCAAGAGTGTAGACCCTGCCCACAACCACTGCAGCATATCACATTCATACATCACACCCATACAATCGATTATGTATCTGGTAGGTGTGGGAGGGCCGAGAGTTCTGGGTGCAATTTGAGTACATGCTGCAGCTAATATGTTTCATTCTATGGGTGTGCTAATGATTTATAAGCGACCATGGGTTTAATATGCTGCGGTGGTTGTGGCCAGGGCCTAGAGTCTTGGCTGCATGGCCGTAGGCCATACTTCCAAGACTCTAGGCCCTGACCACAACCACTGCAGCATATCACAGCAATGGATACACCTGTAGTATTGTTTATCGATCAGATGGTTGTGGGGAGCGTGTACAGTCTTGGGTGCATGGCCAAAAGCCATGCACCCAAGAACAAAGTTATAAGCTCTGGCGTTATAAGCCACTGCACACCCATAGATTCAAATATCTATGGACATACACCTAAGACTCTAGCCCTGGCCACAACCACTGCAGCATATCACAGCTATAGATACACACGTAGTATCGAACATCACTCAGGTGGTTGTGGGGAGGGCCTGCAGTCTTGGGAGCATGGCCGAAGTCATATGAAGTCATAAGCAGTGAGGTTATAAGTCAGCATGGGTGGGCTGTGGTGCAGTGGTTGTGTGCACGACCTAGAGTCTTAGGTGCAGGGCTGCAGACCATGCACCCAAGAGTAAACTTATAAGTAGTGAAATTATAAGCACCAGGGTTTTGATATGCTGCAATGGTTGTGGGTAGGACCTATAGTCTTGGATGCTTGGCCGCAGGGTGTAGGTGGTAGGTTATACATCCAAGACGCTAGGCCCTGCCTACAGCCACTGCGCCATATTACTGCCATAGATTAGATGTATAGATTCGAATATGTAGGACATGTATGAAATTATACTTCCTGTTTACTTTGTTGCGATTCCATATATTTCTTACATGACTTTAGTACTTGGCGGGAATATCCTTTTTTAATTTCTGTGTTAAAAGACAAGAGCATGTTAGTGTTTGTATTTTATAAAAACTTATTACATGACATTTTAGCTTTTTTTTACCCTCATATTTAGTTTACAAACCAGTGTACTGTGCATTTTGCTCAGTTTCTGTGTTTGTGTCAAAACCAATCCTAGAGGAAAGTGTAATCCTAGAGGAAAGTGTGTCGACACTCTCCCCCGAACCACAGAAGCCGAATGAAGTCGACCCTCCACCCGTGGTTGGCACAGATACCTGATATATATATACACAGGATACCACGTGGCAGCCAATGGGGGGGAAGAGGGTTAGGAAGAGGTTGTGGACGGGGAGGGGAATGTTAGGGAAACCGGATAGAGGGTTAGGGAACACCTAAGTTGGACAGGATGAGGGACGTAACCAGGAAAAAACCCTACTCTGCCTAACATGAAATAAAGTACCAAGGAGTCTAAAGTAAACTCTGGTCAACAATAATGTCCTCTTAATACTGGACACTACTACACAACTACTAAGTTTCCAGCACCTCTTAGTACCTTCTTGCTACAAGTACTCATAATGCTCTGGTTAGATGAAATACAGATTATGCAAGCATGAAATGAAACAAACTCATGGGAGAGTATCCCAACATGAAGAACATAACACATGGCCCTATGGGCAAGCAGTAGCACATGGAAACACATAAAACATACATGACCCAGGGGTCTGAGTAACAACATTAAACATAGCACTGTGTTTTCAAGAACCCACACGATGTAACTAGTTCATGACACTAGCGCTCAACCGTGTAGACTGTCCTTTTTGTCAGGGATATGCCCTCGCATATACATAACACCAAGAGTCCCTGTTAACTCATTGTGAGTGGAAATTGCGGAGTTCGCTGCTGCCAAAATGCAAGTACACAACAAAGAAAAAACCCAACCAGCACTTATCTGAATGTCTGGGAAGCTCGGAAGCCTTCCCAGACGTTAGCTGATGACGGCGTAATAGCAGCACGAGTCAGACTTCCACCGCCTCGCGTTCCGTGCCGCGTTCAGGGAACAATGCAGAGCGGCATGGAAACAGCGCGTAGCCTCGGTGCACTGCTCTTCCGTAGTTCAAGTTGCTGCTTGGCCCAGCAAGCGGGCGTTATTCTGCAAGATCCTCCGACATGGCTTTGCCTCCAAACACAAAATAAACCACACCTGCCGTGCGTCGTTGAGCCCTAATAAGCTGTTACTAATTACAGACAGCTGGCTCAACGCGCGTACGGCCAGAACTACACAATTCCCAAAGACTGCTGGGTAATGTAGTTTTTTTTGTCATAATATGTCAATAAGGCGTCCTGAAGACCCTGACACCTTTTCCTCCTCCACCGCCCCGAAATTCCCGAGTTTGTTTTCCAAATCCTTGGGTCTGGGGGGAAAAAAATCCTTGTCGGATTAAAAAAAAACTTTCTTTGCTATGCTACAAACTACTTCTTTGTTTCCTTTGAGTGTTTACTTGTGGTTTCTGATTAATGTTATGTCTGTTGGCTTGTTGCAGATTTTTTAAAACAGTTAGATACCTGTTGGCGTATTCTAACTGTGCATTATTTGTTACGGATCTGTGGTATTCATTTATCTGTGTGGTTGTTGTGCACTCTTGAGCAGTTAAATACCTGTTGGCGTATTCTAACTGTTTATAGTCTTTTACTTGAATTTTTGTTAATGTTGAAGTACACATTAGTTATTACATTTTGGCTTTAAGAAAATTAAATACGCATTTGTAAGATTAGCTGGCAATCTCTGCTTTAGAGTAATGCTGCTATCATTACATTCGAACCATCCACATTTCTTTTTAATGTATGCAGTGTAGTGACCTGCATTGGTTGTAACTCCTGCGTGGTAGATTATACCTATTGTTGTAAAGGTTTTCTTCCCAAGTGACACTTGACCGTGTGTGAATCCAGTCAGCTTGCAGTTGTTTTTGGTACCATCTGCATTGTAACTTAGTAGCATAAGTATTATGTAGTTACTATGTGTTTGTATCAGTAAGGTGGAGCGATTATCTGAATTGCACATAGTACATAATCTGCCATGGTTTGCATTCTGTAGAAGTTGCGGGAATGGAATGGATTCACAATTAGGTATGGATACATACACAAATCGCTCATTTGGGATTTGTTCCTGTATCACATTGTTACAGAGAGTGCATGTATGTTTCCACATGTATGAAATCTGGAAGATTTCATTTATAGGTATGTTTTTGTTTTCCAGTACTTGTAGTAAGTACATTATAAATACTTGTGGATCTTCTTATGAGTTTATAGTGAATCTCACCATTCCAGCACAGTAGTCCAATTCTTGTCTTATTCCGTGAACACTGTATGTGTTGTCAGGATTGTTTGTTGCGTTACTATGTAGGACTGACATTTGCAAACACAATTGGTCTGTACTGTGTGAGTAAATATTGTTAACAATTGGTGGCAATTGAAATAGAATATTCATTGCTACATTTGCATAGCAATTTACACCAGTTTCATTTGAAAATTTGAATGGACCAGCTAGTTCTGTCTCTGAGTGCTTTTTTCTGAGCTTGTGTTCCTTCTTTGAAGAAGTACCTGATTTACTTTCCCTAATAGGTTCTTCTTTGCTTGTGGTAATTGATGACGTTTTAGCTGCTTTTGTTTTCTTTGCAGGATTTGCCGTCAGATTCTGTTGCATTTCTGTTTGAATTAGTTTTCTTTTACCACGTTTTACTTTTTCTGGAACAGGATATGATTTCAGATGGGGGGGTACAGTGAACGCAGTCTATTGTATTCTAAAATGCAAGGAATATCAGCGTTCAGTTTACTTGAATTAAAGTTGATTAGAAATAGACCGTCAAGTGTACGTAAGCATGATAGGGCTACGTAGCTCATGCCTTATTTAAAGACTGTGTTTCCTATGCCTATCAATGCTTTCTCTAGGGTAAGCCCCTGGGATTTATGAATGGTGACTACATATGCAAGAGTTAGAGGAAATTGTTCTCTACGTACATACATGTCTTTGAAGAGAAGGATTCGAGCAGTTGAGCGCCCTATCCTTTTCACTTCTGAAAGTTTGTCAAAGCGAATATTGACAAACTGAATGTTGTTGTCACGTGGGTATGTTTGAAAGCCAACAACTGTACCCAGTGCCCCATTAACTAGCCCTTGCTCCACGTCAAGGTTACGTTTAAGCATTACTCTACAATTTAATGATAATTTCAATATTTTTCCAACCCAGATGTGTTGGAGATTGAATTTTCTAAGGTATTTAGTCTTGTTGTGGCTTGCTCACACATGGGTAGTGTCATACCATGTACGTCTAGTTTGCCTGTGGCGCGAATTTCCATTATTGGTTGCATTTCTTTTTTTAACATTCTTTCATTGAATTTGAAACAGCTTGCAAGAGTTGGCATTAAGGCCATAGAATTGACATTTTCATGCGCTAATTGTTCCATAACATCAGTAGCGCATGTGTTATCGCCATAAAGTGCATGAATGTGCCGGTTTTTCAATATTGCTTGTGCTTCTTGAGATAGTACACCAACTCTAATACTGTTAAAAATGTTGGCGTAAGTGAGAGCTGCAGATTGACGCATGTTTTCTGTTAATTCTCTGTATTGGAAATGTTGCCAAAGGTTGACATTTCCTATGCTGCCAACAGTTTCACAGCAGAGTTTGTGTCCTAAGGTTTTAAAAATAGGTTCACCTTTCACTGGTGTCAATTGTAGAAGATCTCCGAAAACGATAATGTGTTTCCCTGCAAAGAGTTGTTCATAGTTTGTTTTAAGTACTTCTTGCAATCTGAGGTGAATCAAAGCCAACATTAGGTTGGAGACCATGCTCACTTCATCTATTAGTAGCATTTTCATTTGTTTATTTGTTTATTTTTTTAAACTTCTTTTTATTCATTTAGCGTGGCAGCAAAGAACAGGCGAACATCACCAGGGAGGTACAATACAAGTACATTAAATACACAGTATAGGCAAACAGGAGTTACAGCGCATATGAACACAGCCATTGGGCACTTTTATAACATGCACAAAAAGTCAGAAAGCTATGGTGAGGGCGAGAGCCCGGGTCGGTGGGGAGAGGTAGCTAGAGGAGATGTGGCCAGTGTCGTGTTCAGGCCTGACATATAAGATCGGAATCTGAGCCAGATATTCCTGGGCCTAGAGTGGGTAGGTTGCGGTGAGACCAGGCTTCCGCCGAGTCCGAGGCCCACATGACCGCTCTTAGCCATTGGGCGTGCGTGGGAGGCAAGGGGCGAAGCCCAGCTTCACCACTCACGTACATCAGTATAGGTTTGTAATTTTGGCAGGTACATTCTTTATTTTCGTGTTGTACACCATGTGCAATTTGTTTTGTTACTTCTTCAAAAATGTGCGCTGATCTTTGTTAAGTTTTGCTTGTAGTACAGTTAAGTCTTCTATATCTTGTTCATAGTGACACATGGTGTTTTCCACTTCTGTCATAGCTAATTCTGACTCGTTTGCTATTAGTGGCTGTACCAGTGGTTCTTGGCTTCCTGTTACAGAAGGTTGACTACTGTCGGAAGTGTCCTTATCTAGTTGGGCCAGAAGTTCTTCTTCGTGTTGCTGTTCATTGTGCAACATTGTTTTGTACTGCGTAAAGTTCACATCGGTGAGAGCACTTTAATTTGCTTTGAAAGCATCTTTATAGCAGTCATAGTTATCTAGTATCTCTTCCTCTTTTCTCCATGGTTTAAAAAGTTGTAGCAGAGACATGTAATATAGTTCTTTCTGTTGAGGAGTTTTAAATGACAAATTTAACATGATTAATTAAGCTTCGTTTGGTAAGTTTCACTAAGCTGCCTTCACAATCTGTCACTCTATATCTACCTTTGCTTTCATCAGGTTTTATATTATTTTTGTATGCAAAGTTTTGAGCTATGTGGTATAGACACATGGTTTCCAAAGTGGTACTCCTGTTCGGATAGTATGTGTCCAGTAAATTGTTTTTTAAAATGTCTTGGCTGTTGGGATCATTTCTGGCAATTGTTTCTGTGTCCTCATATGATTTCAGAACTTTTTTCTTGATTTAGCAGGACCAAGACTATGTTGTCTGATTTTCCATACAAAGCAGTACCGGTTAAACGATCTGCTGCTTCATAGGCGGCACATTCTCTATGAGAGAGCATTTTTATGCCTAGGCTGTACAATTTCTGAGATGGTGTTTTGTCCGATGACAGGTCATTCCAGAGGTCTTGAAGCTTTGTTTTTTCTGCTTTTGTTAAGTAGGCTGTAACATATTGTGCAACTGCAGTGGAATTGTCTGCAATGTACTGCACATCTATGTTTGCATTCCATAAGAGGGCAATGATTGCATTGTAATCATTGATATATTTTGATTATTCTGTTCTTTTTATGTAATATGTGTTCTTAGGTGATTTATCTTTAACACTATGTCAAACTGAAGACATGAAGTTGTTCACTTCACCTGTTTCTGTAACTGGTCTAGGGAAACCAAAGCGGCATTTGGTGTAGTATTTCCCTTTGCTTTTGTATTTGCGACAACAATATTTGCCACATTTGAGTCTTTGAAATTGTAAAATCTGTCCATGCAGGTCACTATGTGTCCGTTGTGAAGGGATTTCACAAGTGACATATTTTTGGATAAACTGCAAAACAGTGGCATCATTGTCGTTACCAAATTTAGGTGCACCTTTGATCCAATAAAGCATGTGAAAATGTGGTGCTCCTCTCGCTTGGTATTCTTTTCTCCAAAAGAAGTGTTGCACTTCTCCGAGGGGAGGAACAGTTTTATTACAAATAAAGTGTAGCATAGCAATGAAACGATGATAGAAATATCTTGACACATTAACTGGATCTAGAGAGCAAAGTTCTACGGGTGTTAGTATATGTATGTTGGTTTTATTGTTGTTTGATATGCGTAGGAACTCATGTAAATCTTCCCATGCATACTCTGCACAACTTGGTGTATTTGTATTTGTATTTATTAGTTTATATAGCGCTTTACGCCAAAGCGCTGCACAATTGAAACAAACCAAGTCGGTGGTCCAAGGTTTCTGATCATACAACGTACGTCTCTGTGCCGTCGGAACCAGTATTCTTCTGTACCACGCATGTTTGCAAACAGATTTGTTATACTTGATTGTAAAACCTCATCTTTTTCTTGTACTTTTTGTATTAATTGCATAGCTGACATATTTTGAAAGTGTGTTCCAGATTTCAAAATGTGTGCAACTCCGTAACATAGGGTTGCTAGTTCACTTTCAAAGAGTAGGTGGAATATGTATTCCACATTTTGTCTAAATCTGGGATCTTGAGAATACATTTGTAATGAGCAGTATTCTGATGCCGTAATCTGAGTGGGTCTATCATCGTATCTTCCACCTTTGCCAGTAGGAAATAGCAGTGGAAAAGCATGTGCTTCTATACTTTTTTCCCATATGCTCATTGGTGACCCTTTGGTTTGTCGCATTTGGTAGGTTTCTAGTGCACCATCTATGCTTTCATTGGAATGCAATGGATGAATTCCGTAATGGTCCAAAAGAGTGGATACTGCAGCAGGATCCAGAAGTTCAAATTGACCAGTTTCTGATGACTCTTGAATTATTTCAGTTGTTTCCCTTAAGCTTTCTTCAATATTTATTTCTTTGTAGTATTCATTATTGTCTTTCAGATATTGCAAGGCTTGTCTAACTTTATGTAAGTCCACCAGTTGTTGCCAAATTGTTTTGTCTTTTGTTGGTACACCATTTACTAAGACAATTAAAGAATGCTCTATTGGATGTTGCACTTCTAGAGTGTGTACATTTTCTGTCAGATCTAATGGCAAATAAACTACTTTGCCACGAATGCCTTTCACCAATTCAGAGGGAGGTAATTTAGCTGTTTTTGGTTGAAGGCGTATTATTGCTTGAAATGGGTGAACTGTTTGAATTATGATGCTCTCATACAAATTGAGTTGTTGCAGGGGTTTTGGTAGTGGGAATAATTCCGCATTATTTGTGATAGCACGTGAAGGAGTTTGGTTGTTGTCCAGTTTTGTAGTGCAGTAACTGCAACATATTAGGGGTTCACTTATTTGGTATTTGTTTTCTGCTAAAAGGTACACAGCTAATTCAAACCATTTGGAATCTTCATTGTCTTCTATTTTGTATGTTGCGTCTATAGTTTTTGTGTTCCTTTTGAAAAACGTTCTGCGGTAACACACACATGGTTTGGTACTTCAGCCGATGCATTTTTAAATTTTAGTATTTCTTTTTTGTATGTCTGTAATAGAAGATTGCTATGTGCAGAATTGTTGCTAGCCTGTTCTAAAACTATTGCATTTTGTAAGTGGCTTTCACTTCCAAAATATTTTCTCTGGATACAGTCGATTTCTTCTTGTAGCTATTTGGGTGTGCCATGTAGAAGAGTGTTATTTAAATTGGGTAATTCTAAAGCTGGACTTTTAGCATAGTACAGTTTATACACTAGCTTTCTTACATTTGAATGATGTATTGATATCCTTTTGATATCATGGAAGGTGCTTTTGCAAATAGGTCCTGAAATGCAGGCTAATGAATGTCCTTGTAGTCCTGTGTAATTGCGCACTGGACAGATATCCATATTTTGCAGCACTTTCATTTTGATTTTGTCTTTACCTTTCACATACTTATTGAGGAACTGATGTAAAGACTTGAAAGATTTGTTAGGAATGTCACACATTGACGTGCACGGCCAATTGTATACTGGACGGTCTGGTTCAGTCGAATGGAGAGGTAATTCTGAGTTTTCAGGGGATACTTTTGTAAGCAGTGCTTCTTGCTCCATGATGGTATTATTGTTTTTTTCATATCCTTGTCCACTGCTATGGATGGCAATTGTGTTTGTTTAATTTTGTTTGTATGCTTCTTCATTAAAATATGGTTCTGTGGTTGTTGTGTGACTCCATTCACCTCCACAAATATTTAAGACGTTATTTTTGTTGACATTCCGTTTATTGATAAGTTTCTTTTGTAGTTTAGTACTTAGTTTTGTTAGTGGTTTCATCCTATTTAACACTAAAATAAATAACTTCCTTTTGAGAAGGATTGCACTGTCTATGAGAGCATGTAGGATTAATTTTCTACGGTAGGTTTTAAGGGTTAATGATGATTTCAGTCCTCTTCTTATTAGATTCTGAAGGACTCTGTGGCGAAATTTTTTTGCTAAGATACTTTTTTTACTATGAGTTCTTGTTACTGTATCAGGATTAATAGGAGCATTGTTAGCAGTACTGGTAGCCGATTTTTTGTAAAATGTTTTCTGTTTCGTGCCACATTTTGATAGAGGAGCCAACGTTTTGGTAGTTGAAGCTTCCTTTGTTTCGTTAAACGACTGTATTATGCTTACTTTTGACACTTTTATTTTCATTTGCTCTATTTCTGCGTTCCTTTCTATGTTCTTGCTTTTTGGTAGCCATTATTTGGGGTCTGTTGAAAAAAAAGAAGGCATGGTTTGGTCTATTGTACAATGTATGTGTGCTGTGTGCATGCGTGCATGAGTTTGATGGGAAAGCTGTTTGTGGTGGTGTGTGAATATGTATTGGGTAGTTACAATGAGCTGGGAAGGCTATTTTTCTGTTTGTATATTACTACATTGTGCTTCAGATGAGAGTAGAAAGTGAGCTAGTGGTGAGGAGAAGCATTAATAGTAAACGTAATGGTATAGAATTAAAACAGCTATTTGTTTTCTAGTACTAACATTCTAAGGCTTCTGTATGTTATTTGTGTTCCAAAAACACAGGGCTTTGTGAGCCATTCTGCCTGTTATTCTTTCTTTAATAAATGGGGATTTGTGGGTAGAATGGTTCAGAAATCAATGTTTGTTTTGGTGCGCAAATTACATAAATAACCCACACAGTCTCTTTGAGGAACAGTAAGAATATAAAGGTAGTAGTGTACTTACATTTTTTTGCGGATTGACCAGGTTTCTTCGGATATGTCGTTTGCAGTGTAGATGCTGGTGATTTTATGGAGCGTAGTCTTCACTGATTGTAAAAGGAGGAAGTTAGTAACTTTGTGTGTTTAAAGCAGAGATGTTACTGTACACCTTCATTTTGCATCTTTCGGCAGAGTATTCTCCTTTGATATCTCAACACAGTACATGTGTGCATTTCATTTCACTATGTGCTGCCTTTATTTATTTATTTTTTAATTTATTTGACTTAATTGTATTTACAATTTTTAAAAAAAAATGAAAAATCCAAAGTTCCAGGTCGCCGGTTATGTCCTTTTCCAGCCTTACAGTACAGTACAATTTTCAGTTTATGAAAATGCCTTTTTTTTCAGCTGTGTTGTCAATAGCAGAGAGGCTTGTAAGTGATAGGTCATTATAGTAGATAGGAAAAATTTCACTACTTTAATATTATAAGTATGAATCCGAAAAATCGGGAGACCCTCAGAGGGAGATGTCACCACAGCAATCGGGAACGTTTATTTTTCTCATACGATCGCATTGGAAGTACCATTAATTTAGGCGGTACACAGTAAAAAATTGTGACATTTTCTAATGGAAAATCGAGTTTTGCGCCTAAATCGGGAGGGTTGTTACGTATATATAGGTTATGCGGGAGACAGTAAGAAGTAGTGCGGTTTCTCAATGAAAAATCGGAAGTCTTGCGTTGGTATGTATTGGCTATGCAGATTTAGTGGCATTAATTTGTTTAAATGAAATCATAAGGGGTGCACATGTTCTCTGATTAAAATATGCATACTATACTTTGTATTCATGCATGTGTGCATGCATGGAGCTGTACGTAGAAATCCGCGACACTTGCACAGTAATTTTTGAAGTAGGTGCTTTGCAATGATATGCGACTTGCATTCAGAGTGATCAATAGCACATTTGAAGTGCAAAATTTTGATGACAGAGTTAGATGTAGAGATGTTGAATGTGATTGGTGGATGGTTGTGTGACTGCTTAGTTGTGTCCAGCGAGGGAATGGATTCACGAGTAATGTGTAAAGGGTAGGACTGTGCGTGTACTGAAGGTGGCAGAGGTGGAGACAGTCAGGGTTTTGGTACTCAGAGATATTTTTGTCCATGGTTTACAGCACTATTCCGAAAGTAGGCATGTGGCACACAATTTCGATGTGAGAGGGAGTGGAGGTGGTGTGGAGCGCTGAGACTGATCGCAATGTTGCAGCAATTCTCCAAGTTTGCAGAGATATGCATCGGATGACCACTTCCCATGTGGTACTTTTGCACTACGGTGCTTACCATTTGGGCTACGTGAGTTCACATACTTTGTTGGAAGATTTGGAACAGTTGGTGCAAGCAGTCATTAACATCTTTCCAACTGCGAAAGTAATTTTTTCTGGCTTACTCCCTAGAGAAAAATGGGACAACAGTTCTGTTTTCTGTCCTGATCAAAGCATTGGGAGGTGTAACATCAATCGCAGCATGCTTGCTTTCATGTTAGGAGCTGGTATGTTTTTCTGCAGCCACGAGAACATTGTTCCCAGTAATACGGCTTATTTTGAAGCAAATGGTGTTGCGTTATCTTCTTTGGGAAATGCCATGTTCTTTTGGAATGTAAGGCTTGCTTTGGAGAAGGTTCTGTAATGATTGTAGGAGTAAAGTAAGAAGAAAAAAAATCATTAAAAAAAGCAAAATAACAGGTGTCTGTAAGGCATCTGCCCAAAAACCAAAAAGAAAGGCTCTTTTCAGAGCCCACCTTAAAGGGGAAAAGGGGAATAAATACAGTCGTCACGCTCAGATCCTCTACGTGTCCGCGGACATGGCGGTAGTCTGCAGGCAGCACGTATTACCAACAGTGTTTCTGGGGTGGAGACGCATGCAAATGAGAATGTGCGAAGCTAGGGGTTGGTCAGTAAAGTTCAGTGGGTGTGTTCTGTACGGAGAAATTTAATGAGAACGTCTTTTCCCTGACAGGAGACCAGACAGCCATGGCTCTGTGTGCTCGAAAACATATTATCTGGATTTTGGGAGACTCATGGGTACATTGGTTGAAGGTGCATGCAGAAAGTTGCAGTCTATCTGCAGATCTTGAATTTTCTCATGTGGAAGTGCACTGGCATGGAGTGCGTGGAATGAAGTGGCTGGACTTGGTACCTCCCTGTGCTACTTTACAGACAGAGCGTCATCCTGATATAATTATCATTCATTGTGGAGGAAACAGTTTAGGCCATGTCTCTGGAATTTCTTTGCAATTTGCAATGAAGGAAGGTCTTGCGAAGATCATGCACATGTTTCCAAATTGCCAAATAGTTTTTTTCCCGTATTGCACAAAGACAAATATGGCTGCGTTCTTCTGCATTTGGTCCACAAATGGAGAAAGCGAGGCGCAATGTCAATAAAGCTGTTTGTGCCTTTCTAAGAGATGTTGGCATGTCCTCATTCCACAATGAAAACATTTTGTTTCGCAGCACTTTCATTTTTCGCAGAGATGGAGTCCATCTCACATATGCTGGCAATCAGCTTTTTCTTCGCAATGTACAAAATGCATTGCAGCCTTTTTTGGATTTATAGTCGCCTATTTGGCAATCCGTTTTTCGAATCCACAGTTTTTGAAACACACAAAACACCACCGAAAGGCTCTTTTCAGAGCCACCACTTACTCCCAGCGAAAACTGCATTGGTTTTGCTCCGCTTGCACCCTCCATTTTTGTGCGTCCTATGACCATCCGTGGACTTTTTGAAAAATGCACGGGGTCTACGGCGGTCACTTGATAGTTCTATTGTTAAACTGAGAAATTCAGCTCTGAAAAGAGCTTTTTTGTAATTTGTGTTCTTATCAGCACACGACACACTAGGAGAGGAGGGTAAAGGAGGGTAAGGAAGGGACACCAGCCATGGGGATAAGAAAGGGCAGGTGGAGAGAGAAAGATGTAGGGTTGGCTTTACTTAGGTAGGGAGCAGTTCTTCTGGTGCTCCGTGACTGTAGTCTCAAAAGCACTAAGACGACTCCCCCCCCCCCTGCAGAGTACTGCGTCGCAGTACATACACAATATTGTGACCCTTGCAAGGTAAGAGTCAACAGCATCGCGAATGGCCTGTGAGGCAGCTGGAGGGATGCGCTCCCCCACAGGAGTGTCTCTTGTGGTGAGAAGATCGGACAGGGAGGATGCTGTGGAGGAACTAAATCTACTACGTTCTTCACATGGTACCACCTTTCGAATGTCCGCACTGTGGAACAAAGTTAGGTGTCGCTTCATGGTTGTCGTACCAAAGCTGTACGCACCAGGACTCCCGCGACTCAGCACCAAGTTGCACTGCTTACACATGACCTGGTTCACATGTGCTTTTGGTACGTTTCTAAAAACGGTAAACAACTGCCACACCCACGACTCCCGGCGAGTGCTTGTAGTGCAGAGTTCCTCCACCTCATTCTCTTCTTCCTCTCTCTCTACATCCTCACCCGTATTTCCCTCTGAAGGCCCTTGGGGAGGTGGTGGCGGTGGAGGGTTTGGGGGTGGTGATGAGGATAATGAAGCAACAGCAGCCATGGATGCCATAAGGATTAGTCGGCTAATGTTCGCTACAGCAGTAAAGGCAGCTCAACTCAATCTGCTATAGCCAGAAGCACAATGAAGATGAGCTTGGGGGTGTGGCCATTTATAGGGGTGAAGGGGTGCGGCTCGTGACCATATCGATCACTCAAAAGGGCTGTAAAAATTCTAAACAATACGTTGAAAGGTAGGGCCATTGTATGGGACATGTGAAATGGTGATTTTATACTGTAAAATAATTTCCCATGTTTGTATAAGTTATTTTGAAATGTTGCGGAAGCAGAGAAACTGCACAAATTAGTCCACACGCTCAGCGTGGGTGCGGTCACATGATGACGTCGTGAACACATCCGCGAAGGAAATGGGTGCCCGCTGGACACCAAATGCAGAGTAACGGACGTACGCATACGCGCGGAAGTTCTACGGACAGTGTTCGGGTCCTGAAACTATTTAAAAGTGCGACACAAGTGAGACGGACAGTTAGGGACAGGCGCAATGTTCGCAGTACTTATGGGTGTGGTGCGCATGTGCGTAGATGTTCTGCTGACTGCATGGCCAGGTGCAGTGTCCTTAGGACCACCTCCATTTTGTTTGACTACGGACATGCCGGACACCGCGCCTGTTCTACGACAGTTCCATCTTGGCTGCGGACGGTTCGGATAGGTATAGTGTCCTTAGGACACTGCCATTTTGTTCATTTACAGACATCCCGGACACCTGGTGTGTTCTAAGAACATGTTTTATCTTGGTTGTGACTAGTATGGAGAGGTCTAATGTCCTTAGGACGTTCCTATTCTGTTCATTTAAGGACAACTTGGACACCTGGTGCGTTATAAGATTAGTTCCATATTGGTTGCGATTGGTACGGGTGGGTAGGTGTATTGCCCCTAGAACATCCATACTATATTGATTACGGCCAGCCCGAACAGGTGCGCTGTCCGCGGACAATTTTAACTCTTCTAAAAAAAATTTTTAAATCCAAAACATTCCTCTACAACTAACATACACCATTTTTTAATACACACACATACATCAATCAAGAGAAATACAGGGGGAAGCAGATACTGAAACGAATATAGGGAATTAGGGTTGAACACAGGCTGGTTGTGAGGGGATGAAGGGTTGGATGTTTCTTCAAAACGTTTCTGTTCCTCTTGAGGGTTTGGGGATGGGTCACTAGGAAATGGAGAAGGGGGACAGGTACAGGTGGGACAGTGGTATCTTATTTTTCCTCTCACGTACTCTTCCACAAATTGCCTTAAGCTGTTAAAATTCTCATTCAGTATGTCCATTTTCTGTTCTATCCATTTCAGGCTGTCTTGTTCTGTGTCCTTTGGCGCACTTTCTTCTTTTTTTAACTGTTCTGTTAAAAATGAATATATATATGTTAAAAAATGTCCATAAAATACTGACTGTTTATTTGCTTATGCAGAGAAGTGTGTACCATTATTATTGCTATCTTCCGACATTTCCCCAATGCGGAAAATTCTCCTCCAACCACTCCAAAGTACTGCACATTTCTGTATCAAAACAACAGAAATACATAATTTGTTCTGCACCTCATACAAAAAAGTACACACTCATATAAGAAAAATGAAGTTCACTTACTATTTTCTTGTAAATTGTCTTCGTTGTGCTGTGTGCGTCTACTGTCGCTTCTGGCTGCACAGTTTCTGTGAGGTAATTACGTTGGAGGCATATCTTATTTTGTTATGGTATAATCCATTTCATTCTACATGGTAATTAAACGCATAGGTAATGTGTGCGACATGTAGCTTCAATTAGTTAGTTATTAGTACTTACAATGTGTTTGTGTTCTTTTTTAAACTTGTGCATTTCTCATATGGCACAATTGTACAATTTCAGATACCCCCTGACTGTTTGGGTAGTGTTGATCTCGTCCGCGCCTGTCCGCAGACCGGCGCTCAGTCCGTGCCTTTTAAATATCATTAGCGAGGGGGTTCGGTATGTTCTATGTTAAATGTATATAAAGTAAAGGAATTATAGTACCTATCTCCCAAATTCACATGATGAAAGTGTACATTCAGTAAAAAAACGTTGTTAACGGGATGTTATGAATAAGTTGCCCTACTAACAAAATGGAAAATTCACAAAAAAAAACTTTGTTAAGGGGACGTTATGGTTAAGTTGCACTACTAAAAACCTGTGCAATTCACAAAAAAAAAACTTTACAAACGTGACATTATGGTTGAAAGTAAAACCGAAAACCCCCTGAAATTCGCCAGTTATGGTAGGCTAAGCAACCATAACTGGCTGCACCACTGTGCACTGCTAACACTAACAACCAGGACATCAAAGATGACATCACACATGAACGCCCGAGGATAATAACAATGCGCTTCCTCAATTTTCAGCACAAGATGGTCATTCTAAAAGCCTACAGAGCAGCGTGCCTCATCCGAGTCGAAGAGGCAGACATAAGGATATACAACGACTATTCTTTGGAAGTCTCCAGGCGCAGCAAAAGCTTCAACCCGATCTTTGAAGCACTAAACTCATCGTAACACTGTCACTACCTGAAACTTCCTGCAACTTGGTGCATCCTGCTAGCAAAACAGTGGCATGCAATTGATGACCCTGAATCAGCATGGCGCTTCCTCCAACAGGACTTGGTCACCTCTGAGTTCGGGAAAACACCACCTGAAGGCCAACGACCAGACTACCACCCCTCGACCAGCAGTGAGAGACAACAAACAAATGGAAAGTGGCAAAAAAGTGCAAGAAGACCAAAATGATGGGCTCTGAACCGAATATAGAGGCGAACTAAACCACTGATCTGAGCAACAACTACTACTGGTAAAAAAACACCTTTTTAGTGCACCTAGAGGCAACATCTGCACGAACACCCCTGATCCATCCACCTAGCGCAAACTATGTTCCTCCATGCAATCGATGCTCTATGGAAGACCAGACACCATAGCAGCAAGCTCCAGGACGACAAGGGCAGCCCGGCCCTGTGACTGGAGCTAATGGCTATAAGGAGTTCCCCAAGCAGGGCGTGACACGAGGGAATTGGGGCAGACACACGGAACGACACCCCTAACTCTCGTGTGTGGGCGACTATGCCTAATGTTGGGCCCTGTCGGCCTCACAAGCCAACCCAACATTTAAGTCATGTTATTGTTTCAAAGTTAAGAAAGGGCTCATGTTCGGGCTCATGTAAGGAGTATGCTCTAATGATTAACCACAGCAGGGGCCCCACCTACACTCTCCCCACCACATAGCTCCATTCAAGCACCCACACCAAATACCGCACCAGACTGTGATGCTGGAAATGTATCGGAGGGACAGTGCCTCCGTATCCTTGTCCTTTTCTGCTTTTTATTGTGTGTTCTGTCGTGTTTTCCGCGCAGGAGTTCATGTGGGACTCCTGGCAGTGCATCTCTCTCTCTTTTGGTTTGGTGAACAGACCCGTGGGATACCCTTATGGCACCCATGGGTAGGGGTATAACCCTGTGCCCCTAGTGTATGTTTTTGGGCACCTGTGTGTGACCCACAGAGCAGGGTACGGGCTGGTGGCAGCTCCGTGCTGAAATGACTGGTGCCCTGAGCGTCCTCCATTTTGGGATGCCCAGGCCCTGTCATTGGAATCGGTAGATTCCGGATGGGGGCAAAATGGCCCCCATGGCCTCTTGCCTTCCATCACCTGTTACCTTGATCTTCCCGAAGTCCCGGGAAGCCCTGCCTCTGTCTCTTCCCCCTGACTGGCTGTTGAGTGGAAGTTCTGTATATGTAGTGTGGGGGAAGTGCCGACCAGACTGGCTGCAGCCTTCTCAACGACCGTATGTTGTGGGTACGCCTGTGAGTGGGACCTGGGTGAATGGAGTGTGTGACGAATATGCATTCTATATTGTGGCTGTCTAGTATCTGGTGTTTGACACAATGGTTGAGACAGCCCTGCCCGAAACTGGTATGAATGCAGCTTGGAGTGTTGAATGGCTCGGTACTTGTCCCAATACACGTAACTTGTTGTGAGTGTCTGGAGAAAAGTGAATGGCCTGAATACCTTGTGTGCCTGATTGGCTGCCTGCCTGCATGAATGCCCGTAGTCGTGATTGGATGCTTGAGTGTGACCCAGCGGAATGAATGGGAGATCAACAGTATATCTGGGGACCTCTCACTGCTAGGAATCGTGTTCAGAAGCTGAAGTCCACTACGATGAGTAACTGAAGCTTGATCCTGAAGCCCTGCTGGACGAGAAGAATTGCTGTTGCTCTCCTTCACAATCTGAAAGCTGCTGTGCTTCAAGAACTGACCCAGAGAGGACCTGGTAAGGCGCCCTCTTTCCGAGCTACAAGGGACCATCGTGCACATCTTTGCCTAAGATCCCTGGTAGACAGACCTTCGACAGGCTGCCGACCCGATATGGGGACTGCTGCGGAAATCCAAGGAAAAGTGCCCGGACTGTTGTCCACCACTGTCGACGACCGCCGTTGCCGACTGGAGCCGGCGTGCTCCCGTTCCCTAAGAACTTCATTGATCCAAGGATGCTCTCGTCCGTATCGTCGCCGCAATATCCTGCTGGAGAAGGCCTGACCGTCGACGCACCGAGGAGCATCCACCGGTGGGTTTCTCACCACCCAAAAGACCACAGATATGCCGACGACTTGATGCCCTTGCTGGGCTACAGTTCAACTCTTTGCGGTCCAGAACTATCGACACTGAGGTGACCCGCACGCCTCTTCCTTGCAGGACGTTTACTCTTCCCCATCAACGAGCACAGCTAGGAACGACGCGGCCACTTCACCGTCGTAGCTCGACCTGTTCTCCGTCAGACGTTCGACGACCCGTGACGCCTGCCTGATGGACACTCAAGAAGGGTTGTCGATTTCCCTGACAAGGAACGCTACAACGCCAGGTACTTTGGGTTTGCAGAACTATTGGAAAGTCTAGTGTGAACAATATATGGACTGGGCTTGTATCGTTATTCTACAGGTTGCCCAAGTGGGGGGGGATCTCCACACAGAGCTGTGTTTAACGGTAGTTACCAGTATTCTGCCTATTGCTCAACCATCTTGCTTTCCTTCCTCTCTCTACTGCTGGTTTCCTCTTTATGTTGATCTGTGTGTCATTCTGACCGTATGCACTTTAATAAGATCGAGTAACGTTAGTGGTACCACTTTAGAATTATACATATTTACCATTGTTGATTTTCAGAGTACAAAGTGAGTTATCGTGATTGTGTATATGACCTTGAATATTAATTATATAAAGACTGTGTTTTAACCGATACAGTGTGTGGACATTCCTTTGTGGGTGCTTGTGGACTACACTGTACTTAAGAACCAGCTTGCATCACCTCCTGAGAAGCTAGTCCTTGATTGCTTGACCACGTACCAATAATAAAGAATCTTGGCAGGGGTCTCTGTGTCTCCCCTCTACCATATAGAGAGCGGAAGTGCAGGCCTCACCCCCCCTCCCCCTCCTGTCTTTACATAGACCAACCCAAAAAATCACAAAATGGCACAAATCATCTTAGTGACACTTAATATCCAAGGGCTAAAACACCCAATCAAACGGAGGAGAATGCTTAACACCATGCGGGATACCCAAGCAGATATAGTGTTCCTCCAGGAAACCAATTTGGGATTAGTGGAATGCGATAAACTACAGCGGGGGTGAGTCGGGGCAGCGCATCACTCGCCACACTATGGGAAGCAGGGCGTCTCAATCCTCATCAACAAAAGGATCCCCTTCCAGACCAAACATGTTTGTACTGATAGGGAGGGCAGATATATCCTAGTCCAGTGCCAACTCCATCTTCAACCGGTCACTCTGCGCAACATATATGCCCCCACCGCAGACACCCCTTCCTTCTTCACACGTACATTTGCTGTTTGCGCCCCATGCATGGGGAACATTACAATAATAGGGAGGGACCTCAATATAGCCCTTGACCCATACATAGATCGCAAGGGCACTGTCACCGGGAACCCCACCACCCTGAAGAAAAAGATAGCCCTCCAAACACTGATGACAGACCTTCGCCTCATAGACATTTGGCAGAACCGTGACTACATGTTTTATTTGTACCCACACGATAGCTACTCCAGGCTGGACTACTGGCTAGCCCCCACCAACACACTCTACCAGTTCACAGAATGCATGATTCTCCCGTCCACCCTCATACCATGCCCTTGTACTTCTACGTGCCACTCTCCCAGACACACCACGCAGAACCCCCACATGGTGTCTAAACCTACGCACCCTCCAATACCCAGATCTCATAGAACAGCTCACGGACGACATTGACGGGTTCTGGGAACTCAATCTGATATAGAACTACACTACATATGCGTGCTGGGACGCGTTCAAAGCCTACTTGGCGGGGACAGTGCATCTCGCACTGGGCACACAAATGAAAAACATGGGGGGAGACAGAAGCCCAACTACCAACAACTCAAAAAGGTAGAAAAGCGACACGAAGAAACCTGAAACCAACAATTGGGGCCGGAACTGAATAAACTGATGGCAACGATCAGACAGATAACTGAGGATAGAGCTCAGAAATCATATAGCAGCTGATCACAACCGTATTATTCAGAAAGCAACAAGCCGCTTAGGCTGATGGCTCTTGCCCTAAGGCAGAGACAAGCAGCGCAAACGTTCTCAATCAGGGACAATGCAGGCAACCTATTGGTAGGGGATGATCTAATCAATGCCAGATCTGCCGAAGTCTACTGAGACCCCCTACACAGCATCAGACATGTGCAAAACTCGGGATATAGAATAGTTCCTGGACTCCATAAAAATTCGAACGATCCCACCGGCTCTCACAGCCGCACTTGACGCCCGCATCACTGCTACAGAGATCAAGAGCGCAATAGTGTCATTAGCCGCCGGGAAATCGTCTGGCCCTGACAGGATCGCCATAGACTTAAATAAAAGCATGGTAGATGAGTTGGCGCCCAGACTGGAGGAGGTTTTTAATGAGGCAATAACCAGAGCTCGGCGTCCACAATCCATGTTAACCGCAAATATAGTGTTTCGCAAGTGTGGGAGGGACCCCAAACTTTGCAGCTCATATAGACCCAGCTTCCTAATAAACACAGGTGCCAAAATTCTGGCAAAATGCCTGGCACGACGTATAGAAAATAGTCTCCCATATATAATACATAAGGACTAATAAGGATTCATCCGCAACAGACACTCGAGCGACAACGTCAGAAGGCTGCTGCATCTGATAGCAGGAGATAGGGACCCGGGCATGTCATTATCGGTGTCCAGTCAACTCGTCGAAAAAAAACTGGTCGACTACAATTTGGTCGACGCAATTTGGTCGAAAACCATTCCGTCGAAAAATTTTTTTTATTTATATATTTATTTTTGGGGTTTTCGTTTAGTTAAAAAAGGGGTTTTTAGAGAAAAAAAGGGGGTTGGGGGGGGGGACCCCCCCCCCAAAAAAAAAAAAAAGGGCTAAAATAGAAAAAAAAAAATTTCGACTAAATGGTTTTCGACCAATTTGCTTCGACCATTTGTCTGGTCGACCAATTTTTTTCGACGAATTGACTGGCAACCTCATTATCACAATGGACTCGGAAAAAGCATTCGCTAAGGTACAGTGAGAGTTCATATTCCGGGTCCTACCCCGCTATGGCTTCCCCCACAACTTGCCCAACTGATCAAACTACTGTACACGGGCCCGACCGCTGCGGTAGTCACCAACGGCATTTCCTCCCTGTAAAGGAGCACCAAGGAAGGAGCCGCAGAGTGCATTGGTCACACAACGGAAGAGGGCCCCAGAGGGGCATATCAATGGTATAATGAAGCAGGACACGCATAAACAATACACAGTCACTGCTGTTGAAGGTCGGTAAGAATACCATGTATGGTCGCCAACCCATACATGCAAACTTGGCCTGGTACGGCCGCGTCTCTAACCACTTACCGCATGGCGACGCTGAGGCTAACGGCTAGGAGCACTTCTCACAACCATCGTATGACGGGGTGTGTAGAAGATGCGTCTGACGCCGCAAACCATTCCTTGACATTGACTGGAGGAGCCGCAGCTGGGGAAGCAAACCCGGCGCCCGGGTCCGCCCCTACACGATCCGGCAACAGCGCCTCGGGACAAGCGGTTGCTCGTGCTCCCCTGAACTCACCCAGGAACGCCAAAGGCGGTCCAGGACACAGGCTGAGACGGCAGCCTTTGAAGGAGGCGGGTCAAAGACTTGAGATCCAATGAGCAGACTGATAGACAGGGACCATTATGATTGGTGGGGATTTGAAGTCAATAGGATAAACAAAAGCCCGCCAAATCACAATGGCTGTTGTTCTTTTTACAGCACGTCGGAGGAGGAATCGAAGGAAGAAAGGAGTGGTGGGCCTATCCAGACACCACGAGTTAGAAGAAATCTAAGGATTACCCACATATGTTATAGCAGAAAGGACACTACGGTGAAGAAACCGTACAACCATTTCTTTAAGGACATTGCAAAGTCAGATATAATTATTGTTTTTTGTTTTAAATATTTTTATTGATTTTCGATATAAAAACAATATAACAATTAACACTCCAGAATTTCATTTTGTACAACTGGATAGAACATTTATATCTCAACAATTCTTCCACATTTCATCTGCTCAAAATAGATGTTAGCGGTAAGTAATAAAGTGTACAATGCGTTATTTCTTCAGTTCATTCCTTTGGTGTGATAAAAAGAAGCTGGGAAGGGGGAACGAAAGAGAAGAGAAAGAGAAAAAAAGGAAAAAAAAAAAAGAGAGAAGGAATTAATACACTAAATTGAGTTCATTGGGTCAATCATCTCTCTTTTAACCAGAGTAAACCATCAGTTCATTGAGGAGTAGAGGATGTCAAAGAATTCGTAAATATAGTTACCACTGCTGTATCTCCTCCATTCGAAGTGTGCAAATGCAAAGTTAATGAGACCATGGATAATTCAAGAATTCATGAAGTGCTTTGAGTTGTGGTCGGAAGTACATACGCTCTTTGTCAGAGACAAATTCTACGAAGGGGTGCCAGATTTTCCGAATCTCGAGAGTTTCCCTTCCATTACCGCTTAAAGTTTTTCTAGACCTAACAATTCCCATAATTTCAACCACCAGTATGCTAGATGTGGGCCTTCTATCGTTTTCCAAAATCTAGCCCTAGTAATGCGGGCCACAAGTGGGAGATTAGGCTTGCTTTATGCCCTGACATAGGGAAGGACCCATCCTCTGGGGCCTCTCCGAGCAGGAACACCCTAAGGTCCATGGGGAGCAGAGAACCCGTGATTTCCTTGATTCTAGATCTCACCTCAAGCCAATATGACTGAATAATCCGGCAATGCCACCACATATGAGCCATGTCTCCTCGCTCACCACATCCGTGCCAGCATGTTTCCGGATATTCTGGATTAATGGACTGAAGTCTGCTGGGGGGGGGGGAAGTACCATCTAAAGCAGATTTTGATAGCGTTTTCTTTTATTAGGGTACAACAAGAGCTGGTCTGGGTGCGCTGCCAGATACGCTGCCAAGACTCCTCCGAGATCTCCAAGCCGAGCTCTCTCTCCCAAGCTTTCATATATGGGAGCTTCTCCTCTATGGAGGCTTTTTCTAGGAGTTTATAACATAGTGAAATCTTATGGGATTGGTGACCCTCAAGGATTTTCAATTCTATACCCAGGGGGGTTCTTTGGGCTGCTCGGCAGGTGTCTCTATTAGTGGGCCAGTGGCGCAATTGTATGTACTGTAAGCGTTCCGTTTCTGGGAGACCAAACTTTTCTTTGCATACCTGGAAATTCAATGGTTCCTGGTCTACGTATAGATCTCTCAGGCACAGAGGTTTGTCTCGGCACCAGGCTCGGTACGCTGCGGGTGCAAGACCTGGGGAGAAAGCCGGGTTTTGGGTGATAGGGGACAGTGGCCCTATTACTGATGGGATACCCCTCTGCGATCGTGCCTTATCCCAGCTTGTCAGGGTGGACAAGGTGGTTGGTAGTATTCCAGTCCTGAAATTACGCGCTCCTTTCTGAAGGAACTGAAGATGCGCCAGAGGTAGCGTAGCAGTGGCTTGTTCTATCTCTAGCCATTTGGGAGGGTCTGGGGAGTCTTTCCAGGAAAGCATTACGGCTACCTGCGCAGCCCTGTAATAGCGTGGTATTGAGGGAAGGCCTAGTCCTCCTAATAGTTTTCCCCTTGTCAAGAGTTTGCCAGGAATACGTGGTTTCTTCTTCCTCTAATAAACTGGTACATCTCCTTTTGAAGGTGTATAAGCTCAAATTCTGGGATGGCTATTGGCAAGGAGTGAAAGGCATACAATAGTTTCGGGAGAAGTGTCATCTTAACCGCATTGATACGGCCCAGCCACGAGATTTCCTGGGAGTCCCATCGCCGCATCCATTCCTTCAACTCTTTAAATAAAGGGGGAATGTTCGCTCTGTAGAGGCCTGCGTATGTTGGGGTCAGTTTTACTCCCAGATACGAAATCTCCGTTGGGGACCAGGGAAAATTTGTTAGTGCTCGCAATTCTTCTAGTCTACCCAAGTCATCGGACAGAGGCGTACCCACCGATTTAGCTGGATTTATCTTGAAGCCAGATATCATGGCAAAGTGGTTTAAAAGATCTAAAAGGGGCGGAAGTGTGCGGGGGGCATCTCGTAAGAAGCAAAGTAGATCTGGGTATAACGCAATTTAGTGGGATGGCCCCTCTACCTCAAAACCCCGGATGCCTGGGTGTAGTCTAATGTGCTGGGCAAAAGGCTCCATCGCTAAGGCAAATATCAACGGGGACAAAGGGCAGCCCTGCCTTGTACCCTTGGCTGATTCAATTAGGGGGGTCCAATTTTTGTTAACTTTAGTTTTAGTTGAGGGAATTTGAAAATTTCAGAATATTAGTCTGGAGAATTCCGGGCCAAATCCGAACGCCTTTAACACTAATTCCAGGTACCCCTAAAACATACTATCGAAAGCCCTGTGGGCGTCCAGGGACAGGATAGACAGGTCACCCGGGGTCTTCGGGGCGAGGGCAATTAGGTTGATGGCACGGCGTATGTTATCATAGGTGGATCGATTATGTATAAAGCCTGTCTGGTCATTATTTATCAATAGTGGAAGGGCCGGGTCTAAGCGATTCGCTGTTATTTTCCCCAACAATTTAGCATCTGTGTTTAATAGTGCAATAGGCCTATAGGAGGCACAATCTGTAGGATCCCTCCCCGGTTTCAACACTAATGTCGTAGCAGATTCTGCCATGGATGCTGTGACCACCCCCGCCCTCCGTATCCTAGTTGAAAAATGTTGTTAAATAAGGGGTTAATTCCTCCCGAAAGGTCTTATAAAACTTATTAGTAAAACCATCCGGTCCTGGAGCCTTACCTACTGGGAGGGAGCGAATTGCCCTGTCTGTCTCCTCCAAGGTTATGGGGGCCTCAAGACATTCCCAAAACTCTATAGATATCTGTGGCAGATCAGCCTTCTGAATAAATTCCCTGGCTAACTGTGAGTCAGTCACATGGGCAACAGAGTGGTTTCTGAAGAATTCCTCCACAATTTGAAGTTTTCCTGATTCAGTGAAGATCCGCCTCCCCTCTGCATCTTTTAGAGAGTCTATATGGTTGTGCTTTGCCTGCTGTTTAAATTTGGCCGCCAACAATCGGTTCGCCTTGTTCCCCCTAGAATAGTAGTATTGTTTTGTACGCATTATACCCAGGGCTGCTCGGCTCATATGGTGGGCTTCAAGAGCTTTCTGTGCCATGCAGACCTCTCTAAGTGCCCGTCTAGAAGGCTTCCTTCTGTGTGTCTCTTCCGCCTCGCGGAGCTGCGTCTCTAGATGTGTCTTGGTCTGTCTATGGACTCTATTACGTTCAATTGTTTGAGTTATGACCTGACCTCTAATAACAGTTTTAGCCGCATCCCACACTATCGCATATTCCAGGTCCCCCCTATCATTGTCTGCAAAGTATTGATCTATGCATTCAGCAATGCGGGATTGAGCCTGAGGATCTAAAGTCAAATATAATTTAAAAAATAAATGTCTTTTCAGCAGAACACCTGCCTCCTGAGTCATAATACCATACTCCCCTACATTAGATCTGCAATCGGGCACACGGCAGGGCTGCCCACTATCGCCCCTTCTGTACGCTCTCTCAATAGAGCCAATAGCGATCAGACTATGAGCGGACGACGGATGAGTGGGCATACATCAAAGCGGGGAAGAGCACCGTGTCTCCCTGTATGCCGACGACATGTTGCTCTATGTAAGCAATGGCCACACTTCCCTTCCTTATATTGAAGCGATCTTACAAGAGGTTGGCCCGATGGCCTGCTACAAGATTAACTGGAGCAAATCCGAGTTCATGCCTCTGCGACGAGGCATCCCCTGGGATCCCAGGGGAGTGGCCCCATTTACGGTTCAAACAAAGCATATCAAATACCTAGGCATAAAAGTAAGCGCCTCACTAGGTGACCTTTAAACTATCCAGAGATCATAGTGAACATATCCCTAGAGCTAAGCAGATGATACACACTATCCCTCTCCCTTACAGGGAGGATAAGCGCACTAAAAACAAAATCTTTCCCCAAACTAATTCACGTTGGTATGATGATCCCAGTCAGCCCTACCCCTAAATCGATGAAAGACCTAGACAAAGCAATCACCAAATTTATATGGAGAGGGAAAAATTTGCGAGATCGCCTCCCCGTTCTGCAGGCGGGCAAGGCAAATGGAGGGTTGGCAGCCCCATCACTGAAAGCCTACCACCAAGCTGCACAGATCTGCTGGATGAAGAGATGGCTAGACGCTTCAGACGACTCCAGCTGGCCGGCGATGGAAATAGCTCTACTGAAGCCACTATCCCCAACAGAAATCATGGCTCTACCACCTAAAAAGCTACTGGCAAACATCAAAAAGGACCCGATCATTGGGCCAATGAGCTCCCAATGGCACAACCTGTAGGCCACACAGGGGGTACCGACCCAGAACGCACCGTTATGGTCCAGCCTATGGGCGATACTGTCGTACGGGCTAACTCAGAGAGCACACGGCAAACAAGATCAAGAATGGGCAAACATACGGCTGATTGACATCAGTGGAGAAAGGAACATTATTACATTTCCCAACGGCACGCAAGGTGCTAGGACTAGACCACGGGGACTGGCCTACTTATCAAACTATACAAACCACAATTCACATCCACACGACATGGGACTCATGCCTCCTCACCCCGGCCCATGCGAGAAAGAGATAGAATAACACCTAAACACGTTCCCACGGATCTGCACCTTTTACCTGATGGCAACCCCCAGTAACCTAAATAGGAACCACTCACTAGCGATGGCTTGGTCTGAGGACCTAGGCATTCAAATTGGCATTCCAGACGTCCTCGAATACTTTGCTGCCATACCGCTAACTTCCGTGAATATTAAAAACAGGGAAATTCAATAAATAAAATCCTGCAACGACTATACTATACCTCAGCCAAATTACACATGATGGGGATAGTCCCTTCTACAGAGTGCTGGAGGGGATGTGGGCAGTGGGCAATATAGGCCACATAATATTGAAATGCCCGGCAATCACATCCTACTGGTTTAGAGTACACAGACAAATTACAGATATCGAAGGGACGTATGTTGCCCTCTCACCCGAAACCATGCTTTTTTGGAGCAGACCCCGACTTATGGCACGCAGATACACTAATCCGCAAACTCATCCACCTCATCCTGTTCACGGCACGAAAACTCCTGGTCATCCATTGGAAGGCCAAACCCCAACCCTGAGACTCGGAACGAACCAAATCTCTCTCCAAAATATGCTATTCAGAAAGAGCGGCCTTCGCAAGGCAGATAGCACATAACCCCATCAGAGAGATCAGATTTGGTGAAATAATCGAACCATACATATAAGGTAACAAGGGGGACAGAGGGCGAGACGATAAGATCCACGTTGAACAGCCGCACAACTGTCCGTTGTGCATAAATCAACTGTCACTGCTCATTGTGCTCAGAGTTTATACCCAAATCCCAATTGAAGTGTAGTTTTGTCGTATTTGTAAAATCAGAAATGTACCTGAGAGTGCCAGGCATGTCTTAATGCAATGTCCTGAAATGTGTAACCGATATATGAATGTTTTGGGAAATTTTGTGAGCCAGTATGATGCCATCAAGTCGGATGCTTTTTGGGCCTACTGTTTAAACACTGATACTGAGAGAGTACACATTGCATTGCATAGACTGTGGACCCAGGTTAAATTACGGTTGGAGTAGCTGGATTTGAATGCCTAACGGAGGAGAAACTCTAAATTAAATCTTAAATGAAATGAAACTGCTAAAATGACATTTTTTAAAGGAAATTATATATTTAAGGTAATGTAAAATACTGAAAAAAATAAATACTTTTAAATGATCTGTGATATGATAGTTTATTTATATAGCGCCTATACACAATGTGTTTCAAAGCGCTTCAAGGCAATGGAAGGAATAAGGGAAAATACAATGGAATTCTTACAGGCCATGAACAGTAAGGATGTGAAATTGACTATCGTACTCGGCCTGACGACATTTTAGATAGTGCAAGAGCTATAGATAAGGAAGGGAGGAGGCGAGTTGGAAGGAAATGGAAACAGACAGTAAGGGGAAGGGGTGGAGACAGACGAGGTTGCTATCATACTAGGTCCAGGGACAATTCTGATAGAGTAAGCGCGTAGAAGAAAGTAAGGGGAGGAGATAGAACAAGGGAAAAATGGGAGAGGAGGAGAGAACAAAGAGTAAGTAGTCATAAAGAGTGGAGATGTAAGACGGGAGAGCAAATACAATTGCAGAAGCCAGTAGTAACACATAATGTTGCAAGCCAGGATACAAGATGAAGATGGGAACAGCATGATTCAGAGCCACCATGAGTACAAGATGCAAAGGAAGTCCTGTAAAGGAAATGTAATATACATATATATACGTGATGTGTAATACAAGGTAGATGAACAGTAATGAATTGTAATGTTGTTTGGTTTGTTTGTCAAAATAGTAATGTTTGTAAAAATTCATTATTTGAACTAAAACAAATACATTTTATTATTATTATTCTTGACTGCTGCCGGAACACAAAGTTCCCGCAGGCGGGGGTGGCTTTTAAATCTTCTGCACCTCTCATCTAAATTATAATAATTGCATGACTTTCAGTCTGGTGGCACACAAATCAGTAAATATAAACCATGCCTGGTTGTGCCATGGTGTCTGCTGAAAGCACACAGGTAAACAGCCACTGTAATTTGAGGTCACACTACTGTCCGCTCCAACAGCAGCGCTCAACTATGGCAGGGCTGATGTATATTGGTGTCTGGCATGACTATCTCCATAACAGTTATGTGGAACAATTGCCAGGATGCTGCCTCTTTGATCCCCATGCAGGAAGAGCAACACCTTCCATCAAAGCACAGTAACCTCCTGCAGGTGGCCTCCTTGAAACGGGTCCTTCAAAGGCAACACTGACATAACAAAGTCAGTCTCACGTCAATGTACTGACCACTAGAGACCCTTTGCAGTCAGCAGGTAAGGGAAGGGAGCAGAGTTATACTAGCCAGAGAGGAGTGGTGGGCAAAGAGAAGGGCCCCACCATCTTGGTTTCTGTTAAGGCTCTCTTCCTTTTCCTGTCCACTCCATTTTGTCAGGCGCTCTGTGGAAGTGCTGCACCACTAGAGGTTCCGGGCTATCGCTGCACACACACACGTCGGTTCCTGGGGTATCACTGCACTCCCTCACAGTGGTTTCCAGGGCAGTTTCACTTTCGGTGCTCTGATATTGCCCTGCCCGCATGACGACTCCTGTGGTAGCTCAAGTATAACCGGTGAATCGCTGAGCGCAGACATAAAAATGGGGACAACATCCCCCCTTGTCCTGTGCTCCATAGAGGCTGGACACGTGACACGCAGTGAGCAGCATAACGCACAGGGAAGTGCACCGGAAGTGTACTGTTCGCTGTAGCTCCTGGATAACGTTGTTTCTGGAGAAGTGCCAAGGTGGAATTACTTTCTGCAAACACATTGGACATTGACTTGTAATACTGTTGGGGTAATAATCAGTAGCAAGTTATTCATATAGTGCCTAATATAGTGCCTTTTATACCATTGTTATTGTAGATTGACTGGGGCCCCTCCCACATTCCAGGAAGTCATATAATTGCCTTTGGTTGCGTGCATCGGCGCGCGCGCTTTTCGAACGGTGACGGGTAAGGCCATCTGTCTAGCTTGATTCGCCCTTATTTTTTTACTCTTTTGTTCAGTTTCTACACTGTGGTCTTTGGAGTGCAGTAGGGGCCCCCACGTAATATACTCTGAAGGCAAGAAGACGTAGTGTACTCCGAGACCCCCGACCGGCCCATAGAGTCGGAGTTTGCTCCAAAGTACTTTAAGACAAGATAGCAGCACCCGTGAGATGGATGGGGGTGCAGATTTATTACTCCAACATCAACCAATAAGGATAACTCAAACGGTTTGGCAAAGGGAGTCCGTTTAATGACAAGTACAAAAAACGGGGTGTTATGAATATCAGCAATGGTGCGATCTTCCTTCTCGCTTCAACTCCAATGAACTTCATACAAGTTGTAACATTTATACTCCAAACTCGTCATCATTGACGTGTAACACTCAAAAGTTGATGTGCAATTCTATTGGTTAGGAAAAGGTAACTTTACTATAGGTACTATATCTGTATATGGTAACAGAGTGAGGGGATTGGGTAAACACTGTCAGGTGGGCATCTAAACCCATCCTTCAAAATGACTGCTGCAGACGTCACTAAAAGTACGACGTCTCATTGGTTCTACTAACTTTAGGACCCTAGATTATTTGGTCCATTGTGATTGGGTTGGCACCAACCCCATGCATACTTTTCTACTTTGCTTAGCAGCACGCAGAATGGTCGGCCAGGTGCGAGGTGCCCCTTAGTTACCTGGCCAGCCCCCAGTCCTTGTTACAATCAATCATAACTTTAGTAGCCATGTGTCAATTATTGCTCTGCGGTTGGCCTCGAGACTGCATCTTCTGTCTGGAAAAGGTTCTGATACCTTCATCTGGCCTGGTGCCATGCGTAGGTGTGAACTTTCGTCTCTTCTCTCTCGGCTGGTCACGTGATTCAGACACCGTGAATTTGCTTCTTTTCCATCAATTTGTGTATTTGATTTTCGTTTCACCCGCTACCTGCCTTTGCCTTCTTACCTCGACCTTTCAGAGGCAGGATATTCTGTTATTAGTTTCAATTAAATGTAGCTACTGTTCGTAACTTCTATTGGTATGACCTTGGCTCTCCTGGCACGAGTTGCCTCTGCTGAGTTTTGTTTCAGCCGTCTCTTCTTGGTTTGCTAAATATGAAGCTTTTATTCACATGACCTTTAGTAACCTGGGTTGATTCGGCTTCTTATGCAAAGTAGAAATATACTTAAAATAAGGTGCTTAATTTGAGGTAGATTATGTATATTGGTGCATGCCGCACTATTCTTCTACTAAGCATAGCATGCCCCACTATTTCCTTAGCTTTCTTGCGGTTCCAAGCATATTTACAGGTGTAAACTGGTCAAATATCTTCATCTTGTTTACAGCTTAAGCTTCTAACATTTTGACATTGTTCACTCACTATAAGTTCACGATATCCTTGTTCATGGCGTTTCGTCTCTTTGCGTCATTCTCTGGTCGTCATTTCTTTTATCTGTGAGTCCGTCCGGGGCCCTCGTGACGTCACCATTCGTCTTCTATTAAGGCCTTCTTGGTTTTTTAGGGGACTGTACACAGACGATCTTCATTTCAGTTCACTTGTTGATATGGTTTTCTCAAAGGGTACCTTACTGTCCATGGTTTCCTTGGTATTGGTACGTCAATAGGTGCGGTTCTTCTAATAGGTACTGGGCAGAGCCCTACTGCAGCTCTCTGCTGGTTTATTTGCTCATCATACGTCACATATCTCGGTGTGAATGTTCCTGGAACTTCAAAATGGATGATTGGAGTGCAGGCTTTATTCGGGACCTCCTCTACAGTAGCACTTGTCCTAGCATGATCGTATGATCACCAACTAATTACAGTGTGTCGGGTAACAAACTATCAAGCTATTAAGCAACGAGTTAAAGTTATTCGTTGAACACACGGGTCTTGCTTACTGAACTGTGTATAGCTGGTTGTTTGTGTGTAAGCGTTTCAGGTATATAGTCTCTTTGACTTCCTTGCCTTCCCCTGACCCTTGTGCAATCTTTCCTCCCTCCCCCGTTTTGTCCTCCCCTTTCCCATTGTATCGATCGTGTCCGTCTCTTCGGAAATAGGCAGCTTAACTGAATTTTCTAACTTGCGCCCTGCCAACCTCACAGTGTACTATGGCAGAACAGGTTTCGACTACGGAGACTGTTCAGAACACTTTGGTTAATGGGGAGGGAGTGAGTTATGTAGAATTAGGGTCAGCGCCAATTAAAAATAAGGTGTTATCACCAAATTCTGTGGGTACTCCAGCATGTTCCAATCCCTCGCAACATCACAGAACAGTTTCAAAGTGACACAAATGACTCTGATAACTATCTTTTATTCAAAACGTGCGAGTGTAAGTTCATCAACACTGGTTAGAAGTTAATGAGGAGGAATCTGCTGTGCAAGAGATTGTGGCAGCTCTTAATGAAGCACTTCAATGTGTGGGCATTAAGCTCTTAGAAAAGGTTCTTAATCCCATGTGCAGTCATACTACGAGGGCCGAAAATGAGCCCAATTATCATGGTTTGTGCCCTAATAGTGAGCTGATAATGGCAAATGCGTCTTCCTCTATCCCAGATTCTAATGCCATTAACCATTGCATGCAGGGTATGATATTGGAGTCCGGTACGTCAGAGATCGGAGACTGTATATTAAGCCATTCAATTAATATTAGGCTCTTAAGTGATATATGTGATGGGGCGTATACAAGTGATAAACCAATTGAGAATCCTGAGCCACAGTACCCAGCATCCTCCACCCCGTTGATGGCTTTGAGTGATCAGATAGAATTACATGCAAGGGCATTCCCAGTTGACGTTGTGCCAGAAGATTATACTAAGGGCGCACATAAGGAACATGCTGCCCAGGTTTGTAATTTGACCACAGTATATGAAGCAGATACCAATATTGGGAGTAACGGCAGTATTACCTCGACGGCCATGTTTGCCGTGTTTGAAAATCTGCTAACATCAGTGGTTGAAAGATGTGTGAGACTTGAAAGAAAAATTGATTGGCAGTCCATACTATTGCATAAAAGCATTAACAAGGGGAGAAAAACACTTGGGGACCAGGGGACTAAAACCCTAATAGACGATGTTGAAATAATGATGTGCCTGTCAGAGTCAATAGATCAAAATACTTGTGCTTCCTTGGCTCCCCCAGATGGAGCTGTTGTTGGTGCAGCTCCCCCTGGCCGAGCTGTAGAGCGTGCAGTAAGGGTGATCCTCTAGCCATGCCAAAAAGGAGGTGTAGTGTCAGATCTGACTAAAGTTGCTGGGAACATTGTACTAAGCCTAAAAGGAAGAAAAAAAGAAAATATTTCAAGCAATAATGTACACTAATAAGGCTCCAAGAAAGAAACAAAATGCATGTGTTGTGAATAAAAGTGTAATGGGTTTGATAATCATTGAATCAGATCCTGTGTGTAGTGAACAACACTTGAACTGTAAGAAAATAAGTACAGAATAAAAATCAAATAATAGCTCAAAACAATCTTCTAAGATAGGTAAATTGCCAAAAGATGTGATAGAGTTGAGTGACCTCCAATCAACGAATGATATACAAAACGTTATGGTCATGTCGATAGATGATGGCGGGAAAGTACGTGAGATGGGTAACACCCCCAATGTTGTAGCAGTATGTAAAGTTCAGAAAAAGCAAAAGCAAAGATCGAGCGCAGGCCTTAAGGATGTTGTTTTGGAAGATGTATAGTGTCTGTTTGAGGGAATAATTGAAGTATCAAAAATGTCTCGTACACAGATAGATGATGGCGATTATGTAGAGTTAGTCACTGATAATATTCGGCTTATGTGTCATACTGAGGCTGCTGATGCCATGAGAGTAAAAGGAAAATATGGCAATGCGTCCATTGGTGCGCAAGTTGAAAGAGTAAAAGTGCTACAACTCCAAAATACCAGCGTAGCCCCCGCCCCCCTCAATAGAGCGGCTGTTTTGAGAGTGTTACATAGTATTGCCACATTGATAACCATTTTGTAGACACAATTTTGAACAATAAATACGTGTGTGTCGTGGTTGATAAGTTAAATTTGGGCCACACACTGGAAGGAAACGCATTATAGTTGTATGAGAACAGCCCAGGTCTTAAGTAAATTCATTGGCAGGCAGGGGGGCTGCTCTATTAAAACCATTATGATGCTATATTCAGCAAAAAATAGTGCTGTGTATGCTGTACTGTGTTGAGGTGTGGGGCAAAAAGTACCAACACCAGATGAAAACAGTTGAATGACATTTTCTAAGAATGCTATTTAGGTCCCTGCCAATCGAATATATACGACTGGAATTTGAGCACACTAGTGTGTTGGCTGTATTGGAAAAAAAGCTGTTATGTATTATGCAAAATGACTCTGTCTTGATACTGCTACCCTTATGGTTCAGTTTTTTGCCGCAGCACGTAAACTTGAAAACGTTGAACGACTGGGGTTGTGGGGACGCTGTTGACCCGCTGTAGAAAGTGGGTGGTTGAAATAGCTGAAAGCAGCAAATGAGTCACACACTTGATACAAAAGAAAAGAATTAGATGTCTCCTAGCTGAACATAGTAAAGAGATTGATAGTCCACCTTTCCCCCCAACGTTATTAGTGGTCCCTACTTACGTTACTGGATGGAACGCAGCCAGGTCCCCCTGTATATTGATGCCTACCCAAACAGTAATCTAATTAGGCAATGCTTGCTCTTTAAATTTAATGCCACTAGAGTGCTTAAAATTAAGGGAGCTAAAATTGGAATCGAACGTAAAAACTGCCTTTGTAGATTGTGTGGCGAAATGGAAATTTAATCATCTGAGCACATCATGAAGCAATGCCAAAGTTTGTGTTCCCTAAGGAATCAGTCCATTAAATCATACAATACTATGTTGCCTGCTGAGAGTTTAGATATATTGTGGAATACCTTAATGGAAGGACACAACATGAATTGTATTCATCATTTGATTACATTTCACGAGAAATGTATGGGCATTTCAGATTAATTGTTTTAACTTGTGTGTATTTCTCTGTACTTGTAATATAGTATTATGTTTTTAGGATATTGAGCAAAGATTAATTTTAAAGTGTATATGAATTGAAGTCCTTATACAATAGTAATCCTTTGTATTTTAGTATTGCAGCAATTGCATTTTATATACATGTTTATTGTTAGGCAGAAACCTGTGCAGTTCCCTTAGGGACCACTGAAAAAGGCTTAAGACTACAGGTGTTGGCAGTAAACCCAATTGGTAGCAGTCTGTAGCACCCAGATTTACCTGGTAGCTGTGGCTGAGCAGCCAGACTTCTCTCAAGAAGAGTTAGACAGTATATAGAGTATACAAGATAGGTACCAAAATACAGTAGCACAAGCAAACACTGACCAGAACTATGGTATCAAAGTATATAATTATTTATTTAACGACACACTTAGAAACACTCCAGCCATATTATTGTAACCAAGTTCAAAACAGTCACTATTAATATATGTACATCCCTTATTCCTTATTAGACAAGTCTTAGTTAACACCACTTATTTTCAGACAGAGGTGAGCGCTTAACTAAAGATGTCACTCCAATAAGTTATCAAAAAAAGGGAGGGAAAAGGCAGAAATTAGGAAAGCACACAACACAATACTTTAGAAGCACCCAGCAAGGCAGGAAAGTCAAAGTCTACTTGTGAGCAAAAAGTTCAGAGGCCAGGCTCCCTCTTAGAGAGTAGAACACCAATTTGCCCAAGATCACACAGTTTAAAATGCTTGAAAAGTCTTGCAGAGAGTTTAAAAAGGAATTAGTTCAGCTCAGAAAAGTTCAGTTAGCCGGCCTAGGGCCAAGCCAAGTGGTAAATTGAGGATTTACGAGACACCGCACACAGACCGTTGCGAGGGAGGCCAGGCGGACACAGTACCTTGAAAGTGGAGAGAATCCTCCAGCGGGGGCACTTGTTCCTGGCAGTGGGTGCAAGTCGCGGCGTTGTCCAGAGGAAGAAAAGATCTCGACGTGGAGGAAAGCTGAAGGTCGTTGCATTGCCAGGGAAGAAACCAGTCGCGGAGTCCTCCGGTTAATAGGTACTACCCTTCTATTCGCGGTTGTGGTAAAACGTAAAAGGCGGGCAAACTGGTTATCCCCACCAGTCAAAGGAAGAAGACTCTTCAGGATGAAGATCTCCTCTGTTGTTGGAAGAAGTGCTGAGTCGGTTCAGCAGGGCTCCACCGGTGGTGTCGTTGTTGCAGGTCGGCTCAGCTTCTCCCTCTTCGGATTCTTTGGTCCTGTGGCGACGTCTGAAGTTCCAGTCCCCAAAGCCCTGCTTTTATGCAGAAAACCCCCATTCATCAGTCCTAGCTGTCACTCAAACATGCTAAGTGGTGAGCCGGGCGGCTCACCACTGGGCCAATCACACAAGAGTGCGACTTGAGTTGCCGAGGCAACTCAGTCCAGGGTGCCTAAACCCCCCTCCCACACATCCTGTAGACCCAGACAGAGTGGCACCACTTTTGGAGGCTTCTGTGTAGAAGCCCGCCAAAAAGTGGAACAAAGGGCTCGGCTTGGGTTGGAGTCACAGAGGCGAACACAAACGCCATTTTAAAACCGAGTCCTGGCGAAATGACCCAACCAGGGAATAAATATTAAATAAAAAACCCGGCGGTATCTTTAACATTGCACCAAAAAGTGGTGCGTTTAAAATGAATGGGAAAATCCCATAGTAAATATTCTTAAGGAATATTTTGCGTGGTAACCACTGCCACCAGCCAGAAACTCGACGAGGGGGGGCTGCACAGTGCCCCCTCGAAAAACAGACCCAGGGGCAATCTAATTACCCCTACCAGTACTTCCACAATATGATGGTTTGTACTGGTTCTGTTCCCAATTTAAGACTAGTAAAGTCAATGGTGACTTTACATGCCCTGGGAGACAGTATTCAGTCCCAGGGTATGGAGTCTATGTTTGGGGGTCACTATGACACCCCTGTGTTACTGCACTGAGGGTGCTGTGTAACACACTTAACAAAAAACCACATGAAACCCTATGGAGTAAAAGACCCCATAGCCCATAAAACACAGTACAAAGTCAAAGGATATCTCAAATCATGTCTAAGAGTGGGAGAAAAAGAGTCTCACTCTTAGCAGGAGAAAAAAATAAACCACAAAAATCCAGCAAAGCTGCTGGGGGACTCACTAGGTTTGGGAAATTAGCCTTAACAGAGAATTCTCCCTAACATTTATAGTAAATGTGGAATGTATTTTACCATGTACTCATATTTAAGTGTTGTATTGGGATAGCTAGTAGTCTCTTTTAACTCTGTATTTGTCTTGTGTTTGTCTCTGTTAATAAGTGTCAAATGAGACAGTGACTCTTGTTATCTATGCATACTAAGTCAAATATGGCTATATGTATATCAATAAACAAATTACAAATAACGCACAGGAGCCTCGTCCGGTTCCAGTGAGGTATTTAAATTGCGCGTTTACTGGGCAAGTGCTTCTCAGCTGGATTCACGAGCGGCATTGACTCCTGCATTTTTGCATCTCCTGGATTTCTGAACCTGTGGCTCCGCTATACAGATTGTGACCCCTGAATCACGTTTTTGAACTCTGGGTAACATACTTTGGACTTTTGACTTTTGGATTGTTTGCCTGGATTGTCTCTGGATCACTCTACTTGGATTTGTCGTCTGAATATTGTGCTAGCCTGGAACAGTCGGAACTCTCTATTCTCCAGCATGGGGTCTGGCATGGATTCACATGCTCATGAATATTCCCCGTCGTCAGGCTGGGAATCCTCGGTAAAGAAAAAACCAGTATCAGTTTCGTTTCTGATCTGTCTTTCGTAGTAATAACCAATCACTGGTCTCTGCGTCATACTGACCACAGCCAATGACTGCCCTCTACCCAAGTACCGCCTCTGGCAGCCATCTTCAGATTTTTACCGCACGTTCATGTGTTGGGATCCTCGTGCTATTGCTCTCGAGCGTTAGTGCTATTTTTTCGCGCTTTTTCACAAAAACTCGATTCTTTCGGTCAAAAGAGCCTCAAGCTCCACCGATTCTACATCCGATCCACGGGGACCCGTGTCGGATTCGTCTGCGCCCCTCAAGGGTGAAGATTTCGTCGAGCTACACTTCGGAGGACTCCAGAAGCTTCTCAGGCCCGGTCTCGGAGATGGCCCAGGAGAAGGGAAGCTCGACGCCCGGAAAGCTGTTCAGGGTCTGCCCTGGATGCCAGCTGCAGAACGTCTTTAACAAGACGCACGTGGAGAAGGACTGTGCGTTTTGCGGCAACATGTCGGAACGGACCATGAAGGACCGCCATCAACGTCTCGCCAACTGGCTGGAGGGTAAGAGCCCGTCTGGCGAGAAGAAGAAGAAATCCGAGCGGTCTTCTAAGACCTTTGAGGGCGCCCCGGCGACGGGGGCCCAACATAAGGCTAAGCACCGCGAGTCCGCTGGCACCGGGAGCGCCGAACGGTCGGGCTCTACGGGCGCCAGGCAGGGCGCACCCTCCCCGGCACCATCAACCACGAGCCAACGCTCTGGGTCGGGTAAGAGGAAGGCCGAGCACCCGGCGAAACTCCTGGAGAGGCCCCGGTCGAGCTCTAAGGCAGAGGAGGAGCGTGGCAGTGCCCCCTCCCTCAAGGATAAGGCGGTGAGCGCACCTAAGGTGGTGAAGGCCTTGATCCATCCGACCAAGCCCTCTATCGAAACGGTCGCGGCGGCCCTGGCTCAGCCTGTGGAGGCTGCGCCAATGGTGGCGACCTCGGGGCCTAGAATCTCCCTGCCTCCTCGGAGGGAGTCTTCTTTTGTGCCCATCGATAGGACCCCCGTGAAACCCTCCGTGGGGAAGAAGAAGGGGGGGCAGGGCGTCGTCGTAGATTCGGCCTCAACCTCAGAAGAGGAGCTGATCGAGGTCTTAAGCCACGGCCTAGGCGTGGAAGAAGGCCAACCCGTCGGAATGGACCCCGACGCAGGTGACGACGACGACATCGTCGAGGATACCGACGGGGCCCCTGCTCGCCCGTCGGATTCCCCTCTGCCAGCGCCGCAAGACAACTCGGCGGCCATTTTGTTGGCCATACAGTCCTTATGCTCCGAGATAAGGACGAGACTACCGTTACCGACGGAGGAACCTCTCCCGTCGGGGGATCCAGAACCGGGACCTTCTGGTGTTCCCCCTACCAAGAAAAGAAGGATCCATCCACCACCTCCTTTTCAACCGTCGCGCTCCGTCCAGCCCTCCTCCCCGTCCACCCGAGGGGATGATACGGGGACTGACACGGCAGCGACGGGTACGGACGACGAGGCATACGACGAGGATATTCCGTCGTCGCCTCCCGCCAGGGCTTCTCCGCCTGACGAGATCGGATCTTTCCACTCCATGATCTCCAGGGCTTCCGAGCTTTTCCAACTCTGCCCTGAGGAGAAGAAAAAGGAAGGCTTCCTTTATCAACGGCGCGAGGCCAAGAGGAAGACGGTCCTCGCAGTGCCTCTGTTGGACGACATTTGGGATGAGGGCCTTTCCCTCCTCAAGAACCCTTCCACGACGCCAGCTAGAAGAGACCGGTACGAGAAAAAGTACCGGGTCCCGGACACGGCCCCCCTGTGCCTCCGGGCGCAGCCTACCCCGGATTCCGTCGTCTCCGCGGCAGCCAGGAAGAAAGCGGGGGGGGGGTGCGGCCTCCACATCGACTTCCCCGCCGGACGGCGAGGGTAAGAAATTGGATGCTATGGGACGTAGAGTCATCTCGTCGGCAGCGACGACGATTAAAGCGGCCAACGCCTTGGCTATCGTGGCTCGCTACGACAGGGAGCTCTGGTACAAGATAGCTCCCCTGCTGGATTTTCTGCGGACGACAAGAGGGCGGAGGCCCTGGAGATCCTGCAGGAAGGTGAGGTGGCCTCGGACCACGCCATCACCGTGGCGACGGACATCGCCGACACTGGGTTCCGCCAGCTGGGCAACGGCGTTTGCCTTCGACGTCGTGGATGGCTCAAAGCTACGGACTTCCGGCAGGACGTCCAGACCAGAGTCCTGGACATGCCCTTCGACGGGAACAACCTGTTTGGGAAGACAGTGGACGATTCCCTTCAGATCATCAAGGCGGATACTGAGACGGCCCGGGCCCTCGGAGTTCTGCAGCAACGTCGGACGCCCTTTCGGAGCAGCGGAGGCAAGGGCGCCTCCAGAGGTTCCGGCGGCGGTTTCGCTTCCTACCGTCAAGCGGCCCGCTCGTCGTCGCAAGAGGCCTACAGAGGACGAGGCAAGTCTAGCGGACCCCGCCGTCGTCGCCCAGGAGGTCAAGGCGGCAAGGCCGCGTCCAAGCAGGATTGAACCGGCTGTGGGGCCGGGCCCCCACCGGAGCACCCCGGTGGGAGGCCAGCTGGCGGGCTTCGTCAGCGTGTGGGAGTCCATCTCCACCGACCGTTGGGTGCTGGACGCCCTGGCCCGGGGCCACGCGCTCGAGTTTCAAAGAAGGTGCCCGCGCGTCCCCCCCGTGGCCAGGAAAGAACTTCACGTCCCTCAACTTCTCCTGGAGGAAGGGGATTTCCTATCGTCGTTGGATTTGGAGGATGCCTACTTCCACATTCCCATCCTAAAGGGGCACCGAAAATTCTTCAGGTTCGTGGTCCAAGGGCGTCATTACCAGTTCAGAGCCCTCCCCTTCGGACTACGGTCGGCACCCAGGGTATTCACCAAGTGCCTCGCACCGGTGGCGGCGCAGCTGCGCCGCGAGGGGATCCACGTCTACCCCTACCTGGACGACTGGCTCATCCGCGCCAAGACGAGGGAGCTCGCCGTGGTTCACACGGCAAGGACCGTCCAACTCCTCACGGACCTGGGATTCTCCGTGAACTACGCCAAATCCCACCTGGTGTCCGCGCAAGTCGCACTGTTTCTGGGAGCGAGGCTCGACACAGTGTCCCTTCTGGCCTCCCCGTCGGAGGAGAGGACCAGGACCATCGTGGGCAAGGTGCAACGGATGTTGGTGGCCGACGCGGCCAAAGTGAGGTCCATCAAGTCCCTCCTCGGGATGATGTCTTCCTGCATCTACCTCATTCCCATGTGCAGGCTCCGGATGCGCCCGTTGCAAGAATTCCTGGATGCGCGCTGGATCCAGACGACGGGCAGCTTCGAGGAAAGGATCAAGCTCGACGAGAACTTCCGACGAGCGATACGGTGGTGGGGCACCCGCGCGCATCTGACGGCGGGCATGGACTTCCAGACCCCAGCCCACCAGGAGACTGTGACTACGGATGCCTCCCTGGAAGGGTGGGGAGCGCACACCGAAAATCTGCATGCAAAGGGACTCTGGCTCCCGACGGAGAAGTCCCTGCATATCAACGTCCTGGAGCTCCGTGCAGTGTTTTGGGCCCTCAGGTCTTTCCTTCCGTCCCTCAAGGGCAAGGTGGTGAGGATCTTCACCGACAACACCACCACCATGTTTTACATCAGGAAACAGGGCGGAACCAGGTCCCCAGCGCTGTCCAAGGAGGCGCAGGACCTGTGGCATTGGGCCGTCGCCCAAAGGATTTTTCTGGTGCCGTTTCATCTGGCAGGGATAAAAAACACCATCGCCGACTCACTCAGCAGGGAGCTGCGCTCGTGCCACGAGTGGGAACTACGGCAGGATCTGGTGGATCGCCTCTTCCGACGGTGGGGCACACCCCAGATCGACCTGTTCGCGACGGCGACGAACACCAAGTGCCGGAGGTTCGCCAGCAGGTTTCCCCAGACGAGGAGCATGGGCGATGCTTTCTGGTTCCCCTGGGAGGGCCTGTTCCTCTATGCGTTCCCTCCCTTGCCTCTGCTAATCCGGCTAGTCAACCTGCTCAAGAGGTCACGGTGCAGGATGATCCTCGTCGCACCCTCGTGGCCGAGGCAGATATGGTTCCCGGACCTTCTGGACTTGTCAGCGTCCCTGCCGATCAAGCTGCCGGCGGACGCGGATCTACTCTCCAGGGAAGGAGGCGCCATCCTCCACCACGACCCGAAGTCGCTGAACTTGCAGGCCTGGCTCCTGCAGCGCTAGAGTTTGGAGGATACGACATACCGGCCGACTGCAGAGAGGTTCTTGCAAAGGCCAGGGCGTCCTCGACTCTTAAATGCTACGGACACAAATGGAAGAGGTTCTCTGTCTGGTGCCACGCACAGAAGATTAACCCTCTACGGATTACGGCTCCCCAAGTACTGCCGTACCTGCTGACGCTGGCCAAAGCTGGACTGGCACACGCGTCCATCAAGATTCATCTTGCTGCGATCTCCCGATACACCAGAACCACGGGGCGGACGTCCTTGTGGTCTCATCGTCTGGTGAAAGAGTTCATGAAGGGACTGTTCAGATCGTTCCCGCCGGTGAAGGCTCCGGCCCCGGCGTGGGAGCTCAACGTGGTGCTGACTAAGCTCATGGGACCTCCGTTCGAGCCTCTGCACTCGGCCCCGTTGAAGTTTCTATCGTGGAAAACTGCTTTTCTTGTGGCCATCACCTCCGCACGACGAGTGGGAGAGATCCAGGCCCTTTCCTGCAAGGCCCCGTACTTGACTTTCCACGACACGAGGGTAGTGCTCAGGACGCACCCCTCCTTCATGCCCAAGGTACCGTCGGAATTCCATCTCAACGAACCCTTGGTGTTGCCTGTATTCTTCCCGTCGCCTTCGTCGCCGGCTGAGAGGACTTTGCACTCGCTGGATGTAGCTAGAGCGCTGAAGTTCTACGTGGACCGCACGAAGTGTTTTCGGAAGACGTCACAACTCTTTGTGAACTTTGGACCTGTCAATCAGGGGAAGGCTCTCTCGAAGGCTTCCATTTCCAGATGGCTCTCCGGCTGTATCATGTACTGTCATCGGTTGGCAAACCGACCTCTGCCCGGCCGTCCGAGAGCCCATTCCACCAGAGCGATCGCAGCTACCACGGCGTTCCTTTCTGGTGTGCCCCTGCTGGACATATGCAGGGCTGCTACGTGGAGGTCGACGCACACCTTCACGAAGTTCTACTGCGTCGATCGGGATTCCAGGGAGGAGTCCAGGGTCGGCCAAGCAGTGCTGCGCAACCTGTTCGCCTGAGGTGAGCCTGGTGAGGAGGTAAGATGCTTAACGTTGAGTTTGATGCTATGCTTAATGTTGAGCCTTTGCCACCTCCCGTGGTTGTGCATGGGTATACTGCTATGTATTCTTTATTCATGAGCATGTGAATCCATGCCAGACCCCATGCTGGAGAAGGAACAAGTTACTTACCTGTAACTGTTGTTCTCCAGCATGGGTCTGGCATGGATTCACATGCGAACCCTCCCGCCTACCCCTCTGCGGCTCTTCACTTGGTCATACTGCCACTTCACGTGCTCCAAATCTGAAGATGGCTGCCAGAGGCGGTACTTAGGTAGAGGGCAGTCATTGGCTGTGGTCAGTATGACGCAGAGACCAGTGATTGGTTATTACTACGAAAGACAGATCAGAAACGAAACTGATACTGGTTTTTTCTTTACCGAGGATTCCCAGCCTGACGACGGGGAATATTCATGAGCATGTGAATCCATGCCAGACCCATGCTGGAGAACAACAGTTACAGGTAAGTAACTTGTTCCTTCTTGTCACTTCTCCTCCTTATCCCCTGTCCTCTTGCCTCCCAGGAATAGGCTCTTGCGCTTGTTTTCTTTTGGGGTTCCCCTTGTTTGCAGCCTTTCTGCTTCTGGCGGGTTGCCCCTTTCCCCCTCCCTTTTCCTAGTGGCTGCTCTCCACAGGAAATTACAGATAACATTTGTTCATACTAGGGAGGGGTATTTGTAACCATTGGTTGATCACCTATAACTGAATATCTGTTATTTCTCTTGCAGCCTCGGAGAGAGCCTGGCGGTATTCCTCCTCCTAGCCCCTTTTGCTCTATTAACCAGCTAGGAGTGTGTTTCATGTCTCTCTGGCTGGACCATAAGGAAATAGGGCTATTTATTTATTTGTTTATTTATTGGTCATTTGTAAGGCGCTTTACACAACATAATTGTGTTTTAAAGTGCCACAAGGCTAAATGGGAAGGGAACAGGGGAAATAATTACAGTGACAAGAGACAAAAAGCAACAATAATATATTTACAGTAGTGGTCCTACTAGGCCTTGTTGCATTTGGCCGTGCAAGTGCAATGATAAGTGCAGGGGAGGGAGATGGAAATGGGAGCAGAGAAGTGGACAAATGCTGGAGGGGTGCCCACAAGGGAAGTGCTAAGGGGGGACAGGAAGAGCATCTCAAGCTAAGTGCTAGTACAACAGCTCTCAGGGTGGTATGTGAAGCCCATAGGCATGGGCCCACAGGGCAATGCAATGTGGATGTGCTAGTAATGACGGGAGGAAGGGCTTGAGAGCCTGTGAGGTTCATGAGGATCAGGCCACTGGTCACAGCGGCAGCGGGGTGATGAGCACGGAAAGGAAAGAGGCAGAGAAGAGCAGAGTTTTGAGCAGTTTGCTGAATTTAAGGAGGTCCGGCTCAAGTCTGAGAGAGGCAGGGAGGCTGTTCCAAAGGCAGACACCAGATACGGAGAGAGAGATCTGCCCCCACCCTCTGCTTAGAGAAGCGTTTGACAGTCAGAGAGTTGGAATTAGAGGAGGACAGGGCTCGAGCACCGGAGAGTTTAGGGAGGGAAAGTTGAAGATAGCGTGGTCCCAGGCCTCAGAAGGCCTTGTGGATGAGACAGAGTGTCTTGAATTTGATCCTTGGATCCACCGGGAGCCAGTGGAGAGATTCTAAGGCTGGAGAGATACGGTTCCTGGGCTTGAGACAAAGGATACATCTTGCAGCCTAATTCTGGATTATCTGGAGGAGGCAAAGGGAGGAGAGAGGGCGATTGAGAAAGAGGCTTTTGCAGTAGTCCAGCCTGGAAAGGACCAGCGCTCTGGAGACATTGAGCTTCTGGGGGAAGGTGAGAAAAGGAAGAATGCCTCCGAGGAGGTGGAGCTGGAAGTGGGACTTTTTGGTAAGGTCCATGATGTGGGGGGTGAAGGAGAGGGCAGAGTCAAAGATGATAGAGGTTTTTGGCCTCACCAGATGGTGGGGGTAGAGGGCCCATAGAGGATGGCCAGAGGGTAGGAGGAAAAGAGGGCACAGGTGTCCCAATGAGGAGGATCTCCGTCTTATTGGCATTGAGTCTGAAATCATTCGCTGCACACCATGTCATAATGGTGGACAGAAAGTCAGGGATGAGAGATTACGAAGAGGGGGAAGTAAAGGGAAGTTTGAAAGAAATCTGTGTGTCATCAGCATAACACTGGAAATTAGGTGAGAAGGAGCATATCAGGTGAGCAAGATGTTCAAATATAGCTAACTAAATGTATCGCTTTAACGATAGATGACTCACTTTTTTAATTTTTCTTATTTTAATGTTATTTGCTTGAAAACAACCTTTAACATATAAGCATTACAAAGTAAAAACAAAGAATAGTTAAAACTATACACATCAGTCATTTTTCATAATACAATTAGTCAATTCATGGGGTTCATAAAATAACATTAAAAATTCACATGTAACTTACCCTATGAAACATTAAAAGACAAATATACATTTCATGCTTTAGTCTTATACCTAAAAAGAGGATGACCATTACAAGGGGCTTAAAGTGCAAATATACATTTCATGCTTTGATCTTCAGCTCAAAGTGGAAAAAGAAAGAAAGAGTAAAAGAGCAAGAAAAAGAGTGACAGTCACAATTGGGTTATTGTCAAAGTGTACTCAGTGTCCAATTTCCAAATTAAAATAATTAATAAAATTGATAGTAGCTAAACCTGATGAAGTTGTGTCACCTGGTAGTCAAATTGACCAAATACTCTCACCGTCATCCATTACCATTAACTCTGCAAACTTTTTCATGAGATTCTACCTGTGCACCTGAAGAGCGGACAATAGGCAAGTAGATGTTTCAGTGACTCGCATTCTGAGGAATTCTCACAGAAACAATACCCCACCTTGTCTTCTTTGAGAAGCCCATATCTTTCGAGAATTTGTCTTTTTTGCACAGATTTAGGCAAAATCTCAAAAAGCCTTGCCTAACAGACTTGGTTGGATATACCGAGAGAAAAGGAGCAAGAGTTCCTAACATCTTATGGTCACCTTGGAGATGGTTGAGCGATGTATACAAATGAAATGTTTCAGTAGTTAATATCCAATCAGACTCAAATAATAATGTATTAATGTGCACTGGATTATCTCAGTTCACAAATGGGAGAATCCAATTCTGGCAAAAGCTGAATATCAAATGAGTAGACCTCAATTAGCCACAGGCTCCACTGGGCCTTCAACATGGTATTCAGGTCTCGAAATAAGGAGGCCCTGGATGGAAACAGAATTTTTCTTATAACTGAAAGGATTTTCCAAATTGCACATGCCCGTAATGAAACAATACCCAGGTCGTACCTGATTGTGTCAATGGGTACAGAGTTAGGAAGCCGTAAATCTCTCAGCCAAATCAAGGCCTCTAAAGTGGGCAAATAATCCAATAGTGCCATTTGGTAGATATCAGAGCGATATCGTAACTTTGGAATCATTTTACATTCATAAAATCGTAGGTTTGATTTAAGAGTCACTCTACTATGTTTTTGGTCAACCTTCACGAGTTGATTATCTAGAGTATGAACATGGTTCTTCAGCCACCCAAACAAACCTTTATGGCCTTGTTTTGAGGAGAGAAAAACACCCAAATAAATAAGTCAGTCAGCCTTCATGATTACTTCCTCATTAATTTTCCACTGATTAAGAGGGTTTTTTTACGGCCTTTAGTACATTGTAAGATTTTTTATTTAATTTGATTAACTTTCAAATAATGTCTACGCATATATATTGTAAATGCATTCAACATTCTTTGCAGACCAGCCGCGGTGCACTCAATGAATAAAATGTCATATGCATAAGACAGCCAGAAAGGTTAAAATTGCTGGATCTTTGGTGAAATGAAGGTAGCTGGTTCAAGGTGCTCACCAATATCAGAAAGTTATTAAGCGTAGCAATCCATCAGGCACACGCCACAGCTTCAGTTTGGACCACATTAATGTGCGGTCAACCGCATCAGACGTGGATGGTAGATCAATTGAGGCAATATTTACAGTTGTATACTTCCCCACCCAGGCACTGTTGAACAATATGAACTATTGTACCATTAGTAGAGGTGCCTAGATTACGATGGAAGCCGGGTTGCCACTTTTGGAGCCTACCAACCTCACAGGCTCATGATTCAAGATGGGACAGCAAGATACTAGAGAACACCTTGCTGTCGGCATCCATAATATCAATATGCCTGTAATTAAGCGGTGACACACTGTCTCCCCTCTAGTAAATAAGGGACTACATGGCCAGCGAGCAAGTATAAAGAAAGGTTTCAGACACTACCATGTACATAATGAGAGTCGACAAGGCAATAGCCCAGGGCTCGGGGTTCCCTTTAAACAATATATTGGAAAGCTTATTCGGCCCAGGGGCTCGAGAGGGACTGATTTTCTTAATGATGTTGAGAAGAACATCACAGCCAAACAGAGTAAAGTCCATTATCTCCAGGGTGTTTAGTTCTAATGGAATTAACTCTTGGGCCACTTGTATTCTACCATGTATTGTTTCAAAGTGAGCATCCCATATGCTTTTGGCAACAGCATTTATTTGGTTACTAACTTGAGGCAACTCGATGTTATTAATTAGTCTCCAAAATGCTTGAGCCGAATTATTTGAAAGAGTTGCAAATATGGTCTCTGCATCCTCTTGGGATCATTTAACTCTAACAACACATCCAATTCTTATAGGATTGAGAAAGGGAATTAATCAGAGGGTTTTTATATGGGTGAGAAAAGTCAGATCTGTTGCGCACCTTCCTAATGGCTTTTCTTAGCTGACGCTTGCGAGTTGCTACTTCTGCATTGTATATGTGTCTAAGCTTTTGATGGTTAGGAGGTCCACCACCTCTCCCATGCTACTGATGAGGGTCGTTTAGATCATGTAGAAAAATATCAACATTTTGGGCCATAAACGTGTAATACCTCGATACCTCAGTGACAGAGATTAAAATCTTCTCTAATGCTTTGTTAACCATAACCACTAGTGAGGGATGCCAAGTCAGGCGATTACTTGCCTTATTGGTACTAAGGTCAATTGGACCTAAAGTCTCTTGACTATAACTAATCGGAATCCGATTGAATCTCGCTACCAACATGGAATGATCACTTAGTGGGGTGGAGGTCATCTTCAACTCACTGCACAAATCGAACAACCACCCTCCCACAAAAAAATCCGGACGGGCGACCTTGGTCAGCTCGTCGTGCTGGTTGAAAAGTCACAGCAAAACCACCAAAGGATGGAGGATGCATTAGCCTAGTTTCTTAAAGGCATATCAACCTGTGTAACATAAATTCAACACCCACAGTGGGTCAGGTAAAGAGTTTAGCATGCCCTCTAGTGTTCCAAGATAGGACTGTCCATGGAGAGCTCGATATATGAGGAAGCACTTTTAGATGGATTATGTTTTTGTCGCATTTAATAGCCATGACCAATCTTGTGTTTCCTCAGAGATCCTCATCATTCGCCTTAGGGACTCAATCTCTACATCCCCATAGTTATCATTTATTTGCTCTTGTGTATCAGAGTCGGAATTGTCAGAGTAGGGGGAAAGATCAAAACCATAGGTCCCGAGCTTGTAACACAATTTCATAGACATGTTTTGAATTGAAATAGACCACACATCTATCAGTCCTATATCTATCGATTAAAACAACTCTCCCAATATCCCCAGTTGAAATCCCCATTAAACTGGGAATCTCCTGTAATAGGTGCAGCATATTGGCCTATTCAGGGTTAAACATTTCTTTTCACACTTTCAATGAGTATTCTTTATTGATTGTTTCCTTCATTCCGCATACCGTCTGATTTTCCTTGTAATTTGCCCCTTTTACCCAGGATAGCTGGGCCTGAGGGACGCCGCTCAGCAGGGACATTAAACATGTTATTGTCCGACATCGGTTATGTGTCAGTGTAGCCTGTTGACCTTTGTTGTAAGAAGCTTGTATACTCTAGGTATTCACACCAGGTGGCGGAGAGCTTCATGCACGCAACTGACTGCAGATTTGAATAGGCACTTGTTGCGCCTTGAGTTAATGTGGAACAAGCAAGAGATGTCAATACCCCAATCGGCTGTACATCACAAGTACCTGCTGTGACTGCCGAAGAAAGCAGAGTATGCTGATTCCCCGCCAACGCTGTATGAGTAGCAGGTTGCAATGAGTTGGCGTCCACGGTAGAACCTTGTTGCGTTATTGCTGCTTTCGCCGCAGTAGGCGCAGATGCCAATTTGACTTGTAGATCTTCAGATATATGCGACAAGGTTGGTATAAAATTGACTGTGTTGGATGATTGTTGCACTTCCTGTATCCTCAAAATATTAGAGAGCACATTTCACCAATGGTTGGGACAATAGTGACTTCACAAATTGTCCAGAGGAATATGAGTTCACCTTTTTAGCTCTGCAGTTCTTTGACTTCTTCAGTTGTTGGGCCTTCCTTTGTGGAGTTCTAGCCTTTTTGCCAAGATTTACATTAGGATGCCAACTTTGCGAGGATATCACTTTGTTCGAAGATTTTCCACATCCCTGTAAATCATCCTAACAGATTAGCTCTAGATTCTGACCTTGAGATGTTGTCACTTCTGCTGACGACGAGGGAATTATCACCACTTCTGGGAGCAAACTCTTGGCCTTCGTCTGCATATGAGGAAGTGCGGTCTGTAAGGAAGGCATGGTATCAACAGTAAGACAGAAACAAGTGACCACAGTTCAAGGGAGTTTATGTGGGTGTGATAAACACCTATATAATCCTAAATCTACAAATGGGGAGCAAGCTACGACCATCAAATAATAATAATGTGGTCCTAATGGAGTCTCGTCAAAATGAAAGGGCCTATACTAAAAAAAACGATTGCCAATCCTTACAGCTAAATACAAATAGTGTGGGGTAGTGTTCATGAAAAAGAAAGAAGTGTTCTCAAAATGGTATGTCGGGATGTTCAGGCAGTTGGCCTCCCTTCCCCACGTTTTCAGCACGGGACAAGGTGGTTCACTCGAGTAAAGCATACACTGTGGCTTTTCCGGCAAGAGGATAGAGTTGCATTACCAGCTTCAGGGTCTTCTATTTCCAAGTCTCTTTACTTATCAATGTCTCTTGATTCAGTGGGCCTGATGTACCAAAACAACACACAAAGTTCCTTTCCTTTTATAAGTACTCAATCCAGGTGATTCACCCTGGAGCCCTCTTAGTCGGGCTCAGATGCCTTTTATATCACGCTCCTTACTGTGGATCCCCTCTTCGAGGATCAGATCCCCCTTCTTACAATGTTCAGAGAATATCTATCTCGGGTGACTCACGGTTCACCCTGGATCCCCCTCACCCGAGCTGAGATCCTTCTTCTTACAGAATTAGTCTCCCTCAGCCGGACTCGGACCAATTTCAGTTCACATTAAACTATCAAAGACTTTTGAATATGCACAGGGTTTAGCTTGACCCGTTGGAGGATCACTTCGATCTCCAAATTCCCTTTTTCAAAGTTGCCAATCAGTTGGATACCTAACAGAGACCTTTCGACTGAGCACCCACATGGCGCCAGACCACTCTTGTCTACGGTATCTTTCTTGGCCTCCAAAGTTCAGTCACTCCTCTGGTTTTCAATTATATTTGCGTCGCTCGTCACACATGTTTCACGCACTGTTCTCTTTAGATTTCTTCATACATTATTGACGCTTGCAACCTTGGTTTTAACACAGGCTGGTCTGGTATCAGTCTCTCCAACTCACCGCCTTTGCTGTCTTTACTAGCGCTGCTTTGTTGTAGGAGCCAGGGACAGTACCACGGTGGCAAATGCTCCTCCCCACCTTGGTTATTGACGCGGGAGAGCCCTGTGTACCTCCGACAGACAATGCAGGTTTCTTCTGCTTTAGTGGCAGGTCTTAGGTTTCTTATTTTCCAGATGTCACTAAAGTAATGGTCTGAAAAGGCCAGGGGAGCTTCCCTCCTTGAAAACCTTTCTGGTCTCGCCGTCTTTCTCCTCGTATTAAACTGCCATCTTGGAACCGCTGCTTCCTTGTGTGCTTTGCCTTGCTCACAGTGTGCTTTCGTGCTGCGCCTTTTATCCATGTGGGGAAGTGTGATGGAAATCAGGTGTATGTGTAATGATCAGCAATTGCCTAACCTTGCCCTGACCATTGTATTAGGACATGTCAGGTATACGGCTCTGGTGTTAGTCCGTTTTCGCTCATGGTGAGCTGTCCGTGGGAACATTTTTTGTGTTGGGAAAGGGTGTTACAGGGAAAGGGAAACCGCGTATCACCATCCTGTGTCCCACTTCCACTCCCTGAAGACCCTTCATCCAGGTGATCCTCCCGCACTGGACCACCCCCTGGAACTGGATGCAAAAGTGATGGCCGATGTCCTGGCCACCTGGATGACAGATCCCCAGGTTTCTCACAAGTCTTAGGGCATTCACAAACAGAGGATACGACTTCTACACAATCATGAAGAGGAATCGTGGACGTATTGGTAATTTTAGTTGTTTGATGCATGAACACACAAGTATCCCCTTCATGAGCAACGAGCAGTTGATCAGCCATTAGTTTATTCGCCAATATTTGATTTTGCATCACATCGTCTGTTTTTCTTGAGTTTTGGTTAAAAAGAAAATCTTTCACCGTCATGAAGCTTCACATTTTCGAATTTGAATATCAAAGACTCCAGAAAAATTGAGTTGGATTTTGTTTCAAGCTTCAGACCCTCATACAGGCTGACTAATATACACAATACCTGGTTTATTTCGATCAATGAATTTGCAACTGGTATGTCAATCCCAGCATTAGATGGTAATAGAATGTCTGACTTCCTTAACAGTTTGAAAGACGGTGGTGAATAAAATAAGGACATAGAGGAATCGAAATCGGCACATCACACTGTTGGGGATTCAGTGGAATATCATCTCAACTATGGGCCTCCAGAGGAAGATTATGATCCTCAAACACTACATGGGGCCTTAATGTACTGTCAGTTTCTGCTGGTATAGCTGACTCTTCCTCAGTCTCACTTAATCTTGTTCCTGGACAAGCTCTGATAGTCTGTTTCCCCTTTGATGGAGATAAGGCTTTAATTGTACCGGAATTAGGTTCTGTATGTTTAAGTAAGTCTCTTGAGGCTGGAGCCATTTTTGGCCCTAATTGACTGGCCAGTGGATTAACAATTTCAATGTCAGCAGAAGCAAGCACACTCAATGTGGACACAGGCGAGGGCGGAAGCGGGAGATTCATGGCTGCGAGCATTTCTTAGTCTGATACCAAATGCAGGGGAGGCACACAAGGCATTATGATTTTTCCACTCTGTAAAACAGACATACGAAGTGATCACGAGCAAACTGAAAATTGCTATATTAAACATTTCAGTGCCCCGGACTTACTTCTGTGAAGATCTAGTAGGTATCCAAAGTGTCTCTGGAAGCACAAGCCTAAGCCAAGCCGCACACTGCCACAACACCAAAACACACTGCGCACACCGCGCGCTCCACGTGTTGGAGTATTTGAACACTGCCTCCAAGCAAGTGAGTAGAATAGAAAGGGTTAAAAGACTCCAAGGTCCACGCACAAAGGAGCCTCCAGCGTTTGTCCTTCACTCTTCACCAAAACACACTGCGCACACTTTGATGACTTTCATTGTCTTAAACCGTATAAAATACCACTGAATCAGTATGTGGGCATACCAATTTCAGGCGTATATTCTGCTGGTTTCCCTGTCTGTTTTTCCACAGCTGTAAAGAATTAAACAGACTCTGTTCTCTGCAGATATTGTGATCCAAGTTTTGATGATGTTTTTGTACTGTCTAGGCCTATAGGGGCCTGCTCTGCATCACCCATCTGAGCCCCTGCACCTGTGATAGATCATCCACTGCAGTTTCAAGGGAGAGCGCCCTCCCTGGAGTCTGGCTATCTCTGTTCCTGAGATAAGGGTTTTTGAAAGGATTATCTGGAGAAGGGCACAAGCTCATAGGAGGGAGCGGTAAATTTACATAAGGTGCTGATCTGGATGAGCTACAACATTTTGAGGATCCTTTACATCGGGGAAGGGATGAGGGGAAATCTAACTCTAGACAAAGGTAGCATAACAGCTTCCCTTGTTGAAATATATGTTATCGAATGTGAGTAAGCCACTTCCTCGGCTAGCGTGATTTATTGAAAATCTACTCAATCTTCAAGGATAAAAGGACTACCTTAAGTCCTGTATGTGTCAATTTCACATGCCTGAAGTCGTGTAAACTTTGATTCTTCACTTCATAATTTCGGAGTATAGGAAGTTTGGTCCTTATGTGATGAGGTGTCGTCCTGTATTTGAATAGAAGGATTTTCTATATAAAAGGAATACCAAATGAGGAATGGACTAGCATTTTACGTAAGTGATCACTGTTCTTGCTCCCAGAAAAAAAACAGGTTATGTTTGTTGTCATGTGTGCGCCTTCTTATGAGCAGCAAAGGCTTAAAACACTGAGGTACAATTACTGCTGTCTTTGTGTCAAAAATGTGTACTCGTTAAAATGTGGTGCACTTACCTTAGGGTACTGTATCTGTGTATTTTGCTGGTTTATTAGATTTGGATTCTTAAACAAGAATAGTAATGTATATGAAAATAAGACGATACATATATTTACTGTTTTTATTACTTGGTTTGATGATAAGTTTTACCAGTTTTAATGTACGTTATTTTAAAATGGTTCAATAATGAAAACATATACAATTATATTGAACATACTAAGCTGCCCTCCTTCATGTAAGAAGCCCTGTGGCTAGGCCATCCACCAGCACTATTTGCTCAACTGAACCATTCAGCTGTTTTTTTAACACATTCTCTGCTCCTAAATCTTCCACCTCTTAACACAGCCAGGATCATTTATGTCACCTGTGACAGAGCAGAACGATTTGGCACGGGCCGATTCGCCACGACCGCTTCGGCACAGGAGACAGTTTGGCGCTGAAACGTTTCGCCGCAGGGATCTTTTGGCGCAAGGGATGCCGCATTTTCCCTCCCTTCGAACCGATGGCAGGGAATAAAAAGTCAATCACATTCTTAAAATTTCTCTCCCAAGCTCCCGAGTCGTGAGCCTGCGGGATTCAGGCATGAGTTGACACCCTGAGGTTTTATCCGCTCTGCTGCCTGCAATTACTGAGAGTAAGTCGTAAACTTGAAAGCTCACTGCGTGTCACCTTAAATCCTGCATTATCACTGTTAGCCTTCAGGCTACTCGTAATAATGGACGCACACCAGCACTTGTGAAGCACGTCGCCTTTATTTTCAAATCAAACAGGAACTACCTCTCCTCCTCCCTCCTCCCTCATCACATCCGTTCATGACACCCTCTGGGCGAGTCTATCTTAAAGCTGCAGTCCCTCACAACAACACCCCCGGACAAATGTCCTTGCAAGCGTTTAACTTAAACAGTGCGAACCAACAGCTTAACATTCCGGCACTAACCTCGGAGGTCTCTTGATAACTCTTTGGGGCCGTCCTTGTGACTCTTGACTTGAGTCTCCACTACCGAGTTCAGTGGGCTCCACCCAACGTAAAACTTGTGGTGCTCGAGGGACCCACTCCTCATGTACGTCATAGTGTTCAGGGTCCAGGTCAACAGGCAGAGGTCTTTCCTCCTCTCCCCTCAAGACATGCTTGAACAGAGAACTATTTCTGTTTACCTCCTTTCCTTCGTTTGATGCCGTTACCATTGTTCCTTTGACAGCAGTTACATGTAACGGCTCCAGTGTGAACCGTGAGTCTGTTTTTCTGGTCATGGTTTGCTGGACCCAAACCTCATCTCCAACTTGGAACTCCTTTGTTTGAGCTTTCCTTCTCTCGTCTGTCTCAATTCTGGCTTTCTCTTTCCGTTCTGCATCTCTTCGGATGACTTCTCAGTCTGGCTCAGGTCGAGTTGTTGGATTGCTGATAACTCTAGTCCTCACTTGGTATCTCATCATGAGTTCAGGCGGGGTTTTGTTTGTGGCATCATGGGGGGTGTTGCGATAGTCCCTCAACATTCGACACAACGCCTGGTGGGTGTCTGATCCCTCAATTTGTTCTCTTTGCATCGTCTTTTTAATTGAGGCCATAAACCTTTCAGCCATCCAGTTGGCTTGCGGCCAGCAAGGCATGATCTTTTGGTGGGTAAACCCCATGTGTTTTGCAAATACCCCAAACTCGAGTCCGCTGAAGGGCGGACCATTGTCTGACTTTATCGTGTCTGGAATCCCCTATTCACGGAGGACCTCATCAAACGTGGCTGCGACGTGGGCGAACGCTGTGGATTTCACCTTCTTTACGATGGGTAATCTGGAGTGCTCGTCAATGAAGAGTAGCACGTATTTACCTGTCTCAAGTAGCCCATAGAAATCTACTGCCACTCTTTCCCATGGGTGTTCTGGAATTTTGGTCAATCTGAGCGGCTTGGGGTTCCGCTTTGGTGGTGCATTGACAAGCCACACAGTTCTTCACCCACCGGTCCACCATATCATCCATGAAGGGGAACCAGACAGAAGGGGAACCAGACATGGCATCTTAATGGCTGTTTAGTGTTGTCAGCCCCTCTATGGCCCTCATGGGCACTCTTGATGATTTCAGATCTCAGTGTTGCTGGAATAACTAGCCGACATCCTTTTAGCAAGATCACTTTGTCCTGGACAGCCAGTTTAGTATGTATAGTGGCAAGTCTTTCCAGCTTGTCTCTGCAGGCTCCCGGGTGTCCTTGCACCGCTCGTCGAAAGTCCTTCCACCTATTGTTTTCTGTCAAGCTTTAGCTAAGGCCATGGAGGGGTCAGCTGCTGACGCGGCGGCAATGGCTTCAATGGAGATGGATAGGGGCAGTGCAGTAGCCATCATGTAACTGACATATTTAGTGTCTCCAGGTCTGGGGACTGGTTTGCCAGTCGGGTGTCTTGACAGGTAGTCAGCAGGGTTATTCTCGCCCCCCCGGTCGATGGATGATCTCGAAATCATACTCCTGTAGGAAAATGCCCCACCGTTCGATCCTTGGTGGCAATTGTGTCCTCGGGTTCCCGAAGAGGGACAACAGGGCCTGATGGTCCGTGATGAGTGTGAACCTTTTTCCGATGACGAAGTTATGAAAATGTTCACAGGCCCAGACGGCGGCCAGGCTTTCTTTCTCTGCCTGTGAGTACGCCGATTCCGGGGGGCCCAGTGCCCTGTTGGCATATGCCACTATGTGCCTTGGATTGGTATCAGGGCCGCTGGTTTGTGCTAGAATGGCTCCTAGGCCGACTTGGCTGGCATCTATGACAATTTCAGCATGCCAGTCGAGATCGAAGTATGCAAGCTTCCGGGCTTCGGCAAGAGCTTGTTTGACCATGTCAAAAGCACTCTGGCAGTTATCCGCCAAGCTCTGTGATGGTGGCAAAATGAGGCATGTATCGGCGCAGTATCCGGCCATCCCCAGGAAGGATCTACATCGGCAGCCTGTTTGGGTGTCTGCAAGTTGAAGATGGTGGAGATCTTGTCTGGATCGGGGGTCATCCCGCCAGCCATCCCGCCAGCCGAGAATATGTGGCCAAAGAACTTAAGCTTGGCTTTGCTGAACCGACATTTTTCTAGGTTTAGAGTGTGGCCTGCAGCTTGCAGCTCTTCAATGGTGAGAGGTTTCTTGAGAAGTTGTTTTTTCAGTGTGGGCGAGAGGCACCCTTCTTTTACTCTTAGGCAAATGGCTTCTTCTAGGGAAAATGCGTGGAATTGGCAGTGTGCCCCTTTTATCTGAAGTCTAGTGATGAATTCATATACAGTTTCATCAATGCGTTGGGTGCATTGGTTGAACATATATCTTTCATAGTCCCTGTTGGGTTCTATGACCAACCTTTTGTTGAGGGCTGTTATCAGCTCTGCGAAATCTGCATTTTCTGATGGTGGGATGGTTTTGATTAGTGTTTTAATTTCGGTACCAGCCGTGTTGATGAACATGCTACGTAGGCATGGGGATGTTTCTTCGCCAGCCGCTGCTATGGAATTATTAAAGTCTTCAAGCCATTCAACCCACCGGGGGCCCTTGTCTGCTTGCAGGGTCATGGAGAATGGTTCAGGCATTCGCCATGCCGTGGCTGTGTACCTTGATGGTGACAACGGAGGCGGTAGGGCTGGCGTGGGCGGCGGGTGCTTCTTGGAGGTCAGGGCTTTCTTAGAATGCTTTGCGCCCTTCTTCTCGGGGCAAACTGTGTGACCTGGGTGACAGGCGTCTCTCACCTGTAGTGCGAACTGCTTGCAGTGAGGTGGCTAGTGGGATGGGCCACCCCTGTTGTGGAAGAAGACTACTCCGCCTTCTTGAGAATTTATAGTGCAGTCGTTGTAGCTGGCAGACTGCCGTGTCATCCAGGGGCTGCAAGTGTACTTTCCTTCAAGCAGCTTATGGGTGAGAGCACTCTGGAGCCTTCTAAGGGACTTTTGGTGGTAAGCCTATTTTTTTTTTTTTTACTTTGGTTTTATTGGTAATTTTTCAGAAAAAGAAACAATGACAACACTGGGAGCAGTATGAATTTCACATTTAGCATCATCATCAAACCCCCGTAGTCTCCTTCCCCCCCCCCTCCCCTCACCCCCTCCCCAACTCCACCCCTCCCCCCAGATCAGTGTCCCTTCCTGAAACCAATTGCAGGAGTCGTCATCAGTACTCATAATTCGGTGCCTTGGAGCTGTGCTATGCGTTCCCTTAAAAGCTGGCTTTGGCGGATCCGCTGTCTCCCGGGCCGTGTGCTACACCATTGTTCTTGAGTGGTTCTCTCTGGGCTCCATCGCCCTCACGCCCCGTGTTGTTCACATAATGTCAGTGAGCCTCCCACCCCCATGCCTGGTAAACCCCGTACCAATTTGCCTGGAAGGTGCTCGATTCATTGTTTACCATGGCCGCCAGTTTGTCCATGAGGAATATGTTCTTCAGTTTTTTTAGCCAGTCTTCCTTAGAGGGGGTCTCCGGACTTTTCCACCTTTGCGCTAGGGCCACCCTTCCTGCTCGCAACATGGTCTCCCACATTCTAGGGTACCTATATATTTCCGCCTCCTCCGGTGGGAGGCCCAACAACATCGTCAGTGGATTGAGTGGGAGTAGTTCCTCGGTGACCTCCGCCATCCATCCCCGTACCTTCTCCCAGAACCCCTGTACCCTAGGGCAGAACCACCACATGTGACCCCTCGTCCCCACTTGGCCGCATCCTCTTGGGCATCTGGGGGACACCCCCGAGAACATCTTGGATAACTTTAATGGGTCTCTGTGCCATCCCTGTAAAATCTTGTGGTAAGCCTATTTTTCAGGGTGTTTCGCTGTTCAAGCGAGACCTCGAGGTGGGCGTGTCTTGATGCAGTCCTCCGATGCTCCGTGCGAGGACCGGAGCGAAGTGGGAGAATGTAGGAGGAGTGGCGGGCTCTGGGAACTGAGCCGGCCAGGATACGTAGTAGGATCACTACACTGACTTTGCAGACCACAGTGCTCTGTTCCGGTGCCACGTCTCAGCAGGATCGCTGACAGGTACGTACTGGATAGCAGGATTGCTGGAGATGGAGGGCCGGACTGGCCCAGACGTGCAGTGGGATCAATCGCACGAGGAAGGGAAGCGTGGCCGTGGGGCCGGCTTGGACGACCCAGCGGGATCGCTGGAGCGGGTCTTGAGTGCAAAGCAGGATTGCTGGCACGTAGAAAGCAGGACGCTGGTGCGCGGAAAGCTTCCTCGTCACCAAATGTTAGCCTTCAGGCTACTCGTAATAATGGACGCACACCAGCACTTGTAAAACACGTCTTCTTTATTTTCAAATCAAACAGGAACTACCTCTCCTCCTCCCTCGTCAGATCCGTTTATGACACCCTCTGGGCGAATCAATGTTAAAGCGGCTGTCCCTAACAACAAACACAAACAGGGCTCACAATCCAGAGGCATTATGCTTTTGAATTTGGCGTGAGGGAGTTTAGAAATGGCTGCAATGCCAGCCACATCCAAACGTCCCTGGCGCCAAATCGGTAGCGCCAGAAAGGCTTCTGCGCCAAAATGGCTCTACCAACCTGGATGCCGTGCCAAAGCGGTCTCGCCAAAACGGCCCACGCCATAACAGTTTTAGTTCATATGTTGTGCTTCCGGTTCTCAGAAGCTCAAACTGTCAACAGCCAAGTTGAACTGTCTCAAGTTGACACTCTTGGCATGCTACTTAAACCATGCATTTTTACCCCATTAAGTGCCAAGGACGGGTATGCTCGTCCTTTTTGCAAAGACTTGCATAATAGTCTGGCACTTATGACACCAATAGTCGTTTTTTATTTTTTATTTAAAGGCAATGTCCATTTGACAGGTACCCTTTTCCCTAGGATGTTAAAAGTGCATTATTTTTTTTTACATTCGTTTTCATTTTACTTTATTTCTTATGTTTACAGTTTCAAATAAACTTTAACAAAGTGTTTACATGCTTCTAAAATATATGTTACAAAACATACCTAATATACACTTAGATATACATCTTCAATTCATATTGCATACAATATTTTCCTGCATAGTAATTAAAATAGTACATTCTTCATGTAATTAGGATTAAAATTAGCGTAAAATTCATACATATATGTTTTCACCCAAAAGAATTATGGATTCATATCACCATCCTGGTATGTGGCGAAGATTGTTTCTATCTTTCAAAAGAGGGACCCTGGTATACCTGTCAACTAATGACCAATTTCACTATTGGATGCCGGTAGTTAAAAATTAGAGCAGGTATTCAGGCTCACTTTGATCCTAAATAAATATGTGGACATCAACTGCAGAAATATTCATCTACTTTTTGTGGATTTAAAAGCCGACTTTGCTAGCATACCGGGATCTGAACTCTGGCTAACCCTATCTTTAACATGAAGATATGCTGGCCCAGGGTGTGGTGGGTAATAAGTCGGGAAAGTACTAAAACCTTCCTAGTTAATAAGGGTGTAAAATAGGGCTGCATATCTCCCCCCCCTTCTCTTTAATCTATTCCTTGATGGGTTTGATTAATATGACAATAAATACATCAGCCGTTATCAGTCGAGGTGGCGAGAATGGTTAGCATTTTGTTCTTTGCTGACGACATTGTAATTATGTCTCGCACCTTAACATGCCTTTTAAAATTGACAACTAACTTAAATTCTGCAAAAACCTAGGATTAGAAATGAATCCCCTCACTTCGATTATCTTGTAGTTAGGATCTCTTTGAGATGGAACATGAACTGAACACACCAACAAAACAAACATGTCACTTGGCAGAAAGTGCAATGGCATATTGAGCTTCTCAAAATCCTTTGGTAAAAACCTACTTATCCAAGCATTGGAAATGTTTAGCGCTCAAGCGCTATTGACAGCCCTTTACAGAGCAGGGTTATGCCAATCCCCCCCACCTCCTCCCGCTCTATCCGTGGAAGAAAGCAGCAATTTTCAAAAAATATTACTCTAGATTCCAAAAACAACACCCAATATTCCATTGCACATGGAACTTGGTTTGGCATGCATTTTTGACCAATTAACAATAAGACGTGCTATTTTGGGTCCGCGGTTGGTCCTGTCATTTACTCATAAACTATAGAATAGCCCTTAAAGGTGTCCTATCATACTAGAATGTTCTCTCCCTAAAATGGTTCAGGCATATTAAAATGTATTTGCATCTACTTGATCGACCTGATATGTGGTAGGGTATTACCCAAATTGGTCGTTTACAATTGTTTGAATGAACAATTGACTGAATTTAAAGTGTCACAATTGACCTTTTCACAATTGACCGAATATATATATATATATATATATTTCTGAGGCTTGTGGAATCTGCTTAGATCACATGCTGTGCATAGGCCGACATCTAGTGGAAGCTGCGGAGTATTACAGTTTGTTTTTCGAAAGTCGAAAATGGGCGTCGACACAGGCGTGCCAGTAATACTATCCCTAGTGTGACGTCCACTGTACCCAAGATCCCTCACGCGTGTAGGATCCTCAGATTGTTTTTTTCCGCCATACTGGTCGGAAGCATCTTGCGGAGTTCCCTGGCCTTAGCCATACTTTTGCTGTTATTATAATTTTAATTCTTATTCATTCCCTTCCCCACCCCAACGTCGACCCTCAACCTCGACGACGGCTGGAGAAGTCATCGACCGTCGACTGCTGCACGACGGATCTGGGCCTCGGTAGGCCGCTGGCCTCGGCCCGGGCCTAGTAGGCCGCTGGCCTCGGCCCTTACAAGTAGGGAGAGTGGGGGGTGGTACATACTCTTCACTCTTGATATATAGTTACATTTATATATATTCCTACACTTAGCAGCCCGCTGCCTTAAGGTGCGTATGGAGGGTACCCCTTTTCAATTCTGCCCCAAGTGCAATCGCAAATACCCTTGGGTCGACAGGCACGCCACGTGCAATCTCTGCTTGCCGAGGGATCACCCCGAAGCGAACTGCAGAGCGTGTAGTAGGTTTAAACCTAAGACACTTAAGGACCGTTCGACAAAGCGTTGGGCCCACCACGCCAGGCAGGAGGCCATGGCAGCGGAGGGCGCCTTCAGCGATGGCAGCGACGCCGTACTTTCGGACGGCGAGGGCATTACGGCGTCGAAAGACAGCCGACGAGCGCAGGTCCCCGACCTCGGAAGGTCGTCCGGCAGGGCGGCTATGGGGAAGACCCCCGGCGACGCAAGCGCTACACACCTAACACACACTAAACACACTAAGACCAACCGGACCTCGACGACGTCGACTTCCCGGAAAGAGGCACAAAAAGAACGGTCCGACTCGGTGTCCTCTGGGCGCTCTCGATCGAGATCGCCTCACGACGCAAGGCAATCATCCACTCTTGCCAAGAGTGCCTCGCTACACACACTAACGGAAGTTCGATCGTCGGGAGACGAAGACGACTTCCACCCCCAGGCCGCGCTCCAAGATACCGAGACCGCGGTTAACATCAGTGAGGCCCCACGCCCGAAGCACACAGATACCTCTCCAGACCCTCGACGCCAGGCGTCGAAAGTCTCTGGGGCCCCCAAGGGACAGGGAAAACATTTTTCCACGCACGGAGAAGGGGGGAAACAGCGGAAAGCACAGCCTTCCACCCCTGTAAAGCCTAAGCAGACAAGCAAACACAAGTCTACCCTTGAAAATAAATCACCTGCTAAAGTAATACCCTGTTCCAGGGAATGGTCCAGTGAGGACATAGACAGGGTTATGTCTAGGATGTCTTCCTTGGCTGATTTTTATGATAAGAACCCAGAACACTTTCTTTCATATAACCCTCAAGGGGCCACACCCTCAGGCTCCTCCGATCCTATCCCGCTAAGTAAAGAGCCCCGGGTCGAAAGACCTGAACCCTTCAAGGTTCAGCCTTACTCCACTCCATATTCTACTCCACTCCCCAGTTATCAGGGACAAGTTTTCCCTGAAGAGGACCAGGAGTTTGCATTTATGGAAGAACAAACCGGGACAGATTACTATGCAGAGGATGAGGACCTGGAGGAGGGAGAAGATGAGCAGGAAATTTACAGAGTAGATTCCCCAGTACAAAGCGAAGCCCCAGTTACTGACTCTCCAGTTGATAACCAGCCCCTCCTTAACGAGGTTCTCGCTCGAGCAGCGGAACACTTCCACATCGACACCCACGGTGTACAGGAGGAAAGGGACTTCGCGGAGGAGTTTGTAGGAGAGAGAAGACCGGTCGCTCAGACCATCCCTATCCTCAAATCCATCCAACGAAGAATAGATCCTTCCCTGGTGAATCCTAACCTCACCAGAGCTGTCAACCCCAGAATTGAAAAGATTTTCCGGGCAGCCCAGTCTGACCCTCTGTATATAAAGGGACATCTTAAACCAGATTCCCTAGTGGTGACCAACACTAGAAAGAGGGCTGGCACGCCCTTATCTTCATCAGAAGCTCCTCCCGACAAGGAGAGCAAAAAACTTTACGGGTTTGGCAGAAAGGTAGCCTCAACGTCCGCCTACCAAGCAAGGATTGCGAATTCCACCACCCTGTTGGCTAGTTACAATTGCCATCAATGGGAAGAAGTCGCGGCGCTCATTGCCTCTGCTCCAGAACCGCTAAAGGGCCAGCTGGCTCGGATCTCGGCAGAGGGGAGAGCCGTGTCTGGTTGCATTTTAAAAGCAACTTTCGACGCCGCTGACAACGCAGGGAGATTGATAGCAGAAGGTACTGTTATCAAGAGACATGCGTGGTTACGGCAGTCGGGATTCAAGACAGAAACCCAGGCTTCTTTAATAGACAAGCCAGTGGAACCCGACCTATTGTTTGGGAAAGCGGTCGAAGACGCACTTAAAAATGCCAAAGATGAATATGAGACTCTCAAATCCCTTGGCCAGCTTACCAACAAACCCCCTAACCAGAGGGGGAACAATAATTTTCGTCGCCCACGCGGCCAAAATTCACAAAGAGGCAACTATGCCCAGGGACAAGGTACACAATGGAATAACAACCAGCAGTCTACCCAGAGTTACGGCAGGGGTAACAAGAGAGGTCGTGGAAGAGGCAGAGGCAGCCCCAACAAGGGCGGGGGCACGCCTCCACCAAAACAGTGACGCTCAGTTCAGGGTCCCTTGCCACGCAACCCCAGTAGGGGGACGCATTTCCACCTTCACCCAGGCTTGGGAAGGGATCACCTCAGACAGATGGGTGCTGTCAACAGTATCCGCAGGATATTGTATAGAACTACTGCAGCGTCCCCGGAATCATCCTCCACGACAAAGAGTGCACTCCCTAGAACATCAAAGGATCCTTCTCGAGGAGATCGCCATTCTGCTAGAAAAGGACGCGATAGAGCTCGTCCCAGGACACCAGGTAAACAAGGGTATCTATTCAACTTACTTCCTTGTGCCAAAGAAAGATTTGACAATGCGCCCAGTATTGGACTTACGGCCTGCCAACAAATATGTCAAGCCCCAAAAATTCCGTATGACCACGCTACAAGAGGTAATCCCCCTCCTAAAAAAGGGGGATTACATGGCAACCTTGGATATGAAAGATGCTTATTTTCATATTTCCATGCTCCCAGCGCACAAAAAGTACTTGCGCTTCAAGGTGGACAGTCGCCACTACCAATTCAAGGTACTGCCCTTCGGGATAGCTTCAGCACCAAGGGTATTCACCAAGGTACTGGCGGTGGCGGCTGCACACCTACGCAGGGAAGCAATCCCGGTGTACCCTTATCTGGACGACTGGCTCATAACGGGGGAAACCCCAGGAATTTGCAGGTCAAACATTCAGAGGACTATCGACCTCCTCCACGAATTAGGCTTCTCCATCAACGAGAAAAAGTCAAGTCTGGTGCCAAGCACCTCAAAACAGTTTCTAGGAGCTATCCTAGATACTCAGAAAGGATTGACCTTCCCTTCGGAAGAGAGAATTCGGAATATACTTCTGCAAATTCCGCATTATCAGTCAGGTCAACAGATAACAGTACGCAAAGCTATGCGGTTACTGGGCATGATGGCGTCATGCATTTACCTGGTCCCCCACGCGCGTCTGCGCATGCGTCCCATGCAGGAATGGTTGGCGAAACAGTGGTCTCAGGCAAGTGGTCATTGGGACGATCTAGTGGTCGTTTCGCCAACACTCGTACAGAGCCTACACTGGTGGACAAGAGAGAATCTCGCAAAGGGGAAACCCTTTTACGATCCCGAAGTACAAGCCGTGGTGACTACAGATGCATGCCTGACTGGGTGGGGAGCTCACCATCTCCACCACACAGCTCAGAGTCTCTGGTCTCACTCAGTAGCCAAGAACCACATCAATCTGCTAGAGCTTCTGGCAGTATTCCGAGCGCTAGGGCGTTCGAGCCCCATCTACTGAACTTGTCGGTGCAGATCAGGACGGACAGCACGACAGCCATGTTCTATCTGAACAAGCAAGGGGGGACTCGTTCGCCAAATCTGTCCAAGCTTGCCCAGAAAATATGGATATGGGCACTCAGACGGAACATCTTCCTGTCATCGCAACATGTTCCAGGGGAGCTCAATTCCCTAGCGGATGCTCTAAGCAGAAACTCCCTCCCGGAAGAACACGAATGGGTCCTTCACAGAGACGTAGTAGAAGATCTCTTCTCTCAGTGGGGTTTCCCCACTATAGACCTATTCGCCACAAGCGAAAACAAACAATGCCCAGGATTTGCATCCAGGTTCCCCCAGCCGGACTCCCAAGGGAATGCCCTGTGGATGAACTGGTCAGGGATGTTTGCGTACGCTTTTCCACCAACTCCTCTCATCAGGAAGGTGGTGTACAAGATGAACAAGGAATCTATGACGCTCATCCTAGTTGCTCCCATGTGGGCGAGACAACCATGGTTTCCACACCTACGCAGGATGGCGGTGTGCGAACCCATCAGACTCCCAGCCTGGTACAACCTACTGTCCCAGCAACAGGGTCAAACAGTGCATCAGGAACCCAACTCTATGAACCTAGCAGCATGGCTCCTGAAGTCATAGAGTTTGGACATCTCAAATTACCACAGAGGTGTATGGACATTCTAAAGGAGTCCAGGAAACCAAATACAAGGCACTGTTACTTTGATAAGTGGAAAAGATTCGTTATCTGGTGCCAGAATAAACAAATCAACCCGGTTGATTGCACTCCTTCCAACGTTGTGACATACATGCTCCACCTTCTTAGTAGCCATTACCTCCATAAGAAGGGTCAGTGAAATTCAGGCTCTGTCAGTGCAGGATCCTTTCTTTACTATCCACAAGGACAAACTGGTTTTACGCACACACCCTAGGTTCTCACCTAAATTCATATCCAAGTTCCATGTAAACCAGTCCATCGAGCTTCCGGCTTTCTTCCAGAACCCGCAAAGCTCGGCTGAGGTGAAACTACACACCCTAGATGTGCGTAGGGCGGTCCTATACTATGTAAATAAAACCAGACCGCTAAGGAAAACAGATCAACTGTTTGTCTCCGTAGCTACAGGCAGAGAGGGGGATCGCGTCTCTAAGGGCGCTATCTCGAAGTGGATTATCAACTGTATACAGCTGTGTTACTCTCTTTCTGACAAGACTCTGCCTTTTACGCCAAGGGCCCACTCTACTAGAGGCATTGGTGCCACTCTGGCTTTCATTGCAAATGTTCCCCTCGACACCATTTGCAAAGCGGCTACTTGGAGCTCTATTCACACTTTTACTCAGCATTACTGCATTGACACTCATTCCAAGACAGATACACAAGTGGGACAAGCGGTTCTAAGACACCTGTTTGCTCATGACCCTTCTCACATCCCACCTCCTTCTTCTGGTACTGCTCGCTAATCTATGCACAGCATGTGATCTAAGCAGATTCCACAAGCCTCAGAAGGGATACATTACTCACCGTAATCGTATTTCTGATGCTTGTATCTGCTTAGATTCACATGCGACCCACCCTTCCTCCCCTCCGAGAGAAGGCGCATGATTGCTTGTAGTCTTACCTTTTCTGTCTATCTGCTTGGATTATCTGTACTCACGCTACTCCTCATGCTTCCTCATGTCAGAAAAAATACAATCTGAGGATCCTACACGCGTGAGGGATCTTGGGTACAGTGGACGTCACACTAGGGATAGTATTACTGGCACGCCTGTGTCGACGCCCATTTTCGACTTTCGAAAAACAAACTGTAATACTCCGCAGCTTCCACTAGATGTCGGCCTATGCACAGCATGTGAATCTAAGCAGATACAAGCATCAGAAATACGATTACGGTGAGTAATGTATCCCATATGGGTTTTGGGGGGTTTGGCGTTGGGTGGGGGGTTGTGGGGGGATTTCCCCCCACATATATGGTACAATTGACCTTCACAATTCGGTCAATTGTGAAAAGGTCAATTGTCATTCGAGCAGTTGTAAAACGATCAATTCGTATACAACCATGTGGTAGTACCCAAAGGGCATCAATGGCAGTAGTAGGCCAACTGATTGATGCACACACAGATTTTGTGATGGGCCAATGCATAGCTAAGTGTCTGCATCTAACAATGGCCTACTCTTATTTGTTGACCAAGTACAATTATTGCCTCAAACTCTACCTGGGTCTGATTGAAAATCAATACCAGAGATCCTTGTCCCTAAACGCGCAGTTAGATAGTTTACCGATAGCCACAGTCTATGCAAGATGGAATAACAACAATGTAGACACATGTCCTTTCTTCCTGGATGAAGCTGAGTCCCTGCTGATATTAGAAACTGAAATGTAAAAACCTGTTTAGCTAACCGAGGCATCCAATCATTGAGGGTGGCAGAAGGACTTTGCAAAGGGGCAAGCACGTTGGTAATTTATGCTGACTCGTATTATTTGATAAAGGCTTGGAGAAGAAGGGAGAGGACTGTAACTATTACCACCTAATAATCGTTTTGCAAGAGTGGCAGAGTCACCCTGAAGCCTGCAAATAAACACCAGGTTCTATGCATGTGCACCAGAATGTATTTTGACTGAACTGTGTACCAGTGCTTATGGTTCTAAATTAACTACTGGAGTCTTAAATGTATATATTTTAATTGAGTTTATAATAGAACTATATGACGCATTATGTATTCTTCAAGGATTTGTCCATTGCTTTTGAGTCCTATGCCTCTGTTTTTATGTATATAGTTCTATACTTCGTGGCCACCCAATAGTCGCACCCAAAAGTTCTCTTTGCCTAGGCCTTCTTCCCTAATCAGTTTTCCTTACTTAATTTTCATAGTCACATCACACCACAACAACGAAACAAACCACACATTGGCCCTCATTACTAGTGAACCGGGTCCGGAATAAAGTGCTTTTAACAACGTATATCGACACCTTTTCCAGACAAGGCCATTCGGAGTCTGCGGATTGGGCTGTGAACTACCTGCAGGCCTGAACTGCCGGTAGTTCAGGCCCCTACCGGCAGATTTTTCACTGAAGCACCAGCCCTGTTACTAACGACGCAGGTGCTTCAGTGTTCCCATTCCCATGGAGTCCTATGGGACCCGCAGGAACAGGAACTTATCGTTCCGTCACTGCACGTAATAACCCAGTATTACCGGGACATGGGGCGGCGGGAACGGCAATCTCGTAATGAGGGCCATGGTCTCACCCAACATCTCATGGCGGCTACCAACTGAAAAACACACCTACGCTCGGTGAACGGTGTCACTGAACTGAAGCTGTAAACAGCACATCACAGCTCTCTTGCTCTTTTTTTCCTGCTCACTCCTATTAACTTACCCGCATTCCTCTTTGCTTTACAAATCTGCCAAAACTCCAAGAGACCAGGCAGGTGTCAACAGTGCGTGGTATAAGAACCTTTAACATAAAATAACATAGTAGTCTTGAGGTTGCTAGAGCACTTGACTGGAAATTGAAAGGCAATTTCTGATAATCTGCTCTTATCCCTCACCCCTCTTGCCAAATTAGTACCATATACAGAACACATTTTAGTCCATGGAATCTTCTGAAACTGTTTTTGTTTATATATGTATAAAGTTATCTTTTGCTCTGTTTTCAAAGGTTTTATTGGAGAAATGCCAGCAGATTGTATCAATTTCACTCCTTGGCTCACCGCATCTTTCTGATGCTGCTTTTAAAGCAATTTTCCAAAGCCGGAAACTTTCCAAGATCAGAATTGAAGGTTGGCGTCATTTCGTTAACAGTTTTTCCGATCCACTTTCATTTTTCATTGGGTCCATGTGATATTTTAATAATGACTTGTATTTCTGCAGGGAATAATAGGATTACAGATGCAAGTTTCAAATTGCTCAGCAAACATTGCCCAAATCTCAGTCACATGTACATGGCCGACTGCCAGAAAATAACAGATAACAGCCTCAAAGCAATGTCCTCTATGAAGTACATACTGATACTCAATGTAGCTGATTGCATCAGGTAAATTGTTCATTGCTCTTTATATGATTTTATTTTTCCCCAGTTGTAAGGTTGGACTGTGCTTTAAAGCAACAATTTATGGATTAAAAGCGTGCATGACTGCAAGAGTGATTTAAACTGTATATCTTGTACACGGCTAATATGTAATCTTTTGTTACAGTTCATTTTAAAACACACTGGATACCACATATTCAAGATAAATATGTAACTTGTTCATTAGATGCTGATGCACTATTATTATTATTTATTATTTTGTTGAGGGCATATTTTCTAAGATATAGGGCACTAAAGTATAGTTTGTTTTGGTTTTTTAACTGGTTATATCAGAAGATTCTTTCGGGGTTGACGGGTCCTCCTGCTCTAGGTTACAGCCTTATTGCTTTCATTTTAGACGTATACAAATATTCTGACAAAATAAGAGTAAGCAAAACTCCTCATTATAAAATAAGCAATATTCTGAAAAAATATATCGATATAACACATAACGAAAATATAAGAAAGTATACAGTACAGTGTCTAAGCATTACAGCAACTGGATGTGTCATCAGCAAAACTCTAATTGTTAAATTAGTGAAGACCATACTGTAACGTTCCCCACAATAACAGGGATTGATATCTATAACAATGGGAGATGCTTAATTCATTGCAGTCTATGAAATACATAGATGTTCACGATCCTTAACATATTGATTAAGTGAGTTACATAGTTTGACAAACGTGGCATTATTATTCAACAACAAATCTGAAATACTTGCAATTGAAAGCATTTCCCACACTTTTAGGCACCAGTTAGTAACAGCTGGCCCTTTAGGGTTCTTCCAAACTAAAGACACATTTATTCTGGATGAAGATAGCAAATGGGTACTAAGAAGAGCTATATTATCCAACATTGGGTAGAAACCATCTTCATCATAGCCCCTCAATATTATCATTAGGGAATCACAGTGGAGTGCAATGCCCAGAAAGTTCTTAATTTGTGGAAGGATTTCCTTCCAGTACATCTCAATACACAGACATCCCCACCATTGATGACTCATATCCCTGATGTGGCTGCACCCTCTCCCACAGTATTTTGATACATTAGGATAGATCCTATACAGCTTAAAGGAAGTGTTATACCAATGAAAGCCTGTTACAACAGCACATTCTTTCATGGTAGCACACTTCAAGCTTTTCGTTGTCCGTTTCCAAATATGGAACCAGGACTCGTTTTAGGATTGGGGCCCCATGCTCCCATTCCCAAGAACTGATGTATGGCAAAATATCGACTGAATCAGACAGGTTCAATAGTTGGTAGCATCTCGAGATGTTCCTTTACGAGGTTCCTTCTGAAGTCATAGTTTCCAATCCCTTTGGAGATCTGTTTTCAATCTTGCCTACTTCTCTATTGGATAACCGGAGGTGCAGTTGTGCATACAGAAAACATTTTGATTTAGCATTCCAAAAACGTTAGCAGTAACGGTCCCAGGGTGAACTCTGCGTTTTGTGTAATCTGGGTGAGTGGACTAAAGTCCTGTTTCATGCCTAATCATTTACAGCCTTTGTTCCCAGAATCGAAATTTCTTTTCGTAGATGGAAGAAATGACAAAAGCAGGCTTTGTGATCCTTTGTTAATAAACAGTAAATGGGAGATATGAATACTATCAACACCCTGTATTACCACCAGTACTCCATATAAGATTTTGATTTGGGAGTATTTTACTGCCTATTTATAAACTTTAAGAGTAAATGTGATTTCATAGTGTAAAAATGAGTTTTCTCCTTTGCAAGAGAGTAAAATGTATGTGACATCCAGCCGACCTGTGCACAAACTGTATGGAAAGCATTACCATGCAGCAGCTTTCGGCATTGTGACAGGATTCCCCTTTCATTATTTCTCTAACGTCTGGCCATTGGATCTCGCATGTATATATTTAAATGTTGAAAACACAAAAACCTAGCCAATTACATAGTAAATCAAACATTAATTGTATGTGTGTTTTGAGGTTCAATAGCAGAATTATCTTTTCATGTTTAATGAAAGGTCTAATTTCCTGAAATTATTACGACCTAATGGTATGCCAATGTTATGATAACAACAGTGCAGAGTGGCAAGGACTCCATGCTAAATTCTATACCTAATCTCTTGGTCAAATTGTTATTAATATAGCGCTTTTGGCAAAGCGCTGTACATAGAACATATTTATCACAGGTATCACCAAACCGAAGTTGGTAATCCTTTATCGACCTCATAATGATGAAAGGCTGACTTGGCCTGCTTGGATTCGAACCTACAATGTACAGATCACTCACAGATTGCAGCAACGAGTGCTCAACCGGCTGAGCTATCTTATTGGCTAACATCCTTCAGAGGTCAGTAAACTGAGTATCGGCTGAGGTATAATAATCACAGTGTCTGGATGTTGGACGAACCATGCATGAAGCGCTACATCAAGTTAAATGCCTATCTGGATTGTCACAGGGACAGGTTTTGCTGAGTTTCTATTTCAATTACAAATGTAACTTTCGTTTGTTTGTTTTTGAACAGCGCTTGCACTTCCTGGAGAGTCAGGTTTTGGATGTTTTAATTGCAGTCTTGAAGATTTGAGAGGCTATTACTCCTGTGATTGGTCTAATGAATATCACTCTTGAGCAAAGACTCTGCAGCCACTGACCATTTATAGTAATGTACCCATTGACTGCAAGGTTGAATGGATGTAAACTAGACCATGCATACTCATCATTTTACACACACACTGTTTTTATACTTGGAGTGAAAGTTAAATTATAAGTGTAAAAATGATCTGCCTCCACTTGTTTATGCATACAGCACAGGAACTCTGAAAGATAACATTGTGCAATACTGGTTTGTTTTTACTGGCGGGGGGGAAGCATAATTTGTTACAAAAGATTAACTTAATTTTCCATCTTATTCATTATACAATCCAAAAATTCTAGGAAAATAAATATGCACAGTGCTTCTGTTTGGTCCATGAGCATCTACACACAACACAGCAGAAGCTGAACAGAAATTCCTTTTATCACAGTGTACAGTTTCTTTTTTGAAATGCTTCAGAGAAAAGAATTCTGTTTCAGAAGCTTTCTCTGTGGCTTGCAATTACATCCATGTAGTAAAAAGTAAAAGAAGCGTTCTGGTTTCTGTCAAGTAACCTGACCTTTGCTCTGCCCTCTTCTCTAAACCTGTGTGTAAATGTACACAGGAAAATTAAAAAAGCTGTCGTATTTACAAGATTTTCATGCGTAAAAAAGCCTGGTACGACCCTTAATGTGGAGGCCTGACTACCACCACCCATTTATTTTGTCGCTGCTGTAATGAACAATCCAGAATATGGTTAATTTGTTTGGCAATCATTTAATCCTAGGAGACCCTAAACCCACCCCCTCAGCAAATGTATAAAAGGATTTACCTTGCAATGGTGTTATGTTTTCCGGGCTCTCTATAATACTCAACCCCACAGTATTTTTGACATTCATTTTTAAACCAGATTTTTCCCCAAAGCGGTTTTTCACCAAGGATTCTTCTGCTAGGGAGCATCATGGTTCCCCCAAGGACAACAGTACATCTTCTGCATATAATGACTATTTATGTGAAGTACTGTGTTCCATGATTCCTTTTATATTGACGTTCACCCTGGTAGAATGGGCAAGCAGCTCCATGGCTAGGGCAAAACGAGGGGTGACCAAGGACAACCCTGCCAGTACCTTGGCATAGGTTGATTGAAGCAGACCATGTTCCATTCATTTATTTTTGTTTTGTGAATAGGATTTGAAAATTAGATATTATTAGCTTCACAAAGTTGGGGCTGAAGCCAAATGACCACAACATTTTTTGTATATAGGAGCAATTTATACCATCAAATTACTTGTTGGCGTCTAGTGCCAACAGTGCGAATCACTGCCCCGTTTGTGTGCCAAAGTGCACTAAATTGATTGCCTGACTAATATTATCCTATCACTGCCCGTTTGTGTGCCAAAGTGCACTAAATTGATTGCCTGCCTAATATTATCCTGTGTGCCTCTTTGCATGATAACGCCTGTTTGGTCAGGGTCTATTAATGCAGGCAGGACCCCAACAGTCCATTGGCCAGGATTTTGGTGACGATCTTGGCATCGCCCTTTAAAAGCATGATTGGATGATCCAATGCACATTCTGCGGCCTCGTTCCCAGGTTTCAATAGTAAAACATTAGCTTAATCTGTATGGATTTAGAAACTGCCCCAGATTCCAAAAATAAATTGAATTATTTTTAAAGATGTGGGATTAATATGGATTTAAATGTTTTCTAAAACAAATTTGAGAAACTGTCTTCTAGAGACTCCTTATCGGGTTTTGTTATTTTCCAAAGGTCAGACTAAGTGAGGTATGTTTCCACTTTGTAGAAGCTCCCCAAAGATTTGGAGAATAAGTTGCGATAATAAATTACTAGAATAATCTTCTTTCCCTCTTCCATATTGTTTTGCTCATTTGTGAGACCAGTAATGATATGTTTATTTGGTAATTTGTGCAATTTTGGCACTAAGTGGCTCATTACGGTTTTGCCAGTAACCCGCTGGTGAATCCGGCGTGCTACTGGTAAACCTACCTTACTATTACCGGCGCCCGATAACCTGGTATTTATTACCAGGATATTACGGGTGCCGGCAACAGCTGTAAGTTCCCATTACATGGACTCCATAGAATTGGTTTGCTGCAGTTACTGCCACCAGTAGTACCAGTGATTGCAGCAATTATTGCTGGTAGGGGCCTGAACTCCCAGCATGTCAGTTCTCCTGGTGGTTGAGACCTTACTGGAAAACCTGGCTTGTGCCGGTCCAGCAAAAAGGCCAGAGCTGGTACTACCACCGTTTCTTCCTGCATTTTTATCAGACCGGCACACTCGTAATGAGCCCCTAAGAGTTTATTGGCTTTGTTACCACACGCATCATAACATTGTTTAGCGCAGAGTAAGGATTGGCTGCCTTGTCTACCAAGTGAGGTTCCAAAATGTACCTTGCTGATTTCAACTGCCTTAGGCTTTTCCGGGATACCTCTCGGTTTGTCTGATTTCAACTCCCTTAGGCTTTTCCGGGATACCTCTCGTTTTGTTGTCGAATTCACATCATCTGAACTCCTCTTGAACTGACACTGTCTGCTTTTCCGGTGGAGTTACAAATGCAATCATTTTGCTTATGATTTTCTCTGTTAAGACTTCCTTCCCTGCGTCCCATAATACGATTGGCTCTATGTTCACTACATCATTTTCCATCAAATATTTTTCAAAAGTCTTGGTTATGTGGCAGCAGATTGCGATATTCTGCAGCAGTCAATCAGTTGCCATAATTTGCAACTAAAAGGGGATGTTAGAACTCTTGTATTATTATTATTATAATTGTTCTTTTATAACACGCTTAATACCAGCTTGTGGTTTCTAAGCGTGGGATCGGGATTCGAACCTGTGTTGCGCTGAATTGTGCTGCTTCCAAATCAAACATGTTGCCCCTGAGCTATGCTTCCTCCCCTTTACAATGTACCAATGGACATTTCCATTGTTTTAAAGTTCATTGTCTTAGAGATGTCATAGAAGGCCTGAAGAACACACCAACTCTCACAGACTATTGAAGAGTTTTTATTTCGATTTGCCGAAAGGGGTCTGAAGGTCGTCCCTCTCTCTCTTCTAGGTATGGGTAGTCCCTCTCTAATTCAGGCATCACTAAACCCCAGGCTGGTAATAGAGATTGGTAACCTCTACTATCTAAGAGCTATCTGCCTTAACATGATGGCCTAAAGGCAAGCACCATATCTACCTTGACTTCCTCAGGGAGCATTCCTGAGGATCCTACTCAAAGATTTCCTAATGAATTGATTCAAGGTTCGTGCTTTATCAGGCACCCCAAGCCCTCTCTATCTTGTCCTTCTGCACTCTGTTGTTCCTCTCCCTATATCTCTCTGTCACCCTCCCGTCCCCTTCCTACTCTTCTCCCTCCTACTCCACCTGCTGTCTCTACACTCTCTCTTTGGCTCTTTGACAGGCAGAAACCTGTGCAGTTCCCTCTGGGACCACTGCAAAAGATTTAGGACTACAGGTGTTTGGCAGTAAACCCACTTGGTAGCAGTTTGTACCACACAGATTCACTTGGTAGCTGTGGCTGAGCAGTCAGACTTCCCTCAAAAAGAGTTAGGCAGTATACAGAGTATTCACAATAGGTCAAGAGAACACAATAGAACAAGTAAACACTGACCAGGGCTTGGTGTAAAAGAGATATAATTATTTATTTAAAACCACATCTAGAAAAACACACAGGCACTAATAGTAAGCAATTCAAAAACACGGTCACTAAAAGATATACACTCCCTTAAAAGAATATTAGACAAGTCTTAAGTAAAGCCCCACTTATTTTCAGACAGCGATGAGCGCTTAACCTAGATGGCACTCTAATAATTTGTTTTAAAAAGGGAGAGAAAAGCAGAGAATAAATTGAAACAGATCCCAACACTTTTTCAGGAACACAACAAGAGAGGAAGGCAAAGTAACACTGTGAATTCAGAGTCAGTAGGCCAGATCTGCTTTAAGAGCATCAAAACGAAATGTGTCCAGGTCACACGGTTGTAGTGCACAAAAGTCTTGTAATGGTTCAAAAAGGAGTTGGACCAGAGAAAGGGACCAGTTAGAGGGTCAAGGCGGCCAGCCCAGTCCAGAAGGTTAAGGGGTTATTAACTTGTAGCAATCTTTAGAAAGGGAGGCCTGGCGGACACGGTACCTTAAAGTGGTGAGAACACTCCAGCGGGGGCTGTTGTTCCTGGCAGCGGATGCAAGTCGGTGCTTCGTCCGGGGGAAGAGAGGATCTCGTCGGGGACGAAGACAGGAGTCCGTTGCACTGCCAGGGAAGAAACCAGCCGCTGAGTTTCTCAGGTACAAGGAGCGGTCCGTTGATTCGCGGTTCAGTGCTATGTGGCTATCCGGCCGCCGGGGTGCTTGGCACGGGCAGTTCGACCACAAACCTGTCTGGGGTGCGAAGAAAAGAAGGTAAACTGGTTGTGCCCACCAGTCAGGGGAAGAAGCCTCTCCAGCCGGGAGATCTTCTCTGTCGTCGGGAAGTGGTGAGTCGGTTCCGCAGGGCTCCACCGGTGGTGTCGTCGTGGTAGGTCGGCTCAGCTTCTCCCTCGTCGGATTCTCAGGTCCTGTGGCGACTTCTGAAGTTCCAGTCCCCAAAGCCCTGCTTTTATGCAGCATACCCCCATTCACTCAGCCTAGCTGTCGATCAAACATGCTAAGTGGTGAGCCGGCTGGCTCACCACTTGGACCAATCACACAAGAGTGCGACTTGAGTTACCAAGGTAACTCAGTCCAGGGTGCCTAAACCCCCTCCCACGCCCCCTGTGGTACCCAGACAGAGTGGCACCACTTTTAGAGGCTTCTGTGGAGAAGCCCGCCAAAAAGTGGAACAAAGGGCTCGACTTGGGTTGGGGTCACAGAAGAGAACACAAACGCCATTTTAGAATCGAGTCCTGGCTAAAAATACCAACCGGCGAATTAATATTAATTAAATATACCGGCGGTATGTTCGAGGCTATGAGAATTAAATAATTAAAGTTGGTAGCCTCGAACAATGGGAAAATCCCATAGGGAAATATTTGCGGTCGAATATAAAAAGTAGTATCCACTGCCACCAGCCAAAACTCGATCAGGGGGGACGGAGACGTGCCCCCTCGACTAACAGACCCCGGGGCAATCGAATTGTCCCGACCAGTACGTCTACAATATGATGGTTTGTACTGGTTTCTGTTAATAATTTGGGACTAGTAAAGCCAATGGTGACTTTACATGCCCTGGGAGACAGTAGTCAGTCCCAGGGTATGGAGTCTATGGTGGGGTGTCACTATGACACCCCTGTGTTACTGCACGGTGTAACACACATAGTAAAAACACATGAGACCCTATGGAGTAAAGGACCCCATAGCCCAGAAAACACATTTAACAGTCAAAGGAACACCATAAATCATGTCCAAGAGTGGGAGAAAAAGAGTCTCACTCTTGGCAGGAGAAAAAAAACAAACTCCAGAAATCCAGCAAAGCTGCTGGGGGACTCACTAGGTTAGGAAATTCAGCCTAAAGAGAGAATTCTCCCTAACACTCTTCCTTCTCTGTCCCTCAGATGTTCCTCTCGCTATGGTGTACCTCCACCCTTCAATCTTACTCACTGCTACTACCCATCTCCTCACAAATACAACTCTCCCATCTCCACACTTCTACTTAGCCCTCTGCACACCTCTATTACTCTCCCCAAACTACTGTCACTCCATTCACACCCACTTACCCAATCACTCCCTCTTTCACTCTTACCAGACACCTTCACATTCATGCCCTACTCTCCCCTGCCACTCCACTCATACACACGCTCAATCAACTCTTAATACCACTTCCTCTCACCAACAATATCTCACCTTCCACACGGCCGGAATCATTCCAGTCCATGCTCCTCTGTACTGTCCTTCCTCTAACAGGTCTCTTGGTCTGCCTCCTCATCCTCTGACCAAACAACCCACAACTTCCTACTTCATGCTTTCTGGATCTTCTTTTATCCTCCCCCTTTTACCTTCATTGGTTGTTCTCCGCTGCAGGTTTTCCGGGCCAATCTCCTACTTTTCTGCGCAATCAGGAGGTGTTATAAAATGCAGAAGACATAAAAGGGGCTTTAAGCCCTTCCCTTTTCACCTGTGCGGGTGTGTCGCAATGACAGCCCACTGCTGGGAATTTGACAGTTCATGTCCCAGTTGGTGTGAGGGTCTCCCAGGCTTGCTGGCCCATTGGTTTGGCTGAGGAGACTCTCCATAACAGGTGAGCATCCTCATTCGATGTAGCAGCTTTGTGGTTGCCGCATGTGAGATGATATCTGCTCAGTTCTCTCTCATTGTATTGTGTAGCGGCTTCATTCTGTTGCCGGTATGCATGGTGGTTTCTCCTGTGGTATGCCAGACACAGGAGATGGACTCACGTTTATTAAAGTAAAAGAAAATGTCGCACCTAACCCTACTTATGAGTTCAAGGTTCCCTAATCTACAAAATAACAAAAGTTTGCTTGTCAGGACATCTTACATAAATCAACCTCGTCCTCCATCCAAACCTCTGCTACCATACTTGCTTTCCCTACCACTAACAAAGGAAACAAAAAGGTTTAGCCCAGAGAAGCGTTTGCTCCCCCTTTCTTGGCTTGTGCTGGTTGGTGCAGAATCCCCAAATGTCTCTCTCAAAGCCTCTTCTTTGGGGTTTTTCCAGGCGGTTAGTCCACTCATACAGTTTAAAAACAAAGTTTAAATGTCTCTTGGTTGCTCACCTGGTTTACAGTGCTATGCCTACTTGTACAGTTCACAACAAAGTTCCTTGATTTTGTACAAAGAAGGAGACTCCTAGCCCCTCCTTGCAAAGCCTTGTTGAAGATAATAAGTTTGTTCCTTAAATGTACAATTTGACTCTGTAGGTCCTTTAATTCAGGTTCACGCCCTCGGGATGTTTCTCGTGCCTTCTGCTCTATGATAACCCCTTGTGGGTTATTTGGTTCAGGATCCCCCCTCACAGGAGATTTTCACGTTTTTGGCTCTCTGGTAACCCCCCGTGGATTATTGGGTTCAGGTACACCCCCTCGAGTTATTTCACATGCTTTCTGCTCGCTGGTAACTCCTTGTGTGTTATTGGATTCAGATTAACCCTTTGGGATGTTTTTCATGCTTCCAGCTTTCTGTAACCCCTCATGAGTTATTGGGTTCAGGTTCACCCTCTTGGGGCATTTCTCTGATTTTCAGCTCTCTGGTAACCCTTCATGGGTTATTGGGTGCAGGTTCACACCTTCGGGCTGCTTCTTGTGCTAGACTCCGACTTGGTTATTGATCAGGTTCACCCCTTTGGGGTGCTTCTATTGCTTTCTGGTTTCTTATAGCCCCTCAAGTGTCCTCACATATTCTCTGCGGTTTACTGTTACTCCTTTCTTGAGTGTTGCATAGTCTGGCCACCCTCCTCCCTCTCCTCCGCATACACTGCATACCTGCTTGTTTGCAGTGCTCGCCTGCAATGGAGGCGGTCACTCCAGCAGCGTGGGAACCGTGCTTCTTGGGTTGGCAGTTCCTTGACTGTGTGCCTTCACTCAGAGGCTGTCGCCCAGACCCACTGCTATGCTGTTTCGGTGCCAGTTCATTCTCTTGGCATCAAAGACCTTGGCATCTGGAGCTCTCTGCCTTCCTGGGCTTTGTGGTGTTCTGCGGGCTCTCCGCCCACCACATACGCAACATTGTCCTGCCTTCAGCATGGCCTGGAACCGTGCTGTAGTGCCAGCTAAAGCAGAGAGCGGCGTTGCTTGAGCTAGCTCATGCCCCGTGGTTGGCTCGCTGCGCAGCTGCTCCTTCTCTCCAGGTAAGGGTGTTGGCCCTTTTACATCCCTCCCTGTAATGAGACACACCACTGTTCGTTCCAGGTTTTGGTGATCATGGAAGAGTCTGCATCCAAATCAGGCTCATTTAAAGGGCTCTGTACATCGGTATTGTGATTAGCCCCCATATATCCAATAAAGGCTTGTGTCTGATATGAAGGGCTATGTTATAGAATTATCAACTTGTGATTCCTTGTCCCCTAAGGGCGGGTCACCCTCAGTGAGATACCACTTACTGTGATGAATCCGATGGAGTCATCACTGATTTCCCAACTGTGACCACTTCCTTTGTGGCCAGGGGACGGCAGCCGCTACCTGATCTGGACCTGGGGGCAGCTATATGAGGGAGGATCACATGGGAGGAGACAACCTCTGGGGAGATGTCATGGCTTCATTGGGTGAGACATGGTATACCCCATGTTCCCTTGAATACCCTCCCATATCTAATACCCTCATGACCTATTATCATATATTGACTCATCCTCCTGTGAAGAATACAGAAAACCATTTCCTCATATCTGTAGGCCAAGCTTCCAACATCGGTTTGCCTTATGAGACCTCCTTCTCCAGTTCCACTTTTGCTTAATCAAAAATGGACTTTCTTTCCCAGAATTACAGAAAGACTGAGACGAGGAAGAGGGAAGGAGGAAGAAATATGTCAAAGTATGGCAAGCCAACTCAAAGCTCCAGTTGTTAGAAAGAGTTGTGTGAAGCTGGGACATTTAAACTGGCTACAGCTGTGGCAGAGACAGAGAGAAGGTTTTGGAGAAACAGAGAGATGGTGTGCATAGAACATTCTGCCCCAGCTGTAACGAGGAGTCGGAAATGTAATGTGTACACTGTGGCAGTCCCAAAAGTAGCGAAAGCCCGAAGGAAGTTCTCACAAGGACTGAGAAAAGGGAACCTGAGACTCCAAGGCATGGCGAGAGGCAGGCCGAGTGAGGGAGTCAAGAGAGGACCCCGATGCCAGGTCGGAGAACGGAAAAGGGAAGCTGGAGACACAGTGCTGCCACAACGTGGCTCCAGAGTGATGCAGAACCGATGCGTGCTCCAAGGCTGTAGAGGAGAACCGATGGGGGAAAATGGAAGTGTGGCTCTGCAGCAATGCACCTGCATTGAGGTGCCATCCAACTGGGGATCCTGAGTGCTCCACAGGAAAGCCACACAAGCATCATATGCCCGGTAAGTCAAACACTGGAATGTTGGGGCACCCGGAAGAAACCCATAGAAGCCAGAAAGCAAATACCTAATCGGGGAGTCCATAAGAAAAGGGTTGGGAGCCCCAAAAAGGTGTATCAGGGTTTGAAAATAACACAAAGGGAGGAACATGAAATCATGTTGTCTTTAAAAATACTCTGCAAGGTAGAATTTGAAAAGAGTGTGAAGGCTGAGCAAGAAGGGGAAGCTCAAGAAACCATTAATGATACATATATTCCGTTGAACAAGAAGTCCTGTCAGGAAAGTATACCAGGCAATTTCATGCATGTAAACAAGAAGCCCTTGCAGAAAAGTATACCAGGCAATTTCAAGTTTGTGAATAAGAGGTCCTGGCAGCATAGCATACGAGGCAACTTCAAGTGTGTGAAAAAGAAACCCTGGCAGCAAATCATACCAGGCAGTTTCAAGTGTGTGAAAAAGAAACCCTGGCAGGAAAGTATACCAGGCAGTTTCAGTGCGAACCAGAAGTCCTGGCAGGATTGTGCACCAGACAATTAAAGGATTGTGTTGATTAGGTCCAGAGAAATCCTGAGAAGAAACATCAGGATTAGGAAAAGGATTGCATTGGTTAGACCCAGAGAAGTCCTGAGAAGAAGTATCAGGACTGGGAAAAGGGATTGTGTTAATCAAAAGAGACGGAACAATATTAGCTGGCAGAAAGATTTGCCAGATGTTCTGAGAGAAACTATAACTATAAAGTCAGATAGGTTGGTGTGCAAGTGGTGTTGTCGGCAAAGAAAGGGCCAAAGAACTGTTGTGTTTAAACCCTCAAGGAGTAAAGAGGAATCCAGGGGACTGGAACCACCCTGTGGAGCAAGTTCCTTTATCCTTGAGGAACTTTTTGTTGGAGCCATTTATTCTTTCTTTATTAACACTTTTCTAAACCATCCAAGGTTAAAGGGATTTCCCTTTTAACTTTAGAGTTAACTTTATAGTGTGAGTGTCAGAATAGAACTTTGGCACAGGACAGTTCTTTTTTGGTTTGGACATTCTGAGTCCGACAGATCCTTCGTTTTGGTTTAGGTAAGGAAATTCTTTTTAGAGCAGGGCATAGAAGCATTTTCCCAACCCCTTTTTATAAAAGTCTTTGACCAAACCATGGCTCACTTGTGTCTGAGGTTCATTCCGGATTAATAATATTACCCTATCCCCTAGGAAGTATTTTACATAGCGGGCTCACCTCCCTAGTACTACCGTGGTTGGCTCCCCCTTGCGGAGAAGGGACAAACCCTCTGGATTCCTCACACTAAATGATTCACCAGAGTGTTGTAGGTTGTTGGCATCTGCCCACTGTGCATGCTAAAACCTGTCAGATGAGGTTTGAACCGCTGCTAATGTTAAACTCAAGTGTAGACCGTAAACTCTTGACCAAACTCAGAAACTGCACAACACTTTATTCCCAGCACTTCACCCCCACTCTATTTAGTTAAGGTTCACTCCCTCAGTCCCTCTCCGAAATAGGTAAGAGTGCATCAGTACATTAAACCCTCCACCAATAGCAGATATTATCACACTAATGCCCGGGTATATATTCATGCTTCTCCAGGCTAGTGTATGGTCTTCAAAGGGATTTTCTTCACACGGTCCACAAAGACATGAGCTCCCAATTGCTTCTTGTAATTATTGGTACTTGTTGCTGCGTGGTGGAATTCTGGTGGGTGGTCTCCTTGATCGGGTTGCTGTTTGCTGCCATTATACTTTCCCATCAATTCTTCCTCTTCTTCCTCAGAAGTGATGACATATTGCTGACCATCCAGGGGAAACAGCATCATAATTGGGAACCTCCATCTATGTCTCTTAGTTCCAGGGGCGGCTTGCTCATAGGGGGAGTCAACCCGCCATTACCGTAGCTCATTTTCGAAGAACCACGGCTTCAACTGGCAAAGGGGAACATGGTTTCCATTTGACCGTTTATGATCCCAAGTGTGCATGTCCAATGGACCTTACAAGGTTGGGGGCATTTTGCTTCACCAGTCTTGCATGGCTCGTTTGGGATGCAAGATGGGGAACTGTACATCTGAATGTACGAGGGGGTGCTCCTGCACCTCCCTGCACATTGATACTGAACGGAGCGATGACAATGTGGTGATCTGACTTCTGTCTGTGCGTTGTGAGGAACCTGAGGGCGTCCTCACTTCTTCTCCCCCTGAAGCCTCCTCTCTGGTGGCCAGGGAAAGGCCATTGCTTTCGGAACCCGTCCATGGGGGTGGATATGTGAGGGAGTATCACGCCGGTGGAGGGAACATGGGGAATAGGGATAGGACATCCTTAGGTGAGAGATGGTATCCCCATTTCCTTTTCATAATGACCCTCCATCACACAACCCTTCATGGGCTATTGCCAGCCCTTTCCCCGTCTTTCCCCTAAAACATTCCCCAAGATTCATTAGTACTTTAGTGAGACGAGGAAGAGACCAACTAGAACAACAAATCCTCATTCTAATAATGTATGCACATATATACCTCAACCAGGTACTGAGACGAGGAGGAGCACAGCAAGACTAAGGCAGGACTACTGCTTCTGCAATGAGTGGTCTAATACATGTTTCGCAAATCAGGATGGCAGGAACTTGAAAAGGCAGAAGCCTTGCAGAAATAGAGATGGAGTCGGAGTGGCTGAAGCCAGCTGGGAGAGTCGGAGCCACAATCACTGGCGTGCGTGGAGGTGAGAGGATTGCTGGAGGACCCAGGAATGCAGAGCTGGGGCAACGGAAGGAGGGCGCAGAGCGAGACGGATGTCCAGGCTGGGCTGCTGGAGTGAAGCCAACGAGAGCTGGAGGACCTGCGAGGAAGTCTCTGTCCCGCTGAGACCCTGGGAGTGCACAGGGAAGGAACAGCCTGCCGGTGGGAAAAGCAAAGTCGCCGAACGTCAGCACACCACAGAGGAGATGCCGTGAGAGAAGCTGAAACATGGCAGGCAGAGACTTGCAGAACCGCTGTACACCGAGACCAGTGAGTACGCCTGGCGAAGGGGGCCGAGTATCGCGAGATGGCAGTTGAACACGTATGAATTAAGTACTTTTGAATACCGAACAGAGCAATTACAAGTACTTTTGAATACCGAACGAAATTAAAGCCATAATAAGTGTTTTTGAATAGATTGAAAGAAAGTTTTTGAGCACTCGTGAATATTGAATGGAGTGAAAGAAAGGTGGTGAATTGGGCTGATACCACAAACTGTATTATTTGAGAAACCAAGCATTGGCTAAAGCCAAACAAGTTCAAGGAACTGCATGTTATGAGAAAACCTGCGTTGGCAAGAGCCATAGGTAAATAAGAAAGTGTAGCAAGTGCATGGTGGCCAACAAAGCCACTGTACAGTGTCAAGAAATTGTGACACAGGTGAATAAAACATGCATCACTGGCAAATGGAAGCAGTGACACATTGTTAATGGAAAGAAGGGGTATTGGTTGTGTGACCTGTAATGGGTGGACCGTGTGGTCCCACAGGAATGCCTGTGTGTATGGACAAACCGCTAAAAAGTCTCCATAAAGAAGCTTGTGTTGTTTCCAACAAATCTTGTATATGATTTTGAAGTCGAGAAACAGAACTGCCTATGTGATTTAATGAACAGTGCCAATATTTAAAGAGCCGGGAAGTGTCCCAAGGAACTGTGTTGTTTTCTTTTGTTGAACAGCTGGAAGATTTTAACTCTTGGGGAAGGGAATCCCGATGCCTTGTGAACTCTTCCGAACTTGGGGAAGGGGAAGCTGATTACAAGCCAAAAGCTGGAAGAAGCTCTGAACTTTATTTTGACACTACTCATTTTGATGCTGACATCCCTGCAGATTGTGTACAGTTAGTTCTGAGGGAAAGTATAGGTTTTGGACACATACAGACATTTGATTTGGACTTCCTGACACAGACTATCAGTTTTCTTTAGGTAGGGAAATCCCACCTTAACAAATAGGGCAAGTTAGGCCTTACTCAATCCTGCCTTTTAAGTTAATAGAACATTTTGTGTACCAACCCTGAACCTGTTGTCTATGTCTCCTTCATGATGCCTTCACAGCGCATTTGCAAGGACCCAGGAGCACAGGGTGCTCCCTGGTTCCTGTTCTTGTGAATGGGATCCGGTGGGCCTTTGTCACAGGAGGCGTAGTCGCTGAGAGGAGCAGGATCCGAACCAGGACTGGCGTAAGTGTAGAATTTAATTTTGTTTGTATGATGTGTATGTTATGTGTATCCGTGTATGGGTGTGTGAATGAGCAAATATATGACGTATGGGTGCATGTGCGAGTGAATGCTGTTTGAATTCTATGTGAAAGAGTGAGTGAATGCTGCGTGAATGTGTGTTTGACTTTGCAAGTGAATGCATTGTGACGAATCCCAGGATGTCGTCACAACTTCCGAAGCCCCTTCTCATGAGGCCAGGGTGGTGAGGCCGCCACCTGATAGTCCCCCTGGGGGTGGTACTCAGTGGGTGGATCTCATTGGAGGGGAAACCTCGTTTGAGACCAGTGACGAACATATTGGGAGAATGCAGCATTCCCCCCAATCACCTGACCCAGACCCCTACCCTATCATTTTATTTTATTTAAAAATGTGTTAATTGTCATTTTCAAATATACAGTGTAACAATTGCAATAAACACAATGACCAAGGGAATGATAGTCATGTCTTGACTAATTGTATAGCAGGTCAGAAAAGCCTATAGAACTTGTTAAACTGAACAACAAACAAACGTTCCATACGCATTCAGACTCATCTACCAGTTCAGTGTGGGGTGACCCTTTAGTCCATGGGCTGCATTTAATTGGTGATTTTAGTTTTGCGGGTGGCATACCACCTAGTTATGTATTCCAGGGCTTCAAGACCAGGGCGTCTTTACTGCGTGCTGTTGTATTCTAAACATTCTGGGCCTTCATGGCGGTTTGTCATCCGATGGGTGGAACATAGCATCAGCCAAAGAGAAAAGGTATGGCAAGATTATCATCTTGTGCTAGTATGGATTTTGCCCAGGCCCTTGACTCCGCTTCACACCAGGTTTCAAGGTCATGGAGCCAGTGTTGTATAGTGTGGGCCCTTCAGTGATTTCCAGGACAATGCGATCCTTCGTTTCACGAGTATGCACGCTAGGTCCATGAATTTAGTGACATGCTTATGTTTACTTTGTCTAGGGTATGTTCCCAATAGACACTCCTGTGCTCTCCAGGAGTATCTGACAACCCCACCGTCCTGCATGCGCGTTTGATTTGAGACCAAAAGGCCAGCACCTTGACGCACCCCCAGAACATGTGCATTAGGTCTGCTGCATCTTGGTGGCATTGCGGGCATTGTGGCTGTGCTTCCTTGTTAAACTTAGCTATCCTGTTGGGGGTCATGTATGTACGATGAAGCACATTCATTTGGAGTAATTTGAACATGGCATTTCAGGACACCGGTTTGGGGAAGTTAAGCGCTCGTTCCCATTCTTGGTCAGTGATGACAGAACCCATGCCCTTTTCCCATCTTAATTTCAGTTTTGGGTCCCTAATGCTGACCCCTTCCAGCAGGAGACTATGTAGTCTGGTCATGGGTCTCCAGCCATCTTGTAGCGTGGACATTAAGGCTAGTAGCCCAGTCTCTTCCGGTTTAGCAGGCCACCCTCCCCTTTTTAGTTTTGCGGCTCCCTTTACTCTCATGTATTGCAGAAATTTTCCTTTGGGCAGGCCCGACTGTTGTGATAAATTGTCTATGTCCCTGAATTGGCCGTTATCATGCATGTCACCCCATGAGTAGACCCCCCCCCACTCCTCCCAACGCCTAGCAGCTCCCAGGCCTGCCCTTCTTTTGCACACATCTGCAATTATCGGTACGTTAGGAGAGTATGGGTTTTTGTATATTAAGTAGTTTCATTGTCCTGCACCAAATCTGCTTGCCTAGTCTCACCAGCAATGGGGACGTGTTCGCACAGCTCGCCGGGAGCCATAGGATTTCGTTGAGCCTGGCTGGGGCCACCAGTTGTTGCAATAGTCTCGATTCTGATGTAGGGGGATCCGCCAACCATTTTGGAACAAAGCTTAGTTGGGCAGCCAAGTAATAAAGGTGAGGTTGGGTAACTGTACCCCTCCGTCCTTGTAAGGTGATTACAGTACATTAAGAGCTAATTTGTGGCGACCAGCACCCCATATAAAGTCTCTGATCACTGAGTCAAGATAACGAAAGAAAGCTTCCCCTATATAATGATGGATATTTGTAAAGTTGTAGTGGATAGTAGTAGTACGATCATTTTAACAATGGTAATTCTACCCATAGTTGACAGTGGCAGTCTTGACCAGAAGGGAATGGATTTCTCAAGGCCTCCCATCACCCGGAGCGTGTTGCAATTGTGTGTTTCTATATGTGTCTGGGCAAACTGGATGCCTAGATATCTAAACGATTTAGTTTTCCAGAGGAGTCCCAAGTCGTGCAAAGTGTTCTCGTCCACCTCTCGGAGACCAGCCAGGGGGAAGAGTCAGGATTTCTGTCTATTGAACGAAATCCCAGATAGTTCTGCGAATCTGTTGAGTAACTCCAGAATCATGGGGAGATTATGTCGGGGCTCACAAAGATAAATTAGGGCGTTGTCTGCATAGAGCAATATTAAGTGTTTGGAGTTGCCTCTCATGATGCCCACTGCCAGGTATTCCCATTGTAGGAACACTGCAATGGGATCCATGGCCAGTATGTACAACATGGGTGAAAACGGGCAGCCTGGCAGGTACCCTGCTGTATGTTCCATACTCCAGCTATTTGTTTACCTAATTTCTGTTGCACCACCTGGGTAGTGTAAAGGAGTTTAACCCAGTGAATGAACTCCCGGCCTAACCCAAAGCTATGTAGGAATGTAAGCAGCCACTCCAATAGGCCTAGTCAGAGGCTTTGGTGACCTCTAGGGATACCACCATATGTTGTTCCTTGCTGCTGTGTGTTTGGTCTATGATATGCTGGAGTCTTCGGAGGTTCAGGGCCATGCAGCACCCGGGTATGACCCCTGTCTTATCTACACGTACCAATGTTGTGATAGCTCTACAAAGATGTTTTGCTAGTACTGTTGTGAGTATCTTTGTCGCACTTTAGCATGGCCAGAGGTCTGTATGAGTCGCGTCTGTCCATTGGTTTCCTGGGTTTGGGGATAGGTATCGCTAGGGTTTTCCTCATGCCCGGTGGCAGTGTGCCAGTGTCGTACGTCTCTGCAAATACTTTCTGGAGCACCGGGGTCAGAGTAGTAGTGTGTGCCTTGTAGAATTCTGAGGGGAGTCCTTCTGTGCCTTGGGTTTTGCAGGTAGGTAAGGAGGCTATGGCTTCACTTATTTCTTCAACAATAATGGGCAGGTCCAAGGAATCTCGTTGGCTGTCAGAGAGTCTCTGGAGATGAATCTGGGAGAACATCTCATTCAGATCTTTTTGGGGAACTGGGTTATCATATTTGTATAATTGTCTATAGAAAGAGGTAAGGGTCTCAATCATTAATTGGAATACCCATGGGGCCCTGCATTCATCATAGAGCATTGTGGTTTGGGGTGTTCTTGTTTACAGAGCCATGCCAGTATTCTCCCAGGCCTGTCCCCTTCTGTGTGAGCTCGGTTTATCTGCGCAGTGTAGTCAAATTTGTCCAGTCTTTCCCAGGCATCGCAGCACCTCGATCATGCCTTGGTCAATTTCCCTTCCAGTGACCCCTGTCCTGGGTATTGGGATTCTAGCATTTTTATTTCCTCCTCCGTGGGCTCTACAACCTCCTGCAGTTTCCGGCGAATGGCCCCAGCACTGTCTATGACCTCGTCTCTGGTCACCACTTCATGGTTTCCCAAATGGTGCCCCAACTGCTCATGCTTCCGGCATTATGTTCAAGGAAATTAAGTAGAGAGTCTGATAGTGTCTTCCTAAAGGCTGTGTCAGTTAGAGCCCCAGTAGGAAGGCTCCACGTCGGGATAGGTGGTGTAGGATATGCCATGCACCACTCAATTACCAGCGGGGAGTGGTCCAACATTGTGCGGCTTAAGTATTCTGCGCTGTTGAGTTCTGCAAGGTGTACTGATCCCGTAAAGAAGTAATCAATTTGTGTGTGCAGTTTGTGGGGGGATGAATAATAGGAGTAACCTCTATTGTCAGGGTGGATTTCCCTCCATATATCTACTAGGTCAAGGTCTGTTAGCATCACATTCAAGGCTATAGAGGCCGGGGAGAGAATGGCACCTGGTGGACTCGATCTGCCCATCATAGGGTTTCTTACTCAGTTAAAATCCCCGCCCTATAGGATAAAGCCTTCGCTTCTGGCTGCTACAAGTTTACTTAGAGTGTGCGTGTGCGCCGGAATTTTGTGGTTTGGGAAGTATGAGTTGACTATACAAATGTCCCTATGTTCAAGGTACCCCTTGACAATTAGATATCTCCCGTATCCCTGATTACCTCCACTAGCTGGAAGGGCAGTGGGCTGTCAAATCAGGTGAGCACTGCTCTGGCAAATTTAGAATAGGTGGGCCCGTATCCCGTTCCACCCTAGCGCGCCAGCAGCACCTGCTGTTCTTCGGGGAGTTGGTGTGTTTCTTGGGGCAGTACTATGGATATTGTTTTGCATTGTATATAGGATTTCGCCCTGTTTCACCAGAGGTATGAACCCATGCCCCGTACGTTCCTGAACATTATTTTTTAAGTGGTCATCTTTGCATTAAGTGTCAGCTGGCCCCCTCGTCCCGGGGTACAGTTCGGGTGCTATATTTCTGTTAGCCTCTTGCTGGCATTACATGAAGTTCGCGAGGGTTTCGGTGTGAGCCTGGATATTGCAAACGACCCAAATCAGGACCCCCCAGTGCACGACTCATTTGCAAAGCGGGTCCCCTTAAGAGTCGTGTTGTATGTATTTTGTAGAAAGGGAACAACAATAAACTGACCAACAATAACTGAACTAGAACTTGATGCCCAACAACACCAGGTTGGTCAGGCGAACCTGCATCCTGAAGGCCTAGTCTGGCCATTGTGTACTAGGTATAGGGTTCAACAACGGTCTGGAACCCTTTAACAAGTTTGGGCAGGTTGAGAAGACCGACATTGGGTAGTTGGGTTCCGCTCCCACCGATAGTGAGAGAACATTAGCAGCAGCAATCGTTCGTGTTCCATGTTAGACTAGGGGCACAGAGTGCCGGGTAATGATGGTGTCTCTCATTTAAAGGTGGTTGGAGTGTAGCATATGGGCTCAGAGTTGTCGGTTCCCCCACATGTAGTTTGTATGAGCACCTAGGCACATCAATTAGGACTTACTGTGCACTGTTGTGATCCATCCACATGACCGGATCCTCTGGGCTATCTAGGAATTGCGCCTTGCGTTTGTGTCTTGCAGGGTATAGAAGCATGTATTTGAGTCCCAATTGTCTTATCCTCGCTTTTATAGGCATACATGAGTTCCTGGCCCTTTGAACTGTTGGCGTATAGTCCGTGTAGATAGCGATCCTCACGTTGCCCCATGTTATCTTGCCTCTGTGTCTGGAGTGTTGAAGAATGACTTCCCGGTCATGGAAGTTGAGGATCCTGGCGATCATTGGTTGAGGGTGGGACCCGGGGGGTATAGGGGGCGCTTTTTTGGGAGAGATAGGTGAGCCCTTTCAATAACAAATCCCTGCAAGAGCTTGCCTGGCCCAATCTCTTGAAGCAGCAGGATTTCCTCGTAAGAGGTCGGGTCTGGTCCTTCAGTTCCTTCCGGTATACTAAGCACCCGCACATTGTTTCTTTGCGATATGCCCTCTGCATCTTCCGTGCATAGTTCCAGTGTGGTGTTCTGTTTTTCGAGTTCCTTGACCCTCTTTTCTAGGTCCTTGGTGGAGTCCGATGTCTCTTTCAGGAGCATTTCGGCAGACGTGACTCTTTCAGCTAGCTGTCTGGCATCTTGCCGTAGGAGCTGTACGCCGATTTTGACCTCATCTATCTTTGTCTCCAGGGACGAGCCTAGGGCTGCTATTGCTGCAAGAATCTGGTTTTCTTGTGGGTCCAGCAGGGCTTCGGGGGCCTGCTGCTGGCTCGTGCTTTCGCCTTGCGTGGGGGAGCAATTTTTTCCCTGGATCATGAATGATTCCATGTTCATTGTTTTGTTCTTGCTCTTGGTAAGTGGCATAATGCAGTATACTCATATGAGGGATATACCCACAGCGTCTTATCCCACTTCATCCTACTGCTAGGACTCCTGTAGTATGTTACCAGGCGCTGCTCCGTCTGGCGCCGTTATAGAGGTCCTGCCTATGCCGTCGCAGTGCAGTGGTGTTGTGCGGTAGATAGCTCCCCAGGTGGATGGGGTTTCTGGGTGTTATAGGGATCAGCAAATTGGTGTCCACCTTTCCAGGGGTCTAGGCGCCTTGTGCGGGTTAGTAGCATAGTGGCATGCAATGTACGGTCCAGGGCTCCGAGCCTGGAGGCGTTTGCTGTCAATGTTCCAAAATGTGTATGCCAGCGTGTTTGCCCATGCCTTTTGCAATTAAACTGGGGCAGGTAATTGCACCAATGGTCTTTGTGGCAAGGGTCAGGTTGTACCACAGTTTCCTGAGTCTCCCGATCAGTGTCTGCGGGGTAAAGGGGCTGTGCAGTCCGAATCCATAAGCAGGGGCAACAGTGCTGCAGGTGTTCAAGAGGACAGAAACCCCCTTTCACGGGTGTTTGGTGTCACAATTGGCCTCACTGAGTTACGTGTAAGTCTGGGGCGCTGCAGCAGGCAAAGCCACTCACTGCATTGTTTAAAGTTGAGGGATGCCGGCCCCGCGTCCCGCTGGCTAGATCCCAGGCCGCTGGCAGTGGGAATGGGATTCCAGACTGCTCCTCAAGTCTTGGGACGTTAGGTGTCAGGAGGAAGATCCTTCGTGTCTCTGCTCTCCAGCAGTGGGGTGCAGATGGCAGATCGCCTGGCGGGGCTCCGTTGGGCGCAGGCACTCCAGCCCACCTTATTTTCACAATGTCTGAATCCGGCCGGCGGGGATCCATTGCGGGACACAGCAACACTCCTCAAGTGGCGATCGGGCGGCATGCCAAAAAACAGCCGACAGCCTGCAAGGGAAAGGAGTGGCCGACGGGGCCAGCGCCGGCCATGCTGCGTTCTTCTCCCACACGTCACAGCGGCCATCTTGAGGTGCAGGGGGGGGGAATCCAGTTCCCCCGGCAGATTTCCCAGTTTCTCAGCACCAATTTTCTTCGGGGTAAGGCCTGCTAGATGGGGGTTGTTTCCCCCATCTTAGAGTTTATTTTAGTGCAGAATTAAGTCGTTTTGGTTGCCCCTTGCAGGATCAGAACAGGATCTCGGCAGGAGCTACACTCAGCTGCGTCTCACTGCATCAGCTCAGGCCATGCCTCCTAGACCCCTTCCCTACCATAACCCCACCTCTCCTTCGACTCCTCCCTCTCCACTCCTACCCTCATATACCATGTACTTTTGTAGCCCAGCAAAAGTAGAAAGTACTGAGACGAGGAGGATCTCTAGTGAGTTACAGCATCATGCCTCAATCAGTACTGGGATGAGGAGGAGGCGTGGAGCAGTACAGAATACTTACCAGAACCATTTTGTATATTCTAGTGATTCATAAGAGCCGACTGGAAGAAGCTATGTTAAAAGTAAAGACGGACTTGACGAAGTGTCAAGCCCTCCCTGGAGGAACCGCGAGAGCAAGCACGGACCAGGAGTGAAGGCGGAAGCTGCCCGGGACGCCTAGAATGGAGAGAGAGAGTTTGAGGCTGGTCCAGGACATGGGGACCTAACGGCCTGGCAGTGGGCTAAAGCTCTGTGCATCCCTGAGACCCAGTGAGTGCACAGGGAAGGCACTGCTCTGCTGGGAATTCCATGAAGACTGTGGACCCGAGAGAGGCTCCCAGACGCTACCAGAGCCGCGTAGTAGACCACACAGTAAGGTATGCGAGTGACGGGAGATGAGCTGAAAGTCTAAAGAGGTGGTGGCATGAAGTGAGAGGCTGGGAAAGGAGGGTCTGGGATCCTGCAACCGTGGGAGAAAAGGTTGATTAGACATGGGCTTGTACTAAGGCTTGGCAGGCAAGTGAACCAAGCCTATACAGTAGGAAACTAAAGTCAGACGTGCAAGTCTGGGACCCACTCCCATATAAATAGAACTGTGAAACTGATACAGTACATGCAGCACTTGGCAGGGAAGTTAGCCAAGTCTGTATGTGCCACAAAAGCTTGGGAGAGCATCTAGGCTGTTATTTTTCATCGTAATACATGGTGGGAGGAATCCAGGTCTGCCAACCAAGGTCAGGGATCCACCACAGCTTGAGGAGTGCATCTGGGTTGTTTTTCCTCATCGCAGTGCCTGGTGGAAGGAAACCAGGTCTGCCAACCAAGGTCAAAGACCCACTCCAGTTTGTAAGCACATCCAAGCTTTTTTGTGTGTGCAATTGGCCCTGGTGAAAAGGAACAAGGTCTACCAATCAGATTCAGAGACCCAGGGACAGGAAAGAAGTCTGAGAAGTGCCGACCAGGGGACAGGAATTCCCTCATCAGTTGTTGAACTTTACGAGGAGCCTGAACAAGTCAGCGGAAGGGAGATATTCCCCAATTCTTCAATGTTTGAATATTCCAGAACTGCCTTTTGTCCAGGGGAAGGGTACCACTCCCTTTGGGCTGGAAAGAATGACATTTTACTTTAGTTTCAACTTAGATAGTTATTTCATTTGAGGCAGGGAACCACCGCTTAGAGTTATGGCGAGATAGGGTTTTCTTTTCCTTTTTACCTTTGAATAAAAGTATCTAATAAACACCATGACCCCTCCGTGTCAGAGTCTTACTTCTGCATCCTTACAGCTGTATGAAATGAATGCTGGGTCAATGAGCGAGAGAATACTCTGTGAATGTATGTTTGAATGAGTTAGTGAATGCTATTTGAAATGAATGCTGTGTGAATGAACGAGGGAATGCTTCATGAATCTATGTTTGAATGATCGAGTGAATGCTGTTTGAAATGAATGTGTGTTTGAATGAGTAAGTGAACGGGCAAGTGAATGCTGTATACATGCTGTGTGAATTAGCAAGTATATGCGTGTGAATGTGGGTTTGACTGAATGAGTGATTATGCACCGGCCTGGGAGGCTGATTTGGCATGGGGGATATGCTTTAGTGCGCATCTGTGTTTGTGCGTGGCTAGACTGGAATTTTGGTGCAGCCAGTCTAGCCATATCTAACTGTGATATAACATTTTGTACTGAGCTTCTATGATACAGTATCATAGGTGCCCAGTACAAATGTCATGCCACAGTAAGAAATGGCTATAATGGCTACACCAAAAGGCCTGTCTAGCCATGTAATAACACTTATCATGCTCGCTTTATCATAGATGCCCAGTAAATAATGTCATGCAACAGTAAGAAGTGGCTAGAATGGCTACATCGAAATGGCAGTCTAGCAATTTCATTATGTGGCATGACATTTTTTACTGGGCATCCATCTATGAGAATGCAAGCAAGATGAGTGTTATTACGTTGCTAGACTGGCATTTTGGTGCAGACAGTCTAGCAATTTCTTACTGTGGCATGACATTTTTTACTGCCCATCTACGATAAAGCAAGCATGATGAGTGTTATTACATGGCTAGACTGACATTTTGGTGCAGCCACTATACCTATTTCTTTACCTTGCATGACATTTTTTACTAGGCATCTGTGATAAAGCAAATATGATGAGTGTTATTCTATGGCTAGACTGACGTTTTGGTACAATCAGTCTTTTACTGTGGCATGGAATTTTTTACTGCCCATTTTTGATGAAGGAAATACATGTCTAGACTGGCCTACATTGGAGCAGCTAGTTTGAACTTATTTTCTTATTGTGGCATAGCATTTCTAATGACAAAGCCAACAGGAGTATGTTCTTACATCTGGGTACTAGCATATATTTGAATGTGTGATTTATAAAGCGCCACATATAGTATTAAATGTGTCAAGGTGCGTAAAGAAAACCAGGGCATTCGTTTGGGCTGAGTTTGTTAATCAGCAGAAAAGCTATGTTATCAGCAACTTGCACTGGATTGCACAAGTAAGGGCCACCCACAGCAAATCTACGCTCTCCTCCAAATTTTAGTCTTGAATTTTACAAGTGGATAGCTCAGGGCCAATGCACTCGCCTTGGAAGCTGGATGACGCAGAGCAACACAGGTTCAATCCCTGGGTCTGTGCTTAGAAACCGCTGGGTATTAAACGTGCTATAAATAACCATCATCATCGCAAGGCTTTATTCAACATAGTCATTAGCCACAATACATATACAGTGCATTATTACATAAAATGATAAATCATGGGTAACCATACAGATACAATTTCTACATATAAAAACATCATTGCGGGCTGGGGACTTCAAGGAATAAAAATGAAGAGCAGTTATCAAAAAAGACATATTAAAAACAGTGCATCCCTGTCACAACAATCATTTTCCACTATTCGATACTATAGGGGAAGGCTTGGTCAACAACCATTTGGACCGACCAGGCACAGGTACCATTTTGGTCGTAGCTTCTGTGCAAGTCATTGTCAAAGTGCAAATGTCTGATCATTCTAAAGTGCAAATGTGCTGTCATGTGTCTTACATACTCTTAAACACATGCCCAGATATATTGTTATCAGAAATATAGTACCCCTGAAACTATATTCTTTACATGGTCAATAACTGGATAGTTAAACCGGCGCTGCGGGCCATGGCCCATTGCTAGGTCCAGCCTCCATTCTGGGCACTTAGTCTTATGCGCCATGCCTGATACAGGTAAGATGCCACAAAATATACTATATTGATGTTCTGGGAGTGGCAAAATAGTAACAAGGCATCCCTTGTACGTCAAATGCCATAGTTGTTAGAGTGATCTCAAGTACCTATTCCCTGCACCAGCTTATCTTTCACAAAAAACAGAAAGTGGCTTATGGACTCCCTTGCTTGCCCGTAGATCTGGCAGGTGTCGTTTCTCACTGCATCCTATATGGAAGTGCGGGAAGCCAGATTTAGCTGGCCCATCCTGAATCTCGTATATAAGTGTTGGATATAGGGTGGAGTAACCACATCAAGGCAGGTTTCAAACGCCTGAACCAATTTGCATTCCAGGTAGAAACCCCCCCATGTGCAGACTTCCACATGCATTCAGCATGTCTGCTAACACTGTCTCTCACACCATCTACCGCGGTGTCCGGTCAATTGTTCGACAACATTTGGTCGACGGGACAACTGGTCGACACCATTTGGTCGAATGCCAAATGGTCGAATTTTTTTTAAAAATTTATATGTGTTTTGTGGGTTTTCGTGTGGGGGAAAAAAAAAAAAGAAAAAAAGGGGGTTGGGGGGGGACCCCCCAAAAAAAACCAAAAAAGGGGTAAAAAAAAAAAAAATCGACCATTTGGCATTCGACCAAATGGTGTCGACCAGTTGTCCCGTCGACCAAATGTTTTCGACCAATTGACTGGTAACCATCTACCGCTAGAGCCTCTCGGTATGCTTGACGGATTATACCAGTAATCTTCTAGTGGTGACTGGTTAGGTACCCTTTCACATGGGCAAACCAGGGCAGGGAACAAGCACCCTCTTGGTCCAACAAGTGTAGTAGGGCCTCATGGTACACACTAAGCTCGGGGTGTAGTCCAAACCCTAATCCAATAGAGTATAGGCCTGAGGGTGACGTTGACACCTTTAGGGTTGCATCCAAGCTCTAGATAGATTGGTATTCCTGGGCCTGCAGATGATGGGGAAAGTAAGTGCTTAAGAAAGCTTCTCTCTGCCACACCCAGTTTATTGTTGGGAGCATGACCCCAGATGTCAGCACCATAGAGCGCTGCAGACTTCGCTTGGGAAGAACGTATAGTGAGCGCTGGAGAAAGGGCCCCCTGTCTGTGTGCAAGAAAGAATCTCCAAACCACTCCAGTGTATTTATTTAGTGCTGCACTTGATTTGACTAACTGTGGGTTCCAGCTACCCCTATCATTCAGCCTTACACCCAAATAGTCATAGCTGTGTACTTGTTCAAGGGGCTACCGATAATACAAAATTTAACTTTAGGGCACTTTTTACATTTTGTCAGGAAGACCATAACCTAAGTTGTCTTGATGTTGACCTCCATTTGAAGGTCAGTGCACTTTTCCATAAATGCTCCCAGGGTAACTTCCAACCCTTGAACAGATGTGGATAGAATAACAGCGTCATGATCTCTGCTCCTTGACTTAACATATGAAGGCGAGCGTCCCCAGATAGCACGATCCTCCCCACAATGAGAGACCATAATGGACTCTCCCAAGATGGGAATAAGGCTAAGACAAAGTGCGGGTGAACTTAATGGGAGTTTATATAAGTCAGAATAGGGCATGCAAAGGACTCTGCAAACTCCGAGAGCGCTCTGTCTGACAATAGCAGACAGGCGTATATATTTACAAAATGCGTCATAAGAACCTACACACTATAGGGGGCACAAGTTCGTGGGGATTGGGTGGCGACGACTAACTATAGGTGCAGCTGTGATGTGGTTTGCCGTGGTTGGTGGACGTCACTGGTTACCCACGTGGGCCGGGCCGGGCATGTCAGCTGGGCTCATCCGGGCGGTGGTGTTGTGCCAGCCGTGACCAGTGTCAGTGATGAACGTCTTTCTTGGCTTTCTGCCCTAAGGCCACGCACACCGCATTCATTCAATATTGCAATATTATCTTCCCCGGTAAATCTTCCAATAGGTTATTCTACAGGCTAATGCAACACAGGAGGAATGCACCTAGAGTGGGGACTTCTGGTGATACGGGTATCATAGGTCGCGAGGTTGGGTCTCAGGGCAAGGGACAAGCTGTCCAAGTTATCATGTCTCGTTAGAAGTCATTATGAATGTGTTCCTACAGTGTTGCTATAATATTGGGTGTCCTAATTTTACAGGGGCCATTAACCTGGGGTGAGCTGGTGGGTCGTAGAGCCTAAGAAAGGGCGCCTTCGGGCCTGCGTTTATGGCCGGGGTTTACTGCTGGGTTGTAAATAATTCAGGTGGCTGGCCGCGGCCCTGGGAGCTGCGGGGGAACGTGAATGTTTGAAGCGGCTCCAGCCGAATTGGGGGAGGTGAAGCAGAGCAGCACAGGCCTCTGTTTTCCGTCTGGCAGGCTTCAATGGGGAGGAAGGGGGAATGGCCTTGGATATGCCCACAATGGTATTTTCCTCGTGCGTTGCAGATTATGTGGAAGAGGCATAAACATTCATATAATGTACAATACTCATTGAGTCTTTTCAAAGCTTATGTTTTCTACATTGTTAGTGCCTTTTACGTGGCCATTTCAAATGCGTTACCTATACCTATTTTGCAATTGATAACTATATGTTAAGTATTTAACAACCACAACATTTTGTTACATTTCTATACATGCAGGGTAAGCGAGGTAGTAGTAAGGTTGGTGGAGCACGCAGGAACAACTGGCCAATGAGACTGATGGCAGTGACACATGGTGAGCTTGGACATACATATTGTGCATTTTCGTGCACCATTTACATGAGCTCCCATTGGGGTTAAATTTGTCTTCCTTTGCACTCTAGCAGCATTAGTTCAGTTATGGCATGGGACCTTGGTGTGCATTCCTCGCGGCGAAACATATAACATAAAAACCCCGGGATACTTTTACCATTTGCGCATAGCTACGGGGATGTGGGTACTTCAACCAGAATGCCATATAAACACACATTCTCCCATCTTCATGGAGGTTACATGTTTTAGTCAAAAAGGTCATGGAGAGAAGAGTTTCATCACAGGTAGTTTGCTCATTAGTATTTGGGGGCTCTGCTTTTGTCGGCGGACCATTTTACAGTTCTTTTCCACCCCGGCCCTGCTGGCCGGGTCATACTGAGAACAGTGATACACTGCGGAAGGTGAATGTTAGTGTTTGCGTCTAGCACTAGCTCATGTCCGTCTGTTCGTGGGAACGGGCTCTCAGCGGATCTGCCAGGGAGCTGCGGCCGCAGGGACACGTGAGACTTTCCAAGGGTGGGGGCCGCGCTGCGGTGCACAGGGCCCATGCCATTTTGATTTCACAAAATGGTTTCCAGGGCCTAGCTTAATACAGCATGTTTGGTCAATGTCTTCAGCCAGTGGTCCACCCGCCACCTGGGCCCTGGTGGCAGGGGGAACCCCCGACGAGCCATGGACTTCACAAGGGGGAGAGGCTGCAGGGAAGGTGTCTCTCTTGGACCAATCCTCCCATACATTTCCCCCCTTTCGTTACTCAAGTAACGAATACTGTAACTCCCTCAACCTCTTGCGTTCCTCTTCCTCAGCTACAGCCTCATCCCATGCAGGGGTGCCTTTTATGGGCATCCATGCCCTACACACTCCTCGCAGGCTTTCCCCCCTCCTAGCATACTCGTCCGGGGTGCAGGTCAGATATATACAACCTTCATCTTCTTCCAAATCCACCCACACCTCCTCATACCATTCAAGTACACGGGGCTCTTTAATTGTAGTGTGCCACAGCCTGTCTACTACATCTCCGCTGTGGTACCTGGACACCATCTGGAATCTTGGTGTGGTTTCTGTTCCTGTTTGTACCTCTACTTCCTGCATATGTTGTATCGTACCGCGAGCGTTGCCCATTGTCACCATCATCATTGCACCGTTTGGTACTGCGTTTGCACAACATCGAAGGCCCACCTGGCACATACAAAAAATAAAAAGGAGGAACACTACTGTCGGCATCAAAAATTTAACAGTCATTCCCAGCCATGATGGGACCCAGGAGAAGATGTTGTCGAACCATGTGCTTGCTTCTGCTCCACCTTCCATTTTCATTCTTTCTCCTAGGTTATGTACGGCTTCGATCACATGGGATAAGGAACCATTATCTGCGTCTTCGGAAGGTACGAAAGTGCAGCAGGCACTTCCAATTTTTCGGCAAACACCTCCGTCCATCGCTGTTAACAGGTCTAAGACATACCTATTTTGCATGGTCATTAGTCGCAGCGCCCGCAGTTCCACCTTTATTACGTTAAATCCTTCTTCAGTGTCATTTGCCAGCTGGATCAGCTCCCAGCATGTAATTTGGAGCCATTTTGAATTTGCTCGTGCCTGGATGCTAGGGATGAGTGAGGCAAAGAAAGTCTCTGCAGAGCTGAATAATCGATATCTGTCCGGGATCTGTGCCAGTAGCTCTGATGATGCTTTTGATATGTAGTTCAATGATCGTCTGTTTCGTGACAGCATCTCCCCCTTATTACCGGAAGACAGGACGTATACTTGTGATTCTGCGGTTGGTTGGGCCTCATTCTGCTGAGGGGTCTCTCGCATTTTCTTGCTCCCATCAATGTGGCTTTCCGGTATCACCATTAGTGCGTAATGTAGGGTGGCCAATGAGCAGCTGCCACTCCAGGATTGTGGAAGGTGCAGGTATGCCTGGTTGCCACATACCCAATAAGTGTCCAATAGGGCCGCTGTTCCTTTTCTCATATCCGGGATGGTGAGGGTCTTGTTGCAATTTTTGTTTACCCCCATGATAGCTTTCCCGTCTCCCTTGAAACACAGTTCATAGTTTATTTCTTTCTGTAGCTTGAAGGGCTTTTCAATGGCCGTCACCCAAGTCAATTTTGAGATGTGCTCCTTCCATACTGGTGTGCATGTTTTCTCTATCCACTGCAGTTTCTCTGGTGCCACACCTCGCAGCGCTTCAGCTTTGCACATTATTTCTTCATTTTTCCACTTATTTTCTGAAAATAATGTCCCTTGTATTATAAAGAATGGTTCTTCCAAACATATCACTCCTTCCGCTTTCGGATAACAGGTCTTCTCATTCTGCAGCATTTTAAAAGTTACCTCGTGTGCCTGGAAGGTGTTCTTAATTCTGCACAACGTGAGATGAAGGAGACATTGGGCATCCACAATAGGCAACTCTTTTGGCAGCAATACTTTGGGTGTACCTGAAGCATGGGGAATGAGGGAGCAGACATAACAGCTCTCATTTGTTGTTTGCTTAGCAGTTGCACTCATGTCTGCATACCATTTATTTGTCTGGTGGGGGTGTCGTGGGTCTTCCATCTTGTCGAGTCCCAACCCGTAATACTTGTCGTATTTCCTCCTTCCCGCCTCCCTTTTCCTCCTATTATTTCTAAGATATCTCCCAGCTTCATGGGCGAGGAACTGTGTAGGCCCCCCTTTCTCCCGTCCGCCCCCCTTTCCCCATTCATTGTATAATGCTTTGTATCTCACCGTCATCTCTTCATTCTCTTTCTTTATACTATCAAGCAGTGTGTTTTCTGTTGTGGGGGTGGGCACGATGGTGGGGGTGTTGTACAGCCATGATATAACAGAAGGGTTGTGATCATTTAAACTGTGGGCATTGTAATCAGATGCTTTTGGCGGGGAAGTTGTGCTGTTTCGCATTTTTTCCTGCAGTCTTTCATTTGAAGAGGTAGCAACATTGGGCGGTGTCGTATAATATCCCCATACAAGTTTAGATCCGTCCCACACCAAAAAATCACCTTCTTTAGTATTTACAGTTGTGGTTTGATTTGTTACATTAATCCCGTTATTCCCTCCCCCCTCGTTCATCTCGATAGAGATGAACGCTATAAACCAATAAGTAACCAAGCCAAACAGTATTGTAAAAAATAATGTAATGCATACAGACAACCCACACTCATACGAATATCTACATCTTTCAGCTAAAACTTCTCTATATCTAACCAATCTATTCATTGCAGGCTGCCCGTTTGTTGCCATGGTAGTTCCTGTTTGAGATATAAAAGTGCATTAAGTGCGTGCATGTAAACATTTTTGTTGGCACTGTATGTACCAGGAGGTCATAAAAGGGAGATGGGTGGGGTCGTGGGGGGGAGGGGTAAATGCACAGAGAAGGGAGCAGACAATATATATTTTTCACACCCTTATTTTCACTTAAACACATTTTTCTTTTTTTTTTCATTTATCTCGATCAATAACCTGTAATAGAATTCTTTCGTTAACAGTTTTATCTATCAGTTACACTCCTCCATTCATTTGTTCTCGTTCACTCATCATTTTCATTACTTTTGTTTGCTGTTGTCTGTGCCTCCCATCCACCTCTTCCTGTACACTATTATATGCCTTTCGCACATCTGTCAAATGTATCCAATATTTGAGCCCCTTTACTTTTACAGCTGTAGGTGTACAAAATACCACTTCATACGGCCCATGGAACCTTGGGGCATTCCACCGGCGCACAAAGCTCCGGACATAAATGAACTCTCCTGGCATTAATTGTACCTGTGTTTCAGGTTCCGCAAGGGACACCGTTGTGTTCCCTTCTTCCCTTGTGAATGGTGGTGAGAGCTGCCTTGAGATTGCACGCGCTGCCCTAGTTAGCTTCTTCAGGTATTCTGTGAATTCATCTCCCAATATGGTGGCGCTTCTGTGTGCATCTGAGTGTTGGCGTAGTGGGGAATGTGCTGTATGCATCAGTCTCCCTTCACAATTTCGAGCGGGGACAGATGGTGATCCTTGCTCGGCTGATTCCTCAGCTCAAACAGTGCAAGGGGTAAGCAGTAGATCCAGTTTTTCTTCAACGAAAAACACAATTTAGACAATCTCCCTTTTAACAGACCGTTCATCTTTTCGACAACGCTGTTACTTTGAGGATGATAAATCGAGCACAGTTTATGCTTTATTCCCAATAACGCGGCCACTTCTTTGAAGAGCTCGTTCACAAAATGAGTGCCGTTGTCTGAGCGAATTACATCGCAAATTCCCCAGCGCGGGAACACTTCCCTTACTAGGAACCTTGCAGTGCTCTTAGCATCAGGTCGCGCACATGGACCCGCTTCCACCCACCTGGAAAATGGACATACAACCACTATCATGTAGCGTGCCCCATTACACCTCTCCCCCATGTCTGCATAATCAATGTGCAGTTCTCTGAAGGGCCCTGTTGGTTTTGGAATTGTCCCCCTGAGTGTCCGTAGGGTCATCCCAGAGTTATATATTTGGCACGTTGTGCACTCCATTGTCAATCTAGATATGTGTTCCTGGAGACATGGCACAAACCATTCTTCCTGTATCTCTGCTGCAATGTGTTGTTTAGTATTATGCCCTGGAAAGTGTAATTGCTGAAATGCTATCTCTAACAGTTTGATGGGCATTACTACTTTTCCTGAGTTATTTTGGTGCCACAATAAGTCTGTTGCCGATTGGCTGCACCCCCTTTTTTCCCACACCATCTTTTCATCCTTCTTGCAGCTCTAGTATTTGTGATATGGGCATGGCATTGTATCCTTCTGGAAGCTCTTTGTTCGTCTTGTGCTGCAATAGGTACTCGCCTGTTCCATGTCTTTCAAAATACGAAGCCTCCTTGGCAGCAGCGTCTGCTGCCGCGTTCCCCAAAGATACAACGTCGTTGTTGGACGTATGTGCTTGGCACTTCACTATTGCTACCACTGTTGGATCTTTTAGGGCCTCAATCAATTCCTTCAGCAGTTCAGCATGTTGCACTGGGGTCCCATCTGCCCTTCGAAACCCTCTCAGCCCCCACCGGGCTAGACCTCCGTGTACTGTCATCGTCATGTAGGCTGAATCTGTATATATTGTTACTGCACATCCTTTAGCTGCATGTAATGCTTCTATTAGGGCGATAAGTTCTGCTGCTTGGGCTGAGAAATGGGACGGAAGGCGATACTGTACTAGTACTTCATACTCACCTTCTTCTAGCCTCACTACTGCTAGTCCCACATGTTTCTCTTCTGTGTCCATGTCAATCGACGCTGACCCATCCACAAAGTACACCTCTCCCTCGCTCAGGGCATTTTCACACACCACCGTGCCCTCCCCCGTTTCTCCTGTGTATGTTGCACAATTGTGTTCTTGCATGTCCTCTAGTGTGCATGGTTCTGTGATGAATGTTGCCGGGTTTAATGTCCTGCACCTTACCACGTGAATATTGGCGCTGGACAATATTATCTCATAGGCAGTTGCTCGCTGTGTGGTCAGTGTGCTTTTTGATCTTTCAAGTATTACAAATAATGAGTGTTCCACAAACAACGTGACAGGGCACCCCATTACTATTGTGGCACTTTTCTTAATGGCGAACGCGGCGGCGGCGAGAGACTGCTCGCACGCGAAGTGGCCTTGCATCACTGCATCTAATGTGCCACTATAGTAAGCCAATGGTTTGTGTCCTAGGGAAGTCTTTTGTGTCAGTACAGCTGTCATAAGAGTTCCCTTGCAATGTGAGAACAGGTAAAATTTGCGCTCATAATCAGGATTGGCGAGTACTGGAACACTCGAGATCAGCTCTTTTAGCGACCCAAACGAGTCACTAATTTCTTTTGACCACTCTATTTTCCTGTTCTCTTGCTGGGCCTCTTTGAGTGCTTGCAGTAATGGCCTGGTGTAGGCTGCATAATCTAGTATCCATGCTCTACAATAGTTACACATTCCCAAGAATTTCTGCATCTCCTTCACTGTGGCTGGTTCTCTCACTGACCTTATTGCTTCTACTCTGTCAGGTATTGTTCTTTTCCCGTCTTTTGATATCGGCTGTCCCAGGTACAGCACTTCTGACTGACAGTATTGTAGCTTCCCCTTGTCCACCTTGTACCCTTTATTCGCCAGCAGCGTCAAGAGTGTTACTGAGTCTCTTCTGCACGTCTCTTCACTCTGTGCGCAGACGAGCAAATCGTCTACGTACTGAATGATCGTGCTTTCAACTGATAAATTACCCAGGTCTTCGTGTAGTATGCGGTTCAATATGCTTGGACTTTCACAGTACCCCTGGGGTAGCCTGCAATGCTCGTATCTCTTCCCCCCCTAATGTGAATGCTGTCAAGTATCTGCTTTCTTCTGCCAAGGGGATGGAGAAGAATGCATTTTTCAAATCAACCACTGTGAAATGCGATGCCGTTTTTGGGATGCTGCACAGTATGGATGCAGGGTTCGGGACCAAAGGGAATTCTTTTTGTATGACGTCATTTAGGGGGCGTAAATCTTGGATCATCCTCCAAGCCCCTCCCTTTGCTTTTTTGATCGGGTAGATACAGGTGTTACATGGGGAGTTTGAGGGCACTATTATCCCCTGTGCTAGCAATGCATTTATTGTCTCTTTTATCCCTTCCTCAGCTTCGTGGGACAATGGGTATTGTTTCACTCGGGGCACAATTGCCCCTGGTTTGAGTTTTTTTACCACTGGTGTCACTCCATGCAACAAACCTACATCATGGGGGCTTGTTGTCCACAAATTGTTTGGCACCACTCGCATGTCATCATCAAAAAAGGACGGTGGCGTTCCCACCACTGCCATCAACTGGACGGGTACTTGTCTTGTCTGAATCAAAATGTCACAGGGCATTGCTATTTCCATTATTATCTTGCCATCACTCTCCGCATCAGAAAAGAGATCCTCATCAGATAAGTCTCGTAGGGCAATATCAGCGTTGATGCACAGTACAGTGCGCCATTCACACCCATCTATGTCCATCCCAATTACTGCAATCCTTTTTGCTGATACCTGTACAGCATGCAGGTCTAAGGATACCACTGACCCTGGTGCTATGTCTGGGCGTACTATTGGGTGGAAGATAAATTCTGCAGGTATTCTCCACTCTAACTTTTTTAGCTCGGGAACCACTTGGGCCAGTGTTTTTAAACCTTCAATGAACATTCTTTCGTCCACTGGCATGCTGCATATTTCTGGTGCTGTTGTCCGAGCCTGCACCACCAGCATTACGCGTAATGGGCATATTCCTAGGGTTGAGCACACTATCCCTCTTTCTGTAAATGATATTGTCATGTTAAGCTTGCTAAGAAGGTCCCTTCCGAGCAGGTTTATTGGCGATTGTTCATAATACAGTAAGGGTGTCTTTATCGTTTTACCCCCCACTGTCACATCCAAATCTTCTGTGTAAGGAACTTCAATTACAGCCCCAGAGAACCCCTGTGTCTCTAACTTCCGGTTAGATAACGGAAACTGGCCCTCACGGATACATGATTTCTCGGCTCCCAAATCCACCATGAATATGAACTGCTTGTCTCCTATCTGCGCCCCTACCAATGGTTCCTCCGCTGCATCGTAGGTGGTAGATAGAACAGGACACGCAAGTGTTCTCTGTGGGCTGTCCTATGCTGGTTGTTTCGTTGTCCCCCCTGGCTGAAGACGCTTCCTGAAACTACTGACACACGACTATAGGGGGCTGGAGCTGGTGCTCCATTGGCATTCGTTGCGAAAGGGTTGCCTGGGGTGTAGTGCATAGTATCATTGTTTTGTGGGTGATTCTGTGTTCTGTAATGATGCGCTTGCCTTTGCTCTGGGTACCCCTGTTCTTGTTCCCACTGTTGTCGTCCCATTGGAAGACCATATGGGCTTCCCGGGTGAGGGTTGCCATAGTGTTCTATCTCTGGAAATCCGTTGTTTGATCTACTCCTGCACTCTCTGGAAAAGTGCCCCCACCTCCCGCAGTTCCAACAGCTTCCCTGCGCACCTCTGGGACCTTGCCATCCATTTCCTCCGTTTCCCCCGTACCCTTGTCCACCCCCTCTGCGACCCCTGTACCCACCTCGTCCCCCTCAAGGGGCCCAATCTTGCCACTGCGGACCTCCACTCTGCTCCTGCTCGTTCCACTGTCGTTGCCCTGCTCCTGCCCAATTCGTTGCCATCCTCCCCTGTATTGCTACCAGCCCCTCCTCCTCCTCTTCTCCCTCCCTGCTGTGAGGGAGCGCGGCTACTGCTGCAGCGACCTTCACCAGTTTTGTTTGTACTAACTTTGCCTCGTCTGCCAATCTTTTTTGCGCTATCTCCTTTTCCCTCTCTTTTATTCGTTTACAGTAGTGAACTATTATGCTCTGTATTTCGGGCCACCCTTTTGCTTCAATGCCTGCAATTTTGTCAAGTGCCTTTTGTACCTCTTATGGGAGCCCTCTCTTTATTATAAAGTAAAATAATGATGTTGATTGATACCAGGGCTTGCCCGTTTCCGCTCTCCACATCTCCTGGACCCGCAAAATGTAATCCATAGCATCTTCCCCATCATTCATCGTACATTGCATCACTGACTGCAAATTTGGGGTGTCTGGGAATGTCTCTCTTAATGCATCCCATACCCTTGCACGTACTGTGTTAAAAGAGGCACCATCATGGCGATCACAGTCTAACGTTACTCCCGGGAAGCCAGCTTTTACCCATACTCTGTCAGCTTGATCCCCGACTGCTGATATTAGCAGACTATTCACATCGCCTATTGCTAGAGGTACCCCGGCTGTGTGTTTCTCAAATGCATATATCCACTTTCTTGCCCCACCTGATAGCGGTGGTAGTAGCTTTAACAGATTGGCCTTATCCATCTGAGCCCAGGGTATGTAATTCGTTCTCCCTCCTCCCCTGTGTATTAGCGGGAGTTGTAACTTCCCCTTTGTTGTCTTATCTGTACTCGCCTTCATTCCGTTCTTTCCTAGTGGCGCCATTTTCCCCAACCTATTCCTTAGACGTCCTGTCCACTCTTCTTCCATGGTTCTCCCTGGACACGCGCCATCCACCCCCTCACTTCCTCCTCCCATTGCCATGCTTAATCTTTCACTCTCCTCTAAGTCCTCTTCTATATCACACAATAGCTCCTCTCTACCTCCTGTGGTCCTTATCTCATCGTCAGTACGCTCCTCCCGCTCCTCCAGTTCAATTATTCAGGCCGGTTCTTCTCGTATCCTAAACAATATCTCCCCCTTCTTCCACCCTTCCTCAATGGTTTTATCATGACTCTGTGCTCTTGATGTGAGCTCTGACCTAGCAGCATTAGTCGCAGTCTGTTCACATATGCTTTTTATCCTCGAGAGCTCGTCTTTTGCTACAGAGAGCCTGGACTCTAGGTCTTCTGTTAGTTTCTCTATGTTCACTATTGGTGTACTTACCTGTTCGCGCTCTCTATAACTCTCATACGGTGGGGGTGCTGTTGGCCCTCGAGTCGTAGTTACTGTTTTTGGGGGTACATATGTTGGGTCACTGTATCCTTCTGCAGGCACTGGCTTATTTAGTATTGGGTACAACCTAGTTACCTCTACTGGTGACTCCCCTTCTGGCAACACCTTGTCGTCTTTTGGTATCAGCAATGGATTGTCAGTGGTAGATGGCAGATCAGTACCTAACTCCCTTTTCTTGGGCGGGGGTACTTCTTCAAACAATCTCCATAGGTCTAATATTTCTCTCCTATTATGTAACTGCTTCCCCTTGTATTTTAAACAAATGCATGTAGCTACCATATCTAGGACACTCTTGTCAAACGATCCCCCTTCTGGCCATATTTGGGGTAACCCTTCCCCCTTTAGCTCTGTAATCCACTGATCGTGATATTTCTTAATGCGTTCAGCATACCCAGGTAGATTCTTACAAATATGGGCTAATGGTGTTTCTGCCCCCATAGTTTGTGGTTGCTTGATACGGATGTATATCTATATATATATATCTTTATATAGATGTATCACCAGATATATCTAAGCATTTGTGTATCACTGCGTGTGGGGACCTGCGTGTGTTTCCGCCACCTGAACAATATAAGAATGGCCGTGCACAGCCTCTATTCTGTATACTTTTAGGGGGCACATACAAAAGCAAACCACCCTTCGTACACCACCAATATCTTCAGCAAATTTATCCCAAAAAAAAAACAGTTTCTTTACTGCATTGCGCTCTTCCTTGTAAAATTTCTTCTGGTCACACTTACTATGACCACACCATAATTATGCACTTATGACCACTTTTACACATTCATCGTGACAAATATGTTCTGGCACATGTGATGCGTACACACCCATAGGCAACACTCTATTCACAGCTCAATTTGTAATCCATTTCCTCCCTTGCTAGCTGTCCCTTTCTTTCTTAATCTGATATGAATTCGTCTTGTAGTTTTGATATAAGCTTGTCTTTCTACTTAGATTATCTTTTTTTTTTTTTTCTTACCCTGTTTTTTCCCCATAAACCCAGAGAGAAGAATAGAAAGAATAGCAGTCACTAATGTATTCACCGTGTCTCCCTTTTACCAGACACCTTTATCTTATTTTCACTTCTTCATATATTCCCAGTACTAGTCAAGATAGCACTATGCGGCGCCGCCTTCTACCCCCTCGCGGAGCTAGGTTCCCGTCTCTTTATCTCTTTTCACCTCTTGATCCTAATGGCCATATGCAAAGAAAAAGTAAAGAAAGCCTAGAGTGGTTCTTAGTAGTCCCAAAGTGTCCCCTTTCAAACAACCTCGTTCCTTGTACTGTTTTCCTACCCTGCTCCCTTTATGGTCGCTCGCACTTAATACTCACGTGCCCGTCTTGAACCGAGAGTCTCCAAACTGGGACCGTCCAGGCAGTGTTGCCGTACGCTCAACGGTCAGCCCCGGCTCCGGCGAGCGGTACTCAAAGGGGATTTTTCAACCGGGATCCCGTACCCTCTCTCTGTTGAGTGCGCACTTCTGAGCGTACCGGTCGCCGTTGGCGGGCAGCCTTCCGGAGCCGGCGCAGCGTGCGTACCCCTTTTCGACCAGAGATTTCCGTGCCAAAGGGGACGGTAGGGATATATATGTTAAGGAAAAATAATCATCATGCTGTCGGGGTCACCACTGAAGGCGAGCGTCCCCAGATAGCACGATCCTCCCCACAATGAGAGACAATAATGGACTCTCCCAAGATGGGAATAAGGCTAAGACAAAGTGCGGGTGAGCTTAATGGGAGTTTATATAAGTCAGAATAGGGCATGCAAAGGACTCTGCAAACTCTGAGAGCGCTCTGTCTGACAATAGCAAAGATAGGAGTATATATTTACAAAATGCATCATAAGAACCTACACACTATAGGGGGCACAAGTTCGTGGGGATTGGGTGGCGACGACTAACTATAGGTGCAGCTGTGATGTGGTTTGCCGTGGTTGGTGGACGTCACTGGTTACCCACGTGGGCCAGGCCGGGCAGGTCAGCTGGGCTCATCCGGGCGGTGTTGTTGTGCCAGCCGTGACCAGTGTCAGTGATGAACGTCTTTCTTGGCTTTCTGCCCTAAGGCCACGCACACCGCATTCATTCAATATTGCAATATTATCTTCCCCGGTAAATCTTCCAATAGGTTATTCTACAGGTTAATGCAACACAGGAGGAATGTACCTAGAGTGGGGTCTTCTGGTAATACATCAATACATGGTTACCATTGTCCTTTTGACCGGGTATCATAGGTCGTGAGGTTGGGTCTGAGGGCAAGGGACGAGCTGTCCAAGTTATCATGTCTCGTTAGAAGTAATTATGAATGTGTTCCTACAGTGTTGCTATAATATTGGGTTTCCTAATTTTACAGGGGCCATTAACTTGGGGTGAGCTGGTGGGTCGTGGAGCCTAAGAAAGGGCGCCTTCGGGCCTGCGTTTATGGCCGGGGTTTACTGCTGGGTTGTAAATAATTCAGGTGGCTGGCCGCGGCCCTGGGAGCTGCGGGGGGAACGTGAATGTTTGAAGCGGCTCCAGCCGAATTGGGGGAGGTGAAGCAGAGCAGCACAGGCCTCTGTTTTCCGTCTGGCAGGCTTCAATGGGGAGGAAGGGGGAATGGCCTTGGATATGCCCACAATGGTATTTTTCTCGTGCGTTGCAGATTATGTGGAAGAGGCATAAACATTCATATAATGTACAATACTCATTGAGTCTTTTCAAAGCTTATGTTTTCTACATTGTTAGTGCCTTTTACGTGGCCATTTCAAATGCGTTACCTATACCCATTTTGCAATTGATAACTATATGTTAAGTATTTAACAACCACAACATTTTGTTACATTTCTATACATGCACGGTAAGCGAGGTAGTAGTAAGGTTGGTGGAGCACGCAGGAACAACTGGCCAATGAGACTGATGGCAGTGACACATGGTGAGCTTGGACATACATATTGTGCATTTTCGTGCACCATTTACATGAGCTCCCAATGGGGTTGAATTTGTCTTCCTTTGCATTCTAGCAGCATTAGTTCAGTTATGGCATGGGACCTTGGGGTCCATTCCTCGAGGCGAAACATATAACATAAAAACCCCGGGATACTTTTACCATTTGCGCATAGCTACGGGGATGTGGGTACTTCAACCAGAATGCCATCTAAACACACATTCTGCCATCTTCATGGAGGTTACATGTTTTAGTCAAAAATGTCATGGAGAGAAGAGTTTCATCACAGGTAGTTTGCTCATTAGTATTTGGGGGCTCTGCTTTTGTCGGGGGACCATTTTACAGTTCTTTTCCACCCCGGCCCTGCTGGCCGGGTCATACTGAGAACAGTGATACACTGCGGAAGGTGAATGTTACAGTGTTTGCATCTAGCACTAGCTCATGTCCGTCTGTTCGTGGGAACGGGCACTCAGCGGATCTGCCAGGGAGCTGCGGCCGCAGGGACACGTGAGACTCTCCAAGGGTGGGGGCCGCGCTGCGGTGCACAGGGCCCATGCCATTTTGATTTCACAAAATGGTTTCCAGGGCCTAGCTTAATACAGCATGTTTGGTCAATGTCTTCAGCCAGTGGTCCACCCGCCACCTGGGCCCTGGTGGCAGGGGGAACCCCCGACGAGCCATGGACTTCACAAGGGGGAGAGGCTGCAGGGGAGGGGGGTCTCTTGGACCAATCCTCCCATACACATAATGGACAACTTCATCGATATATAGGAGAAACAAAAGGGGGGCAAGGACACATCTGTGGCACTCCCCTCTTATTACGGAAAAAGGTACAGCCATTTCACCACCCAGGCCCCAGCGCACCCTTGTTGTGTTATTCAAATATAAATGTATGATAATCTGGAGTAGGTTGTCCTTAATCCCCCTTCTGGCTATAATGGCCCACAGACTCTCTTGATACGCAGTCAAATGCGGTCCTGAGGTCCACAAATAATGTGTACAGCTTCCTTTCCTGTGCAAACTCCCGGAGAAGTTGGCTATCTCTCAGTTGACCCTCCACACTGAATCTATTAGTTGCTTGCACGACCATCAGTCTGGCTTTAGAGCATCCAGAGGCATGAAAACTGCTCTTCTGAACACCCGTGAAGACCTGCTATCAAACCTTGACACTAACACTCCCCACTCATTCTCCTTGACCTCTCCTCTGGTTAACCACAACATCCTGATCGCACGTCTGCGTGATACCGTGGGAATCACAGGTCAGGCTCTGGCGTGGTTAACCTCCTTTCTCTCCGACCGCCCATCCCAGGTGGAACTCAGAGCCTTCCTCTCGACTATCGCTCTCGCAACCGGTTGCGTTCCCCTGGGATGTAATCTATCCTCCTGGTTCTACAGCGTCTATATGGCTGCATTGGCACATGTAATTACCACTTTCACCTCTAACTTCCAGTGTTACGTGGATGACACACAACTATCTTTCAGGCTACCCTCAGCTGCCTCCTCCTCCTCGCTCATATCTGACTGTCTGTCCACTATTCAATCATGGTGTGCTGCAAACTACCTCTGCCTCAATGCCAGTAAGACTGAGATTGTTCGCAATGGGGCCCCTGCTCCTGCTTTCCCACTTTCACTCTGGCTGGCCTACCTTGGCCCTGTGCACGCACCCACCTGCAAGGCTAGAAACCTTGGGGTCATCTTCGACTCCACTCTCTCCATCTCCTCTCACATTTTGGACATCTCTAAAATGTTTAGCTATCAGCTACACCTCCTCGAGGTACTCTACCTTTTCTCACTTCCCCCAGCGGCTAACTGTCTCCAGAGCCCTGGTTCTCGATAGCATGGAATACTGCAAACGCCTCTTCCTCAACCTCCCTGCTTCTGCTCCGCGCCCTCTGCAACTCATCCAGAATAGAACCGCAAGATTTATAATTGCCCTCAAGTACAGGGACTGCATCTCTCTGGCACTGAAATCCCTTCACTGGCTCCCTGTGGCTGCAAGGATCATGTTCAAGACCCTTGCATTGTCCACAAGACTTTCTGGGGCCTGGCACCTACTAATCAGCAACAATGCCTACCTAAATACTGACCCACCAGAGCCCTCCGCACATTTACCTCCAACCTTCTGCCAGTGAGCCGGTTCTCCAAGCAGAGATTTGGAGTTAGATCTTTATCCCCTGCAGGGGCCTCCCTCTGGAATAGCCTCCCTGCCGCCCTCCATCTTGAGCCTTATCTCCTTAAGTTCCGGGAACTCCTCAAGACATTCCTCTTCCTTCTCTCTCCCTCTACCCTGCCAGCCTATCTCTCTGCTCTTTCCCTCCTTTTTCCATACAGCTTGCTGACTGGCCGCCTGGTGTACCTCAGAGTCTCACAGGTCCCTGACACCCTGCCAGTCCTCTTGCACTCGCCTCTGGGCCCTGCACTCGCCCCACCATCACTGCACTTGAGCAATGACCCAGGAGAGTGGCTCTCTCTGCACTTACCCCAGTCTCCACCGACCTGTCCCTCCCTCTCAATCCTCCCCTGTAACTGTCTGTGCACTTGCGCAATCCGAATGCACCTACCTGAAAATCGTCTGTCTGTTCCCCCCTGTCTTCACTCCTTAATTGCACCTGGAAAACTGCAGAATCGTCGTCGGACCTATTTGCTGTTGTCTCAACTGTTAATTTGTGTGTGCATTTACTCTGCTTGTGCAGACTATTATCATTTCAGAATTTCAAGAGTTCTGAACGACTGTTGTTTTTTACCCATGTTCCCACCCTCCTTGAGTGCTTTGAAACACTTGCCATGTGTATAGGCGCTGTACAAATAAACATTACCATATACCTTAACATGTTCCTTAGGGTCCAATATTTCTGCGTGATCAGGTTCAGGCGAAGCACCTGGTCGATGGTGCTTATCTTCGGCCGAAAACCCGCTTGTAGATGGTCTACTAGGCCCTCCTGTAGGACCCATGCTTGAAGGTGCTTGTATATGATTCTGGTCAATATTTTTCCTACCCCATCGAAGAGGGATATGGGCCTGTAGTTTATCGGGTTCTCCTTTCCTCCTTCTATATATATGAGGATTTTTGTAGCTTTCTGCCAGAACTGGGGACTTTGTTTGCCCTGAGGATCATGTCAAAAAGATGCCACAATGCTGGAGCCCATACATCTGGCCAATCCAGACCCAGCAGTCCTCCTTGAATCAAATCCTGCCTGGGTCCTTTTCTCTTTCTTTTAGTGAACTGAAACGGTCACCAGTCCCACAATAAACCAAGAACAGCAGAGTCCTTCCTGAGAGCAACGCTCCATTCCTGACGCTGTGACCCCGAAGACTCCTACAGAACTAAACTCGAATGTCTTAAAAGCCATGCCTGAAGACCAGTCAGCTGATTTCAATATATCTTGTAAAGACAATGCTGCTGCAAAGGCCTTAGAAGCCATTGCACCTCTAGCAGAATGCGCTCCAGAAACACTCAGATGAATACCTGCCAATTCCATAACCTCTTGCGTGAAACGGTTTCCTGCGTTCTATCAATAATTGATGCACACCCGGCAGCCTAATTGCCTCCATCGCTTTCTCATAATCTTTAATGTACCGGGCTACGCATAGCTTTGGATTATTTGGAAAATATGGATGGGAAATCACACTGGACCCACCTTGCTCGCTTAGCAATATTAAACGCTACCCAATCCAAAATAGAAAATGTTTCTATTAACTTCCAATGCTTAAAAATTGGACACTCTCCTACATGACATTAAACAAAGCAACATTGCCAGTTTACCTGACTGCCTGGTCATTGACAGGCTCTCATTCTCCGGCCAAGAGAGAAATAATCTAAAGACAGTGTCAACGTCCTAGAGAACTGACCATCACGCTAGTGGTGGTTGCCGCAGCTTCACTCCATGTAACATCCGTACTACACCCGGCCGCTCCCTGATGGACAGTCCATCCACTTTCTCGTGTCCTGCCGAAGTAGCTGACCTATACACTCGTATGGTCCGGAATGCCAGGCCATCCTGACACAGACTCGCTAGAAAATTAAGCACCTGCACTATAGGTGCAGAAACGGGAGGAACACTCTGTTGGGTGCACCAAAGGTCCCACTTGTCCCATGCAGCGCCATAGCTCTGAAGCGTGGAGGGAGCCCAGGAATCTTTAATGCATTCAGCAGTGACACTCGAAAGTCCTGGTAGATCCCATCTCTTCCCGAAACACTGCAGGCTAAAAGCTGCAGGTTCCATGCTCTGATCAGTGGGTGTTCCTGACCCAACGGACTCACCAGGAGGTTGTGCTGAAGTGGAATCATCCTCGGAAAATTTGAGGAAAGTTCCTTCAGATCTGGAAACCAGGCCTGGGACTTCCACAATGGAACTACCACCACTAACTCAGCCGTCTCCCTGTGAACTTTCACTAGTAGTCGTGTGGACATAATGAAAGGCGGGAAGGCACTGATCCCGTCCAACTGTGGAGGAACAAGTCTGTCCCCAGTGCACCGGGATCCAACCTCCAACTGAAATACCTGGGAATCTGCGCGTTTAACCTGGATGTGAAAAGATTGATGTCCAGAGGGCCCCAGATTGCCTAAAACTTCAAAAAACTTCTGTATGCAACCTCCAGTCGCTGGCATCTACCAGATAGCACAAATTCCAATCTGCCACAACATTCTGCTCCCCTGGGATATACTCTGCCGTCACTATGAAATTCCTCTATAAACAGTGGTGCGAGAAATCTTTCCCCCCCTAGCCGGTTGTTGTACCGAACTGCTGAGATATTGTCCATCTTGAGCAATACGGAAGCAATTGGCTTTGTCCCTGCCAAATATCCGCACTGCAAATGAACCTGCAAGCAGCTCCAAATAGTTTATGTGGAGCTTCAGTTCCTCGTCGGACATTTGCCGCCTGTCTCTAGCTCTCTGCTTCTGGCTCCCCAACCGGCTCTGCTTGCATCGGATTCTATGACTAATTCCCAAACGTCGCCCAAGATGGCGTGCCCGTTCCAAGCCTCCATGTTCTGTAACAACTATGTGAGCTCTGTCCTGGCATCATCCTCATCTAGCGGCATTAACAGATGATACCTTACTCCGCCACAGAGGTGTCTGATCTTCAGCCTCTGGAGCGCTCTGTAATGTAAGGGAATGGGGGAAATTGCTTGAATGGATGCGGCCAGCAGCCCCACTAGTCTGGCTAGATTCCGAGGCGAAATACTCTTGAGAACTAATCTGAGCTCTTTTTTGATCGCTCTCAATTTCTGAGCTGGTAGCTCTAGAGGCTCGTTCCTGGTGTCTATCATGAATCCCAAAATTTCTAACCGCTGGTTTGGCGCTAGCTGAGGCTTGTCCTGAATGATCAGAAACATAGTGAAGTCAGGAACGAACTCACCCATGCATCGCTATCCTGTCATGCATTAGAATAAGGATATCGTCCAAATACACTATGATCTGCATGCTTATTGCCGCTGATACCGGCCTCATGACTTTGGTGTACATCCAGGGCGCTGAAGAAGGTCCGAAGGGAAGACACTTGACCTTCCAACTCCCCCCACCCCCTTCCAGTGGAAGCGGGGGAACCAGCAGTGTTCTGTCGCCATGTGGGTGGTGAGGTATGCATCTTTCTGGTCTAGCCTTGCTAACTGTTACTCTCACCTGGTATCCACGGGGACGCCACCCAGCCCTGGTTGGATGATTTGCACTCTCGAACCCTCTCCCGGTCCCTTGGTAAGGCCTCTGGTTAAAGATGGGTCTGCCATATAAGAGAGCTGGATTCAATACCAGATTGTCTTTGTTTTCCCATCTCCCTTGGCCTCAACTCCTTCCCCCCCTTGGGCCTTCTCCTCACCTTAATATTGTGAAAGGTGGATTCTCCGTCCCGCTCCTCGTGGCAGGGGCGCGTAGATGTGGGGGGCGAGCAGCGACCAAGTTACTTCACTGGTGCAAGCCCCCCTGTGGGAATCCAGGCCTGCTGTGACTCCGTAGGTTTGCTGCTTCACAGTCTTTATATGCAGTTCTTATGTTCCTCTTAGTTCGAATAATAATGTCTTGCTTCTTTCATTTTAGGTATGGAAAGGTATTTTGGTGTTGTCATGCAGTTTGAAGATGAGCATGGGCCGGTAGGCGAAAGCGTGTTGTGCGCGATGCTGTCCGGCGAGTAATGCGCGGCGCTTTTTCGCCTTTTATATTGCTAACCTGTGTCTTTTCTCTCCTTGCAGGTTGCGATGTTCCTCGACGAGCGCCGTAATGTTCCAGCAATGATACTGACCAGGAGAGATGACTACCCAGGTAAGAATTGTGTGGCTTTCTTCATTTGGGAGGAAACGTGAGTAAACGCTTACTAATGCTGTCTTTCTTTCTCCTCTTTCACGGTTATGGTATTACAGGATGCATGCAGTGCCGGATGATGGAGTTCGTACCTTCAGGTGAGTGGAACTGAAGTCGGCGATGGATTGAAGACAGGATACTGTTCCAGGTAAGTTTAATAGTGTTCTTTCTCTCTCTGCACGTCCTTGGTTTCAGGTAAGCTGGCATCAAAGAACTGGACACAGTGAGCGTTACGCTGCCCACAGCACAATAACGCAAAGCATGTTCTGCTGTTTGGGTGCGGTTTAAATAGTCTCAGGTAAAGTAGTCCAGGTAAAATAGTCCCAGGCCTGCCACACCCAAGTAGCCCAGGTAAAGTAGTCCCAGGACTGCCACACCCAAAAGACTAGACCGCATAGCTCAGTTCCTTGTAACTGAGCTATGTGTGTGCCTCCATGTTGGCTGAACCCCCCCCACACCCCCCAAGTTAAATAGTCCCAAGTAAATAGTCCCATTCTAATGTTGGTCTTCATGATGATTATGAGCCTGGCGCCAAAGAGAGAGAGAGTCTTGGATGAGGTTTTAAGGCCTTTGACCTGGCCCTAACTGGAAGGCGGACTTGCCAGTGAGGGCCAGGGGCAAGGGTCATGATACTAACCAGTCCCCTTGCCAGAGAAAATCTCAGAGGAGATGAATCCCCTCCATCTTAAAGTGTCTGTAAATCAGCTACCCGTTGAGCTCCTTTAAGTTAATCACCGGCTGCGACTTCCCTTTTCTGTGCATTAGAAACATATTGCTGAGAAATTCGGGCCCGCCTAGAGTAATGCTCTCTATCATGCCCTTGCCCCATAGGCTATGCAGCTCTGTATGTAAGAGATTCTTCCTGTGCTAATTATATGGGACGGGGTTCCTGCCTCTGAATGGGGAAACTCACAAACTCTAACTGCAGACCCGTCGCAGCCTGTAAGACCCAAGAGTCGCTTGACAATTTCTGCCACTTCTTTATAAATATCCTCGTCCTACTCCCCACTCCCCCACTACAGGACTGCATTCGCATTACGCTCTTACTGCTGGAGGCACCCTGTTGTCTGAAGGAGCCACGTTCTCTGCGACCTCTCGGATGACAGCCTCTGCTTGCGAAGAAGACGTCCAGTTGCCTCGTTTCCCAGCCTTAGTTGTAAGCTGGAAACTACCTGTCGGACGGCCTCTGTACTAACTGGTCCCTGCAAAAACCCTTCCGGGGAAAATCTTTCTTATCGATGATTGAGCTTTTTCTAAAGCCGTCTATGTACCCACAAACGTTGTCATCTCCGAAGAGCATGTCTTGCGCACCTTGCCCTGCCTCATAGATCACCAGGTCGGCCAGTTTACTATGGATCTTTAAAAGCAAGCTACTCCTCCTTTCGGAGGAGAGCATGTTGTTGACATTGCCCATGAGGAAAACCGCCTGCTGGGCCCAGTTAGCTAATGTCTGCACATCCACCAGCTCTGCTGTGTCTATGGACCTCTCAGCGAGATCCATTGTTTTCATGATGGGCCCGGCCAGATCCAGCAGTTTGTTCTGGTATCCCTTCCAAGCTTGCTCTACCCCTTTTCTCACATCTCTGGTCACCTTAGTGACAAAGGTAACGATCTTAGCGTACAGCTCCTTGGTATCCGTCACTTTGCTGGGCAAATCTGGCCCCGGGCACTCGGCCCTCATGCACAATCTTAATTATCTTTCTAGAGGCTTCCTAATCCGCTCTGCCATATATGCCGCCATCTAGGTGAGGGCAACCAGTCTGTGGACTCGGGGTGCCTAATGGCCTCAGAATCAAGCATGTCCTCAACATAATCTCCTTCCTCCCCTTCATCTTGGGTTGCAGTCTTTTGACTCGTGTGCTGAGCCTGCTCGCTGGGACACTCCCTTATGCAGTCTGCTGCATCCTTGTCCTCATTCTCACTATTTATCTTCCTCCTCCTCATCCTCAGGCGATGCTTCGTCGTCATTGCCCTGTATTTCTCGCCCCTGTGGAGGTTTGGCACTGCCGATATCAACAGTAATACGCTTTTGAACTTGCTAAAAGTGTCGGCAACCTCATGGGGCTTAGACATCTCCCCTTCCAGTTGGCCTGGAGGAGTAGAAGAGGTCTGTCTCTTCCGGCCATATTGCTCCCTTGGATTTCAGCCCCTTTTTTGGGGTGTAAGGCAGATGACCCCTTTACCGGGCTACTAGCTCTCCTTTTCCTCTTCTTATTCTCCAGCACTTCTATGCCCCTACCAGCAAGGAGAGAGACTCAAGCACCTTTAAGTGCTCCTATAATGGCTTGAACCCCTGGGAGACTGCTAAATTGAAGGAATCACCTATGACTTTTTTTTAACCTAAGGGACAAATCCCTGTCCACATCAGGAATTTCCTATTCCATGTACTCCTCGCTCCTCTCTGGGGTAGAACTTTCAGGCTACCAAGGAGACTGGCTGCAATCTGTGAGTGCCTATGCTTGAACGGAGCAACCTGCAAATACTCCTTTCTGACTGGCCTTGAATTTAGCAAGCTGCAACAATAGTACTCTAGGAGAGATCTGGGACCGTCTGCTGCCTGTGTAAGGCGTATTGATACTGTGAACTTCAGAAATGACTGCAAAATACTGCCATGTAAGACTGTTCGCCTGTACTTCATGCTAATTGTTGATAGAAGGCGGCACCCTTCCTATTATGATGTATCGTCGCTGAGCTGTCTGCCTCTTAGACGTGTGATGTATTCATGGGCATTGCTGATGCCGCCTGCTCTTTAATGTTGAGCGTCCGTTTTGGCACTGACTGTATAATGCTACTTATATAACACGGCGGCGCTAGGCTAGAGGCGCCCACACCGCTGCTTCACCGAGCGGGGAACTCGGATCCCCAGTGTGAGTGAGATGGCTCATGGCACGGTCCCCGTTTGCCCACTCTGAAGAGAAAAATGCAGCGTGAGCCTTTTACTTGCTTGCTTGTGCTCTGAACAATAAAACACAAATTTCACACACCATTCGCTCTCCACTACATCACGCTGACATACTATAAGATAATGCATGCTACAAACATGATCTATTATGGCCACCGTCTGACAATAACAAAGTAATAAAGCTCTGAACACGAGCTAAGAAAAATAATACTCATCTGCTGAAGAGCAGCAAAGGAAAGAGGAAAGGACTTAGACAGGATGTGGTTCATGGAGGAAAGCTTGGTCTGGATTGGTGGATTTTAGAAGTTGGACAACATTCATGAACACTAGGGACTTATGGGGTTTTTGTAGTCCCTTGTGTGGCTGTTTGGTTGTTAAAGGTTTCTGTTTGTAAAAAGAAAAAGTAGAATTTTGAAAGGCTGCATAAGCATTAGCGAAAGTAAAGCATAATCTTCGCCTCCGGTCTTGACATAGGGCCTCATCACAAGTCTAGTGGTATCCCAGCGGTAATACTGCCGGCATACAAACATTGCAAATAGCGTTACTGCTACTCGGTTCTGTGCTATTAGCGCCGGATCACGAGTAGGGGTTGGGTGGTTGTTGCCCCATTCCCCATTGGGTCCATAAAACCCAGTGGAGTTGGTTGTGTTATTGCCACTGGCGGTAATAGCGCTGGTGGTAATACCACTGAAAACGGGCAGTAAGTGGACATTTTTACCTCCAGGTTTTTGTTGGAGGTAAAGCTCCAACTTACCGCCCAACCCAAAATAGGGCCAGACCTTAAATGCGGAGGAAATTGTGTTACTGCTGCATTTAAGGGCTACTGCCCAACTCGTGATGAGGCCCATAGAATAAAATATCTATACCAATATTACCCAAAAAAGCCAATTCTTTCAACCCATTACCTATTAGCACACAAGTTCAATACATTGTGTGATCATATTTTCTAAATATATATATACACAAAGGTGTTTATATAAACATACGTTAATCATTCATGTTTACTACTCACCTGACTCAGTGTGCGTTAAAATACAGTTGGAACAGCATTGAGAAGTAATTTGCGAGTGAGTCTGGGGCAGTGCTTTTTCGTGAATTTTGATGGTTGTTAAATATCTTCAGAGAAGTACATGCTGCATATGCAGAATTGATTGGCCCTCACGTCCTCCAAAACATCCTTGTCTCTGCTGTCAATCTCAGATACTGGAAATCCACAATTGACCCACCATGTTCGTACCAACGACATATCCTTGGGGAAAATATGCATAACCGTATTAGAAGTTTTATCATGGCTGATATTAGGGCACCCAAAAACAATACATGAAGCCATTGTTTTAAACTGAGGAAGATCTAGTAAAAATATGCCAAACATGTAAAAGTTATGAAAGTATTACCGTGATTAATTCACCAATAAAAAACTTGCAAAGACAAAGCACTTTAGAGTTTGGTAACTGCCCTGTCAGCTAGTCTGATCCGCCAGGCTAACCACCACCTTTTATGGCAATGGTCCATCACACGAGGAAATACTGATCATCCATTGTGCCACGGAAAGAAAAGAGGGATGATAAAACATTAGATATTTAAAAAAGACCCTATCATGTGATGTAGGAATTAAAGATATAATAATACATAGAAAGGTTGATAATGGTGAGGTCATTGAAATATATTAAAATCAAATTTGGATGAAAATTTTGTAAAACGCACTGTAAATGTAACAAGCTGAAAACAGAACACTGTAATTGTCAGGAATGGCACTCTGTCAAGAGTGGCACAGGGTACCCAGGTAGGGTTTGGGTGGCTGTGCTGAAGTAAGGTAGCAGATAAGCGCACACAGCAGGAAGTTCTACAAGAAAGAAGAGTAGGAAACAGTAGCTGTGGGCAAAAGATACAAACAAACTGGATTCCCTCTTGGGGTGTATGCTGAAATGGGAAAGAGTGTTCCACGAACCTTAGGAAACTCCAGCCTTCTGTACAGATTGCTATAACAGAGGCCCACGCTGTATGCTCATGGCTGGGAACAACAGCAGTGGGTGTCTGTAACACTGAAAACGTGACAAAGGAAGGGGCAGAGGTTGCCTGCCGGAAACCAACAGGCAAGCTCTGTACAAAGGGATTACATAAGACACATGAGAAGACAAGAACAGAAATATCCAGCGAAAAGGAAGTCAATGAGCAATCTAGCAGAAGGAAATGAAGGAAAGGCAGTAAGACTGAAATAGATAACCTAAGGTGGAGTACAGAGGACTCAAGGAAGAGAACAAGGAGCAGCAGTCAGGAAAACAGAAGGGCTGCAAAGTAGGAAGCAGGTCTGCAGTCAAGAGTGGCACTAGGTGCAGGCAAACTGTATTGGACTGCGAAGGACTGTAGTAGGCTGCAAGGCAGGGAGTCCAGAAGAACAGGACAGAGAGAGATTAGTAGTAGGCGACAGACAGAGAGCCCAAAAGAATAGGGCCGCGAGGTAAGGAGCCCAGAGGAGCAGGGCTGTAGGCAGCGGAGGGAGACAGTCTGCAAGGAAGGAGCCCAGAGGACATGGGTTGAAGGCAGCAGAGGGAGCAGGCTGCAAGGAAGGAGCCCAGAGGACAAGGGCTGTAGGCAGCGAAGAGGTGCAGGATGCAAGGTAGGGAGCCCATGGAACAAGGGCTTGGAGACAGCAGAGGCTTGCAAGCTGCACGGTAGGGAGCCCAGAGGACAAGGGCTGTAGGCAGCCGGAGTGAGGCAGGCTGCAGGGCTGGGAGCCCAGAGGACAAGGATGGTAGGCAGCTGGAGTGAGGCAGGCTGCAGGGCAGGGAGCCCAGAGGACAAGGACAGTAGGCAGCCGGAGAGAGGCAGGCTGCAAGGCGGTCTGCAGAGGACTAGGACTGTAGGCAGCCAGAGTGAGGCAGGCTGCAGGGCAGGGAGCCGAGAGGACAAGGACTGTAGGCAGCTGGATTGAGGCAGGCTGCAAGGCAGGAAGCCCAGAGGACAAAGACTGTAGGCAGCCGGAGTGAGGCAGGCTGCAGGGCAAGGAGCCCAGAGGACAAGGGCTGTAGGTAGAAGGCAGCGGAGCGTGATCGGCTGCAATGCAGGGAGCCCGGAAAGGGCACTGGAACAAAACATGATAATGCAGCAACAGGAACAGCATACAAAGTAAAGGGTCAAGGCAAACAGGAACGGTGAGACTCAAGATGCAAGACACTGTGCTCCTGCAGGCAGCTGCTTATATACAGCCCTGCCCTGTTCTGAGGCAGGCTAATTGACATCACCTGTACCAGCACACCTGAAGACAATCTGCCTCCTCCCTCTCTGGTCCTGAGCAGGTGGAAGCAGCACTGGCCGCTAGGGCTTCTGGGGATTGTGGTCCCAATAAAAATGAATGAGAATAGCCAGGCATTGAGGAATGCAGCCAGGTGCATTATGGTAAATGTAGTTAATTGAACCAAAGTTGAGCAAATGGAAATAAAAGACCAAGGCGTGAAAAGGAGTTGTTCAAGGAGTATTAGGAGGATAAATGAGTACCAAGTAATCCATGATGGTTGCCAATGCGTGTGCCAGCGGCGCGGGCATGACAGTATGCCCCTCTCCATGCCCCTCTCCAGGCCCCCTGAAGACTGACCAACAAGAAGAGCACATCCAAGGCCTGTCACACCGCGAGAGAGTCTTATACCAAAAAGGCACATCATGAAGTACCAAAAACTGTTTAATGCTGCAAGGTGAGAGTCTTGAAGGGAGGAGACATTACCAATGTTTCGAACCTTTGAGGTAGAATTCAGAAAAGACAACTTCTTAGGGACCAAAAACCCAACAGTGCGTTCATGAACTGAGGAACTGTAGAGATGTGCTGCAGACTCCATGGCATATATTGCTTTGAAAGAAGTGGTCTTCCTTAGGACTGGCAATGGTACAGTGCTGAAAGGTGGAACCAGAGATTCAGCTGAATTGGTTGCTCTAGGACGGTCGTCCAAATATTCAGAAGCAGCAATGGAAACATGAAGATTTGCGACAGAGACTTCAGGAGTAACAAATGTTGCAGGAACACCATGAGTTGCAGGAAGATCAGGAATGGCAGTAGGAAGTTCAGATGCTGTAACAGCTGGAAGTATAGGTGTCACAGGAGCACCAGCCGACAGGGACGCAACTGAGACTGATGGCGTTGTGACTGGTAGTTTAGGTGCTGCAGAGGCACCAACAGGATCTACCGGAGCTGTAGCCTTAATAGGAGAACTTTTAACTGGCTTTACAACAGGTACTGTCCTTGCAGGCAGAGAGGAAGGGGGTGCTTCGACTGCAGTAGGAGTGATCTGAGATGAGGCATCAGTAGCAGATTCAGGAGTACCAGCAGGGGGAGCAGCAGAGATAGGGCTAGCAGATCGTGTAACAAGTAGCATGGTGGATGTAGGACCAGGAAAGGGTAAGCCTTCCGAAGGCTGGTCTGCAAAGTCTTGTGTGCCCAAGTTGATACATGGATCTGGGGTATTGACAGTAGGCAAAGTTGGATTCCAGACAGGTACTGGGTATGTTTCAGGATCTGACTCCTGGTCAGGAGTGCCAATGTTCATAGAAGCAGAATACATCTCAGATCTGGTCACTTCAGTAGAGGCTGTAAGTGGGAGTAAAGGACTGACATCAACGGCAAGAATGGAACAATTCTTTGACTCAGCAGAATGTCCAGTCAGATGATTACACTTGATCTTTGGTGTAATGGCCGTGTGAGCAATCTGGCCCACTGGAGGAGTCCATTCTTCACTATCTGAACGACAGCCTGTGTTACTGTGGCTAGTAAGTGAATGAGCGGTGTCAAGCTTTAACTGGTATGTATGTGCCCAGTTCAGGTCTTCCAACTGCTCTGTATAAGTCTGTATCCTCTTCTGTGTTACCAGTACAGGCCTTAATCTGTTAAACTCTAAAGACAGAATGTCGGGTGTTGGACATAGTGTCAGATGGTCTGGTAAATTGTGTCCCTTAGCTAGATTCTTAATTCATCATAGAGGTCTTCGGTTTGTCTTTTAAGGCTTAAGAGTTGTTATTGTAACAGGTATGTTCCATTAGCCTGTTCTACAGCTTCAGAATCTGGTGCAGCAGAAAATTCGGGTGTTGCAATAGGAAGACTGACCTTAGAGTTATCATGGTTAGTAGTTACTGGGGAAGCATTAAGACAACCGATGGTCAGTATTGGTCTTTTGTACCCAGGACCAACTGCACTAACCTCAGGATACTGAATGCCTTGTCCGGTTAAATGAGTGTTTACAGCTGTCAGGGGAGGTTGTGTAGCTTGCCAAGCTGATCTTGAGCATATCACTTTGGCAACAGCGTACTCTGGTTGAGAGTCTGCCACAGTGAGTGCAATATCCTTGGCTGTAGCAGTGTTACGACATTGGTCCTGAGACCGGGTAGCCTGGGATAAAGGAATACAAGGTTCGTGTACCGGCTGAATGTCGAATGTAGTGTCAGAAGAAATGGCAGAAACCGCATGAGTGTTTTCCACTGGTTGGGCTAACAAAATCTGCAGGAATTCATTTTCTTGCTGTAGCTCTTCTATAGATAGAGACTGCGGATCATACTTGCAAATGTCATAGTAGTTACACATGGAAGGGTCAGCCAGCCAGTGAGTGTAGTACTGTGCTTGTAAACCTTTGTTTACTAGGGCAAGTCTGTCTTTTAAACTATGTTTTTTGTTTGCAGTCCTTAAGAAAACTTTAGATTTTTGCAGAGGTTTCTTGAACCGAAAAGAAAGCATCTTTGGTCTGTGTGTGCCCTTCCTGCCTATGGAACAAGAATCTTTTTGGTCTTGCATTCTGTCAGGAATGGCACTCTGTCAAGAGTGGCAGAGGGTACCCAAGTAGGGTTTGGGTGGCTGAGCTGAGGTAAGGTAGCAGATAAGCACACACAGCAGGAAGTTCAACAAGAAAGAAGAGTAGGAAACAGTAGCTGTGAGCCAAAAGGGGCAAAAGATACAAAGGTACAAACAAACTGGATTCCCTCTTGGGGTGTATGCTAAAATGGGAAAGAGTGTTCCACGAACCTTAGGAAACTCCAGCCTTCTGCACAGATTGCTATAACAGAGGCCCACGCTGTATGCTCATGGCTGGGAACAACAGCAGTGGGTGTCTGTAACACTGAAAACGCGACAAAGGGAGGGGCAGAGGTTGCCTGCCGGAAACCAACAGGCAAGCTCTGTACAAAGGGATTACATAAGACACATGAGAAGACAAGAACAGAAATATCCAGCGAAAAGGAAGTCAATGAGCAATCTAGCAGAAGGAAATGAAGGAAAGGCAGTTAGACTGAAATAGATAACCTAAGGTGGAGTACAGAGGACTCAAGGAAGAGAACAAGGAGCAGCAGTCAGGAAAACAGAAGGCTGCAAAGTAGGAAGCAGGTCTGCAGTCAAGAGTGGCACTAGGTGCAGGCAAACTGTATTGGACTGCGGAGGACTGTAGAAGGCTGAAAGGCAGGGAGTCCAGAAGAACAAGACAGAGAGAGATTAGTAGTAGGCGACAGACAGAGAGCCCAAAAGAATAGGGCCGCTAGGTAGGGAGCCCAGAGGAGCAGGGCTGTAGGCAGCGAAGAGGTGCAGGATGCAAGGTAGGGAGCCCAGGGAACAAGGGCTTGGAGACAGCAGAAGGTTGCAAGCTGCACGGTAGGGAGCCCAGAGGACAAGGGCTGTAGGCAGCCGGAGTGAGGCAGGCTGCAGGGCAGGGAGCCCAGAGGACAAGGACGGTAGGCAGCCGGAGTGAGGCAGGCTGCAGGGCAGGGAGAACAGAGGACACGGATTGTAGGCAGCCGCAGTGAGGCAGGCTGCAAGGCGGGCAGCAGAGGACTAGGACTGTAGGCAGCCGGAGTGAAGCAGGCTGCAAGGCAGGGAGCCCAGAGGAGCAGGGCAGCAAGGAGTGAGCCCAGAGGAGCAGGGCTGCTGACTGTAGAGGGCTGCAGAGGACTGTAATAGGCTGCAGGCAGGAAGCCCACAGGACAAGGGCTGTAGGTAGAAGGCAGCGGAGCGTGATCGGCTGCAAGGCAGGGAGCCCGGAAAGGGCACTGGAACAAAACAGGATAATGCAGCAACAGGAACAGCATACAAAGTAAAGGGTCAAAGCAAACTGGAGCAGTGAGACTCAAGATGCAAGACACTGTACTCCTGCAGGCAGCTGCTTATATACAGCCCTGCCCTGTTCTGAGGCAGGCTAATTGACATCACCTGTAGCAGCACACCTGAAGACAATCTGCCTCCTCCCTCTCTGGTCCTGAGCAGGTGGAAGCAGCACTGGCCGCTAGGGATTCTGGGGATTGTGGTCCCAATAACGATGAATGAGAATAGCCAGGAATTGAGGAATGCAGCCAGGTGCATTATGGTAAATGTAGTTAATTGAACCAAAGTTGAGCAAATGGAAATAAAAGACCAAGGCGTGAAAAGGAGTTGTTAAAGGAGTATTAGGAGGATAAATGAGTACCAAGTTGTCCATGATGTTTGCCAATGCGTGCGCCAGCGACGCGGGCATGACACAGGGTCTGGGGTGGGCACGTGGCCAATTGTCCCCGAGGCCAGACTGCTTTGAATAGTCCATGTTATTCAGCAGCTTGTGCCTTCCAATCCACCCATACCCCATTGCAACGGCAGGGCTCCAAGCAAGAACTACCATTGATTGAGAGGGGGATGGATAAGGTTGAAGCGAGCGCTATAGGCCCCGGCACCTTGTCAGTGGACATAGACATATGTTGATTGCAGGGTTAGGGTCTTCAAAGGGGAGTATGGAGACACCAGGCCTTAGGTGCAAAATTGTCGGTAGATACAAGAACACGTTGAGTTGTACATTCACTTACACTCTGTTGAATCTGCTGGCCCAAAAACAAACAAAAAGTGATAACAGTGCATTGATAAGGGAGACGTGTCTGGATAGATTATGATTGACTGTAAATTATATTGAAAATGTATTGATTGCAATAACAATAACCTTTGTTGATCTTGATGGTATAGCATACTATTTTTATTAGTAAACTTGGTGGTGTTGGTGACTTGGACAATCACTTTCATTCACTTGTCATCATATTACTTCATTACTTTTATTTCTTGTAACTGTGAAAGCGTGATTATTGTTAACATTTATTGAGAGTTGTGTATTCCTAAATAGAATCAAATTAAATCTAGAGTACCTGAAGCCAAGACGTAACATGTGAAGAAATAATAAGAATAAGAAATGTAATTGCCCTTATAATGCAAGTACTGAGTATTTTTTTATTTTGACTTTAGGTTTTGTGCCTTGTTGTATGTTGTTGTTGAAAATATGAGAATGTGCAAGGAAAACGCAAAACTTGTAATGAAACACTTAATTGAAATAATTGGAAAATAAACAATGCAACATTATTAGGTAAATATATTTTTTATTGAAGGTAACATATTTTAATAAAACGCACATTTAAAATAAAAAAGTTGATGGTATATACTAACTACAAATTATAATGATCTGATACAGGCACTGTCTGTAACAATCCCTTGTATTGTACGGAGGAACTAGAAAATTGTTCACGGATGGCTTGAACCACACAGGCAGTTATGATTCATGGAATGCGTAATCCCAATCTTACATGAATCCACCATGTAAACACTTGATAGGCCACATGTCTGTACCATCTGTGTGAAAGAGAGAAATAGTTTTGTTGAATTAATCCAATAATTTAATTTATCTTGTTTGGCCTATCTTGTAAAATACAAGTCATTGTTATAAATTCAAAAACAGGCTTTGAGTAAAGTAGTCACAGTCCAATACTTTTGAAGTAAGGGTAATATAATGATGTATATGCCCTTTTGAAAAATAAAAGATAGGAAGATGATTTTTAATAGCTTGAAAGTAACTACAATTTTATTGTTGACTCACAAAATAGAAGATGGAATAGTTTGCCATGAACAAATAACAATACATTTTGCAATTTATCAAAACATATATCGTTAGTGAACCCATGATATCACAATGTACTAGGATAACAACATAAAAGGCTATAGTGCAACGTTGTCACAAATAAAACGTACAGACACAATGTTTACTCATTACTAGGAGCACAAAGAAACAGTTGCTAGAAGATCGTGCATCTGCACCATCAGCATTCTCAATACAGATCTTGTAGGGCAGGCTGTCCTGAAGTCATGCAGCTGGGTAAAGCGTAGTGGTGGAGGCACTTATTTGGCTATGTAGGCCAAGCAACCAGAGTTTTCTCATCAACAACGGTTCTCCATCAAAACTGGCATTGCCTCACATTGATGGCAAGTACACCAAGTGGGAGCATCTACCATGCAACGAGGATCAGTGTCCTGGGAGCGATTGTCATGACTTTCACTTGATTCACCATTTTTCGGCTACTTTCTCTCTCAACATTTTCCTTTTCGGTATACTCTGGCTCGTGAAAGTATCGTTGAATGGATGCCATAATTATTGAGGATTGAAAAAGTAGAAAATCAACTGGGGAGAAAAATAAAAAATTAGTAATTTAGATAAAGTAATTAATTGAGGTTTTATTTTAAAATGCCACCTAAAAGAAAATAAGGAGACGAAACAGACATGTTATAAAAACCCATCGTGCAAAGACAACAGAAATAGGCCCAAATTTGGGAAGTTCCCATTGGCAGATGGAAAAAACTATTGATGTAAATATACAATTTAAAGATGGTTTAGTAAAGACATTTGTCAATTATGTAATAATTATTGAAATTGAAAGCGCTTACAGATTAAATTCATTTGAGCTAGTGTAAGTACTGTTTTTAGTTTAATTTTTCGTAGTTGTTAGGTAGCTGAATAGAGCAGAAATAAGTTGTGGAGGCTCGTAATGAAATAGACGGACACTAAGGCAGCAGAAACTCCAATGTTGTTTGATCCGAAAGGGTCTGTTGATACTTATCAAGAGGCATCTTGGAATTTCCATGGAGACACATCAATAGATTGCACACAAAAGACGTTCGAATGAGATGTGCATTGGCGTTCTCCAGCATGGGGTCTGGCATGGATTCACATGCTCATGAATATTCCCCGTCGTCAGGCCGGAAATCCTCGGTATAGAAAAAATCAGTATCAGTTTCGTTTCTGATCTGTCTTTCTTAGTAGTAACCAATCACTGGTCTCTGGGTCATACTGCCCCCAGCCAATGATTGCCCTCTCCCTAAGCCCCGCCCCGGCAGCCATCCTCAGATTTTTACCGCACGTTCAAGTGTTGGGAGTCCTCGTGCTGTAGCTCTCGAGCTTTTGCTGCGTTTCCATGCTTTTTTCAGGAGATTTTCTCATTTTTCGGTCAAATAGAGCCTCAAGCTCCACCGTGTCTACATCCGATCAACGGGGATCCGTTTCGGAGTTTCTACGCCCCTCAAGGGTGAAGATTTCGTCGAGTTACGCTTTTGGAGGATTCCAGAAGTTTGAGGCCTACCCCGGTCATGGCCCAGGAGAAAGGAAGCTTGACGCCCGGGAAGCTGTTCAGGACCTGCCCTGGATGCCAGCTTCAGAACGTTTTCAAGGAGGACGAGCATTCGTTATGCCTCTACTGTCTCCATGAGGACAAGACGCACAAGGAGAAGGACTGCGCGTTTTGTGGGAACATGTCGGAGCGGACCATGAAGGATCGTCACCTCTGTCTCGCCAACTGGCTGGAAGGTAAGAGCCCGCCAGGCGAGAAGAAGAAAAAGAAGTCTGAGCGGTCTTCTAAGTCCTGTGAGGGTGCCCCGGTGACAGGGGCCCCCCAAAAGGCTAAGCACCGTGAGTCCGCTGGCACCGGGAGCGCCGAAAGGTCGGGCTCCTTGGCTGCCAGGCAGGGCGCACCCTCCCCGGCGCCATCATCCACGAGCCAACGCTTTGGCTCGGGTAAGAGAAAGTCCGAGAACCTGGCGAAGCTTCTGGAGAGGCCCTGGTCTATCTCGAAGATTCCGGTAGAGGGGGAGCGAGGCTCGGTCCCTCCCCCCATGGGGAAGGCCCCAGGCATACAGAAGGTGACGTTGGCCTTGATTCACCCTGCTAAGACCTCGATTGAGGATGTCGCCGCGGCCCTGGCTCAGCCTGTGGAGGCTACACCAGTGAAGGCGCCCTCAGGAGCCAGAGTCTCCCTGCCACCGCGGAGGGAGTCGTCTTTCAGGCCCATCGAGAAGACCCCCACAAAGTCCTCGTTGGAAAGGGTGGGGGAGGGGCGGGTGGCCATCGTGGAGACGGACACGACCTCTGAAGAGGAGCTCATCCAAGTCGTGGAAGAGGCCCAGCCCATCGGGAGGGATCCCGACGAGGGCGACGACGAGAGCGACGGTGTCGCAGACAAGGCTCCTCAATAGCCCTCTCTCCTGTCGTTTCCGGTGCCGCAGGACACCTCGGCGGCCATTTTGTCACCCATTCAGTCCTTATGCTCGGAGATAAGGACTAGGTTGCCCCTTCCCCCGACGGAGATACCTGAGCCAGACCCGACGGGGGAACCGGAGCCAGGACCTTCGGAGAGTCCACCGCTTAAGAGGAGGAGGACGCATCCTAGGCCACCTCTCCCGCCTTGGCGGCCTTCTCTCCCTTCCCCTCGGTCTACTACCCACTGGGATGATACAGGCACGGACACGACTACGACAGGTACGGATGACGACGGAGGCGACGACGGGATGTGTCCCCCGTCGCCCCCTGCCCGGGCGTCCCCGCCCGACGAGATTGGATCCTTCCATGCCATGATTTCCAGGGCATCCGAGCTCTTCCAGCTCTGCCCCGAAGAAAAGAAAAAGGAAGGGTTCCTTTACCAACGGCGCGAGGCTAAGAGAAAGACGGTCCTCGCCGTACCGCTTCTTGATGACATCTGGGATGAGGGGCTCGCCCTCCTCAAGAACCCTGCCACGGCGCCTGCAAAGAGGGACCGGTACGAGAAGAAGTACCGGGTCCCCGACGCTACCCCCTTGTGCCTTAGGGCGCAACCTACCCCGGATTCGGTCATTTCGGCGGCGGCCAAGAAGAAAGCGGGGGGGGTGCATCGGCCTCGACTTCAACCTCCCCGCCGGACGGCGAGGGTAGGAAGCTGGATGCGATGGGACGACGGGTCATCTCATCTGCAGCAACGACCATCAAGGCTGCCAACGCCCTGGCCATCGTAGCCTGCTACGACAGGGAGTTGTGGTTCAAGATCGCCCCTCTGTTGGACTTCCTTCCGGACGCCAAGAGGGCGGAGGCCCTGGAAATCTTACAGGAAGGTGAGATTGCCTCGGACCACGCCATTACGGTGGCTACGGACATAGCTGACACCGGTTTCCGTCAGTTGGGCAACAGCATTTGCCTGAGACGACAAGGATGGCTCAAGGCGACGGATTTCCGCCAGGACGTACAGACCAAGGTTTTGGACATGCCCTTCGATGGGAACAACCTGTTTGGCAAGGCGGTTGATGAGTCCCTTCAGGCGATCAAGATGGACACGGAGACGCCCCGTGCACTGGGTGTGCTCCAACAGCGACGGCCGTCCTTTCGGAGCTCCGGAGGCAGACAGGGTGCCTCCAAGGGAGCCGGCAGTAGCTCCTCTACGTACCGTCAAGCGGCAAGATCTTCGTCGCAAGAGGCCTACAGGGGACGCGGCAAGTCAGGTGGATCCCGCCGTCGTCGCCAAGGAGGCAAGGCGGCCTCCAAGCACGATTGAACCGACCGTCGGGTCGGGCCCCCGCCGAAGTACCCCGGTGGGAGGCCGGCTGACAAAGTTCGTCGGCGTGTGGGAGTCCATCTCCACCGACTGTTGGGTGCTGGACGCCCTGGCCCGGGGGCACGCCCTCGAGTTCCAGAAGAAGTGCCCCCGCTTTCCTCCCGTGGCCAGGAAGGAAAATCACGTCCCTCAACTGCTGTTGGAAGTAAGGGCGATGCTCAGAAAAGGTGCCATCGAGCTCGTTCCAAAGAGGCTTTGGGGCTCCGGAGTTTACTCAAGGTACTTCCTCGTAAAGAAGAAGACAGGAGGATGGCGCCCCATCCTGGACCTGCGACGACTGAACAGGTACATCAAGGCACAGAAGTTCCGGATGGTTACCCTCCAGCATGTGCTGGTACAGCTGGAGGAGGGCGATTTCCTGTCGTCGTTGGACTTGGGGGATGCGTACTTTCACATCCCGATTCTAAAGAGACACCGAAAGTTCCTCAGGTTCGTGGTCCAAGGGCGGCACTATCAGTTCAAGGCCCTCCCGTCCAGATTAAAATCGGCGCCCAGGTTGTTCACCAAGTGCCTAGCACCGGTGGCGGCGCGGCTGCGCCTACAGGGGATCCACGTCTACCCCTACCTGGACGACTGGCTCATACGGGCAAGGACAAGGGAGCTTGCCGTAGAACATACTGCGAAGACCGTCCAGCTGCTCACGGACCTGGGATTCTCCATCAACTTTCCAAAATCCCACCTGGTCCCATCGCAAGTCGCCCTGTTTCTGGGAGCACAGCTCGACACAGTGGCACGACTGGCCTCTCAGTCGGAGGAAAGGATCAGGACCATCCTGGGAAAGGTGCAACGTCTGCTGGCCACGGACGTGGCCAGAGTGAGGTCTATCAAGTCCCTCCTCGGAATGATGTCCTCCTGCATTTATCTCGTGCGCCACTGCAGACTTTGGATGCGGCCCTTGCAAGAATTCCTCGACGCCCACTGGATCCAGTCGACGGGCAGCTTCGAGGACAGGATCCTGCTCGACGAAGCATTCCGTCAGGCGATACGATGGTGGGGTTCCCGCTCTCATCTGACGGTTTCCTAGCCCCGGCCCACCAGGTGACGGTGACGACGGATGCCTCCCTGGAAGGTTGGTGTCATGAGCGCTACTCCCGAGGAGCCAAGACTGGCCCAGCGTCCCCGGAAGCAGGCTCATCATCCACACCCCCGGTTCCAGCAGACCCCTACAGGGGCCCTTTGGACCATGTCCTGGCGCCTCTGGCGCCAGGCTCATAAGGAACCACAGTCCCGGCGCCATGGGCGCCGGGCTCATATTCTTAAAGTGTGCAGTAGTGATTGGGTGGACTTACCTGTGGCAGACCATGCTGCATACTCACCTAGAACAATCCAAGCTGGGTGAAGTCCCAGCCACTGGCTGGGAGGGACCAATCCTCTGTTACAGGAACTCTTTTCTTACCTGGGTGGGGCTGATGCTAATCCTCTGACACTGGAACTCTTTTCTTACCTGGGTGAGGCTGGAGGAAGAATACGCACCAAACCACTTCTCCACTATTTAAACCACGCCCGATAGAATTCACGTGCTTCGCGTTATTCTGCAACAGCAGCAGGACGCTCACCGAGTCGGCTCCTGCATTCCAGGTCCAGACACACCCTCAGTATCTTGAGCAGCAACCTGTGGATGAAGAAAAGGCACAGGAACATCTACTCACCAGAATTCAGCCATAAGAGTCCAGTCTCCGACAACCTGCAAATAAAGACATAAGGTTAGAAAACGGGCAACACGCTCGCAGCTGCGCTCGCTTACCTTATCCATCCGTGATCATACCGGAGTTCACCGCGGCCTTCGCTTCGGCAGCATCCCAGCACCTGGAAGACAAAAGACATTGTTAGTGGTGTCCGAGCCGAAGTGGCCACAATTCAGTAATACTTACGCGCTTCTTCACGCGCAGCAGCGGCAGCATCGCCCTCAGCATTTTGGCACCTGAAAGGAAGGAAAAGACATTATCAGAGGCGCCCATTTGGAAAAGGCCACAATTCAGTTATATTTACGTGCCACCGCACGTGCAACAGCGGCGGCATCGCCCACAGCATCTCAGCACCTGAAAGACAGAAAAGGACATTATAAAAGGGTGCTCCTTCAGAAGGGGCCTCAGATCTTCTATACTCACGAGCCTCTTCTTGCACTGCAGTGGTGGTGTCGCCAACAGCTCCTCGGCACCTGAAGGACTATTACAAGCCACAAAAGGACACTGAGCCTAAACACTGAAATCATCCAGTGACGTAACTGGATTCCAAGCGCCCCTGCACCAGAAGCAGGATGGAGAGCTCGGCTTTACTAAACCAAAGGTGAGAGTTCGTGGAGACCAGTCGAGAACCAAGAAGTGGGAAAAGCAGAAGATTGGTGGGAGAACTTATCCAACCAGCTTGTAATTACCCCTTTTTCTTCCACCTGCAGAAAACTCACCTTACAAGCCAGACAGTCAATATTCGGAGGTCCTGCCCAGAGCGTCTTCCGAGTTCTACGCCTCATCATAGTCATAGAAGCTACTGTAGCAGTCCAGTTTGGGTCAGCGCCTCCGTGGGAATCAGGTGAGCGTTACAGTTGGGGAGCGCACACCGGGGATCTCCACGCGAGAGGCCTTTGGCTCCCGGAGGAGAAGACGCTCCACATCAACATCTTGGAGCTCCGCGCAGTGTTCCGGGCCCTCAGGTCCTTCCTCCCGTCCCTCAAGGGCAAGGTGGTGAGGATCTTCACCGACAACACCACCACAATGTTTTACATTGGCAAGCAGGGTGGAACCAGATCCCCTGCCTTATCCAAGGAAGCCCAGGATCTGTGGCATTGGGCCGTCGCCCAAGGGATGTTTCTGGTACCCTTTTATCTGGCAGGGATAAAAAACACCATCGCCGACTCACTCAGCAGAGAGCTGCGCTCGTGCCACGAGTGGGAACTGCGCCAGGATCAAGTGGATCGGCTCTTCCGACGATGGGGCGAACCACAGATCGATCTCTTCGCGACGGCGGCGAACTCCAAGTGCCGGAGGTTCGCCAGCAGGTTTCCCCAGCCGAGGAGCATGGGCGATGCTTTCTCGTTCCCCTGGGACGGCCTATTCCTTTATGCGTTCCTGCCGTTGCCGTTGCTACTCCGGCTCGTCAACCAGCTCAAGTGGTCCCGGTGCAGGATGATCCTCGTCGCACCGGCGTGGCTGAGACAGATCTGGTTCCCAGACCTTCTGGACTTGTCAGCGTCCACACCAGTCAAGCTGCCGACGGACGCGGATCTTCTCTCCAGAGAAGGAGGCGCCATTCTTCATCACGAACCAGGGTCGCTGAACTTGCAGGCCTGGCTCCTGCAGCACTAGAGTTTGGAGGATACGACATCCCGGCCGACTGCAGAGAGGTTCTTGCAAAGGCCAGGGCATCCTCAACTCTCAAGTGCTACGGACATAAATGGAAGAGGTTCTCTGTCTGGTGCCGTGCACAGAAGATTAACCCTCTGCGGATTACGGCCCCTCAAGTATTGCCGTACCTACTGTCCTTGGCCAAGGCTGGCCTATCTCATGCTTCCATCAAGGTGCATCTGGCTGCCGTCTCACGTTACACCAGAACTACAGGACGGGCGTCCTTGTGGTCTCATCGGCTGGTGAAGGAATTTATGAAAGGACTGTTCCGATCGTTCCCGCCGGTGAAGGCCCCTGCCCCGGCGTGGGAGCTCAACGTGGTGCTGACTAGGCTCATGGGGGCCCCATTCGAGCCTATGCATTCAGTGCCATTGAAGTTTCTGTCGTGGAAGACAGCATTCCTCGTGGCCATCACCTCTGCACGACGAGTGGGAGAGATCCAGGCCCTATCTTGCAAGCCTCCATACTTGACTTTTCACGACACGAGGGTGGTGTTGAGGCTGCACCCCTCCTTCATGCCCAAGATGCCGTCGGACTTCCACCTCAACGAACTCTTGGTGTTGCCAGTTTTCTTCCCGTCGCCTTCGTCGCCGGCTGAGAGGACTCTGCACTCCCTAGATGTAACTAGAGCACTGAAGTTCTACGTGGACCGCACAAAGAGTTTTTGGAAGACATCACAGCTGTTTGTGAACTTTGGACCTGTGAATCAAGGGAAGGCTCTCTCAAAGACTTCCATTTCCAGATGGCTCTCCGGCTGCTTCATGCACTGTCACCGGTTGGCAAACCGACTGTTGCCAGGCCGTCCGAGAGCCCATTCGACCAGAGCGATCGCTGCTACCACGGCGTTCCTGTCTGGTGTGCCCCTGCTCGACATCTGCAGGGCTGCTACGTGGAGGTCGACGCACACCTTCATGAGATTCTACTGCGTCGACCGGGATTCCAGGGAGGAGTTCAGAGTCGGCCAGGCAGTGCTGCGCAACCTGTTCGCCTAAGGTGAGCCTGGTGAGGAGGTAAGAGTTGCTTAATGTTGAGTTGTTGTATTGCTTGATATTGAGCCTTTTGCCACCTCCCGTGGTTGTGCATGTGTATACTGCTATGTATTCTTATATTCATGAGCATGTGAATCCATGCCAGACCCATGCTGGAGAACAACAGTTACAGGTAAGTAACTTGTTCCTTGTGACAAGGAACGTAAGCATCTAATGATGTCAGCTTGAGGGGCAGGTGATCTGATTTACTGTCGTGAGGGCACTTCAACTTAGGGTGATGGATCAACGGATAAGATTATTACAAGATGGCGGTTTCCGACCCGTGAGTTTCACATGTGTAAATTTCAGAAAATCGAAGATAAGATGCATAAGATCTGGTCGATCGATATATGCTCAAAAATACATGCCCTATCCATTGGGTCAATACAATTCCCGAGAGAACTTCCACTTTAAGGGCTGTGAAATGACTTCTCTGTCACTGCTGGTTGATTTTAAACAGAATCCACACAAAAACACTAATAATGTTACATGAATAAAATGGACAATCTCTGAGACAAAATGCTTGTTTTCCCTTGCTGTCTTTTTGTTTCTGCTTAGAGTGGTGGGCAGGGAATTGTCTTAGCACTGGCCTGCATGGTAATTTTATTTGTTGGTGAACGGTCAAGGCATCAGAACTGACCACCCATAATTTGCTGGTGGAGTGGGTAGGGTCCATGCCCACAAAACAAGACTGGCCTGCAATGAAGCGCTGTGATTGCCATTTGTTAACATATTTTATTTGGTTATATTTTACAGTAACTTTGTATTTGTTTTGTACTTAAGTCAATTGTGTGTAGATGTGCACTATAGCAAATGTATTTATTTTAATATTTATAACGCGCCCAATGCCAATGGGTCTCAGAGCGCATAGGTAATTAATAATAATAAACACATTCAGAAGTTCTGTGTTGTTAAGCAGTATTATCCCTTTAGAAATGTTGTATTCATCAAGCAGCATCTCTAACACGTTGATGCTTCTACCTATGACCCTTTATACAAACAGCCATAGAGGTAAGGTAGATATATGGGCAAAGTCTACAGAAAATATGCTTCAGTTGAGCGGTATCAATCTTCCTAATTGTCTGTTGGCAATCCTTTTTGTTAATTCTTCCATGATTGACTGGATTGTTGCCATCTCCGTCCTTAAAATGAGAATCGCAGAAATGTTCCTTTCATTAGGCAACTCATTGTATTAAAAAAACGAAAAGGTTTGAGAATATAAATGAGAAAAAAAACATTGTCACATAGCTGACTGGAACCAACAGACCAGCAAGACCAAAGTACTGTTTTAACTAACTTTTAATTCTTGGAAAACAGTGTACACTTTCGGCATATAATTAGGGATTCAAAACGTAACATACATGATACTCCTACCCCAAATGTTCTCTTCCTGTTCAACCTAACAAGCAAGGAAAGGGCCCACTCTTCCTTAACACTTGTCTGGGGGGTATCCCCGCGTGGGATTTAGGGTTTCCCAAATCAATCTTTCGAATAGATTGTGTCCTCCCACGTATTCCTCATCTTGTGATATTCGTTATCGCCAGGTTCGCTGCTTCGGAAAAAAATTTCGGCAGAGGGCACTGTGCTCAAGGTCGTGGCGTCAATTGTCCCTTCACGGGCTCTGTTCCGTGTCGACGTCACTGCTGGTATAAATAGCTCGAGCCGCGGCAGTTGGCTTCAGTTCCGTTTTTCCGATTGCTTCGCTCTTGTGAACGGTGCGCTTCAAGATTTTCTGTCAGAAAATGTCTTCATCATCTACTGCTTCTACACCCAAGACTGGGTTTAAGAAGTGTATCGACTGCGGGTCGAAGATGTCTATCACCGATCCTCACCGTATCTGTCTTTGGTGTCTGGGTTCAGGTCATCGAACCGGCGACTGTGGCTCCTGTCAGTCGATGACGGAGAAGGCCCTCCATGAGAGCAAGGGTAAGCTAGCCGTGGGGTGCGGAGGCGTCAAAGGCCACTTCGAAGGCCTCGTCGAAAAGGCATAAAAAATCGTCCGATTCAAAGGAATCATAACGTCATAAAAAACACTCGAAGAGATCCCGATCTCGTAGTAGGTCAAGACGATCTTCTTCGTCATCTTCTAAAAAAACTAAAAAGGAGACATAGATCTCCATCGTCATCATCCGATACAACGACTGAATTGGTTTAGAAGAAAAATGATGCAGGTCTTTGAGAATGCGGCCTCAACCCCCTCAAAGAAACCTCAGAAGAGCCAGACCCCAGTCGCTCCATTGGACGACACAGGGAAGTCGGGAACTACTGCAGTAAAACCCAGTATTATGGGTGAAGCCCGTAAGACTCGAGTCGACAAGTCGTCGAGAGATCCTCGAGAATGAAGTGTTTCTCCGATCCCTCATAAAAAGCAGAAGTTGTCGAAATCAAGTGCAACTTCGTCGACGCCATCGGCACCAACAGCTTCGACATCCAAGTCTAAACTATCTTCGACGCCTTTATTGAAGACTTTGAGTGTGTCGAAGGTTCCTTCGACATAACAACAACAGAAATTCCAAAAGCTGTAAAAAATCAATTTAACCTAATTTCTTTGAGAACTCATTCAAAATAGGTATCAAAGATATCCAAAAATTATTTAGTTACCCTGAATAACCCCAATATATAATCTAATGAGGTAAGAGAAAAGAGGAAAAAGAAGTTGTTAGTGTTGAAATAAATAGTGTGTTTTATGAAATAAAAAGCACACAAATTTTACAAAATATTGAAAAAAGATTTTTAGGATTAAAAATCAATATAAAAGACAATACATGAACAAAAAAATCCCTATACATAGACAATCTGAATGGTGAAATACATATGGATGAACAAATCACCACAACAAAGAAGTGAATGAAAAACAACAACAAAAATACAAATAGACACCTTCGAAGAAAACACCTATTCCTTCGACAAAAAATCACGAGGAAGAGAGAAGGTTTACACCCTTACCGAAGTCAGATTTTTTTTAGGTCCATGTCTTCAATTTTTGAAATATCTGGCTCCGAGGATGAGGATGTCACTCCTTTTGGAGTAAAATATGGCACTAGACAGGTTCCAGAGGAACTTAGAAACCCTGAATCCAAGATGAGAGACCTGTGCGAGACTCTAAATTCAGCTAGTGGCATTGACCCGTCACCTGAATTAGAGTTTGCTACACCTGATCCTGCAGAGCATGCAGACTCTGGGTACAGGAGTTTGATGAACAGGGTGATATGATATATGGGTTGGGGAAGAGCCTCACCTACTTTTGAACAGGACGATATGACGGACATAATAGTTTGAGGTCCCTAGAAAGATCCAGTTCTCCCTTTCCATAGGGCGCTTCAGAGGACAGTGGAAAAGAACTGGGAAAACCCTGATAACATTGCTGCAGTAAACGGCAATCTTCCAAAGAAGTATAGAACTGCTACTTCTGATCCAGAGTATATGAATAGACACCCTACTCCAGAAAGTCTGGGTATTCAGGCTGCAACTACTTCGAGACAAACGGCATACCCAACCATACCTCTGGATAGGGAGGATAAGAAGGTTGATGCTTGGGCTCGTAAAGTTTTTACTTCAGGTAGCATGGCCTTGAAATCAACCAATGTCACCTGTACCCTGGCCAGGTTCACACATACCCTGTTGGAATGCATTTCGGCGGCGGCTGAACATATTCCGGAAGGTGGGGAAAGGGAAGGCTTCCTGAATATAGTCAAAGACGGGAAAGAGGCAATGGGGGAATGTCTCCAGCCTGGACTGGATACTGCTGAAAGTATTAGCAGATCCATGGCATCAAGCACAGTGCTACGCAGATTTGCGTGGTAGAGGATGTTGGGGTTTGCACCAGATGTGCAGGCCAGGCTTCTCAACATGCCCTTTGATGGCTCGAGGCTGTTTGGTAGTAAGGTTGATGAGAGCCTAGAAAAACTACAGACCTCAAAAGCGGCATCTAAATCCCTTAGTGCCTCCATGCGACAGCCTCAGAAAGCCTATTCGGGCTCATTTTCCTGGAGGGTCGGCCTTTTCGATACTACTCTTCTGTTGGTAGAGGAAGAGGATAGGCTTTTCAAAGGGGCAAAAGGAATGTCACTCGTGGTGGACGAGGAAAGACTACAAAGCCATCTTCAGGAACGGCATCTATGCCCTCAGCCGCTCCTGCAGCCGCCTCCAAATCACTCTGAGGTCTTATCATACAAAACACCAGTGGGAGGCAGAATCTCTCAGCATCTGAAAGAATGGCGGGGCATTACTCTTGGGCACTGGAAACAGTAGCTCAAGGTTACTGCCTTCCCTTCCTAAAAAAGGCCGCACGATCATCCACCGGGAGCCAGCTATACCAAAATTCCAGACCCGCTCCTTTTGCAGGAAATTTTAACCCTGCTAGAGAAAGGTGCAATAGAACATGTACCTGTAGCAGAGAGTTCCAAGGATTGGTACTCCCCTTATTTTCTCATCCCAAAGAACGACGGAGGATTGAGACCCATCTTGGACTTAAGAAACTTGAACAAGTTCCTCAGGAAGGAGAAGTTCAAGATGGTAACCCTTTCTCAGATCCTTCAGGCTCTCCAACTCCAAGACTGGTTGGTATCATTGGACCTTCAGGATGCTTATTTTCATGTGCCAATTGTTAGGGAGAATTCTCTTTTTATGGCTAATTTCCCTCACCTAGTGAGTCCCCCAGCAGCTTTGCTGGATTTCTGGAGTTATTCTTTTCACTTGGTAAGAGTGTGCCTCTTTTTCCCACTCTTACCTATGTTTTGCCATGTGTATTTCATCTGTTTTTGTGATTGTGGACTTTGGAGTACACCACTTCAGTAGCCCCCTTCTTTTGTGTGTTACACAGCACCTTCAGTGCAGTGCCACAGGGTTGTCTTTTAGACTTCCCACCAACTCAATTTCTGAGGCTGACTACTGTCCCCCAGAAAAAGGTAAAATTGCCATTAACTTTACCTAGTCATTTAACCACAGATCCAGTACACCCCATCTTACATAGAGTACTGGAAAGGGTTAATCCTTAGCCTTTTTTATATGTACCTCCTAGAGCATTGTTTCGCTCTTTTAACATTTAGACTTGGCTGGTGGCAGTGGTATCTACCCTAACTTTTCTACCGCGATTATACTATATAAACGTGGTATTGTTGTAGGCTATTATGTTAGCCTCCAACATAAACCCGCTTGACCAAATACTCTTTTTTTGGCTCCGGTCGGGTTTATTCGCCATTTCTTTTTGTTAAAGTCCTTCTTGTGTTTTACTTTGCATGGCAAACCAGGTTTGCCTTCTTTGTTCACTGTCTTTTGGCGGGCTTCTGCCGAGAGGCCCTCCTCAAGGCGCCTGGTTTTCTAGGTGGGCTGAATGTCGGGGAGGGATGTAGTCACGCCCTGCACAGGGTATCCTAGGAAACCCAAGTCACACTTTGCCATGATTGGCGGAGGTGGTTGTCCGGGCTGGACAACCCCCCTGCTGCGTGATTGACAGCCAGGCTGTGTGAATGGGGGATTTTCGCATAAAAGGCAGGTCTCTTGGGCTGGAAGTCAGTCGCCACTGGAACTACAATGAACCGAAGAGGAGCGGAGAAGAAAGTGGCTGCTGCAACTACCCCGTCCTGGTGAAGCCCTGCTGCAGTCCTTAGCTATCTAACCTTCGACGACCAGAGAAGATCCAGTCCGGAGTCTTCTTCCCTTGAGCCTGGTGGGGATAACCAGCTCATCTTCCACAGCCAGAGGATCCTCTTCTTGGTCGAAATCACTGCACACTGCTGTAGTGGTCCGGATAGCCATCTGAAGAGCCTCTCCTGTTTTTAAGGAGCGCACCTTTTATTCACCGTCGCTGCTGCCGGCTTCATCCCTGTGTGGTGCAGACCCCTCCAGACGTCCTCCTTCGTACCAAAGCTCCAGGAACTGTGGGTCTGCAGGAAACTACCAGGAACAACTGCGGTGGCATCAGCTTCTTCATTGAATAAGGTACTGTGTTCTGCTTGAGGAATTAGGGTGAATCCCTTTTCTTCACCTCCAAGGCTTGCCCTTGTCTTCCCTCCTTCTTATAACTTTTGCTTCCTCTGTTGACAATACCGAAGTACTCCTGGTAACGTTGAATCTTGAAATGTTCGACTGTGTGATCCTCGACAACAGGAACCCGGTTCCACTTGACACTGGCTCCGGCCTATTGACTTTTGAATTTCTGTCAACGAGTGTTCTCTGATTCTGTCTGCCTTGACAAAAGTATTCCCTATGATTTTTGCCCTCAACTGTCTCTGGTTAACTCAGGTGCTAAGTGTGTTTTTGCCCCGGTAACATTTCTTGTCACGGATACGCGTATCTTTATTAAGACCGAAATGTCATTACTGTCAAAAAGTGATCGCATACGTATTCCCAGTAACGTCTTTTGTTTCACAACACTGGTCCGTTAAAACATAGGGTACTTACCTTGAGTTAGAGTGTACCAAAGTGAATTGGTTGTTGTAGTGTATTTTACACGTGATTTTGAATTAATAGAAGTGTTGTGTTTATAACAAATGGTTTAAAAAAAAATGTACTTATATTTATTACCTGAAACCTTGAGTTGGTGTTTGCTTGAGTCACAGTAATTGTGGTCCCTTTGTGTATTCTCTGCTACTGCTCATATACTCTTGAGATAAGCCTGGCTGCTCCGCTACTGCTACCACTTTACCATAGTAGTACAGGCTTGTACCAAAGGTGAACTTGTATTACCACTTGTAGTCTTAATTGTGTGTAGTGGTCCCTAAGGGCACTGCACAGGATTCTCCCTAACACCAATCCATCCCAAGCACAGAAAATACCTGAGGTTCGCAGTTGGCGGTTCTCACTATCAGTTTCGAGTTCTGCCATTTGGGCTGAGCTCCGCTCCAAGGGTTTTCACCAAGCTGATGGCGGTAGTGGCAGTGAGTCTCAGGAGAGGAGGGATTCACATCTACCCCTACCTGGACGACTGGTTGATCAGAGCACGTTCTCCCGAACAAGCTCAGGAACATCTGTCGATCACCTGCCACTTCCTCCACAGCCTGGGCTTCTCCCTCAATTTCAAGAAGTCCCACATGATACCATCCCAAAAACTCCAGTTTATCGGAGCAGTCTTGGACACTTCCTCGGGCAAAGCCTCGCCGCCCGAGGTAAGAGCTCTCCACATCCAGCAGATGGTAACAAAATTCCAGAAAGCCCAGCATCTACTGGTTGCTCGGCCTCATGGCATCCTGCATTTTTCTGGTGCCAGAGGCCAGACTAAGAATGAGATCCCTCCAATGGGCCCTCAGAACTCAGTGGTCCCAATTCTCGGGGAGTATGTCAGATCTTCTGCAAGTCCCGAGCGCAGTTGCTGAGGATCTACTATGGTGGGCTTGCAACAACAACATCCTCAAGGGACAATCTTTTAGGCTACCATGGCCGGAGATAACTGTACTAACGGACTCCTCACTAACGGGGTGGGGAGCTCACACCAACGATCTGACAATCGGCGGAGGCCTTCCTGCCCTCTGTACAGGGATAAAATGTCCTGAATAATGATGGACAACACAGTGGCCATGTACTACCTCAACAAAAGAGGAGGCGTAGGATCACTACCACTGTGCAGAGAAGCAATGCAGCTCTGGTTCTTGGCAATACGAGAAGGAATCTCTCTGTCGGCAGTTCACCTAGCTGGAGAGCAGAACACGGCGGCAGACGCTCTGAGCAGGCAGAGCACAGTCTCCCTTGAGTGGGAGTTAGCTCAGGAAGCCCTTCTGGAGATGTTCGCCCTTTGGGGAACCCCTCAAGTGGATCTGTTCACGTCCACAGTAAACCGGATGTGCGATCAGTTTTGCTCAAGGGAATTTCCCCCGAGAGGAGCTCTAGGAGACACGTTCGTGGTGGACTGGGATTTCCCCCTACTGTACGCGTTTCCTCCAGTCCCCGTGATTCCTCAAGTAATCAGGAGGTTGAGAAGGTTCAGGAAAGACATGGTCCTAATTGGCCCGGATTGGGCCAGGAGGACATGGTACCCGGACCTTCTGGACATGTCCATCTGCCCTCCAATACATCTTCGGCAAATAGAGGATCTTCTCTCGCAAGAGAAAAGTCTGGTTCTCCATCTAGATGTCAAGACACTCAATCTTCACACATGGTTTCTGAGGGGTTGAGATACGAGGATTGGGATCTTCCGGATGACGTAATGGAGATTTTGCTTTCGGCCAGAAGGCCAGCAACGAAATCCTTGTACCGGTGTCATTGGAACAAGTTCAGTAACTGGTGCAAAGATAAGGATGTGGACCCTTTTCAATGTGGCACCCCAATGGTGCTTTCTTTCCTGTTACATCTAGCCAATCTGGGGCTCCAGATCGGAACAATTAAAGGATATCTTGCTGCGCTGTCCATTTTTAAGCGCTCCTCGGAAGAGGTTTCTTACTTTAAAATTCCATTAATCATTCAGTTCCTGAAAGGACTTACAAATGTTTATCCACCAATACCGTTTCATGTTCCAACTTGGGATTTAAACTTAGTTCCTAAATTCCTAACTTGTATACCATTTGAGCCTCTGCACTCCTGTCCATTGAGGCTTTTAACACTAAAAACTGTCCTTCTTGTGGCATTAACATCAGCCCGCAGGGTTAGTGAACTACAGACTCTCTCATGTAAACCTCAATATACCATCTTTTACAAGGGCAAGGTAGTTCTTAAGGTTAAACCATCTTTCTTACCGAAAGTAGTTTCTGACTTCCATTTGTCACAAAAAATTATTTTACCAACATTCTATGCTCCTCATTTGGGTAAAGAAGAGGAGAGATTGCATAGACTGGACCCCAAGATGGCCCTCAGTTTTTACATTTCAAGAATGTCAAAATTACGTCAAGATGACAAACTCTATGTGGGTTACACAGGTCGTAAATTGGTGTTTGCGGTGACAAAACAAACTATATCCCGCTGGATCATTGTGGTTATATTGGAATGCTATAGATCAGCAGGAAAAGACCCACCGGATGGGCTACAAGCTCATTCCACTAGGAGAATGGCTACTTCTGCGGCTCTAAAGAGGGGAGTCCCTGCAAAAGACATTTGCTCGGCTGCAACATGGGCATTGTTAGGCAGAAACCTGTGCAGTACCCTCTGGGACCACTGTAAAAGATTTAAGACTACAGGTGTTTGGCAGTAAACCCACTTGTTGGCAGTCTGTACCACACAGATTCACTTGGTAGCTGTGGCTGAGCAGTCAGACTTCCCTCAAGAAGAGTTAGGCAGTATACAGAGTATTCGCAATAGGTCAAGAGAACACAATTTATTTATTTATTTATTTTATTTATATAGCGCACCAGGCCCATGGGCAACCGGGCGCATAACTTGGATACAACATGATAAATGCATAACATGGCAGTATAACAATGTTTTTACAGTAGAATTACAAGATTTTGCAATCAGGAGAGTAGCAGTAAGAAGTTAAGCAGAATGCAAAAACAAAGGTAGGTCAGAGTACAAATATGGCAGTGAGCAGTGTTGGATGTCTTGGGAGGACAGCCAGGCTTTGGTAAGGTGTTTGAATTTCAGGAAGGAAGGTTCTGCTCTCAGCTCATTAGGGAGTGAGTTCCAAAGTTTGGCTGCCAAGATAGGGAAGCTGGTTCCACCTGATCTTTGGAGATTGAATCGTGGGATGACAAGGCAGTTGGCTTGGGCCGATCTGCGAGGTCTAGTGGAACTATGGAGGGCAAATCTGTTCGTCAAGTAACAGGGTGCTTGGTTGTGAAGGCATTTATGGGTGAGAGCCAAAGACTTCAAGGAAATGCGGTCTGGGATAGAGAGCCAGTGAAGGTTACGCCTAGTGTCAGATATGTGCTGGCGCCTGGGAATGTTGAGGGGCGCTCTAATCGCATTGTTTTGGACAATTTGTAACTTGTTTAAATTACAGCGATTGGTACCAAGGTAAAGGGCATTACAGTAGTCGACCTTGGACAGTACGAGGGTCCTGGCCAAGGTCACACAGTTAGCTGTAGAAAGGAACGGGCGACATGCAGTAATAAGCTTACAGGTATAAGCTGCTGCTGATGAGACTGAGTTAGTTTGTCTAGTCAAGGATAAGGTCGAGTCAATGTAAATCCCTAAGGTTTTCGTGTCCTTAGCAATAAGGATGGTATTCCCATCAATGGTGAAGGACTTAAAAGCAGGGTCGAGTTTAGTGAGTTTTTGTGGTGAGCCAAGAATGAGGAGCTCTGTCTTTTCATCATTTAGACACAGTCCGTGTTGAGCCATCCAAGCTTGGATAACTTGGTAGATGGCGTTGATGGCGAGGGAATCAGTAGTGTAGTCACCTGTGATAGGGATTAGTATCTGGGTGTCGTCCGCGTAATTTGTATACGTGACACCCAGATGGTCCAGAATATCAAAAAGGGGTTTGGTGAACACGATATATAACGTGGGCGAGACACAGGACCCTTGAGGCACGCCACAGGAGCCCGGAGCAGGTGGGGCGGCTGCTAGTGGAGAGAACACACTCATTGTTCTATTATTGAGGAAGGAACTGATCCAAGTAGAGGCTTTGTCTGAGAAGTGAACAGCTGATTTGAGGTGGTGACAAAGAATTTTATGATTAACAAGATCAAAAGCAGCCGAGAGGTCCAGGAGAAGTAATAGCGCAAGTTTGCCTTTGTCTTTGAGATCTTCGATCTGCGTTTTTAAATCGATAAGGGCAGTTTCAGTGCCGTGGCGTGGCCGAAACCCCGATTGCCCGAGTCCCAGAAGTTTGTTTGATTCAAGGTATTCTTGAATTTGTAGGTACGCCGCACGGTCAAGGATTTTTAGTAGAAATGGGACAGTGGTGATTGGCCTATAGTTTGTAGGTATGCTGGGGTCCAAAGTAGGTTTTTTCAGGAGCGGGATGACCCACGCATCCTTCAGGTTTTCCGGAACAATCCCAGAGCTAAAGGAGGAGTTGATGAGCGTAGTGATGAAGGGTGCTAGGTCGTGCGCTGCTTCCTTAATAATAGGCGCAGGACAAAGGTCACCATGGCAGTTGGAAGGTTTAAGGCTAGCGATGATCTTTTCCACTTCAGGAATGGAGAGTGGAGAGAAGCTAAAAGGAGTCAGAGAGTCAGGGATGGAGTAGTTTATGGTAGGTATAAGGATCGGTAGAAGGTTAGATTGGAGGCTAGTTTTTTGTTATTAATTTTAATTTGGAGAGTGGCAATTTTGCCTAGGAGAGCCTCTTGGATTTTGGAGCACCAGGTGCTATCTTTGGTGCAGGTGTCGGGTGTAGTAACGGGAGTTTCAAGTTCTTTTAGGATTTTAAACAGTTCTTTGGTGTTGGATTTGGCTTGTTCGATACGTTTATTGTATGCGTCTTTTTTTGCCTGGAGTATGGCTTCCTTGTAGTTAAGGGTGGCCAGGAGTAGACATGATTTGTTGGCTGGAGAGTGGTTACTTTTCCAGTGAGATTCCGCAATTCGTTTTTCTTTGCGTAAAGTTCTAAGCTGGGGTGTGAACCAGGAGTTCAGGTGGGCTCGAGGTTTAGATTTTCTCAGTTTAGAGGGTGCGATGGTATCTAGGGCTTTAAGCATAGCCCGATTAAAGCCGTCGACCAAGGCCGTAGGGTCAGAGCATGAAAGAGCCTGGTCATTGAGAGCTGGAAGGAGGAGAGGGAGAAGTCTGTCGCAGGTGATATCACGTTTATTACGGGTGGCTGTAGCAGGTGCGATGCTTGAGTGGCTGACGGGTTTGGACTCGATGTTGAATGTAATTAGGTTGTGGTCATTCCATGAGCACTGTTGGTTAGAGGTGATGTTGATGGGACAGTTATGGGCGGCTAGCCAATCAAGGGTTCTACCCTTGTCATGGGTGGGTTGGTTTATGAACTGTGTGAATCCAGCATTCGTAAGGATATTGTCAATAGTCATGGCAGCAGTGTCCTTGGGGTCAGAAAGACCTAGGTTGAAATCCCCCAATATTGTGACCTGGGAATTGGTTTTGGTGTTGAGAGTGAAGATGTTGGAGAGGTCCTCCGCGAAGGTGGAGAGCGGGCCGGGTGGCCGGTAGAGTAGATGGAAGGTGATAGAGTGGTTAGGGGTAATAGCAAGTTTGGCTGTCAGTGCTTCCAGAGTGGAAAAGTGGTGTGTGGCCGAGAGGTGGAAGTTTAGAGCATTTTTATGGATGATGGCAATGCCACCACCTTTGGATTGATTGGAATTGCGATCATGTCTAATAATGGTATAGCCTGGAGGGATGGCGAGGGAGAGAAGAGGACCTGAGGCTGGATGGAGCCAGGTTTCGGTGATTGCTATAAAGTCAAGGTCGATGATGAGGATGAGGTCCGCTACTTCAAGGGCGTGAGTCGAGTGTGATCTGGCATTGATAAGCGCACCTTTGATATTGCTCAAGTTAGAGGAGTTGGAAAGGGATGGTGGAGGATTAGGCGTGAGTGTGGGCGGTGTGGGGGTCTGGGGGGGGTTTGCTACGATGCGCAGAGTGATGGGAAGCGTGGGTGAGTCGTGCGCCAAGTCTAGCATTTCTCAAGGTGATGGAGCAGGGTATGTTTGGTAAAGGTCTAGTAGCGAAGTGTTGGATCCAGAGGGCTGGATTGTTAAGGTAGGGGTTGTTGTGGTGAGCGAAGGATGGCATAGTTGTGGTGTGATGCAGTTGAGAGTGGCGGACAGGGGTGGTGGTGTGGTTAAATACGGTCCAACCAGAGTGCAGTATAAGGAGGAGAAAGGTAGGCAGTAATCTAGTGGGTAGGGCACTGAAAGTGTACAAGGGTGAGTATATAGCAGTTAGGCTATTGGTGAGGGGCATGTTGACCTAGTATGGTCTAAGAGCCAAGTGGTCTGATAGTGGCCAGAAGGGCGACCATAAGGCACAACACAAATGCAGTGGTCAGTTAGCGACCATAAGGCACAACACAAATGCAGTGGTCAGTTAGTGACCATAAGGCACAACACAATTGCAGTGGTCCGATAGCGACCATAAGGCACAACACAAATGCAGTGGTCAGTTAGCGACCATAAGGCACAACACAATTGCATTGATAGCGATCATAGGGTACAGCAATAATAGTATGTGGCTAGTTATTGACCCTGGGGCTTAATGCACATCGTGGGATACAGTGTACACGGGATATGAGTAGTCAAGGATAGCATAATCAGGTAAGGCAGGTGTATGCAGCAAGGCAAGGTGGTACACAGTATGCATTTATGAGCAGATGCACATTACTGTGAATGTGGTAGACCGTAATCAGACAGTGAGTACAGGCTAAATAAACAGAGCAAGGTAATGAACTGCCGGTGAATTCACTTTAGTAGCAGACGATGTTGCAATGGACAGGTTTAGTGCCACTGGAGAGCACATGGGATGAGCAGACAGTGAGTGCACAGGGCATGTGCTCCTCGTAGGTGGGCAATAAGAGAACGAGCAGATGGCAATCAAGTCACGTGGTGATGCTAATCTAAGGCAATCACTTACACAGGGAGGATGGAGCATCGACTCCAATGCAGGTTATGGTGTCGGGCGTGCAGTGCGTAGTCTGCGCAGCTTGACAGTGAATCGGCGCACTGAGAAGGAGAGTAGAGTTACCCCATTAAGTTGGGATCGGCATACGATCGGCATAGAACAGGCGTAAAACAGGCAGCAGCCTTCGTTCCTTGGGCCTTAGTGAACGTGGGCCGGCTTCGCCTGCCGGTGCCCAATGGGGAGTAAGAATGCTCAATAGCCAATCAGCAGATGCCGTTGGCTTGTGCAGGGAGCCTGTGTGGGCAGATGAGACTCCAGGAAGCGACGGTCGGCCATGTTGGATGGGGGCACTTCCTCGTGCTCCGGAATGAGGCAGAAATAAACAAAGAGGTGCTCCTTAATACCTAGAGATTCTAGGCATACGATTTTCAATGCAGGGTAATCAGGAACGGTCGAGTGCAAATATGGAATGCAGAAAATGCATTTTTTGAAAATAGAATAGAACAAGTAACCACTGACCAGGGCTTGGTGTAAAAGAGATATAATTATTTAAAACCACATCTAGAAAAACACACAGGCACCAATAGTAAGCAATTCAAAAACACAGTCACTAAAAGATATACACTCCCTTAAAAGAATATTAGACAAGTCTTATGTAAAGCCCCACTTATTTTCAGACAGCAGTGAGCGCTTAATGTAGATGGCACTCTAATAGTTCGTTTTTAAAAGGGACAGAAAAGCAGAGAACAAGTTGAAACGGATCCCAACACTTTTACAAGAACATAACAAGGGAGGAAGGCAAAGTAAAACCGTGAAGCGAGAGTTCAATAGGCCAGATCCACTTTCAGGGGATCAAACGAAATGTGTCCAAGGTCATACGGTTGCAGTGCACAAAAGTCTTGTAATGGTTCAAAAAGGAGTTGGACCAAAGAAAGGGACCAGTTAGAGGGTCAAGGCGGCCAGCCCAGTCCAGAAGGTTAAGGAGTTATTATTACCTTGTAGCAATCTTTAGAAATAGAGGCCTGGCGGACACGGTACCTTAAAGTGGTGAGAACACTCCAGCGGGGGCAGTTGTTCCTGGCAGCAGATGCAAGTCGGTGCTTCGTCCGGGGGAAGAGAGGATCTCGTCGGGGAGGAAGACAGGAGTCCGTTGCACTGCCAGGGAAGAAACCAGCCGCAGAGTTTCTCAGGTACAAGGAGCGGTCCGTTGATTCGCGGTTCAGTGGTGAGTGGCTATCCGGCCGCCGGGGTGCTTGGCACGGGCAGTTCGACCACAAACCGGTCTGGGGTACGAAGAAGGAAGGTAAAACTGGTTGTGCCCACCAGTCAGGGGAAGACGCCTCTCCAGCCGGGAGATCTTCTCTGTCGTCGGGAAGTGGTGAGTCGGTTCCGCAGGGCTCCACCGGTGGTGTCGTCGTGGTAGGTCGGCTCAGCTTCTCCCTCGTCGGATTCTCAAGTCCTGTGGCGACTTCTGAAGTTCCAGTCCCCAAAGCCCTGCTTTTATGCAGCATACCCCCATTCACTCAGCCTAGCTGTCAATCAAACATGCTAAGTGGTGAGCCGGCCGGCTCACCACTTGGGTCAATCACACAAGAGTGCGACTTGAGTTACCAAGGTAACTCAGTCCAGGGTGCCTAAACCCCCTCCCACACCCCCTGTGGTACCCAGACAGAGTGGCACCACTTTTGGAGGCTTCTGTGGAGAAGCCCGCCAAAAAGTGGAATTAAGGGCTCGACTTGGGTTGGAGTCACAGAAGAGAACACAGACGCCATTTTAGAATCGAGTCCTGGCAAAAAATACCAACCGGTGAATTAATATTAAATAAATAAATCGGCGGTATGTTCGAGGCTTTGAGAATTAAATAATTAAAGTTGGTTGCCTCGAACAATGGGAAAATCCCATAGGAAAATATTCGCGGTCGAATATAAAAAGTAGTTTCCATTGCCACCAGCCAAAACTCGATCAGGGGGGACGGAGACGTGCCCCCTCGACTGACAGACCCCGACCAGTACGTCCACAATATGATGGTTTGTACTGGTTTCTGTTAATAATTTGGGACTAGCAAAGCCAATGGTGACTTTACATGCCCTGGGAGACAGTAGTCAGTCCCAGGGTATGGAGTCTATGGTGGGGGGTCACTATGACACCCCTGTTACTGCACGGAGGGTGCTGTGTAACACACATAATAAAAACACCTGAGACCCTATGGAGTAAAGGACCCCATAGCCCATAAAACACATTGGCCCTCATTACGACCCTGGCGGAAAGGGGAAAACGATGGCGGAAATGCAATACCGCCATCGAATAGCGCTCGGTGCGACTATGACCCGTCACCGCAAAGTACGAAGCCATTAGCGACACCGTAGTGAACGCCAACGCTAACTGCACTAAGCACGCGCGTGCGCGCCATGCCAAACCGCAAACACCACCATGGTGCAACGGTACGCCAATTCCGACCCTAGCGGACATGTACCTAACGCCATCAGGCATGGCGGAATGGACCATTCCGCCATGGCGAGAAGTACGGCATCGCGAATCAACCGTAAACGGCCCCACTGAGTGCCTGTACACCGCTCCCTGCCCACAAAGTACAACTCCCTGTAGGTGCAATGAAGTCACAATGCAACCATTGAAATGTACAAAGCACCCATGCATGCCAACGAACAAAAGCAACACAAGAGGGGCCAATGGGAGCTGCAGGGCACAGATGGCACGAATACAGAAGCCATCCCAATGGACATGACCACAGTCCCCCACCAAGAAACGCACGCAAACACAGGCACCTGTGCCCAGCAACATTCCGAAAATCACATCATTCCACCAGTCCACCTGGCTGACCGCCATCTGTTACACAAAACCCAATCCCCCGCCCCTGAGCATGACAACATCCAAACTGTCATATAGGCAGCCCCCATCCCTGACCTCACGGGCTCAGTAGGCAAAAGCGCCCAGCACAGTACCACGCAACTAAACCCCGAAGCAGGAACCCAATGCAGATCTCCTCACAATACATCGCCCCACAAATAGGCACATGCCACATCACTTGCAAAGAAAAACGCTACACGGGCCAAATCAGAATAGAAATTTTATGCACAACAAAATCACCAAGCCCATACAGCCATCAGGCCATGAACTCCAAAACACATTTCACCATTGTGGGCTGCATCCGCAAGAAATGACCAGCCACTACTTGTGTGACGCCCTGTCCCATCATGGTACACAGAGCCACAATCACGTACGAAAAGGCAACATGGAAGCGCACACAACCGCAGGGCCGTCCCAATGGGGAGGCACTAGTCCAGCTGAAAGGCCGAAATGTTGCTCCGAGCCACCAGTACTGCGTAAGGGCATGTGGGCCACTGGCGATCGTCCCATAAGATCGTAATGCTGCTCCACCGATTAACACGAAGCAGCAGGTGTCGGGAGTAAAATCCATCTGCAGGAGTGGCATACAGATGGCAGTGGCAAAAGGGGAGGAGATACCTGTCAACCAAAAGAAAAGAACAAGAACAGAATGGCCATCAGAACTACATTCGAACAACTCACTTCAATGAGCACACGAAATCCACAGCCATATGCATGCTAGCCCACTCCAAAGGATCATCACCACCCCAAAGCCACTTGCGACTCATAACCATCTATACCTAGGTGTAAACACCATCACGAACGAGTGTACCTGTGCATGCGTCTGCCAAAACAGAATCCATCAGATGGGAATGTTAACGTGCATGGACACAAGTGTCTGAGGGCGCGTCGAGACAGGGAGGGCTCAACAAGGCCAGATAGACGATGGTCCCACTATGGCAGCCCTGCATCACATAGCGTAGGGGAGGCGGATAGATCCCAAGAAGCCCTGTACATGGCAAACTCTGCATCAAATCACCTGCCCATGCATCCATTCATCATTCCCTCATCCCGGGATCAAAACGCCTGAATAATTACTCACATGACATTAGAAACGTCCATTGAGTCTGTGCGTAATGCAGCCTGCTAAATCCACAGTGCCCCAGCCCGTAAATCCAGTGTTGTGAAGTAACATGTATTTGGGAATGGCCGGCCTCATCGCCCACGTAGCTATTGCGCATCCCAAACTATTCATATCAATCATTGCTCCCTCGCCATGGGCCCTGTCTCAAGGACATAGAACAATAGAACGTTATATTTGCAGTCAGACCTGTGGGCATCTCCTCGCCGCTAGCTGGAAACCGAAAGCGCCGCCCTTCGAATTCCTCATTTGCAACATCACGTCGAAAAGGCATCTGTGGCCGTTTGAAATCACTAATTATTCCATCGAGTGCGGCTGTGGGTGAAAATGGCAACTGCCTTCACCCACAAATGGGACGCCCCGCCTGTCGTTGCAACTCGGGACAGTGATGCATGAGGGCCCACCGTTACTCGAATACTACGTTCCACTGACCCTTCACAAGTCCGTTCGCGACTGCACAGATAGTATGGGAAACAATGGGACCACAGCAGAATGAACATATCAACCAATCTTACACGCCCATCGGGTACAAATACATGATTGCAATAGCAAGATACCATTACCCGATTTGCAGCGTTGTGCGCGGGACGTGCTCGGCCAAAGGGGAGAGCAGTTTGCACAGGTGGAATCAATCACCACAGGTGGAGGCCATACAGCCTGGAAACACATAAATTGCACAGCCAGTCTCCTCCCACAACCACAGCGAAATGCTACCGGCAGGACTCGCGATGTTGGCCCTGGGGGACCTGATAGCACTGCAAGTGCTCCGACTCCAAGAAGAAGACGAACAACAACTACAACCAGCCGCACGGAGGAGACGCAGGAGGAGGAGGAGGCCAAGGCAGGGCCAGCAAGGCCCAGCAGCACAGCCACTACCACCACGCAGGCAGCCCGCAATCCCACGCCTCCGAGCACATCCGTTCAACCTCACTGATGAGCAGATCCACACCCTCTACCGTCTGGACCGGGACACCATAACCGCCATTGTGGACATGACACAGGCTGACCTAGTCAGCATGATAGATAGCCCAACCGCCATCCCACCCCTACTGAAGGTGGTGTCTGTACTCCACTTCCTGGCCACAGGCACCTACCAGCACACAGTCGGACAGTTGCATGGCATTTCTCAGCCACTGTTCTCACGGACACTATTCCAAGTGCTCGATGCCCTCCTGCAGCACGCAGACGACTACATCTCTCTACCACGCTCGGAGCAGGAAATAACCAACACAAAAGTGGGATTCCATGCACTTGCCGGCATACCGGGCTGCATTGGTGCCATCGACTGCACCCATGTTGAATTGGTCGTGCCACATGCCATGGAGGCCCAGTACCGCAACCGAAAACAATTTCATTCCCTGAATGTACAAATGGTGTGTGACTCCAACAGGATCTATACGCATTGTTGTGCCCGATTCCCTGGATCAACCCATGATTCCATGGTCTTGAGGAACTCTACCATACCACGCTACATGGAGCGACACGCAGGGAACAGATCCTGGCTACTCGGTGAGTCTCATTGCATGCATGATGATGTGGGGTATGTGATTTGGCAATGTACTGGCAGGAAGGGGGGGGGTGTGCGTACGTATCAATGGCATTCCACATCCTACGTTTCTCGTCCACATACAGGTGATGCTGGATATCCACTGAAGAGATGGCTCCTCACACCAGTCCGGAACCCACGGGACCAGCATGAGGAGGACTACAACCATGCCCACTCAAGTACCCGTGTAGTCATTGAGCAGGCATTCGGCCTACTGAAGGGCCGTTTCCGCTGCCTCAGCAGGTCTGGCGGGGCACTCCTGTACCGCCATGAGAAGGTTGCAAAGATGGTGATGGCATGTGTCATGCTCCACAACATGTGCGTACGTAGAAATGTGCCCATGCCCCCTGACGCAGAACTGCAAGCACCGGATGATGGTCATGATGAGGGTGGGGATGTGGCAGCACCTCAAGGAGTCTGCGAGGCACCGGAGGCCCGTGACATTCGTCAGCATCTCATTGATGTATGCTTCTAGCACTCATGCCTGGTGGCTGATACATGGACACGGGACACGTGGCACTGTGTGTGTCTGGAACATGCACAAAATGGACTGTACGCCTATGATGGCCTAGTACACAAAGATCAATGTCCACACATCTCATTGGTTGATCGTGCACTGTTTATGGCATATGTGATATCATGTTGTACACCCTATCGACCCGCCACCCAAGTGAGCCCAACACACCCCCTCCACCCTCCTACCTCCCCCCCGAACACCAGTGTTCAAAGATGCTCATTGTCAGTGAGCACACGGCGCACTGCGGCAAGTTCGGCACATACGTCTTTGGACGTCGCATGCAGTTCCCCCCTCAGGCTCTCGGTGCTTCTCTCAATTTGTGACCTTAGCGTCTCTGTGCCTCTCTCCATTTCTGCCCTAAGTGTCTCAGTTGATGTTTCTATGTCTGCCTTGCTGCCTTGGTGCCCCCACATTCATCGGCATGGTCCTTGAGGAGTGTGGCCAGTTGCTGCTGTTGTTCGATCAACTGGTCGAGGGACTGTTGCCTCTGCTGGGCCATGGCCATTTGCGGGGGTGTCGCAGAGGGGCTGTTGACCTCATGTTGCCTTCCCACAGGGCTTGGGGGGGATGGCCAGTCGTCGTCTTGTGGGTGCCCCTGCGTGGTATCCTCATGTTGTACGGGATGGGACAGACAGGGGGATTGGGACAGGTCATGGATGGATCTGACTTCGGCATCCCCGTTTTCTGTGTCGGAGCATGCTGCCATCAATGGGGTGTCACCTATGGTGCTGCTGCCACCAGAGGCAGTGCCTTCTGTGGCATCCATTGGGGGGACCTGTGGTGGTGGTGTTGTGGGCATGCTGGCTGCTGGGGTGCCTGTTGATGTTCCCTCCTCTGTGCTGCCACCTGATTTGTGCTGCTGCCGTGTCTTGATGCGTGCAGCTGAGGTGGAGGGTCTCTGGCCGTTGGTCTTGGCCCTCTTTGCAGGTGTGCTGGTAGGGGTGTCCTGTTGCTCGTCGTTTGGATCGGACCCTGTGGTGGAGTAAAGGAGAGCGAGGGTTATTGATGGGTCTGTGGGAATTGGAATGGCATTGTATCACATGCTTTGGGGTGGTACCTGAGGGTGTTTTGGGTCGGGGCCTTGGAGGTGCTTTGATTTGTGTGTGGAGTGAGGGTGCAGTTGTTTGGCAGCCTGCAGGTAGGGTGTGCCTGCTGCACGTGTAGTGCGTGTTTTAGGGGTTTTTAATTATTTATGTATTTATTGTGGTTTTTAACGTGCACTATCAGGCCGATGTGTGTGGACGTTCTCCTGGACATGTGTTTCTGTTGCACTATGTGGACGCATGGTACTTCACATGGATGGACTGTGTGGATTGTTTTATCTGGCCCACCTACCTGAATCTTCGGATGTCTGCACTCCTTTCTCCATCCCTCCGACTCCCTCTATGCTCTCCATTCCGATGGTGGAGGCACATATTTCTTCCCAGGGGGTCAACTTGATGGGTGATTCAGGACCTCCCCCGGTGGCTGTGGCAATGTTGCGGTTGGCAGAGAGTATGCTGCGGACGCGTATCCGCAGGTCGTCCCATCGCTTGCGGCATTGCTGTGGGGTGCGGGGTGCGGTCCCCACCGCACTTACCCGCTGTGCCACCAGAGCCCATATGGCCTTCTTGTTTGCAAGTGCCGTCCTGGTCATTTGCGTGGAGAAGACCACGGCAGCATTCTCCTGGAGGGTCTCTGTTAGCACGGTGAGTTCCTCACGGGAGAAGTGGACCTGCCGCTTGCGGTCGCACGCTTTCTTCGCTACTTTTCCCATTTTTCTTGGTTTCGCTAGGGTGGTTGACGGGGTGGGGTGTGTCTCAGGGTAGTGTTTTTAGTGGTTGTGTGGTTTTAGTGTATTTATAGGTGTACGCCGGGATGTTTCCCGTTCCGGGCCCGTGTTTTCACTTCCGTTTCCGTATATTTCCGGCCACCGTACTTTCCGGTAGGCGCACACTGCGGTGACCGCTAAGAGGGGTGGCGGTATTGCACCTGGGGCGCCGTACGGCGGCGGTGTGGGCCGTTTTGGGGTCATTTCGGCCATCGCGGACTTTGCACTTCCGCCATGCCGTGGTGCTCGTGCCCGATGGGTCGGAATGGGCCGCACTTTGCTCCTTCGTGCAATGGCGGAAACGCTATTTACGCTGTGGCGGTCCGGTCAGTCGCTTTCCGCAAGGGTCGTAATGAGGGCCATTAACAATCAAAGGAACACCATAAACATGTCCAAGAGTGGGAGAAAAAGAGTCTCACTCTTGGCAGGAGGAAAAAAACAAACTCCAGAAATCCAGCAAAGCTGCTGGGGGACTCACTAGGTTAGGAAATTCAGCCTAAAGAGAGAATTCTCCCTAACAGGCATCAATGTATACCTTCATCAAACATTACTGCTTAGATGCCTTCGCCTCCAATGAAGGTTTATTTGCCAGGGCGGTACTTCATTCCATCCATGAAAACAAGAACTAGCACTCCCACCTCCAATTTGATCACTGCTATGGGAGTCTATCACAAGATGAGGAATACATGGGAGGACACAATCCATTCGAAGAACAGGTTACTTACCAACTGTAACATTCTTTTGACTGGATGTTTCTCCCGTGTATTCCTCATCGACCCTCCCAGCCTACCCCGCAGTACAGTTTACTTTTTCTTACACTTTCCTCTCACTATGGGCCTATCAGTCACAGCATACGCCTGGATTTTTCCACGATTATTTCCTCGGAAAAACAGAACTGAAGCCAACGGGCACGGCTCGAGCTATTTATACCAGCAGTGATGTCAACACGGAACGGAGCCCGTCGAGGGACAATCGACGCCACGACCTCCAGCACAGTGCCCTCTGCCGAATTTTATTTCCTGAAGCAACGAAGCTGGCGATAACGCATATCACAAGATGAGGAATACGTGGGAGGAACATCCAGTCGAAAGAACGTTAAAGTTGGTAAGTAACTTGTTCTTCTCTTTTATCAGTCAGAGTGTAAGGATTTCTCGCTCACTTTCAATCTCTGGAATTCTCCTTAGGCTTATAGGTTTCCCAATCTTTTCCTTCTCTTGTCATTTTGGCCTTAAGTTATTCCTAAACTCTTCCTCTTCTCCTTCTTGGATCTGATCATTCATGGCCCCTTGCTGTAGCTGCTGGCCTACTGCACCTAGGTCTTCACCTTTGACAAGTCCCTTGATAGTGAGGTACTGGGGATGGGGCTTCTCCCTGAGGTCACGGCAAGCCCCAGAGTGGTGATGTCAGAGATCCAGACTGGCCCGAGGGGTGGCCAACTACGTGCCACACTTCCTGTCCACCTCCTCTCCATCTTTCCCATGTTTGCTTTTCTCTCACTTTTTGACTTTGCATCATTTACAACCTCTACTTCACCTGCTTGCATCTCAAGGTTCCAGGCATCCATCTCTCTCATCAGTTCCTCAGCGTACCTCTGATCTCTGTGCTCTCACTCTCCTTTTTTAACCAACTGTTGTCACTGTACCCCTTAAACACATTTTCGCAATGTCCACCTTTTACCCATTGATCTGGCAAACTCCTTTTTCTTTCCTGTTTTCTTCACCCTTTTGGGTGAAAGAATACCATTCATTGGTTTTCACTACCCATTCATTGGTTTTCCACATTGTATGTCTTTTCTCCCCTCTAAGCTCTTTTGGTCAGCCCCCTCTGTACTTTGAGAGCCTTCTGCTCCCCAATCATTGGCCACCCATACTTCTTTGCCTTTTCTTCCTTCCTTGCCCCTTTCAGCACTTTCTTCACCCCTTTGTGCCCCTCCTTTTGGTTCAGAGTGTTCCACATCTTCTACCTCCAGGTATTATCCTCTCTCTGCTCCTGTGTGGTCTTCGCATCCTGATATTCCCCCCTCTATATCTCACAATACTCATTATCTGTGGCCACCTCTTCTCTGACCTTGAGTTTCGGTTCCCCATTTACACTCCTGGGCACGAGCTGCAGTTAATCCCTCCAGTTTTTGAAGTCCTTTCCATCTACTAGTCTCTTCCCTTCTCCTCAACTTCTCAACTTTCTTCCTCAAGGCTCATCCAAAATTGCTCCTTTTCCAAACACCTTCGCCTCACGGGGATGTATAAAGCCAGTGTAGGAATGAATGGGGGATTGGGATTTTATGTACTAAATTGGCTCACTTATTCTGGCTGTGAGGGGCTGGGATAGTGTGCCAAGCTTTCAAATGATGTGTCTTCCATTTTGAAATGCACTGCGATCTTTGGCTTTATGCCTGCAGCATCCTAGCATGGGTTTCCCCCTACCCCTTTACCTTATGAGGTCGGGGAGTCAACAGCCAATATCTCCCAGAAATGGTCTGCTGGTAAGTTAGTAAAATGTAACTTTTTTTCTCCTATGCTTTTTTGTTACTGCAGCATACAGTCTGAGTATCTGAGAGCTCTGCAGTGTTTCTATTAGGTCTAATCAGGGCGTTCTTATGCTGCACTGGGGAACTGGAGTCCCACTCGCAATGTTTCTATGGGCTCTACTCTGATACTCCTCTTCTATTGTGTTTTTCTACATTCCTGAGTCCTGTTGTTTTAGAGGGACCTCACCACTAGTTGGATAATACAATTAGGTGTTGAACTGGGTGTCAGGGAGAAGGAAGGTGCTATTACGTGTGTTATTACTTAGGCCCCTATGAGAAACACCTGGCTTATATGAAGGGCCAGTGACTCAAATATGGTCCATATGACTGTACCCTGCCCTTTGACGGGGGCTAAGTGGGGTTGGCCAGGAAACCCTGCATCTACCCCATTAGAAGTCCTCAGTGAGACATGGGGCTTCCTCGCAACCGTACAAACTGACCTACGTACGTGCTTTGTTTGTGCCATCACATAACAAACTACAAAAGATAATATCTGTATATTTAGAAATATATTTTTTTATTTATCTTACAGAGAAAAGTTGTCAGTCAATCACTTAATTGTTTTTGTTGTATGGCGAGTATCTTCAATTTGCAGGTTTCCAAGTATGACTGAACCATGGTCCCAGTCCCACATCTTATTTACGATATCCTGCTGATATGTTGCAAACATAGAGCACTCTAGCTGAACAATTGTTCTACTCTGTTTGCATTATTATTTGTCTGAGTAATCTGTAGTCTGTGACTATGTGTGATGGATTGTGTTTGTCTTTTAGAATCAGTGATCCAGGGATAAGAAACTTCTTGGAGGGCTCTTCTGGTGCAAAAATACGAGAGCTGAACTTGACAAATTGCATTCGTGTCAGTGATATTTCCCTTCTCAGAATATCGCAAAGGTATACACTCCTTAAAATAACAAACTGTGTGATTTGATTTGCTGATTGATTTGTTGATAGAAACGCAAATAATTTTCTTTTCTTGATCGTTATTAGTATCTGCCATTGTAATTGTCACAAACAACAATCTATCTATAAATGACACTGTGCTTAATTTAATAATAACTTCAAGATTAATAGGATTCAAATTGTGGCATATCATCTGATTTCTTTATTAAACCCTTTATGTTACAGTCAAGAATTTAATGGCAAAATGTCTGTTTATTTTCCTGAAGGTAGATTAGCAATGACAAAAGTATTAAGGCATCCGTCCACTAAACTAGGAAACACCCCATTTCAGGTGATATGCTTACAACACTTCCAGACGTTCTTTTTTTCATAATATCAATTTTGCATTTGTTAATTTCTTGGATTATAGGCATGGCTAGGGACTCCCATGCATCACTTATGTATTTATTAACCACAGCAAACACAGAGTATGTCCCCCCGTCACCAACCACAGACACTTGTATCCCCATTCTCCAATTCTGAGGTATTTGCTGCCTCCGCCAGGTCCAGAATATTTGCCCTTCCCCATTCAACAAGAGTATTGGCCTCCCCTATCAAGCTCTAGTGATTTGTTGTTAACTGTGAGCCACATCCACAATGCTGTATTGCTATACCTCCAGTTACCTTGCCATAATTGTTGAACAGAGTAACCGCCTCTCACCACAGCAGATTGTTGCCCTTCCTTAATTAAGCACAGAGTAATGACACCTATTCAGCAAGCCCAAAGTATTTTCCCTACTCATTATATCTAGAGTATGGCAGCAGTTTATGGCCCCTGATCCAAAAGGCTCATTGTATTGCCCCTATTAACTAGACTGGGAGTTTTTACCCCACCTACATTCATCCTTCCACCCAAGTTCACAGGCCCAGTGTGTCTATACCCGTTTGAATTCCTTATTGCACCCCCCATGCTTTATACCCAGATTATTGTCCCATTTATGATGGTTAGAATGCTGCTTCCATTCACTCTGCCCAATGCAGCAAATGCTACAGGGAAAAACACTGATATATTCCCCATTTATGGTTACAAAAGCCACAATATCACAGCCATTGTTCATGATGTCACTAGTAGCTAATTGATATGGAAACTAGACTCTTGAAATTCAGGTTTTCGGTCCATTTCATCTTTATTTTGTGTTGGCCCTCAAAACAAAATAAAACTTAACCTAAGCATTTTGGGATACTTCTATTTTTCCTCAGCTGTTTTCGTTCCTCGTTCCCTTTGATAACTGTTGGTATGTGCATGTCATCTATGAAGTTGTGTCGTATCATGAGCAGCACATGCTGGTAACTGTGTTATGCTTGCTTTGTTAATAACCATAACTGCCTTATGTATGTGTGTATGATGTTCTGTTATGCAATCATAGTGTACATTCAGCTACAGTTTATTTCTGTGATTTTCCAGTGTTTCTATCACAGAAGGTTAATATTGGGGGTATTTGCAGAAGTCCTCTGGTGTGGACTAAGGGAGATCATCAAATACACAAGAGCAAACCCCTACGTCGGAGGGAACGAGGGTAATCTAAAATTAAAACACAAGCAGGGTTCCCACTGCACAAGACCATTTTTGCACTGAATTAGTGTCCTGTGTATCACACAAAGTCTTGAGTGTAAAAATCACTTAGCAACTAAAAAAATTAGCCCTATTAATTCAACAAATGCTTTCATCTGCAAATAAAATGTATATTTATTAAACTTGGTAAACCAAAAAAAGATTCACATGAATTCTGTACATTAGACAACTAATCACTTAACAAAATACAAACATCTGGTGAATTTAGCTGATAAGGTCGAAAATAAAAGAACAAATACACACCAAACAATGAAAACACGTAGAACAATGCAGGAAAATGGTTATTAAAACTAGTCGAACAGAAGACCAACTGTGTTAAACGGGGGACCTAAACATGGATCATTAACTCTTACCTTTTTTTAGAAATCCAAAGTAGTGTTTTAAGTGACACCCAATGTTCACTATCTCTCAAATGTCATGTGACAGAGCTTATTAAAGACATCTTAACAATTGTGAGGGCTAGTGGGTCATCTAATGATCACAATAAACAGAACCTTTAGGGCCATCTCGTAGTTGTAGAGGCTAGTGGGTCATCTAACGATCAACGTGGGTTGTCATGGAGATTAGTTTCGGCAGGTGAGTTAAATTGAGACCGCCTTCGTCGGGACCTTCATTTGAGACCCTATATTGGGGAAAACATAAAGATGTAACACAGGTTCAGCCCATTAAAAAAGAATTGGCAGGACTCTAAGAATAATTACTCTGTGAAAAGGTTAGCGTACCATAAAGGGTTAACAGTGGGGGTGAATTGCCCTTGGGCTGGGAGCAGATAAAGATGAGTGGCCTTGTATACGAGGTCCTAAAAGCAGAAATAGACAGCATTAAGTGCAAGCAATTTCTCAATTTCTGATGCTGGATTGCAGCCGGGTAACTCACATAAATCAAGTAAAGTGAATAGACTTACCGCTTGTTATGTTGCGGCATGAGGATATAAGGGAGAGGAGATTTTTCCTAAATATGTTGTATTCAATACTCTAATTAGGAAGCTAAAAAAGGGGGGAAGGGAGGCACAGTCAACTGTGACCCTATTGCATTCAATGTGAATTGTACAGATGATGTGAACCACGGAGCAACAGAACAATGTGTTGTGTATCAGTGGGGAAGCTTAGTGTGCCGTCTTCAGCAGTCTACTTCTAGACCTAAATAAGAGAGAGTACCAGAGTAATCAGAGAACCTCCTGCATTTATACTAGCATATCAAAGTGTTGTGAAATCATAAAGAAATGCAGAAGTCAATCCCACTTACATTTATTACGGTAAAGTCACATACCACTGCTTGGACAGGTACCAGGAAGAAAGATACAGCCATTAATAATCGCGTCCAACAACATGCTGTTATATTTACTGGGGCGGTTACCAAGGGAACAAGGCAGGGATCGCGCTTGCATCCTGCTGACATGTGAGTCATTAGCATGGAGACTTGTATCGACAATAGACTGCATCTCTAGCTAAATTAAATGAGAAAATGCTGCAGTCAACAGTAACCCTGTTACGTATATAGTTATGTGTCTGAGTGTTATGAAGTTGGGGGAAAACAATCAGTTCCACTAGTGTTGCCGGCGGAGCAGTTGCAGCCTGCTGCAGGGACGGGTATTTAGGAGAAAGATATCCCTGTTAATGATGAAGTCCAGCAACATGCTGAAATACCTGCGAAGGCGGTTACCACGGAACAGGATGGGGAACGGCTGTTGGCATCTTGCTGGCAAATATACGTCATAGTTGTTACGTGAAGGACATTACCCTGGTGATAGGTATCAACAATGAAGGAAGGGAGTGGAAAGCTTGATAGTGGCTGCACTCTGAAATGGGGGGCATCAATCAAATACCCAGTGCTTGGAAAAAGTTGTCACAGCAGCCAATGCCCCCATAGGTCAGGGCATACAAGAATTGAGTTTGATCCTGATATTGTGGAAGAAAGGGAGCTAGAGTGGCGGTATCAGTTGTTCATTTAGTCAAGAAACATGTGTGTCGAAATTTGTGTGTTCATCGTGCCTCCTTGATAAGTAAAGAAGATTGTGCATTGGGGACATTCTTGACTACCTCCGGGACTAAGGGAGATCAGCCTGTGGTCTTGTGCAGGGTTACTATTATGTTATTTCTGATCCTCACAATGGTAGAATAACTGAGCATTCAAGGCTGTCCTTTCAGGAGGCTACAGGGGAGGTAGTAAAGTTCTGTTTACGCTCGCAATAAAGAAATATCCACACAGTATACTTGTGAAAATATACACTTTATATAAAGCTGTGCATAAAAGAAATATCTACATTAGAGGTAAAGTCATTAATCTAAACAAGTATTCAACACTTCTTTACATTTAGCTACTAAACGGGACAGATACTTTACAATAGTCTAGATTATTTTAACACTATACTCATAGGAAACAATGGAACAAAGTCAATAGGCAGCTAACAGTTTCAGTGTAGAACTGTTTACAATGAACCAACTTCCGGAGAGGTCTGCAGCCAGGACAATCTTCAGGCACATATCGACAAGGAATGTCACCAGATTACAATCAGACCACCAGTCCACAAAGAAAAGACCCTGGAAGGAATGGTGCAGATGTGAGTCCAAGAGTTGGGTGCAAACAGAGCTGAGGTCGCTGTGCTCGGGAGAAAGGTCTGCAAGCAAAGCCTCTGGGTACTGAAGAACGGAACCATCAATAAATACGGAGCCAGAAGACTGACAATACTCATAGGAAACAATGGAACAAAGTCAATAGGCAGCTAACAGTTTCAGTGTAGAACTGTTTACAATGTACCAACTTCCGGAGAGGTCTGCAGCCAGGACAATCTTCAGGCACATATCAACAAGGAATGTCACCAGATTACAATCAGACCACAAGTCCACAAAGAAAAGGCCCTGGAAGGAATGGTGCAGATGTGAGTCCAAGAGTTGGGTGCAAACAGAGCTGAGGTCGCTGTGCTCGGGAGAAAGGTCTGTAAGCAAAGCCTCTGGGCACTGAAGAAGGGAACCATCAATAAATACGGAGCCAGAAGACTGACAAAGTGTAGATAAGACTGCTGGAGTGCAAATAAATGTCCAGGGCGACAGTGCATTGTTGAGTTCTAATGTCAGACTTTCCACAAATGATGGTTAGGGTTATGTGCAGTATGGTCTACAGGCGATTAAAGACTGAGACCAGAGATGCGAGAAATATCAGAGGACCCACAAGTGATGGCTCTCAAGTCAGAGGACTGCAGAACAGCGGCAGCAAGTTAACACAGTACTAATCCCTTGGGGACAGGTCAGAGGAAGCTCCTCTCTGATTAGCACTGCAGCATATGACAAAACAGGTTCCTTTAGTGAAAAGACAGCGGCACACAAAGGCTCCCAGTTCTGAAATGTTTGGCGATCCTCAGCATTCAGGAGCATTTAGGAGAGCAATAAAAGACTGCAGGGGAACAAGGGTCCAGCTACGCCTGCCAGATCAAGGGAAAGGATCCCCCCAAGCGGGTTGCTTGTGGTTGTAAAGGAGAAGATCTTCACCTTCAGGAGACCGATATTAGAACTCCCAGCATGGTTCCTCATCATCATCTTCTTAATCTCAATACAGGGGTTCTAGATAGTAGTTCAGAATGGCTTGGGGGGAGAGGTCTCTACAATCTTACTCACTCATTCTCTCACACATGTGCACGCATACATAAACGTCTGGGGGTTACCTCGGCCCTCCAGTCACACCCATGCACCTTTCAAACATTTGGTGTCCAGCCTATCAATGGAGGACAGCCTCATTCTTGTTTTGCCGATGCTCACAAATGAATGTTGATTGAGGTGCTTGGCAAACTCTAATCCAGCTAAAGCTGTACTGACTAAATCTATTTAGTCAGGAAAGCCTTTACAGTTCTATCTGTGAAACGCATACCAACTGGACCACAAAGACATTGGCCGGGCCCCAAGACTTGCAAACATTATGTAGCCATTTTCCTCGTGCTCACAGTGGGGATTGCATTACACATTGCCACTGGGGGACCGGGACTGTCCCAGGTATGCCTCTCAGCCTCCCCATTTTTGCCCTTTGGTGATTGTCACCCTACACTGATTTAAGGGTGTAGGTTAGTGGCAGCTATACTTTCTGTAGCCATTGGGGTGGTAGCCTCCCAATTAATCTTAGGACTCTCCCTCTGACCTCCTGTGGTGCTGGCATTGGCTAAGTGGCAGTTCTAGATACCAGAATGTTTAGGCGTCTCACCCTTTGCCTGGAGTGCTCTTTAATGATTGGCTGGCTAGCCTTTGGCTTTTGTCATGCCCGTTTCTCTCTTGCTGCTTTGTTCTTGCAGCTTCGAGTCCTTACAACCTTTTGAAGGAGTTTCTTCAGCCTTCCTGATGTTTTAGCAGTTTTTAAAGCCCTCACTTTAGGGAAAACCGCTGAGTGCAGTGGCTTGGCCATTTTCCGGTTTTGATGTATTGCCTCTGGAGGTCCAGTCCGGGCTTGCTGTATACTCCTGCTCACTCCTCATAACTTCTGGGTTGAGCCTTCCACTCTGGAGTGGTTTTCTGGGCCACATAATGCTGCTTCCTGCCAAAAGCTTCCGCTTAGCTGTGGTTCGCTGCTGGTGTCCAAAGTGGTTGTGAAACTTCACCTTACGGTGTCCGAGGGTGCCTCCAGCTGTTGTCCCCATCCTGGGATCCTTTCCTGCGGTGCTGCCTTCATCTTTTGTCCACTGAGCTGCCATCTTCCTGGCATCTTCCTTGCAGATTGTTCCATTTCTGGCTTGAAGGTCATTGTTGTGGAAAGGTTCTTTTGGTTTTTTTTCTGGTCCATTTGGGTTATCGCTTGCTTGGGGAGTAAGCCCCTGGACCCCAGATCCTGTAAACCACATGTGGAAGAGAAGTCCTGTACTGGGTTGTTCATGCTGCTGGAGCCGTTTTTGGTGAGACCACTGTCACAAGGACCTACCTTTTGGGTCCTGTGGTGGGTGATTACTCATGATAGTTACCCTCAGGGGACTCTCTGGTCCGGAGTCAAGATTCTTTGGAGGCGTCTCTAGCGCATTTCCTGAAGACTTCTATGTGGGGGGGTCGTCCTTCTCTGCTGCATCTTTCTCTGGGTCTCTTGAATCATAGTTCAACATCTGAAACACTTCTGTGAGGCTGCTTCTGGCCTCCCATGTGGTTGTTCACACCGGAATCCTCATCTTTAGGGTAGATCTGACCTACTTTCACTAAAGCGGAAGGTCCATTAACTGTTCTCCCATTATAACCTTTTCTGGAACTTTGTAAAATGGACTCTGGAGTACGTATCTGCCCCTGGATATTTTCTCCTGCATCCACAAGGGGGTCAGTAAGGTGTGGACCAAGTAATCTAATTTTGGTACTTACCTTGATTTTGTTATCCATTTATAAAGGCATGAGCAGTATTTCTCTGACTTTAACATTGTGGCTGATCTTGGTAATACTGCAAAAATGTTTCCTTGACATGTATGTCCAAGGTGACCGTTTCTAAAATGTCTTTAATAATTCTTAAAAATCCTTTGGCTTTGGTTTAAAATTATTCTCTACCCACGAAAGCTTTGTTTTATAACTATGTGTGCATTTGCCATAATTTTAAGATGATGACCTCAGAGGTCCAAAGAGGTGAAGCAGTGTTATAGGCCTTAGAGCATTTTTGTAAATTCTTCCTCACTGGTAAAATGGTCTGTTTCCCTTTTTCTGACATCCCCTACCCTGTGTTAGGCCCGACCACCAGATTTTGCACTTTCCTCATGCACCACGGTTGGGGTGTGTCTTTAGGACATCTCACAGAACTGTGCAAGCCCATAGTGAGCTGACCTGCTTTTCAAGTTTTGTGGTTCCCAGATTTACCCCACCCCCTGTTATTTTATGTTATCTACCTCTGGTAGTGAGCCCACAAATGGACAGTAGGGTTAGTAGAGTCCTTTATAGACATTACTGTTTTTACAATATACTGTGATTATTTTTAATACTGTGTATTTATTTTTACCTGATACAGTTATATGTGTGAATTAAATTAAGTATATATTTTTCAGTATAGCAGTTTGGTGAATTTTCTAGAGATGTGTGTGGACTAAATGAACCTCTTGGGAGGCTAGGTCAGTGGCAACGTGCTCGCCTTGGAAGCAAGACAACACCGAGCAACACAGGTTCGATCCCTGGGTCCGCGCTCAGAAACCTCTGGGTATTAAGCGCGTTATAAATAACATATCATATCATAACCTTTGTGTTAGCTTACTACCTCTAACTGAGAGTTAAGCCTTTTAACTCTGTCCATGTTGCCTAACTTCAGAGAGGTTTAGTGTCCCTTTCGTGTAAGGTGTGGTAGCCTTCCATTAGTGTTAGAGGTTGTGTTTCCCTAAACAGAGTTGTAAAAAAACAGTTTTAACACTGTTGTGACGAATTTGAGGACTTCATCTCTACTCACCTACGGGGAGACCTTTCCCACAGGGCCAGGGCGGTGCGTCCACAGTACAATAGTCCCCCCGGGGGTGGATCACATGGAATAGGAACCACCTTATGTGATTAGGGACGACCATTCACAGAGAACTCAGTGTTCCTCCACTTTATTATAACCTACCTCCTTCCCCAAGCCAAACTCTCCTTCCCAGTGCCCAATCAGTGCCAATACATTTTATTGTGCGGTCAACCAACCTGCTAGGTTAGACCTAACTGACGGCCCTGAAAATATCAATTGTTTCCCATATAACTCCAATTCAAGTACTGTGAAGAAGAAGATGACCAGGAGTATGATGATCACTCCAGAGAACCAGAGTGAATGGTCTAGTTTATCACTGCATTTGATTGGTCAAGGGAAATACAAATCTGAAGAGGGAAACCAACATGGAGGAAGCTATCCTCCGAATAAGAAGCCCGGGAGACGCCGACCCGGCGAACAGGGGACTGCAGCAAGAGACGCCGTGCACGGAGGTGAACAGGAGCTCAGAAGTAATCCAAGCAACCAGAGCTACTTGACACACTGCCCAAGCAAACCTCTGGGCGTCCACCAATCCGGCAAGGTGCCGGAAAGCAAAGCCCCATCCCGAGAAGGGAGACGACACTGGCGGAGCGACTGCCACTGAGAAGAGAAACCCAAACGTAAGTTGATCGGCGAGGATGCCAAAGACCGCAGAGAATTTACGAACGCCGCCGAAGCCTCAGAGGGAAACACCGCAGCTCGGAGGACGCAAACCATAGCAACTGGTATGCAGGCAGACTGAGACGTACTGGTGCTCCAGGAGGAATCGGGGAACGGCTGCAGAATGCGAGATATGAAAGAGAGAGAACAAGAGGGTCTGGGACCGTAAGAGACGCAGAGACATTACAGAAGGGAGCATATGCTTGGCAGGAGAGTGAATTAAGTTATTGCAACTGAGCACTGCGAGTCTGAGACCCACATCCACCTGAAAGCAAGTGAACAAGAGGGTCTGGGACCCTCAGAGAAGAAGAAACATTACAGCAGAAGAGAGCATATGCTTGCCAGGAGAGTAAACCATGCTATTGCAATGGAGCATTGCAAGTCTGGGACCCATAACCACATAAGAATTCGAGAATAAGAGGGTCTGGAACCCTAAGAGCAGAAGATATAGATCAAACGAAAGCCTATGCTTGGCAGAAGAGTGTACCAAGTTGCTATGATACAGAACTGCGAGTCTGGGACACTCAGCCACAGGAAATTATAGCAGTACAGTGAAGTGCTTCCAAGAAGATACAGGGTCTGGGACCCAAGGAGACAAAGAGAGGAAAATTATACCCTGAAGGAATGTAGGGGAAAGGAGCAACCCCCATCTCCTTGGAGTTGAACCTTGTGGAACATTTATTTTGTTGTTTTGATCACCAGAGGCACTGGAAATGTTTATGTTGGCAAGAACTGTCATTACCACTTTACGTTGGAAGGGAACATCCTTGCACATTTTGTTTAGGTTATTGGTGTTGGGATCAGAAGTAAGTCTTTGGGACACAACAGTGACAGACATATTTTTATTTTACATCCTGACGATTTCAATAGTTTTCTTTGAAGGAGGGAAACCCCTCCTAGCTTTAGGGTCAGAGAGACCATTTTTCCCAAACCTTTTTTGGTTAATAAAAGTGTATAGCCAAAATTATGTTACTTCTGCACCCTTTCACTGTATAATCCGGGGAGCACAGGGGACTGAGAGAATGCATCCGAGTATGATAGCAGTTGGCACCTGAGGAAAGGGAATCTTGCTTGTGTGTTGCACTGACCATTTAGAAGCTCAGGTGACATTGCCATGAGAGGGGATTACTTAGAGTGTTTGACTATTGTGATGAATCCTGCAGCGTCCTCACAAAGACCCTACCTAAAGTCTCCTCCCAGGTGGCCAGGAAAGGCAGATGCTTTCTGAAACTGACCTTGGGGGTGGTGTTCTGCGGGAGGATCACCTTGAAGGAGAAAGGGCACAGGGAAATAAGAGGACTCTGTTGGGTGAGACACACACACAGTAGTTGTCTTCCTCTAGGGAAGACATCTCCTCAATGCCAAAGTATGTAATAGCTTATTGTCATAACAATATTTTTGTTCCCCAAGTTCAACATATTAATGTGGGTAAAAACAATCATAAACCTTTAAGTATTGAGAGAAATGAAAACCCTTCTAAAACCATGGAGCGTTTAAGGAAGGCATGGTATCAAAGTAAGACAGACACAAGTGACCACAGTTCAAGGGTGTTTATCGAACTTCATCAAGGGTGTGATAAACGCCTATCTAAACCTAAATCTAAGATGGTAGTAAGCTATGACCATCAAATAATAATAATGCAGTCCTAGTGGAGTATTGTCAAAATAAAAAGGGCCTATACTAAAAAACCTACTGCCAATCCTTACCGCTAAATTACAAATATTGTGGGGTAATGTTCATGGAAAAGAAAGAAGTGTTCACAAAATGATAAGTCAGGATGTTCAGGCAGTTGGCCTCCCTTCCCACGTTTTCAGTATGGGACAAGGCGGATCACTCACGCATAGCACACTCTGGGGCATCTTTGGCATCAAGATACAGTTCTTTTACAGGCATCAGTGCCTTCTATGCCCCAGTCTCTTAGGTTATCAAAAGTCTCTTGCTTCAAAAGGCCTGATGTATCAAACAAACGAAAAGTACCTTTCCAAACATTCACAAAGGACGATTCACTCTTCAACCTGGATCCCCCTCAGATGGGCTCAGATCCCTTTTGCTTCCACAATCCCTTCTCAGTTGATTCACGGTTAACCGCGGATCCCCCTCAGTCGGGCTCACATCCCCTTTTCACAATTAGTCTCAGCTGGGCTCGGACCAGGTACAGTTCGTATTAGCTATCGAAGACTTTCGAATGTGCCCAGGGTTTGGCTTGACCTATTGCAGGACCACTTCAATGTTACATTTCACAATTTTACACTCTCAGTTTGATACCTAACAGAGACCTTCGAGTGAGCACCCACAAATGACATTTTGTATGAGCTATCGAAGACTTTTGAATGTACCTAGGGTTTACCTTCAGTTCCAATTATACTGAGTCGATCATTGCCAACCCTTGATACTCAGTTTTCTTTATACCATGTTGCCGCTTGCAACCTTGGTTCTAACACAGACCGGTCTGCTATCAGTCTTCCCGACTGACCGGCTGTGCTGACTTTACTGGAGCAGCTTTGTTGTCAGAGTCAAGGACAGTACCACAGTGGCATTTGCTCCTCCCCGCCTCGGCTATCAATGCAGGAGAGCCCCAGGCACCTTCGACACACAATGCACCTTTCTTCAGCTTTAATTCCTGGTCTTACGTTTCTTACTCTCGAGGGTTCTTGAAAGTGGCGTTTTTCCTGCAAAAAGCCCAAGGGCAACTTCCTCCTTGCAACTCTTTCTAGTCTTGCCATCTTTCTCCTCATATTAAACTGCCATCTCCGAACTGCTGCTTCCCCGTGTGTTTTGCCTTGATCAGAGTGTACTTTCATGCTCCGTCTTTTATCCATGTGGGGAAGTGTGATGGAAGTCAGGTATGTGCAATTATCAGTAATTGCCTCACTCTGCCTGACCCTTGTGTTGGGACATGTCAAGTATACGGCTCAGGTGTCAGTCCGTTGTCACTCACAGTGAACTCTCCGTGAGAAAATGTTTGTGTCGGAAAGGGAGTGTGGAGGGTTTGAGCTCCTAGGTATTCTACTTGGTAGGATGGGGAAAAGGTGTTATTGGGAAGGGGATACCGCGTCTCACCCTCCGGTGTCCAACTTCATCCAGGTGATCCTCCTGCACTAGTCCACCCCCAGGCTCTTGTCTCTCTGAGCTTCTTTAAGTTCTGCTAAGAGGGGCCTTAAATATGTGCTGTAATCAAAGACCCATGCCCTGCAATAATTGCATAACCTCAAAAATTGCTGAATCTCTCTCACCGTCTTGGGCTGTGGTGTTTTGGTGATTGCATCTGCCCTTTCTGAAGTCACTTTCCTGCCTTCCTGCGAGATCAACTGCCCAATGTACAGCACTTCCTTCTGACAATACTGTAATTTGGCCTTGTACCCTTTGTCTGCCAAGACTGTCATCAGCTGTACTGAGTCTTTTCAACACTGTTCTTCTGTCTCACTGCACACCAAAATATCGTACACATACTGAATTACTGCGCTCTCCATGTGTACATTGCCCAAATCCATTTGAAATACTATGTTAAATATAGAACGGGACTCGCAGTACCACTGAGGTAATCTTGTATGTTTCCACTTTTTATTTCTAGATGAAAACTAGGTCAAATCGTGTTGTTCCTCATGAAGGGTGTGAGGGAGGCATGGTATCCCAAGTAGACACTGACAAGAGCTGCAATTTTCAAAACCTTTATTGATGGTTTAAAAGGGTTGGAAAACTCTATCTTGCCCTATAACTAAGATGGGAGTATTCTCGACCATCAAACAAAAAAAAATACATTCCTAGTCAGTCCTTAGTCAAAATAAAATGGCCTATACTAATAAACCTAATTCCTGACCTCTTTCTAATACAATAAATGTGTAAAGGGAATATGTAATGCAAAAAGGAAAATAGTGTTAAAAAGAAATGTCAATATGGTTGAGTAAGCTCCCTTCCCCCCATTTTGTAGCATGGGCACACTTGGACCTTGTGACCCACTCTGGCTTCGGACAGAAGGATGTAGTGTGTTTTGTGGACTGGGGCCCACTTGACCTTATACGAAAAGTCACTTGTTTATCCGCTGGACCTCTCGGCTTTCTCTCACTCCAGCCCAGGTCACCTTTTAACTTACAATATAGTGCAACAAGTTTGTTTACTTCTGGTTACCACAATTCAGTACAGGTTTCCCTCCGCCGGGCTCAAACCTTTCAATCAGAATTTGTGGGTGTTCTCTTCCCCAAGTTTCAATCGCACCTTCATAGACTGCCCTCCATCGGGCTCAAGCCTCCTTTCACTTTCCTTCCGCGGTCGAAGACTTTCGAAACTGCGAGGTTTTCCTCTTACCTCGGCATAACCACTTCAACCTTCTTTCCTCAAACATCACTTTTTCTCTCCTACACCAAGGCCTCTGAAATCTTGCATCTCAGTTTCTTTCCCTTCCCGCCGCTTCCACAGCATCAGACATTTCACAGAGACTTTCGATTGGGCAATCTTCTTTCGCCGGACCAATTTGTTACTTTGTATCTTTAATTTATAGTTCATTACAATGCTTTGCTTTCTCTCACGTCTTATCGCACACACGCAACCTTCATTGATCGGATACTGTTGCCGTCAAGTTTCATTTAACACAGACCGGACTTTCATTGCTTTCATGAACTCACCGCTTGTGTTAATTTATTTTAGTCTTTGGCGGCTCTGATCCTGAAGTCATGGCTGATAACACAACTGGTGCTGCACCTCCCCAACTCTGCCGTTCACCGAGGAGGGTGGCTGGTATCCTTGAAACACAAAAGAGGTTTGTCTCTTCTCTCCAGCTGGGTTTCCTTGTGCAACCTTCACGGCCCATCAGAGGTAACTATCTCCCGCCGGGCTGTCCAAGGTTTCTCTGTACCTCGATTCCGTCCCTCGGCCTGCCGCTCTGCCTGGTTTGCTGTCGCCCTGGAAGAACTGCTCCTTCTCATGCATTGCCTTGCTCAGAGTGTGGCTCAGTGTTCCACCTTTTAACTATGTGGGGAGAGCTAATAGGTACCAGGTGTTTGTAATTAAGATCAAGTGCCTGACCCTGCCTGATCTTATTAGTGGGGCATGTCAAATGTATCGCATAGGTGAAACTCCTTTCAGCCTCAGACCTCCTCTACCCCAGCACAGTGTTTGTGTAGAAAGGGCAGGGGGATTTGGGAAGTTGAAATATCCTATAAAATAGGATGGGACTGGTGTATTTGGAAAGTGGGGATACCATGTCTCTCCATCAGGCATTCCTCCCCCACTCCCAGAGGACCCCTCACCCATGTGATCCTCCCACACTTCTCCACCCCTATGGTCTGGATCCAAAGGCGATGGCCGTGCCCTGGCCACCTGAGTAAGGGATCCCCGGGCTCTAGGCAGTGAAACACCCTCTGGTTTTTCACATATTGAGAAGAATGCATTTTTCAGTTCAATTACTGTAATATGTGTAGCTTTGAATGGGACGTTGCATAATATGGGTGCTGCGTTGGGAACTAATGGAAATTCTGCCTCAAAAAGATTGTTATGGGGATGCAAATCCTGAATAAATCTCTGACCACCCCCCACCTGTTGCTTTCTTCACTGGGTACACAGCCATCTTACATGCATACTCTGATGGCACTAAGATTCCCTGTTGTACTAGCGTGGAAATCGTTTAAAAAATGCCCTCATCTGCTTCTCTAGACATGGAATATTGCTACACTTGCGATAAAATTGTTCCTGGCTTCAGTTTAATCTTGACTGCTCCTACTCTCTTCAATAGGCCAACATCATAAGGACTGTTGGTCCGCAAAACGACTGCCACTTGTGCCAAGTCGTCTTCAAGAAATGATGGTGTCCTTTTTATGAGGGCCATTCCCTGTGGTACTTCCCTGTTCTCAAGTCTCATCCAATAGGTAGTGCTTATACAAAACACCACTTCATCAACTCAAACCAACTCTTCGTCAGGCAGTCTGTGTCCTTTGTCTGAGGCGATTACTGCCCCAATACTTTCCCCTCATCATCCGTCCGAAGAATTGCTCTTTCTTTCCTAACTGCTTCTAATTCTAGTACAAACACGTCCCTCCTCCTCATCCATGAAAATATCTGGCCTGAACAAAAAGCTCTGCGTGTAATCGCAATATTTTGCCTTGTACCCAGGGAGCCATGCTAGTATAAGATTCACTCCATACTGGAACACTTTGGGATCTAGGGGCGTCCCCATCTTTGCTGTCTGACCACAGAATGCTGACATAAATTCTTGTGCATTCATGTTATTGTTATTGTTATTTTGCATTTATATAGCGCCTTATATACCATTGGTATGGTCTGAAGGCGCTGGTAGGTTGAACGCCCTTGGGAACCGAAGTTCAGATCAGTAGAGAGAGTCAAAAGGTGCGTGTGAGCACCGGGTATGTGTGCAGCACGTGCAATATCTGTGTAATAGCTGCTTCATTAGCGGTAGGTGTGGTGGTTGAGAGATCAGGAGTATGTGTTCGTTCTGGCAGGATTTATCCAGACCGGATGTGGCTTTGTTAGGCCTGAGGAGAACGCCTGGCTGGTGGGTGGGTAACCAGTAGTGTTTACTTAGAATGATGTGGAGTGAGCGGCGGAATGTTGGTATGAGAACAGTTATACCGAATGGTGTCATAGTATCTCTGTGTTCTAGTTGAGTGGTGATGTAAAGGAGAGAGTGAGCGTGGTGGTGAGATATGATGGGTTATGTGCTCTTTCAGACGTTCTCTGCATTCCAAACCCTACTATATACGTCACGTAATTCTATGCGCTCCAGTCCGTTCTATGCACTCCTATCCACTCCATGCACTCTTATCCACTCTATGCATCCCAGTCGGCTCCATACTCTCCGGTCCGCTCCGTGCATTCATGCTTTCCAGCACGCCCCGCGTGTTTGAGTCCGCACTGCGCGCTCCAGTCCACCATGCATATGCCAGTCAGCCCTATCCACTCATCAGCCCTACACATGCACTCCTGTCTGCCCCACGCATGAATTCCTATGCGCACTTCACCCCCTCTACGCGCACACACCCCCTTCTACGCGCACGCATCCCCTCTGCGCACTCACCCCCTCTACACGCACTCACCCCCTCTACACGCACTCACCCCCAGGCACTCGTGCTTTTCACGCATTCAGCAGCATTATCCTGTTCCATAGATTGATCTCTTCACTCATCAGTTCTATACACTCATCCGCTCTATCCACTCTGTCAGCTCTGTCCGCTCTATCTACTCATCCTCTCTGTACATTTTATCTGCTCAACCGCTCTAACCACTCAATCGGTCTTCCGTTCTATCCACTCAATCCATTCTAACCACTCTATCCACTCAATCGCTCTATCTACTCATCCTCTCTGTACACTTTATCCGCTCAACGGTCTATCCATTCGTCTGCTCAACCGCTCTCTCCACCCATCCACTCTTCCGTTCTATCCACTTATCCACTCTGTCCACTCATCCGCTCATGCGCTCTATCGATTCATCCGCTCTATCTACTCATCCGCTCTATCCACTCATCCGCTCTATCCACTCATCCGCTCTATCCACTCATCCGCTCTATCCACTCATCCGCCCTATCTACTCATACGCTCTATCTACCTATCTCAACCGTTCTATCCACTCGTCCACTTATCCGCTCTATCCACTCATCCGCTCTATCCACTCATCCACTCATCCGTTCTATCCATTCAACCACCCATCCGCTCTATCCACCCATCCATCCGCTCTATTCACCCATCCACTCACCCGATCCCTGGAGTGGACCACACTATCCCCTGCACGATAAATTAGATGGTCATGTTGGGTTTACTCATCGTGCCCCTTCCCGTTATGTTTACTGGGTTATGGCGGAAATATAGTAGTGGCATGGCGAGATCATGTTCCCTAACGATAAGGGGCAATTCGTCCGTAAATGGAACCAAATTTGTGGCCCTAGAAAAGCCTTGCGCATTCATGGCAAAGCCTGACATTGGACATCTCCCTTCCGTAACACAGAATCTGGTGGATCCTGTATCTATGAGAAAAGAGAATGTTTTGTCACCTATGGTCACGCCCCTACTCATGGCTCCTCTTGCAGGGCAGGTGTTTGAATGTCACACAAACGTCTGGAAGGCTATGGGATCTGGAACCCTGGATACATAGTTGCCCAGCGCGGAATAACGAATCTGCAATCACAGAAAGGGGGATCTGTGATAACTGTCTCTAACGGGCAAATCTCCCACCTCCCTCTGGCCGACCCCTCGCCCACTGAGCCTTTCTCACCTTAATTGTTTGTAGGGTGAGCTGTCCGTCCTGCGTCCGGTGCAGGGGCGCTTGACGTATGTTGGCGATCTGCTCGAGTTGGTTCATTGGTGCAGTGCACCTTTCTCATGGTCCAGGCCTGCTGTGACCGTGACTCTTTATCTCCCTCTTTTCAGGTGTGAGGGTCTTGATGCTGACGTGCCAGATGGAGAGGCACGTTTTTAGGTAAGAGAAAGCGCAAAGCACGGCACCTTTATTGTCTTTTAAAGCTAACCTGTGTCGTCGTCGTCTTCTCCTCACAGGCCGCTGTGGTGCTGCGAGTGGATGAGAGCTCGATGAAAAACTGGCCCCCGGAATCCGTTAAGGTAAGTAAAGCGCTGTGCGGTTGTTATATATTGAAAGCGAACCTGAATATGTCTCCTTTTCCTTTGCAGGATGTTGCTGTGGTGCTCCAGATGGAAGCGCATCGTAGCACAATGGAATTAAGGTAAGACTGATGGAATTCAATGTTTTGGAAGCGCGCACGTTCTAATATTGCCTTTCCTTTTCTCGTTATTGCAGGTCGCGATGTTCGAGCAGCAACGGTGGTAGCGGTTCCCCAGAAGTCCTTTAGCCAGTACTCACAGGTGAGTGATGTTGTTTCTTCTCTCGGTTTCCACAGATTGCAGCCTGGTTGAAATGCTGAGTGCTGGATGGTGTATCCTCGGGTAAGACAGAATAATCTTGTTCTTGTTCGTGCAGGATTACAGGAAGATGCTGAAGACCAGGAGCTGGACACGGTGAGCGTCACGCTGCTAGTTGCAGAATAACGCGAAGCGTGTTCTGCAGTCAGGGTGTGGTTTATATAGCCCCTCTCATGGTATTCTTCCTGTCCGGTCCTGGTTTGGTGGAATTATTCAGGTGAAACCTCTTAAGCAGACGTGGTGCATGGATATGTTCACTTGGTTCCCATGTTCTTTCTTGAGGCCTGTTCCCTTTCCAATCCACTAAATAGTATAATTTAGATCTGGTACGTTTTGAATCCAGGATGTCTTTAAATTCATATTCAGGCTCTCCATCAACTAGCACAGGCTTTGGTGGGGTTATGACTCGGGTCCCATGTTTGACAGGTTTTATGAGTGATACATGGAATACCGGATGAATTTGCATGCTTGGTGGCAAGGCCAATTTGACGGCCACTGGATTTATCACAGATTTGATGGTATAGGGTCCTAGATATCTTGGACGAAAGGTCCGGGTTCCTTTAATGGGCACATGTCTTGAAGCTAACCAGACTTTGTCCCCCATCTGGTAATCGGGAGCCTTCCTGCGGTGTTGGTCCGAATAAAAATTATGTCGGTCTTTGGCTTGCTGTAATTGTTCAGTTGCCTTTTTGAAGGCTTGGGTTATATTTGTGTGTAAAATCTTTACGCTGGCATTTCCAAGGTTGTGGGGGAGTCTAGTTCAGAGGTGCGTGGATGTCTTCCGCATATTGTGTAGAACGGGCTTTATCCTGTGCTGGTGTGTATGGAGTTATTGTATGCGTATTCCGCTATGCATAAGAAGTCTTTCCAGCTCTCTTCCACTTGATGCAGCATGCAACGTAGATATTGTTCTAATGTTTGGTTTGTTCTTTCTGTTTGTCCATCCATTTGAGGGTGATGGCTAGTGGATAATCGAACATTGATTTGGCCCTTGTACAGCATTTCCTCCAGAAATTAGATACAAATTGGCTTCCACGATCTGAGATTAGAACTGAGGGGAAACCATGCAGTTTTATAATCTGTTTAAGGAATACCTTTGCCAGACCAGTAGCGTTAGGGAGTCCTTTGAACGGAATGAAGTGTGCCATTTTAGCCATTTTAGACAACAGATCTACAACCACCAAGATGGTATTAAATCCTTGACAGGGAGGTAAGTCTGTAATAAAATCAAGAGAAAGATTATGCCAGGGAGCCGTTGGAATATCCAGTGGTTGTAGAAGGCCAGCTGGTTTCTACTTTTGTGATTTATTCTGTGCACATACCCCACAGGATAGAACGAATTGAGCAATGTCCTTACGCCAGGTTGGCCACCAATAATTCCGCTTAACCTTGGCTAGAGTTTTAGCAATTCCGGGATGGCCTTCGATCAGGGAATCGTGATAACCAGACATGACCAACTCTTGCAGATCTTTATTTGGTAGACATAGTCGTTCCCTGAAGTAGGGTAATCTGTCCAGACCGTGTGATGTTCATTTTGGGAATTCCATTTTTGCAAGATCTTGGGGTTCATTAAGGATCAAATCTTATCTTGAAGTACACTTAGGGTCAATGTGGAAGTAAGTCCCAGTAATTTATCACTTGGGATGATGGCAACAGGGTCCAGGGTACTGTTAGTTTTTTCTTCAACACCCATAAGAGATATTGCATCGGCCTTCCCATTCCGAATTCCCGGTCGATATGTGATTACATAATCATATTCTGCGAAGAATAGAGCCCACCGCAGTTGTTGCAAACATTGAGCTTTTGCTGACTTTAGGTATTGAAGGTTCTGGTGATCTGTGATTACGGTGATGGTATGTCTGGCACCTAATAAATACTGCCGCCAGGCTTTGAAGGGCGATTTTATTGCTAACAATTCTTTGTCTGTAATTGCTTACTTAAGTTCTGGTGGTGAGAATTTGCGTGACCAAAAGGCCACGGGATGTAGTTGGCCTGTTTCTGGATCTCTTTGAGAGAGAACTGCTCCCATAGCTCCGTTGGAAGCATCAGTTTCCAATACATAGGGGAAGTCTAGGCGAGGATGTCTCAAAACTGGCGCAGAGGTGAATCTTTTCTTGAGTTCTTGAAAGGCCTGTTCCGCTTCTTCAGTCCATTAGAATTTCTTGTTGTTTTTTTCTCAGTAATGAAGTAATTGGGTGCACTATCTGTGAGAAGTCTGGAATAAAATGGCGATAGAAATTTGCAAAGCCGAGCATGCTTTGAATTTCCTTAAGCGAAGAAGGTGACGGCCAATTAAGGATGGCATCAACTTTGTGTATATCCATCTTGACTCCTTTTTGCGAGAGAACAAAACCGAGGAACTCAACTGCGGTGACATGGAAGGAGCATTTTTCGAGTTTGGCATACAGTTTGTGCGGGCGCAGTTTTGCAAGGGCTCAGCGAACATGTTCAATATGCTCTTTTTCAGAGGCGTACACCAGGATGTCATCAATATAGACCAGGGCACAGACACCGATTAGTTATCGTAATACGTCATTCATGAAGTATTGGAATGCGGCGGGAGCGTTGCACAGCTCGAAAGGCATTACCTGGTATTCGTACAGGCCATACTTGGTGAGGAACACAGTTTTCCATTCATCCCCTCTTTTCACACGTACAAGATGATATGCCCCTCTGAGGTCTAATTTGGTGTAGATTTGGGCACCCTTAACTTGGTCCAAAAGTTCCGGGATAAGGGGAAAAGGGTAGCGTTTTTTTACTGTGATTTGATTAAGTGCACGGTAATCTATACAAGTCCTCAAATCTCCTTCCTTCTTTGGGACGAAGAATAAGGGGGAGGCTGCTGGTGACTTTGACAGCGTATAAACCCATTAGCCAGGTATTGATCCAAATAGGACTTCAAGTGGAGATTTTCAGTTTCCGTAAGTGCATAAATCCGACCACAAGGAACCTGTGCGCCAGGTATCAGGTCGATCTGACAGTCATATGGTTTATGTGGGGGTAATGTGTTAGCCTGTTACTTCTGAAAAACATCTCAATAATCTTGATATTCCCTTGGTAAGGTGTCCAATGATTCCGCAATCGCTGACGCTATTCCTTGAATGGATTTCAGATTTGGCTGTGGTATAGATTTCATGTAGCAAGTGTGGGCACATTTGTCAGAAAAGTCCAATCTCTTTGCACGCCAGTCTATGTGAGGATTGTGAGTTACCAACCATGGCATCCCTAGGTTCAACCGGAACTGAGGAGCTTTGATGAGGTCAAATGTCATTGCTTCTTGATGGCCATCCTGACAGAGAAGGGTTAATTCTGTTGTGCATTGGGTTACTGGACCAGAAGCAATTTCTGTACCGTCAACAGTAGTCACCTTTTCAGTTGTTGGTTTTGTGCATAAGGGAAGTTCCGTTTCTGCAGCCAGATCTCGATCAATGTAGTTTCCAACTGCTCCGCTATCTATATACGCTTCTATGCCATGCATCCGCGACAGTCGTTGATGATTGATCAAGATTACTGGTAGAGTAAAATGTGAGGTCTGTGACTCATCCTTCTCGCTCGACAAGCAGACCTCTATGCTTGCCGGGCCTGGTAGTTTTCCAATTCTTTCCCATCATCTTCCTTTTCTGTAGCGCCTACTACCTTCCTTGGAGGTTTCACTGGGCAGTCCTTGATGAAGTGGCCTGATTTACCGCAATACAGGCACAACTGTAGCTGCCTTCTCTTGTCTCTTTCAATCTTGGTTAAAGGGGGCTGTACCCCTCTGATCTGCATGGGTTCTGTGGTATTTTCTGGTGGACGTTGACCATTGTCTTTTGAGCGTACGTACATGGCCCGGTTCTCGAGTCTACTTCAATCCGTTCTCCAATCCTGTAATCTGTGATCCAATTGCACTACAAGGTATAAACTCTGCACAGTCTTTAGGTGGGTCTACCACTTGAGCAAGGACATCCTTTAGGTCTCATCGTAGGCCCCGATGAAACAACGTGGTTCTTTAATCTTGAGGCCATTCTGCTTCCACAACCAGTCTTTTGAAGGCAGCAATATAAGTCAGTAAATCTTGGTTTCCTTGGCGGAGAGACAGGAGTTCGTTGTCTAAAGCTTGTCCATGCAAATATCAAGCAAAAAGCTTTCCCATCTCCTGTTGAAAACCCCGGAAATCCTGCAGTAAGGGGTCATCCCGGCTCACCAAAGGTACCGACCATTCTGCGGCGCTTCCACTCAAATATGATAAAACAAAGGCCACCCTTGACTGGTCGTTTGGGAAGGCCCCATGAAATGGAGACGGCACTGGTTCATTAATGTTGCGTACCTTTTGGGGTCTCCATTAAATCGTTCAGGTGGTGCCAGAGGTACTGCTCCCGGCAACGTTATCTGTACTGGGTTGACTGGAGATGGTGTAGCCACGGATGGAGCAAATCCGGGCAATGGAGTTTGCCCAGCCTGCGATTGTAGTAGCTGCTTGCTTAGTTCATCAGTACAGTCTTTCGTGACTATTAACTCTCGTCTTAAGGCATTGGTTTCTTGCCGGGCTGCGAGTACCTCGTCACGTAATTGTCCAAAAAACTGTGCTAAGTGGTCAGTTTCAGATGTCTCCATGATACCCAGGTGGACAAGGTTAAGAGTCTTAGCATTCTGTAATGCTCACCTGATATCCCCGGGGGCGTAGTTGCCCAGCGCGGAATAACGAATCTGCAATCACAGAAAGGAGGATTTGTGATAACAGTCTCTAACGGGCGAATCTCCCACCTCCCTCTGGCTGACCCCTTTCCCACTGAGCCTTTCTCACCTTAATTGTTTGTAGGGTGAGCTATCCGTCCTGTGTCTGGTGCAGGGGCGATTGGCGTTAATTGGCGATCTGCCCGAGTTGCTTCACTGGTGCAGTGCGCCTTTCTCAGGGTCCAGGCCTGCTGTGACCCCGACTCCGCTGGTAGGCAGGTAGGTTGGTTAATTGTAAGTCTTCGTTCTGTTTTATGGTGGAATCCCCTTAACGTATTTAGCTCCCTCTTTTCAGGTGTGAGGGTCTTGATGCTGATTTGCCGGATGGAGAGGCACGTTTTTAGGTAAGAGAAAGCGCGAAGCGCGGCACCTTTATTGTCTTTTAAAGCTAACCTGTGTCATCGTCTTCTTCTCCTCACAGGCCGCTGTGTTGCTGCGAGTGGATGAGAGCGCGATGAAAAACTGGCCCCCGGAATCCGTTAAGGTAAGTAAAGCGCTGTGTGGTTGTTATATATTGAAAGCGAACCTGAATATGTCTCCTTTTCCTTTGCAGGATGTTGCTGTGGTGCTCCGGATGGAAGCGCAGCGTAGCGCGATGGAATTCAGGTAAGGCTGATGGAATTCGATGATTTGGAAGCCCGCGTGCACGTTCTAATATTGCTTTTCCTTTTCTCATTATTGCAGGTTGCGATGTTCGGGCAGCAGCGGTGGTAGCGGTTCGCCGGAAGTCCTTAAGCCAGTACTCACAGGTGAGTGATGTTGTTTCTTCTCTCGGTTTCCACAGATTGCAGCTCGGTTGAAATGCTGAGTGCTGGATGGTGTATCCTCAAGTAAAACAGAATAATCTTGTTCTTGCAGGATTACAGGAAGATGCTGAAGACCAGGAGCTGGACATGGTGAGCGTCACGCTGCTAGTTACAGAATAACGCGAAGCGTGTTCTGCAGTCAGGGTGTGGTTTATATAGCCCAGGTAAAGTAGCACCAGGGAAAGTAGTTCCAGGCCTGCCACACCCAAAACACTAGACCGCATGGCTTGGTTCTTAAGAACTAGGCTGTGTGGTTGCTTCCATGTTGGATTTAAAGACCCATGTAGTCAATTGAAAGCAAGCCTGGTAAGTATCTTCTTACAGTATATGAGCCTGGCGCCAGATGTGCCAGGATTGGCTCCAGGAGACTTTTTGCAGAAGTCTTGAGGCCCTTAGAGTAAATTTGAGGAGCTTGCTTGTGGCACAGCTGGTGGCCCCTGACAGTGGTCATGACAGACCGTGATCCCAGCTTGCACTTCACCTTCTCTTCGCATCTTGCTGGCAGCTCCGCTATCAGTAACTCTGTTCCTTTCGTCTGTGTCTGCATCTCTGGCTGCAGACCTCCAACCAATGAGGCTCCCACACCTGTGGCCTTCTTGCGGCCAGCCCGACCCTTGGCTTCACGGTGTCTTGGGATCATCTGCCAGCGTTCTGGCTCTCCTGTAGGACCCACCTCGGCTGCCTCCTCGTATGCAGTATTCTCCCTCCAGTACCGCAACAAACGGCCTCAGCTTTCTCCTGCTGCTCTCTCTTCTGCTGGTCTCTCCCTTTTTATACACCTGCAACCACTTGACAGGTTGCAGGTGTGTCCATAACTGTAATTGCCAGGTTGTGATTAGTGGAGCACTTGGTACATGCCTGACCTTTAGAACACTCTGCAGGCCTCTTCCTTGTCTAAGTACTAGAGTGGTGAAATGACTTACTAGTGTTCACCACTCCTAGTCGCCTCTTCCTCGTCCCAGTACTATAGTGAGTAGAACGAGGGGAGATGGTTTGCAACAACCCATAAAGGCTGGGGGAAGGTGAGGTTGGTTCTCTTAAGGAAAAGGGGGATACCATGTCTCGCCTGTGGATATCCTCTCCCCAGTCCCCAAGGACCCTTCACCATGGTGATCTTCCCTTGCTTCTCCATCCCCATGGTCAAGATCCAAAAGTAATGGCCTTTCCCTGGCCACCTGAGAAGAGGATCCAAGGGGAGTAGGTGTGAGGATACCCTTGGGTTTCTCACACCATTCTCTTTCTTCCTCCTCTAACTTCCTTCTCGGTCGTGCTTCTTCTTCCTCTTTGTCCTGTTGTCTTTAGCTTCCCTTTCCTTGTCTTTGGGGTCGATTTTGTGCTGTCTGTTTTAAGCAATATTTGTCCTTCGACCCACTCGCTCATGTCTGCTGACGTCCTTTCCATGTCCCTTTCTGCTACCTATGCCTGCAGCTCACAGCGCTCCTTATACTCGTCGTGCATGGTTAATGACTTCGAGCTATTTAACTTGGCTCCATTTATTGTGTCTTCACTGCTATATGCAGGATGTGCATACACAGGGTTCGTGTAACCTGCTGCTGCCTTCAATTCTTTCAATGAGTAAAATCCATCTCCCTCACTTGGTGGATCGGTGCTGCGGGGAGGAGGAGGAGCCGTGGGCCCATCACCCCCCATGTCGTGCTGATTAAGTATCCACTCTCTCCTGGGTGGGTTCTCCACCTGGTCGCCTAACATCTTCCATATATCTAGGATTGCAAGCCTGCTTTGTAGCTTCTTGCCCTTATATGCGGCATGTAAATGCATGGTCATTTGTTGCAGCACGTTTTCGAAAGACTGCCCTTCTGGGGCCAGGGTTTTACCATCTTGCCTATTGTCTCGCAAGTCCATTCCGCGCTATACTTACAAATCATAACTTTATTCTGCGAAAGGGACTTGCACATATACATTAGGGGAGTGTCTCCCTTGATGGCACATCACACTTCTGACTGCCGATATTTACTTGACCTCAAAATGGGCTTTTATTTATACTGCAAATATTTTCACTCTATTTTCACAACCTTTTATGAACAATCAATATATTTTCTCAAAATGTCAACACTTCTCAGGCCTTCCCGCAAGCCTCTCTGGCTTCACCAACACCAATTGGGACATGCACCACAGTCGCTGCCCATACTCCATACTCCGCCCTTAAAGGCCAATCCAAACCTCCATGTGCTCCTGGAGCCTGCATCAATATTAAAACAACCTTTCTTCACAACCTCGAGGCGGCGTGCCACTCTACGGCTATTACCTCATGCCACAAGACCATGACATTTTCTGTCACTTCATTACGATCGGTGTGCCCAGTATCCTGGGCCAACGACCTCTCTTAGCAACCTTCCAAATCCTATTTATAACCAATTACTCGACAAATACTACTCTGCCAATCTTCCTCACGTCTCTCTACTGACGTCAATGACCTCTATACACATACAACATATGAGTGCACTCTTAAAACAACACACTATTCAAAAGACCCAAAATCCACAGCTGCCTTCTTGCCTCGCTCATGACAAGAGATACTTCTCTTCTTGTAACTGCCCACTTAGGGGCGTGGCTCTTCTTCTATGTCTCGACACAGGGAAACGTCTCGTATTTGGGTTTTTTATTTATATTTTTTCTGTAATGTGTAATAAGGTGCCACCTTCCTCAACCCTGGTTACAGCCCTGGTTACAGGGACACTTCCTCAAATAAACACTTTGTCACTTCTTCCCCACAACTTATATAACACTTCCCTCGCACCTTTGTTTGTCAGATTGCTGTTCTCATACTTACATCCGTTGGTCAACCGACACCTTCGGAACCACCTCTTCCCACAATCTGCTACTCCGCCTTCTGGTCCCGTGGACAAGAATTTCACCAAGGGTTCTACTGACGACTGTCTGGGTTTTTATGCATGATTGACAATCTGTTCCTCCTGGGGCACAATGCAGTCCTTCATGCTTGTGGCCGGAAAAAGCGGCACATCACCAAGGGAATTGGTGAACCGTCCTCAGCTACCATATGTCGTAATGGGGAAGAAACCCCCTAAAGATAACGCAGCAGATGGGCCAAGGGGAATGCCATGCCCCAAAAAGGAGTCGAGTAATATGGCAAAGTACTGTTTTATTCAACAAAAAACAGATAAAACAGGGACAGCAATGGATATCACAGTGATTTCCAAATCTCTCTTAACTTGCTTCAGACCTGATAACAGTTTTTAAGCGAATATGACGTCACAATAAAAGAAATATCTAAAAGACCTAAGGTGGGAAGGGATTGGGTGAATGACTCAGTTAGTTATAGATTCTATATGGTGTTAGTACTCTGATTGGTAAGGCCATATGTAGTAGCTCTGCCTGAGACCACCTATAAATAAATACATGGGAAACATGTAATCAGGGTGCTCTGTGTGTGGTGTCTGCAACACTGTTGAGGTGAGCGTCAAAGGTGAAGAGGGATTGATTAGGGGATTTGGTCAGGAATGGCTTTCTCAGCCTTGGCATCTGGACGGTTACCAGCAATTAAAGGTGATGAGAACTGTCCCAAAGTGCTGCTTGTCCCAATACGGTTACCATTTTCTGATTCCCTAGGCCGCAAGTCAGAACATTTCGCTTTCAACTTCATACTGTATTGTATCACTTGTCCCAAAGAAATGGATGAGAACGAAGGTCTCTGTCTACCAAGGTCTGGCTCGAATGAATAGGCATTCTCTGCAAGCTGCAAGTCACGTGTGTAGAGACCCCATTTTTAATTATTCTGCTTAGTATTTTATGAGGATTTTACCCCCTTTTACTATGAGTTTCATTGCCTCCAGCCTCTAGAGACTTGTTTGAGCTACTTTCCTCTCAATGTCAGGTCTGAGTTATTGGGAATATGACCTGCCAGCATTATTTGTTTCTTTGCTTATTCTGAAAGGATTGTGTCTCACGTCTGGGACTTGTTAACCGTCTATAGTTTTGGGTGCTAAACCCCACCTTTCCTTCCCTGATAACCTTGGCAAACTGTGCACTTGCTTTCTGAGCTGTTCAGGCTTGGTTTTTCTGCTGGCTCAGCGAGACAGGGCCCCTCTGCAGTCGTAATGCTTCTCAATGTCTCCCTTTCACCTAAGTGTGGCTGAGTCGTCCATCTTGGTTTACGTGGCAACTCATTTTAGTTGTGTTCTGCATTAATCAAGCTTGAAATGTATTCTCATGCATCTTGCGTTTCAGCAGAGAAAAAAAGAGTATAGGTTTTCTAACCTAGTGGATGCAGGCATGTTCATGTCCAAGTGCAATTTGACCTAGTGTTCGTGAATCTTCGTGTTGGATGTGTATGTGCTTCGTGCCTAATGCACCTATGTGTGTTGGCCTCGGCCATGACCTCATTTGCCTTCTTCATGATTAAAGCTTGCTCAGTTGTTCTCTCTCCTGCAGGTTTATTGCCTCAGTGACATCATCTGGGTAGGGTCTGTAGGGCTTCCTCAGTGAGTAGCGTCTCTCACTCTGGCGATACAATGGTGGTGAGGGTGTAAAATCCAGGAGCGATGTGCACCGTTCATGTATGTAACTGTAAAACAGGTCCCCCTGGTGTTTGTGAACGTTGTTAGAAAAGGCCATGGGAACCTGGAACTTTGTGTGGTATCTTTGAAAGGGATTGCAGCCTGTGGAAGGGAGTCATTCCTCAGGAAATATTCCCTCCAGACTACTGGCACGGTAGTCCGCTCTACAGAAGAAGGGAGCCATTCTTCTATATTAAGAAGACCCAACAACCTTTAGTTAAGTTAGAGGTGTAAGGGAAGGAAATGGGTTTTGACAAAGGACGGTGGTCTTTTGGTTTTGGACATTCTTAGATTTCCTTAGTATTAAGTTGAGGTAGGGAAACCCCTCTTAGTAATATGGTCAGATAGGGTGTTTCCTTTGTTTTCTCACAAATAAAATTATTTAGCAACAATCATGCCACCTGTGTGCCAGTCTCCTCTTTCCAAACCCTTGCATAGGATAGGTGCCAATTTAGGTGTTTCTTTGCTGAATTATTTGGTAGGTTATTTATGGAGTGGGGGGGTCCATCCCTCCTATTTTGCGGTTCTCTTTTTTATGCTTCTCTTCACAAACGTTAGACCCACAGGAGGTTGACATGAACATTAGAATTTAAGTTCTGTGGCCACTAATTGGTGTCAAATGGGTGATACAGTGTTTAAGAAACCTTGTTAGGCAATGGGCGGACCTTCAATAAAGTCAGAAAGTGTGTTCATTGATTGATTGTTTATTTATGCACTTATACACAAGTGTTTCACAAAGTGCAACCATGCATGGGAGGAGAAAACATGAGAAAGACAAGGCAAACGATCTTACTAGGTGTGGTACATTCAAATCATGCAGGTGCACAGAAGAGGAAGTGTGTGGGGAGGGGTGGGTAATAGGACCAAGTGTGCCAAGTCCCATCAGAACATGGGTTAGGTGTAGAGAGATACCACTCATCGTGCTTATCGTTGACACTTACTTTAATAATAAAGTATTTTTTAACCAATGTAAAAACGTAAGTGTGACAAGAGGACTTTTCAAGTATTTAAATTGTCTAACATATGAATATTCTTTGCAGGTGCCACCGTCTTACATATCTGAGTCTACGTTACTGTGAGAATGTAACTGATTCTGGAATTGAGCTTCTAGGAAACATGGATTCTCTAATATCAATTGATATTTCTGGAACCAGCATTTCTGACCAGGTAACACTATCCAAAGGGTAATGCATTGGGGTTAACCCAGGAAGTCTTTAAACAACCAGCTTCATGATTTATGCTCTTTGATGCATGATGATGTAAGCTGAAGGCATTAATCTTTATTCTATATCTAATACTCCTTTAAGCACATTATTGACATCCGAATCCACTCAATTTACATGTAAAATATGCTATGGTTGCATGGAAATTGGGGCATATTTAGACAAATGCTAGGTGCTAATTCTCAAAATGTGGCGCAAGTAAGAAAAAGCTCAGCGGATACAACTTGTGTCACTTTAAGAATTTGCAGGTCACCTTATTCACAATGGTGACTGCAGTTTAAGAGGGCTGTTTGATAGTGCAAACGGTGCGCTTGCCAACCTCCCGGCACACACTAATTCAGAACAGTCTCACAGCACTCGCGTCAATGGTGGGAGGGCATTTCACAGTCATTGTGAAATGTCATGAAACAGACACAAAAAAGTGTATCTATCCCTGTTTGTGGGATAGAAATGGAGGTGGTTCAGTTGCTTCTCGGATCTAGGTCTACCCTCAATGAATAACCTTATCAATAATAATAGTAAAATTAGGAAGGCTGTGTTTTGTACCCCTGCTATTCCAGAATATGCATGACAGGGCCAGAAATGACCCTATCACACATTGCACATCCCCCTGCACCATTTCCAAACAGCAGCAGCGGAATGTGTTTGAATTCTGCACTTGTGAGAGCGCATATCATTTGACAATTTCAGATTGGGCTTTCAGATGCACAGAAATTCCCAGTGAGTTGCACAAACGTGCAAAGGGAGTGCAATAGGGAATCGGAATGTGTACACCTATGATGCACTCATTCAGTGTCCCTTCGTGAATTCTGCGCAGCATTTTCTGGCACAAGATAAGGGAATGCGCCATCACATCCCATCACTTAAACCAAAAACAGTGTTGAGAATGGGCCCCTTCGTGTTCTTATACAATTATGATAGTAGTACATTTTGACATTGACCCTCCACTTTGGAGCTCATTTTGCTCCAATTCATAATTTGACGGTGGGGACCTGGTGGGTTTCCACTGAGGCGCAGCAAGGTCCCCGCTGCCACATTTTCATCATTTGCACTGCAGAGTGTAAATGTAAAGGGCAAAAGACGGCGTACAAACATGCACGTCGCCTTTTGCCCTTCACGTTTGCACTCTGCAGTGCAAATGAAGTTAACGCTGCCTGCCAGGCAGTGTTTACTTTTAATTGCGAGTGCTGCTTGGCATGTAGCAATGAAGCTGTTGTTTGTTTTTGTTTGCCTATACTACATGGTTCTATTTTAATATCCTAAAAGACGAGAAAAAGTACCCACTTAGGGAACTCCCGTCCCCTGCACTCTAATGATGGCTTAAACAAGCTAAAAGAAAGTATATTTCCAATAGGAAAATCAATGTAGATTTAGTCAATCAATTAAAGTCTATGCAAATACATAGTGTTCAGGAACAGGTTTTGAAACAGAGAATGTTTTAGGTATAACTTGAAGATAGGTTGGTTTTCCAGCAAAGATTTATTTTTCATAAACATATGCCCAACGCGTTTCGAGATAATGTTCTCTTCATCAGGGGCTGTAATTATTGATACGTTAATCAAAGAAGTTTTAAAGAAATATACAAAATAATGTAAGAATACATAATAGTTCAACTTCATGTGTTAAAGACAAACAATCACTTAGACAAACTGTATCGGATATGTTGCGCAAGCAGTGGCTCAATGTTATTAAAAGCCTGAAATGACATTTTGAATGTTTACCCGAATATTACAAAACCATAATATTATTCCTGGGACCATCACATTTTTATGGGGATAAGTATCCCATTAGTGTCAAATTAGAGCAACATTATGCAAGTCGTAATTAAGAGCAAAACCTATCAATTTCAAAAGGAATGGAAGCAGGCCTACCGTGTGTTTCACATGGGAAGGAGTAGGGCGTGTTGTTTCAAAAATGTGGCATCCCATAAAGGGAATGGTTATCTGTGTCCCCTGTTTTTAAAAAAAGAAGAAATAATGCTATGTAAAAAGTCATGTGTATCTACAAGTAGATGGCTTAAAATAGAGGTAAGATGACTTACTGGATAATAACAGGAAATCGGTTAAGTCCTTATCCGTCAAAAAAACGTTGAGTCCAAGACTTCAGAGAAGAGCGAACAGCGATGCGTGTCCACAGTTTTTGGCGGTACCTGATACAGGGCGCCATGTGTTAATGTTGTAAAGAAGGCTCATGAGAGTCAAAGCATCCACTGAGGATGTCGGGTAGAAAAAGGGGGGTGCTGTCACCCTACAAGGTTTTCATGTACCTACTGATGTCACCAGAAGTAGATGTCAGTCCGGAAAAGTCGATCTGTTCCAGCGCTGTCTTTCTTTCTTTAAATTAGTGTAGGCGTGGGCGGGCCCACGCAGGCGCTTCCCCATCCAATTGGATGATGTGCACCTATCCACCATTCAGCATTCAACCCACGTAAAACTCACAATTCCTCCCACCGCCCTGTCTGCCTCACAAAATCCAACAACACACTACTCCTCCTCTTGCCACTCACCCCGTCACCTCCCAACAAAGCCTTCCCGCTCAACTCAGCCACACCCTGCGCAGACAATCGAACCCTCATTAATTCTCTCTCTACAGCATGTCTCTCACACCTAAACAGAAAATGTTCCACAGTCTCAGACACTCCACACACCGCACAGTCCCTCGACTCTCGCTTCCCCACTCTAAACAGACAGTCATTCAGCCCCATATGCCCTATTCTCAATCGATTCAGCATCACCTCCTCCCCCCTCCTCCATTCTAGACTTCCCGGATCCACCTTTACTGACACTTTCTCACGAATACCAAACATCCACCTGCCTTTCACCCCATTCACCCACTTCTCCTGCCACTCATCCATGACCCGCCTCACCATCACTGCCTTCATCTCATCCACACTCAAAGGCAACCTTACATCAACCGCTTCCCTTCTCATACCCTCACCCGCCGCCAGATCCACTAACTCATTTCCCAGAATGCCGCTATGACTGGGGACCCACGCCAACTCCAGATCCATCCCCCCACGCACACACCGATCAATCTTTCTCCTGATATCCAAAATCACATCCTTCCTATCACCATCCCCTGCCACAATCGCCTGCAACCCACTCAATGAATCTGAAAATACCACTACTTTCTCAAACCTCAACTCGCCTACCCTTTCAATCGCCATTGCAATCGCCACCAACTCAGCCGTACAAATTGACACATCATCCGTCAGACGCCCCACTTTATACTCCCCAGTGCTTTCCAAATAATACGCCATTTCCACTCTTCCAGATACCGGATCCTTTGAACCATCCGTGAACACCCTGCACCCTTCTTTCTCTGCCACATATGCCTGACCCAAAGCTTTGATCTCACCCCGCAATCCCCGCTTCTTTGACACCACACTCATCAACTCCAAGCACACCTTTGGAGACCCCATCATCCACATCGGACACCTCACCAGATCCATATCTGTCACAACCATCAACTCGCCTACACCCCACTGCACCCCCTTCTCCCACATGTGAAACCCCAAAGTGCCCCCTTTCCTCCTCCACCGATCCCCATAATAGTCAAACCTCCAATTATACCGCAAACATTCACGTACCGGATGAGCCACACTCTTCGCACTACACTTCACCCACCACCTCATATTCAACACATCCCTTCTCAATCCCAATGGCATCTCCCCCACAAGTACCTGAACCACATTCATTGGAGAGGACCTCATCACACCCGAACACACTCTCAATGCTCTCGCCTGCACCCTATCCAACCGCAACTTCTGACTCATTGTGAAACCCACTGCCACCTGACATCCAAAATCTAACACACTCAAAATCAATCCCTTATATAACATTCGTAAACACTTCTGCTGCGCACCCCACTCTTTCCCAGTCACCGCCCGCAACAAATTCAGCCTGCGTTTACACTTGTCCATCACTCCATCCACTTGCACGTTCCAATTCAACTTTCTATCCAGAATCACCTACAAATTCCGGAACTCCTTCACACTCTTCACCCTCTCACCTTTCAAAACCAAGTTCAACTCCTGCTGCACTCTTCTCCTCGAAAACACCATACTCACACTTTTTTCCACAGACACCGAAAAGCCCCATTTCCCACACCACTCCTCCATGCGTACTATCACAGCTTGCAACCGACTCTGCACCATCAACAAACTCCGCCCTCTTACCCATACCACACCATCATCTGCAAAGAAATCTACCTGACACCCGATTCCCATCATAGCCCGAATCAGCCCATCCACCATCACATTAAACAGCATTTCACTAATCACACTTCCCTGCGGTGTCCCATTCTCCATCTTCCAAACTTCAGACAGCACCCCCCTCACTCTCACCTGAAAGGTCCTATCCGCCAAAAATGCCCTTATCCACCGAAACATCCTCCCCTTCACACCCATCTCCAACAATCTTACCAACAACCCACTCTTCCACACCATATCATAAGCCTTTTCCAAATCCAAAAAGAACGCTCCCACCAACTCTCCATCACATAATGCCTCCTCCACCCCAGTCACTAATCTCACTAATGGATCAGCCACCGACCGATTCTTCCTGAACCCACTCTGAAAGTCACTCAAACACCCATTCGACTCCAAATAAAACCCCAATCGCTCAACCACCATCCGTTCCATAACTTTACACATCACAACAGTCAACGCAATCGGCCTATACGACTTACACTCCGTTGGAACCTTTCCACCCTTCAAAATCGCCACCACAATCGCTCTTTTCCACAACTTCGGCAAAACACCACTCTTCCAAATCTCATTGATCAGAGCTAATACTTCCAACTTACATTCTACCGGCAACTTCTCCAAAAATACATACATAACACCATCCACCCCTGGACTTGACCACTTCCCCTTCCGAATCGCACCATCCAACTCCAACATCGAAAACGGGACCTCATATTGCTCTTCCCAAGGCCCAACATTCGCCAACACCTCCCGCATCTCCTCCTCTACCACACCCATTCGTAACTTCACCGCTTCTGGGAAGTTCCCCGAACTGAGCACCCCCGCAAAATACTCCCCCATCAAATTCGCCTTTTCCCCATCCTCACTAATCACCTCTTCTCCTTTCAACAACACTGAGATTCCACCTTGTGGTCTCGTTAATCCAGACATCCGCTTGAACTGTTTCCATACCTCACCCACACCAGAATCACTCCCCAGGGACCCACAATAACCCCTCCAATAACCACGCTTCCGTTCCCTAATTACTCTCTGCGCCATAGCTTTAGCCTTTTTATATGTCACCAAATCCACTATCATTCCTGACCTTACCGCCCTGGCCCTAGCCTTCTTACGTTCCGCCACAGCTCTCGAACATTCCACCGTCCACCAAGGTACCTCAATCTTCCCACTCTTCCCCTTCTCAATCTCTGGAACTGCCGCCTCAGACGCTGCTCTCATTCCCTGCACCAAATATTCATTCCATTCATCCACCCCCCCATCTCTACCTTGAGGCACAATCACTTCCTGACACACTCTTTTATACATCTCCCAATCAGCCTTCTTAAAATTCAACCGTCTCCCAGTCATCCGTGGCCTGATCCCTACCTCACCCCTTACAGTCACCAAGATACCAGAATGATCACTCCCCATGTCCCCATCCACACGCACCTCCCAATCACATTCACCCGCTATAGCAGCAGACACCCAGGTCAAATCCAAGCACGACAACTTCCCAGTCCTCACATCCAACCGCGTACCTTAACCATCATTCAGCAAAACCAGACTCAATTCATCCGCCATGTCCTCCAACAATTCCCCATTCGTATCTGTCCGATCGCTACCCCACAACGTGTTAGCAATGTTAAAATCGCCACACAAAACACAAGGTCCCACAGGTCCCCTTATCACTTCAGACAGCACACCCACTTCCACCACCTCACACGGATTATAATAATTCAGCACCAATACTTCCGATCCTCCTACCCGTATCCCCGCCCCGATCGCCTCTACTGCTCCATCCACCACAATCTCCCTTGCTACCAACCCCTTTCGAACCGCTAGAGCCACACCCCCCCCTCTCCCTTCCAACCTATCCTTACGAAACAGCTCAAAACCCGGAATCACAAATCTCAGATCACCCCTCAACCACGTCTCCTGAATACAAACCACGTCAACATTCAATTCCCCGCACAACACCGCTTTCAACTCCTGTCCATTCCTCAACAAACTCCTCGCGTTCCACTGCAAAATCCTCATGCCGGGACCCCACTCTGCTTCCGCATTTTAGCAACCATCTTAAATACATCCTCTTCCACCACATCCACAACACTCAAATACCTCCTCCCCGCTTCCACCACTCCTTTCGTAAGATCCGACACACTGATAGACGCATTCCTCTGAACCAACTCCAGCACACTCACTATGAAGCACATAAACTCAGTTTTCGAAACAATCACCATTTCTTTGCCTTTCACCTCACCCATCACTTTCTTCCTTCCCACACCCTCTTCCACTACCAGCTCTTTCGCACTCACCTCACTTGCTACCCGTGCCGGTTTCACCTTTGCTACAGCCTCTGCATATGACAAACCTTCCGCCGCCCTAACCTGCACCACCTCTCTCGCCACCCTGTGACTCTCACACCCCCTAAACGCAGTAGAATGCCCTCCCCCACAATTCACACACTTCATCGGGGTCTCCACCTTGCATTCCTTAATATCATGATCCCCACCACACCTCCCACAATGTCTCTCATTCCTGCATACTCTCGCCATATGCCCAAACTGTTGGCACTTATAACACCTTATTGGCATCGCTACATAAGCTTTCACACGGAACCTCTGATATCCCAACTCCACCATTTCCGGACACTCCTTCCTCGCAAATCTCAAGGCTACTGTCGTGGATATTACATCCCCACGTGCATCTCTCCTCCCCAACCTCCACGCTTCCACCACCCCAACATCCACCAATTTATCTTCTATCTCAGACATATTCATAGCCACCGGCACTCCATACAACACCCCCTTACACGACACACCACTTTGATCAATCGCGACTATCAGGCTTCAATACCACCTTACACACACTATCACACTGCATCTTCTCCGCCTCCAACACACCGCTCCCCAAAGCCCCCAGCTCCTCCAAACCACCTTTTTCCTGAGACTCCGACCCTGAGGTGTCCTGAACCAACCCTCCTTCATTATTCCTCTGAGGAGACCTGCTGTGAAGCCGTCCCCCATTTCCCCCTTTCCCCTCCTCCACAGATGAGGATCTCACAGATGACACCTTTCCCCTCTTCTCCCTTTCCTCCACCCCTCCTTTCTTTCCAGGCTTCCCGTCCCCCTTTCCCATCCTTACCTCCTCCTCTGGACACACTTTCCCCTTGCTCCCGCCTAAGGAGACCTCTCAGCCTCCTCAAGCCCAACTCCCTCCTCCCAGTCACCGCTCCGCCCTGCCTGAGTCCGCCCACATGGGAAACCGGCAGCAACCCGGAAGTAGAACCAGCGCTAGCCTCCGGCTCCGTTGAAAACCTCCCTAGGGTGTTCCAGCGCTGCACTGCGACTGCCGATCTACACACTCGTCCGGAGCACAAGAGGAGACCATGCGCGTTCACTAACTTCCCAAGGGAGGTTCCAGCGCTGTGTGACGTGCTGGCAAGATGGCGGATAATATATACGTCATGAGTGTGATGTCATCACGTCGTAGCGCGAATGACGTCACAAATGTAAACAATGCATTCGGCAGCACTTGGTCTTTCACCAACATGCTGCGCCAACCACCTACCCATGACCGCATCCTTTGCACCAGACCGTTTTTTTACAACAGACGCGAATGCATTGTTTACATTTGTGACGTCATTCACGCTACGACGTGATGACATCACACTCATAGTCGAATTCGCCGCTGGGTCAGTAAAGAGATTTAAAAAGTGGGTTACCCATGTTTCTTCAGCGATTGTATTTAGTAGAAGCGACGTTGTGCCTGTATCATTTGATTAATTTAGCAGTTTCCATATATTTGCACTGGATTTGGCTGCTAAGGCTGTTAGCATCTCCTCATTTGCTTCTTGCGTTTTAAGGGCTTTGTGATGTTTTATAAAGTTTTTATACTTGGTACGGATCTTGGAGGTTTTCTCATTATATTCCCTAAAATTTACGGCTCTTATGCCTTTTATTTCCACCCTCATCTTTGCTCTGGTGGACTTAATAATATGGTCAAAGGGGTGTTTATGTTAAAAGTAGTGCGAAGATGGGGCTGGGGAATCTCAACAAAAAATGTGAGAGCCTGGGTATACACTGGCTGGGGGGCTAAGGTTGCAGAGGGTTTTTTGATTGGAGATTTGTGAGTAACTGGGTTCGTTTTGGCACTGTCCATTTGATTCTATTGCAGCCTTCTGAAAACTGACATTGTGGGGTATTATATTGTCTCCTACAGGCAGAAGTATGTGTTCAGGTAATTTCTAGGATATTGTGATCGCTATACCTTGTGGGCACAATTTTAAATTGATCTACTATTGTTCTAGCTTGAGATGATATAAAAGCGTAGTCTAAGATTGCTGTTGACTGATCCCTTTTCCAAGTTGGCTGAGGTGGAAAGTCTCCCTGTACTGTTCCGTTACGGGTGGTGAAGTCTGTTAGGGAGAATTCTCTGAAGAGGCTAATTTCCAAAAACCTAGTGAGTCCCCCAGCAGCTTTGCTGGATTTTTGGGGTTTGTTTTTTTCTCCTGCTAAGAGTGAGACTCTTTTCCTCCCACTCTTAGACATGATTTGAGGTATGTCCTTGACTTGTTATGTGCTTATGGGCTATGGAGTTTCTTTTGACTCCATAGGGTATCATCTGTTTTTCTGTATGTGTGGTACAAAGCACCCTCAGTGCAGTACTACAGGGGTGTCACAGTGACCCCCAAACATAGACTCCATACCCTGGGACTGACTACTGTCTCCCAGGGCATGTAAAGTCACCATTGGCTTTACTAGTCCAAAATTGTGAACAGAACCAGTACAAACCATCATATTGTGTAAGTACTGGTAAGGGGTAATTCGATTGCCCCTGGGTCTGATTTCGAGGGGGCACTGTCCCGTCCCCCCTCGTCGAGTTTCTGGCTTGTGGCAGTGGTTACCACGCGAAATATTCCTCCGGAATATTCTCTATGGGATTTTCCCTTTGATTTTAAACGCGCCACTTTTTGGTGCAATGTTAAAGATACCGCCGGTTTATTTATTTAATATTAAATACCCGGTTGGGTCTTTTTGCCAGAACCCGATTCTAAAATGGCGTTTGTGTCCGTCTCTGTAACTCTGACCAAGGTCGAGCCCTTTGTTCCAGTATTTTGGCGGGCTTCTCCACAGAAGCCCTCCAGATGGTGCCACTCTGTCTGGGTTCCACAGGAAGGGTGGAGGGGGGAATTGGCACCCTGCACTGCGTTGCCTTAGCAACCCAAGATGCACTCTACTCTGATTGGCCAAGTGGTGAGCCGCCTGGCTCACCACTTAGCATGTGTGATTGACAGCTAGGCTGATGAATGGGGGTTTTTCTGCATAAAAGCAGGGCCTTTGGGACTGGAACTTCAGAAGTCGCCACAGGACCTAAGAATCCGAAGAGGGAAGAAGCTGAGCCACCTGCAACCGACAACACCACCGGTGAAGCCCTGCTGCAACAAACTCACCACTTTTCCAACGACATGAGAGGATCTTCTGTTGGAGAGTCTTCTCCCTTTGAGCTGGTAGGACCAACCAGTTCGCCCTTTTTCGCTTCCAAAGACGTTACTTGGTCGAATCGCCCGTGCCAAGCACCCTGGCGGCCGGATAGCCAAGCTCACCACTTTTGACTGCGAATAAAAGGACCGCACCTTTTAATCGGGAACTCCGCGGCTGGTTTCATCCCTGTGCAGTGCAACGACTCCACGTTTCCTCCTCGACGAGATCTTCTCTTCCCCTGGTCGGAACCACAAACCTCAACCACTGCCAGGAACAACTGCCCCCGCTGGAGCTTCCTTTCTCTTTAAGGTACTGTGTCCTGCCTGGCCTCCCCTTTCTACAGATTGCTAAAGGTGACACCCAAATCCTTGGCTTCTAAACTGGGTTGGCTCCAGGCCTTCTAACTATATCTTTTGACTCACCCCAACCTCTTTTGAACACTCTGCAAAGACTTTCAGTGCACTTTAAACCGTGTGATCCTGGGCACATTTCGCTTGGCTCCATTTAAAGTGGGCCTGGCCTATGAACTTTGGCTCTACAGTATAACCTGTCTTTCTCTCCTTGCTCTGAACTCTTAAAAGTGTTGGGAACTGTTTTATTTTATGCTCTGCTTTTTCTCTCCCCTTTTAACCTAAACTATTGGAGTGCCATCTAGGTCAAGCACTCACTTCTGTCTTAACAAATAGTTGTGCTTTAACCCTGACTTGTCTGATAGTTATCAAGGGAGGTGTGTATACTTACCTGGCTGTGTTTTAGATTACTTTTCATTAAGAGTGTTAGTGTATTGCCTAAAAGTGTGTTTTAAATAAATAACTATATACTTTTTATACAAAGCTGTGGTCAGTGTTTGTTTGCTCCACTGTGTTTTGACCCTATTGTGTATACTCTGCATACTGCCCTACTCTTCTTGAGAGAAGTCTGACTGCTCAGCCACAGCTACCAGGTAAATCTGGGTGGTGCAGACTGCTACCAATTGGGTTTACTGCTGCTCCTGTAGTCTTAATCCTTTTGCAGTGTTCCCCAAGGGAACTGCACAGGATTCTGCCTAACAAAGTATTTTTCTTGCATTAACTTTAACCACCTCCTTGCCTTCGGTTTGAGTGATGTATCAATCTTTGGGATACATAATATGTTCATATCTCCTACAATTAAGGTTTATACGAATTAGTTTCATTTGCTATCAAATCAAGCATTTGATTTATTAAATCGGAGCAAGCAGAGTGTTTGTGGTGCCTTGACTTCAAAGAGGAGCTGCAGCTACAGAGTATTTTTTTAATTTCTTTGCATGGAGGAGGGGCTGGAGGTGAACTTTTGCTTCATAATCACTCCACAGACGCGGAGCGTAGCGGAGTGAAGCAGAGTGTTTGTGGTGCCTTGACATCACAGAGGAGATGCAGCTACAGAGTATTTTTTCAATTTCCTTGCTTGGAGGAGGGGCTGGAGATGAACTTTTGCTTCATAATCACTCCACAGACGCGGAGCGTAGCGGAGTGAAGCAGAGTGTTTGTGGTGCCTTGACTTCACAGAGGAGCTGCAGCTACAGAGTATTTTTTCAATTTCCTTGCTTGGAGGAGGGGCTGGAGGTGAACTTTTGCTTCATAATCACTCCACAGACGCGGAGCGTAGCGGAGTGAAGCAGAGTGTTTGTGGTGCCTTGACATCACAGAGGAGATGCAGCTACAGAGTATTTTTTCAATTTCCTTGCTTGGAGGAGGGGCTGGAGATGAACTTTTGCTTCATAATCACTCCACAGACGCGGAGCGTAGCGGAGTGAAGCAGAGTGTTTGTGGTGCCTTGACATCACAGAGGAGATGCAGCTACAGAGTATTTTTTCAATTTCCTTGCTTGGAGGAGGGGCTGGAGATGAACTTTTGCTTCATAATCACTCCACAGACGCGGAGCGTAGCGGAGTGAAGCAGAGTGTTTGTGGTGCCTTGACTTCACAGAGGAGCTGCAGCTACAGAGTATTTTTTCAATTTCCTTGCTTGGAGGAGGGGCTGGAGGTGAACTTTTGCTTCATAATCACTCCACAGACACGGAGCGTAGCGGAGTGAAGCAGAGTGTTTGTGGTGCCTTGACTTCACAGAGGAGCTGCAGCTACAGAGTATTTTTTCAATTTCCTTGCTTGGAGGAGGGGCTGGAGGTGAACTTTTGCTTCATAATCACTCCACAGACGCGGAGCGTAGCGGAGTGAAGCAGAGTGTTTGTGGTGCCTTGACATCACAGAGGAGATGCAGCTACAGAGTATTTTTTCAATTTCCTTGCTTGGAGGAGGGGCTGGAGATGAACTTTTGCTTCATAATCACTCCACAGACGCGGAGCGTAGCGGAGTGAAGCAGAGTGTTTGTGGTGCCTTGACTTCACAGAGGAGCTGCAGCTACAGAGTATTTTTTCAATTTCCTTGCTTGGAGGAGGGGCTGGAGGTGAACTTTTGCTTCATAATCACTCCACAGACACGGAGCGTAGCGGAGTGAAGCAGAGTGTTTGTGGTGCCTTGACTTCACAGAGGAGCTGCAGCTACAGAGTATTTTTTCAATTTCCTTGCTTGGAGGAGGGGCTGGAGATGAACTTTTGCTTCATAATCACTCCACAGACGCGGAGCGTAGCGGAGTGAAGCAGAGTGTTTGTGGTGCCTTGACATCACAGAGGAGATGCAGCTACAGAGTATTTTTTCAATTTCCTTGCTTGGAGGAGGGGCTGGAGATGAACTTTTGCTTCATAATCACTCCACAGACGCGGAGCGTAGCGGAGTGAAGCAGAGTGTTTGTGGTGCCTTGACTTCACAGAGGAGCTGCAGCTACAGAGTATTTTTTCAATTTCCTTGCTTGGAGGAGGAGCTGGAGGTGAACTTTTGCTTCATAATCACTCCACAGACGCGGAGCGTAGCGGAGTGAAGCAGAGTGTTTGTGGTGCCTTGACTTCACAGAGGAGCTGCAGCTACAGAGTATTTTTTCAATTTCCTTGCTTGGAGGAGGGGCTGGAGATGAACTTTTGCTTCATAATCACTCCACAGACGCGGAGCGTAGCGGAGTGAAGCAGAGTGTTTGTGGTGCCTTGACTTCACAGAGGAGCTGCAGCTACAGAGTATTTTTTCAATTTCCTTGCTTGGAGGAGGGGCTGGAGGTGAACTTTTGCTTCATAATCACTCCACAGACGCGGAGCGTAGCGGAGTGAAGCAGAGTGTTTGTGGTGTTCGTGGTGTGAGGGTCAAGACGAAGGTGAGAAAACCCCATTCACTATTAAAGTAATAATCATAACTATTCACAAGACTCAACAGCATTGTACCTGAAGTGTCATCTGAACCCGGAGAGCTTGAGCCAACTTAATTAACAACTTAATTAACAGCCATGGACTCAAACTCACGGACTGTAAGATCAAAAGGCGTACACCCCCCCATGAACCCTCTCACCATTGCTCAATCAACCTCACAGATCCCAAATGTAAAAACTCGAGCTCAACTTAGAAGTTGTAACACTGACCTCGAAAGGGCTTGTGACTCTTCCTTTCACAATATTAGGCTAACAAATAGTGGCCCTGAGTGGCTAAACAAAGAAGAGACACTCAAAATCCCAAGAATAAACGTGAGTGAAAATGTAACACTGTTGGATAACTGTAAGGCTGTAAGTCTTACCTTGACTGAGGACAGTGAGGAGTGCCTTATCGGCTCGCCTTCTGTTGGCGATGTGGAGAGGGAGTTCGCTACCGGCTGTTCCCACGACCTTAGCCGACCCCTGCACTGTCTCTGATGGTGCGTGGGCTCCTTTTGTGGAGCTGGCGTGCCGTGATGAGCGGAGCGGTCGGGGTGGCGGTGGGAGCTCTTCCGCGTTGCCCGAGGGCTGTGTTGGGAGCAGCATGGCCGCGGCCCCCCCAGACCTGTGCGCCATTCGGGGCGGAGTGCTGGCTCCTGTAATGGGGTTTATGCTCCGTGACTCGCGGTGCGGCGTGGTCGGCAGCGGGAGCGCTGCCTATGTGCCCGTGGTCTGTGTGAGGAGCGGTGTGGCCGCGGTCTCCTCCGACCCTTGTGACGCCCGCGGCGGTGAGCTGGCTCCATTGTTGGGGCTCGCTTCCCGTGGTGTGCTGAGCAGCGAGGCCGGAGGCGGCTGTCTTGCCGAAACGCCCAACGGCAGTGTGGGGAGTGACACGGCCTTTGCTCCTCCCAAACCGCGCGTCTTCCTTAGTGGAGCGCGGATGCCTCTGAAGAGTTCCACGTTCCGTGTTGATCGGATTGGAGAGATTGAGGGCGTCGCTTCCCTCCTTAAAGGTCAGGTGAGCCGTTGCACAGACACGGCCGGGGGTGCCCCTGATCTGGACAGCTGCAACCGTTTGGGGTCGCGGTGTGCTGCTCTGGAAATGGAGCTTGGAGATGATATGCGCCCCCTTCTCCACCTGACTACTGCTCGCGAGGGATCCGAGCGAGGCTGGGAGCGCTGCCCCCTACTGGCTGACATTGATCCTTTTAAATCAACCGCTAGCAAATAAAGTGGCGCTTGAAACTGAAGTAGCAGAAAGTGACTGCCTACTTGATTTACATAGGCAAACTACTATGAAAACATCAAACACAACAGAAAACATGAAACATATAAACCATCAAATGTGCACAAGTGTGGAAACAAATCTTGGTAGCTCTTTTACAGACTCATCACATGAAAGAAAAGAACTGCTGTGCTTAAAAAATGATCAGGTCCTAGATGATCCTGCTCCAACTGATTTTGATATATGCACTTCTATTGTACTTGCTGAAGAACAACTATTACTAGAAGAAAGTCCTCAAATCAGTACACAAGAGGTGCAAAATACTGATGATAAACTGACAAAAGGCTTTGCTGCAAGACGTAGCTCATTAGCAGTTGCTGACCAATTACTGAAAGATTTATCCACCATAAATGAGCAATTACAATTGAAGGCGCAGCTTGATGCCTCAAATTGTGAACGAGGTTTGCAGATAACAAACGACATAAACACCAACGCTTTAACTGTTGGTAACATTCAACATCAATGCATAGAAGATATACAAACTAAGGGAACAGTGATAGACAATGATAGGACAATTAAAAGTAGAAGGATTGACTCTTGCACTGAAAAAGATCTATATAGATCACAAAAAAGACTGACAAGTGAACCTGTAAATCAATCAACACGGAGATCTACTTCTACTGTACAAAATTTGAATGACGAAGATATAAGTAACTTATCTTCGGAAGAAACATCGTCCACTGATTCGTCTCTCGCGGAAAGACCATTTCCTAAAATTAGAAGATCAACTCTCTGGAAGCAAAAAACACAGAATATACATCGAGACCGTAAAGCGGCATTAACTGAAAAAATATGTTCTGAACTAATGCCAAAGATATCATCTGCAATAACTATTGCCACGGCACCATTTACAAAGATGTACAAACAATTTAATGAAAATTATAAAGATCAGAACACATTAATTGCCCTACTGAATGCCAAAATGTCTAACATCGAATTTGACATGAGAGAAATGAAAATTCAAACTCATAATGATCTACAGTCCCTGGAAGTGTGTAGTGCTCTTCTTAGGGAACAAATGGCTAGTAACGTAGGTGATAAGAGATTGTTAGCGGAAGTTGCCCGAGAAGCCTTACAGATTCTGAAGAAAACGCATGTTGTTAACAAGAAACTACAAGAAACATCAGAAAATAGGAGATCCATGGACCTAAGTAAACCTGTGACTCACTCGACAGCATCCACATGTCAATTAATGCATAATGAAGAGAAAGAGGGCAACCAGACCACAGGGGAAGAAAACAGAGAAATTGAGTCACCTACAGCAAGGCTACACCTAAAAGAATTTGAGACGCGTAGAAAATCAGAAGCAACAATAACTGCAGAAAAATCGATATCTCTTTTAAGGCAGTGTCCAGTAAATGGACACAAGATGGCTTATAACGAGGCTACTGAAAAAAGCAACAAAGCGGGCAAGGACCGAAGAGAACTTGAAACAAAAGAATCAAAGGATCAGGATACTCCCTCCCCTTGTACATCGAGTGAGAAAACACAAAGAGTAACGGATAAAGCTGATATAGCTATTGATCAACCTCAAGAAGAGAGGAACTTTCAGCAAAAAGAAAAAATAAGGGAAATGGAAACGCAAAATCCTATCGAAATACAAACTAAGACAAGGGTATACTCAATATTTGAAAAACCAAAAAAAGTGCTAAACAAACCTGTAACAACAGCAGGCAAAGCTAAAAAAAATCCAAGAATACAACCGAAAAAATGCAAGACTCGAAGAAAGGTTCCTTAACATTTTTAAGAAACCTCAAACCTTTGAATTCATCAGAGATTGCATTAGGGGCAAAAAAGAAACAAGGTATCTCGAGCAATGAATCTGTTCAAGACATGGACAAAACGATCAATGACCATGAAAATTGCATAAACAACACTAATAATGACAAGATAACTGATAATCTATTGAACTTATCAATATACGAGATAGATGAATGTGACTATGACACCGATGAAGTAGACCAAGAAGCACCGGGTAATCTGTCAAGCTGTACGACACAAAACGTACTGAGCCCTCTAGCTCAGGAAAATAAAAAAACAAGGGACTGGAAATCTAAAGGAAAGAACGAGGAAAGAGTATGCAGAATGATTCTTATTGATAGTGATGAAAGACAGTTTGCACAAAATACTGGAAATACGAACATAGATATGGCAGAAAAGTTCTTAACCATTGAAGAGCGAAGAAACCTCATCCATCATAGAGAAGATAGAGAAAATCCAGCAACAAATCAACATGTTCTACAAACCTCCTTTAGGAAGGGCTACTCACATGAATCAGAGAAACTATTGAAAAGTCTTTTAAACAATCAACCGGGAATAACACAAAATCAAAAAGACAACTTAGGGAGTTTGTTTCCCCATGAAGGTGCTAAAGTACCAATTCAACAAAAGACAAAAGTAACCCAATCCTCTACAAACACAGATCCTAACTATTGCATTCTATTGGAAAGAGCATATAAGGCAAACAATGGGTTGATACTGAACAGAAGAAATGTGTTAACTCTACTAAAACACACTGGTCATTTAAAAACACTGTCATCAAGAGATCTAAAAATAGCGGAGTTTGTAAATGAATCGCAGACTGATCGAGTATTACTGCACATACATGAAAAACATATAAGGAACCAAATTATGGACCAAAAGGATGCCCTAAGCAGACTTGATTTTGACATCGAAGAGCTCAATAATGACCAACTGAATCAGTTAAGAAATTTGAGAATGGCTCAAAATGAGTCACCTAGAAATACAACTGGAGTCCAAAATGAAAGAACAGCTATTGATCACAACAATGAGCAAAATAAAAGAGACAGCAATCTGATCGCATCCCCAACATCAGTACAACCTATTACACCAAACAAAAAAAGAAAAATAAAGATCACTATTCCTGTATCCGTTAATCGAGATAAGAGACAAAATGAGCAACCAAAAATGCAAGCAGTTGCGTGTACGGACGACTGGAGTTGGCTAGCTGGTCTCCTAAATCAAAATAAATCAAGCTAGCATGAAAAAATAGAATTCCCTTTTGTTGAAGCAGCTTTAGATATTTCCTGAAAATGTACTGTACACAACAGGCATTTCCAAAGTGTAACACCATGCTTTGTGCTTAAAGCGCGTGATTTCTGAAAAATGTTAAAGTGGGGGTAACCATGTTTAGTCACACACCATTCACCAGCCACTCAACTCTCTTCAAGGAAACGTTTGTAATTTTCTGTGAAAATATATAGTATGATTTATACGAAGAAAGCAGTAGTGAATAGAAAAGGATTTGATGGATGTGCAAAACAGTCATTTGTAAGCACAAATGTATTGTCATGAAATAATGCAGAGATTAACTTACTTTAATATATTGTTACATATTGCAGCTCCAAATTCCACACACAAGGAGACCCACATCATATTGAATAGGAAAATGATACAACCAACTGTCACGTGTGTTTTACCTTTCCAAAACGGTGTCCATGAAAATGCTCAGACTCTGCTTCAGGGAATAGCCTTTTATTATGGATTGAGACCCTCCTTATTATATTTTCTAACCACACTGTAATATAGTGGGAACACACTAGTGTTCAAAGCAGCATTGAAGCAAACGAATCACTCTTACACAGTTGCCCTAGCTCGTAAAAATGGCTGACACTAGAGCTTTCATAGTGTTGCACTCTTCTTCACGGAGCAGCTGAATGATGCCAGAGCCCCTGTACTTATTGCTGCACAGCACGAGGTGGTGGAAAATTTCAAACAGTAGGGCCCAGAGCAGGAAAGAAGTAGCGGTCATGCACAACTACGGAGAACGGAATTGTAGCAAAGCAGTGTCTATGCTTATGCTTTACGTGCTTTGTTTTATATAGTGCGCACCCAACTGTGAAACAACAGAGCCCTATACAACGTGGGGATACAGTAATAGGAGACAACAATATGCATACAGTTAGAATAATAGAATATTTTGGGACATGGAGAGGAGAGAATGTTGCAGACATAGCATAAAGGTTATAGAGGGAATGGCAGAACCAGTCTTCATTACTTTATTGGTTGATCCGAAAGCTGTGGTCTCTTTTAAAGCTAGGATTCTGTGATTTTCATGCAACTTGACCTTCCTAACTCCTCTGATAAATGCAAAGGGATATTCTCTGGTGTGGCACAGAGAGCTAGAACGTGATGGCAGACACTCGTGAGGGGGCACCATACCACAGAACCTGTTGTTTGGCCTGTTTGTTCTCAGCAGAGGAGCTCGAATTTTTTTTACAAGAACTTGAATCATGCACTATATTTTATTAAATAAGTGTTTCTCACAGAGACAAAAGTATGTAAAGCCTGGAATTTCGCATGCTAAACCTGACTAAATTTAAGCTTTCTACACTGTCCCTGAACAATAAATGCCCAGTACAAATCACACTATTGAGCACTGCGAACTGTATGAAACGTTTCCAGATTTAGTGAAAGGGATGAGATTAAATAGAAAGTGCAATGATACACCAGATTTACTCTCAGTTCTAGCAGAATTATGGTGGCAGGACTGTTATCTCAAATTGATACTTAATTAATAAATGCTAGGGCATTTTTACATCGCATTAAAAAATGCTGATGCAGTCTACTCCATTTAACCCTATTTCTCCTCCTCTGGTGTTCCTCCCCTCCCCTTTCCCCTCCTACCTAGCCCAGCCCCTGTGTGACCCCCTACGTGCCTGCTTGTAACCAGGAATGGGCAAAACGGCAGGAATTGGCTCTCTGGAAAAATTGGGCAAAATTCTCCTGCTTCGCCACTTGCGTACATGGCGCGAACATGGCCACAGAAAATTGTGCTTTTTGCCTTATATTTCAGTTTTTTACTGACATTTTGGCTTATTATGGTGCTACAAAACGTTTTGTCCCCATAAATGGCTGAAATTTGAGGCAAAAATGAAGATTATGTAAAAAGATCTCACAAAAAACAACAAAAATTTGCCTAAAAGTGGCAACTCAGAGAAAAAATCTTCTCCGCCGGAGAAGTTAAAATGGAGACGCACTTAATTTCTCCATGGTAATATTGCTCACCTCTACTTTTGTAAGCCTTTAGGTGTGTTGCCTTTGTACAGCACTCTATTGCTTCTCTGCTAGGTTTGCGCTGTATAAATCCCACATATTCTTAAATGACCAAATTAAATACTGTATAATATACACTGGAACGAAATTGATAGGAATTAAGTGTTCAGTCGTATGAAATTGTAACATACAGCCTTTTTAGAAGACTGCTTTGCATTACATCGGGTTACTTTGCAAACACTACAATTGCATTTCTTAGAGGTGCATTCAGATCAACTTCTCTGCATAAATGAAGTACCTCGTTTCGGGCAACCAAAACATTAGCGCTAGAGCCTGTTTATCTTTTTCTCACAAATACATCTATACAGGTGGGACACTTGACCCATATCTACCAGGGAACTCATGCTATGACTAGCATCTGCTCTCAGACTTTTCCCATGACCAAAAAGCACTTTATTCAATCACCAAAACCGTATCCTTTATCTCAAATGAAGATAATATTTTTTGCAAATAACATAAATATCCCAATATCATAAAACTGCAATGTGTTCCATTCTACAGCAATGTGGCCGTTCACATTGCTAAAGGGGATATCTATTGTGAGGGCATGTTTGAGTAAGACACAGACAACAGATTCAAAGTTCAAAGCAAACACTTTTCTTAACTCAAATGTCAGGATGGAGAAACGCCTATTTTGCCCTATACTCTGGGATTTCCCTACCAAACCAAAACTAAGGAAAGTTGCAGTCAACATGTCAACTTAGGAATCTCTCTGTGTCCAAAACCTATACTTGCCCTCATAACTAATCTTCTACAATGTGTAGGGATGTCAGTAACCAACAGTAACAGTGTTCAACCGTGTGCTTGGTCTGACCACCACATCATCATCTTTAACATACCGCCAATGACCCACGCACCAAACCTATCATTGCGCCCTCCATCCCCACAAGAAACAAAAAGGACATCGCCAGGGAAAAACTGCTCCCTCTAATCTTGCCTATACTCAATAATTGTGCCTCTGTACATAATGACCCGACGGTTTTAGCTGACACCTTTAACCAAACTCTGCTCAAAGCTATTAATACCATAGCACCTCTCAAATCTAGGAAACCTAAACAGCGCGCCCACCTTAACTCTTGGTTCACTCCACATCTCAGAATACTATGCAAAGAAAACCGCAATGCAAAAGCACTTTGGAAAAGTCTCCCATGTGAGGCTTATAAAGACAACCTCACTTTAGCATCAATTAACTACAAGGAAGTAATTGTACAAGCAAAAAAAGAGATGTACAACCAACGCATCTCACAAGCAGAATCTAATACCATGGAGTTATTCAAAATTCTTAAAGAACTAGAATCTCCCTCCTCCATCCCTGATACATGCAGTGAGGATAGTACGTGGTGCGACAACATTCAAAAAGCTCTCCTCAATAAAATATCCACCTTACAGTGTAAAATTAATGCTAAACAAAACTGCCTACAAACCATATCCCAAACTAAATTCTCGACTAGTAACACTAAAACTTTCACATTCACTCATACACTGTTTAATTTTGCTCCTCTCACTCATTAGTAAATTGAAACCCTCTAATTGTCAGGGTGACTCATGCCCTGCCCCCATCATTAAGGAATATGCACATGAACTTGCCCCTTTCATTACCGCCTTTATAAATTCCTCATTTCATTCGGGCACAGTACCTGACAACCTCAAGGATGCTTGGGTCATCCCTTTACTAAAAAAAACCTACCCTTGACTCTAGCATACCCACCAATTACAGGCCCATCACTACGGTCCCGTTCTTACTGAAAATCCTGGATAGGGCCGTGTATCTTCAGATTCAGAAGTACTTCAGAAAGACAATGGGCCTCATTCCGAGTATGGCGGTAAGGGATAGTGGCCACCGCTAACGAGAGCGGTGGCGGTAATCCCTTACCGCCATACTCCGAGTTCCCTTAGCGCCATGGTGCTTTTAACACCTGCTTTTAGCAGGCGTTAAATACCATGGCGCTAAGGGACCTTGATGTTAATTACGCCACCGTAATTTACGGTGGCGTAATTGACGCCTTCCCCACTCCCATTATGCCCTATGGGGCAAGAATGGGGAAGGGTAAATGGGGATTGGGGAATTACCGCCCCGCCAACCTTGGAATGGGGCGGTAATTCCGCCAACCACCAAGGCGCTGCCGGTCCGGGTACGGCGTCAACCAAGGCGTTAATAGCGCCATTGGTTAGCGCCGTACTCGGAATGAGGCCCAATGGCAAAATGGTCTTATTATTACTCCTCGATTTATCGGCTGCCTTCGATTTGGTCAACCACCAAATCCTCTGCTGTCACTTGGAATCAGCTGCTCACTTCTCTGAGAAAGCCACCAAATGGATTAGTTCCTTCCTGGACAATAGACACATGAGGGTATTCTCACCTACTGCATCGGCAGAGCCTACACCAGTGCCGTGTGGGGTGCCTCAAGGCTCTTGCGTCTCACCAACGCTTTATAATGTATTCACCAAACCTCTGTTCGATGTACTTGATTATCTGGGTGTCACTTATACCAACTACCCCAACGACACCCAGATACTCATTCCCATCACAGGTGACGACAAGGTGGACTCAAAAGCACTGAATGATATCTATGAAGTCATTCAAGCTTGGATGGCCCAGCATGAGCTCTGTCTCAATGATGACAAGACAGCGCTTCTCATCCTGGCCTCCCAACATCGGCTGAATAGCTTTACAAATCATTCAAAACCTTCAACATTGACAGCAATTCCATTAAAGTCTTGACTGACACCAAAACATTAGGAATCTATCTTAATTCCACATTATCACTCAATAGACAACTAATGCTGTTGTCTCTGCGTCCGCTTACACATGCAAGCTTATCACAGCATGCCGCCCCTTCCTAACCACACAGAACTGTATCACTCTGGCCAGGACATTGGTTATGTCCAAACTCGACTACTGCAATGCCTTATATCTAGGGACCAACCAACGTGCTGTCCAGTCAAATGGTCGAAAACATTTGATCGAATGACCATTTGATCGACAGTCAAATGGTCGGGAAAAAAAGGTTGAATTTATTTATTTATATATTTTTGTTTGGGTTGGTAAAAAAATGTTTTTAATAAAGAAAACAGGCGGTTGGGGGGGAACACCCCCATTTAAAAAAAAAAATTATTTTAAAAAACCCCTTTTTTTCGACCATTTGACTGTCGATCAAAAGGCATTCGTCCTTTTGTTTTCGACCAGATGACCTACAACCAACCAACGTAACCTAAATAAACTCCAGGTTATCCAAAATAACGCCATCAGAGCTGCCCTCAACATCGCCAGATCCTCTCACATATCCGAAACAAGGAGAAGTCTACACTGGCTCTCAGTAACACAAAGAATATCTTTGAAATCTCTCGCCCTCGCACACAAATGTTTGAACAATCAGGCTCCTATCTATCTAGCATCCCGTTTCTCTCAGTACTCGCCTACCCGCCTACTCAGGATAGCCCAAGCACACAGCTTGACCATCCCCAGATACAAACTGTAGAAAGCAGGTGGTGCAAGCTTCCCAGTCCTTGCCTCCAAGCTATGGAACTCGCTTCCATTAACCATTAGATCCGAATCTTCTCCGTCCGTATTCAAACAAAAAAACAAACTTTGGTTATCTACTGTATAAGACTAATCTCCTCCATCACCTCCACTCAGGACCTCAGCTCGCTACCGTCCTCGCGATTGTAACTAAATTCTTGTAATTAAATTCTTTATGCTAACTGTAGATAATGTTGTATATCTTATATTTCTTATAATGCTATTGTGTATATATAGTGCTCACCAAAACATTGTTAGGTTCTTATCTTGTTTATCGTGTTTACTAGGTAGTGTATATATAATGCCTTTCTTGCTATCACGACTCTTTACCTCACTGTAAACCCATGTACATTTCACAGTATAATGATACGAAACCTTTTCACACTGTAATTAAAAGTTCGGAGCTTGGTTCAGCTTGCAGCTTTCTTTCAGCTCCCTTCAAAAGTACAAAGCAGTTCTTATAAAAAGGCTTAGGATTGCCTTGAGTTCCAAAGTAGGAAGAAAGAGACAGTAAGCTTAACCTTTAACAATCAGTTAAGGAACAATCTAACTGTGACACTCTGAAATTGTCTGCTGGCCCTGACTATATTAGCAACAGACTGCTCAAAGCTGGTATAGCATATGTTGACCTAATTAGTTCGGCCTATGAAAAACCCTTATATTTTTGTTTTAGATTAGGGACGTTGGCCATGGCGAGCTCTAGATATTTCTGAAAATTGCACGAGTCTGCTTTATGTCCACTGTGTAAGACCAAAAAAGATGTATTGCATTCTATGCTGATTTGCCACAAGACCCTGACATTGTGACGCAGATACCTGAGACTAATTTTAATTAATGTGCGGATTTGCAACATAAGGGAGGCACTGTTTAACCTAAGCAACCCGCAAAGTGTCTGTGTTGTATTTGTAACCTCTTGTTATATACACAGATCCTGGTTATTGAGGGTGAAAGCAGTCAATCAATATATGTACAGGGTGAAAATAGTCAAGGATTTTGTAGTCCCCTTCTGTTAAAGCAAGGTGTAATTGACACATTTCCTTTTTTCGTTAAGGCTGCAATCTATGCTCTCCTTACGATTTGTTTCCAAAAACTTGTATAATATTTTGGTGTTTTTACTATATCTTATTAATGTTTGCTAATAATGTTTAATGCATTGGGTATTATTGTACATTGGTTTGAATTGTTTTTATGGCTTTATGACCGAAATAAAACTTTAATGAATGAGAAGCAAACACTTTTATTAACTCAAATGTCAGGATGTAGAAACTCCTATCTTACCCTATACTATGGTGGCATTTCCCTACCAAACCAAAACTAAGGAAAGTCAGAGTTAACAAGTCAATTTAGGAATCTGTCTGTGTCCAAAACCTATACTTGCCCTTGCAACTAATCATATACAATGTGTAGGGATGTCAGTAATCAACATAATAGTGTTCTGTATAAAGTTCGGAGCCTGGTTCAGCTTTCAGATTGCTTTCTGCTTTCTTTCAGCGCCCTTCTCCAAGAACAAAGCAGTTCTCATAAAAGTCCTAGGATTGTCTTGCGTTCCAAAGTAATATAGGTTTGACCAATAGTCGGAATTCCCTTCCCCAAGTTCCAAAACACAGTTTAAAACACAAATATCCTGAGGCTCATTCTTCAGGACAAATAAACAGTTTCAATCTCAGGGATCTCTTCCCCAAGATACACTTTCAATGATATATTAATGGGAAGGTGTTTCCTTAATGTTCTGTGCCACAATTGCACCGCTTGCTTATTACTGGTATTTGTACCACACAAGGTTTTGTTTGAAACTGACAGTTCATCTTTTTAAAGTAGTTCAGTTAAATTCACCTTTTAAAGATTTTAAAGTTCACTTCCCAAAGTTCCATTCACTTTGGGAAATAATGCACATTGGATTAACTGGCGTGGTTAAATTTGCACTCACTTTATGGTTCATTATTCATTGGCTTCTTTGTAATAATACTTAATTGTTTGGTAGAAATGACATATTTGAAAGTTGCTTGCAATATAAGCTTCCTTCACTTTAGGAATTAGCACACAGTGTATTCAGTTGTATGGAAAAAGCTTAATTTCTCTTATTTTCTTCATAAAAAAGGATTTTGTTCCAGTGCAGTATTCAAAATGGTGCAGATTTACGGTTTAAATATTCTTTTCAGTTCGGCACTTCAGTAAGGTGTTAAGGTTACAAGGTAAGTAACTCCGTTGTCCTTGTTAAATTCGTTGGGTATTGTAATCTGACTTTATAATTGGTCTTTATATGTGCACAGCATTCGGAGACCTTAGACAACATGCTTTCATCTGCACGCAAACACTCAGTAGCAAAGTATTCACTTTGCTTTTACAAGTTAACAAGTCTTAATGTTCATCGGTTCACAAGGAGTCTAATCGGAGACCTTCGAAAACATGCCTTTCATTCACGCGACCACTCCGATACAAAATATTCTTAACGCTTCGCATCAACCACTTGCATACCAGGTTTCTGTTTGCCTAGAAACTCACTGGTTGCTTTGATGCGAGTTCCTGCAGCCCAGATGTTCCGCCCTTTGGGTCTTTGCTTCAGGGCTCCACCTCCTGCACCTCAGGAACTCCCGGGTCAGCTTCTAAGCCCCAGGAGAACGAGCATCTTGAGCAATAGGAAAAGGGGCAGCCTTCCAGCACGGCTCCCCTTTCACGCTTCCGTTGGTTACACACAGCCCCAGCTCCCGGGCCACTCTTGCCTGAACCATAAGCGTGATGCATATGGACAGCTCCTCCCTGGTCTTCTTGGTCTCTCTGCTGCTGCAAATTCACTGCCACTGCTCCTGTCACCATTCCCTCCCTTATACTCATTTGGTGGGGCTTTTTATACACCTGTAGCCCTTTAACAGGCTGCTGGTGCGGGTTCACAATTAGCCCTGCCTGACCGTCATTAAGGGGACATGCCTGACCTCTACTGTTCTCAGCAGGCCTCTTCTTCGTCCCAGTACCTAAATGGTGAAAGCAACTAGTGTTCACTGCTCTTAGTTGCCTCTTCCTCGTCTCAATACTTTTTGTGGTCATGTATGAAGAATTCAGGAGAGTTGGTTTGTAATACCTGTAATGAAGTCATGGTATCAAAGTAAGACAGACACCAGTGATCACAGTTTAAGGCCCAGGGTGTTTATTAAACTGTAAAAATGTGTGATATAAATGCCTAATCTAAACCTAAATTTAAAATGGGAGCAAGCTACGACCATCAAATAATAATAATACAGTCCAAGTCGAGTGTAGTCAAATAAGAAGGGCCTATACTAAAAAAAACTTTTGACAATCCTTACTGCTATGCTAAAAAATAGTGTGGGATAATGTTCACCAGAAAAGAAAAGTGTTCTCAAAATGATAAGTCAGGATGTTATGGACGGGGTCTCCCTTCCCCACGTTTGAAGCACGGGACAAGGCGGGACTCTCAAACACAGCACACTTCTGGGCTTCTCCGGCCCGAGTTTAGTTCCTTTTTCCAATATCGGGGTCTTCTGAGCCCAAGTCTCTTTTATGCAAAGTCTCTTGCTTCAGAAGTCCTGATGTATCACAAACAACAAACAAAAGTTCCTTCTATTTATCTTCACGTCAGGTGATCACTCTTCACATGAGGATCCCCCTCAGCTGGGCTCTGATCCCCTTCACAACGTCAGCCTCCCTCAATCGTGCTCAGACAAACAACTCACTGTGGACATCCCTCACGGGTTCACGTTTGTCACCACAATGCAGTTCACTTAGCTTTTCAATTGACAACGTGTCAAAGACTTTAGACTGTACAAGGGGTTTTGACTTGACCCTTGTATGACAACTTTGACATCTTTCGCTGGCCTCCCCTAGGGCCTCTTGGTTCTTGTAGTTTTCTCAACTCAACATATCCTCCTTGTTCAGGAGCTGGGCATTCCTTATAGTCTTTTGAGTGAGTGCCCAGACAGCGCCGGACCACTCTAACCTTAATACCTCGGTTATTCACAAAAGACCTTTGTCTATTATCTTCTTTTCTTTTACGCAAATGTTGTTACTGCAACTCCGAGCTTAACACAGAGGATCCATGGGAAATAGGAGTGAGAACACCCTCAGGTTTCTCGCATATCCCATTCCAAGGCCAGATCTATCAGATCAGCAAGCATGCTATGAAGTGTTCCCACATTTGTGGCACCGTATAAAATTCCAGTAAATAAATAAATTAATACAACGCTTCGTTCAGTGCCTTGATTTCAGGGTGCTATTAACAGCGAACATTATCCTGAGACAATGGGGGCGATTCTCAAAACATGTTTGGCACAAGCAATGCGATATACTTGCACATCTCCATCACTTTTGCCAAATATGATGCACCATATTAGCAAAGGGCGTCTGAATGAGCTGCACATTTTTTGGGGGGAAAATCTAATTTTATTGGCATTTTAGTTATGACAACACAAAACAGTATCAATACATTTCCTTAATTGTGTCAACATTTCAAACACCCCTCCTTCCCCCCCATGCCGTGGATTCTCGATCTTATCTCCATCAAGACCAGTTGGACACTTAATGATGACTCTTGCCCAAGTCCGGGTTCTCCTCCTTGGTACGAATGAACCTGAGGTAAATGAATCTCTCGCCCAATCCCCACCCTGGAATGCATCCTTTTCCGCCACAGCCCTCTCCCACTCGGTCACGCCCCCAGTTCTACCGCCCATATTGCTCAAAGAAAGGGAGCCAAGCACTTTCAATATTTAACCTAGATTCAGCCCAAATGTGAGTTAGATATTCCATATTGTATATGGCACGGATCTTAGCAAACGATTTCCTCTCCGTAGGCATTTACAGGTTCTTCCACAATTGGGCCATACAACATCTCGCTGCAACCAACATAATTTGAAACATATGGCCCTGTTCCGTTTCAGATTCCTCCTCCATGCTCACCCCAAAAAGAACGAGCCATGGGGAGAGGTCCTTCTGAATCCCATCGACCCTCTTGATCCACAACAAGAGCTCCCTCTAGTACATCTGCACGTTGGGACAGCCTCACCACATGTGTATGTATTCTCCCATTGAACAATTACATTTCCAGCAGTGCAGGTCATATCCATCTCTCATCCGGGCTATCATCACTGGGCAATAGTGCCACCTATGTAAATGTTTAAGGGCCTGATGTCTATACTGGAGGGAAGCGGTGGAGCGACCCGCCCGCCTGCACATTTGAACCCACAACATATCATCAATATCTCTGCCCAAGTCCTGTCCCCATCTGACTCTCGAAGAGGGGGGTTCCCTCGGGACCGACAAGAGAATCAATTTGTATAATCCAGCTATCAGCCCTCTAGCCCCAGTCTGCCTAATCATAAATCTCTCAAAATGTGTTGGTTCCCACCTGAGGTTCTCCCCCCACCTCTCCTCAGACAGGGCCCCCTTTAATTGTAAAAAGCAAAAGGGCAATAGCTTGCACAGACCCAGGGCCTCCTCCAATCCCCCCAAAGATATAAAAGCCTTCCCTACCCACAGTTGCCCCGCCCTGCTGAGTCCCGCCTCATACCATGATTGAAATGCAAGTGGTTCCTCAATCCCATCCCGCAGTCAGGGTGCCCAGATGCAACTTAAAGGCGATGGCCATGTGTAGTGAGCCACCTGTTACCCCCTCCCTCTTTCCATAGAGACCACAAAACCTCCAAGACCGGATGGTGCAAGATTCTGTTTGGGATGCTGGCCCATGGGAACCCATAACCACTCATCCGAAGTAACTGGGCCAGTACCTCGTTATCCATTACCACCCATTTTTTCCCCGACCCCGGGTTAAAGTGGTCTACCAAAACTCGCAACTGAGTCGCTTTGTAGTACGTTGCCAGGTCTGGGAATCCCACTCCTCCCTCTTCCTTTGGTCAAACTAATGTCTCATAAGCTATCCCATGCTTCTTCCCCACCCAAAGAAACCGCAACATAGTTTGCTTCACTCCGCTTAGGAAAGACACAGGTATAGATATCGGCAGCATTTGAAACAAACAAGAATTTGGGACGAGTCACCATCTTTATCGATTTCAGCAGCGCCATCCAAGACAGCCCTGCCCATCTTTCCATGTCACGTTTCACAGCTGCCCAGAGGGGAAGGAAATTACCGGAGAAGAGATCCCCGGATGTCGGGTTACCTGAATCCCCAGGTGCCGGAACGTCTCCTTCTGCACCTTGAATGAGAGCCCGGCCACATATTTCTTTTCATCATCCGACAGTCCCCCAATTGGAAACACCACCGATTTCTCCAGGTTTACTTTAAAGCCTGAAAACTCCCCATAGTACCCCAGACTTTCCAGTACACGAGGAAAGAAGTGCGAAGGGCTGATGACATAGAGTAAGACACCATCAAAAAATAGGGTTATCTTGCAATGTGTCCCGCCCACCTCAACCCCCTTAATCTCCCCATTGTCTCTGACCGACGCTGCCCAAGGCTCCATCACCAGCGTATATTACATCGGGGACAGGGGGCATCCCTGGCGCATTCCCCGGCGTACAGGGAAGGACCCAGATTCATGCCCATTCACCACCACCTTAGCTCTGGCTCAGAGTACAAGGCCGATATCTGGGCCAATTCTTAAGGATGCAAAAACCTCCCCCATAAAGGCCCAGCACACCCTATCAAACACCTCAGCATCTAGGGAAAGTAAAAGCGCCCCCTCCTCCCCTACCAACTGCAAATTCATGACGTGAAGGGTCTTTTGCATGCTGTCTGCTCCCTTCCTATTCAAGACGAAGCCCACCTGGTCCGGGTGGATCAGTCAGGGGAGATAAGTTTCCATACATGTCGCCATGACTCCAGCGAAAGTTTTGGCGTCCATGTTAAGGAGGGATATAGGCCTATTCGAGGCACAGTCTGTGGGGTCCTTCGTTGTTTTTGGTATAACCGCTATCAAGGCCTGGAGAAAAGACAAGACGGTGGTATCATGTCTTGTCCCCCTATTAGGTTAAACAACTTGGCCAGGGATCCCGCCAGCAGGGATTGGTATTGTTTATAAAAGTCGGCCGTAAAGCCATCTTCTCCCGGGGCCTTCCCTACCTTTAGCATCTTGATAGCACCCAACACCTCTTCCCCAGTTACCTCACCCTCCAAAACCTCCCTTTCCAACCCTGTAAGCTTGGGGAGGTTCCGCTCAGCCAAATATCGCTGCATGTCCTCCACAGGTTTCTCTGTTGGTCTGGCGTATAGGTCTTTGTAGAATTCAGCAAAACAGCCACCTATCTCCTTACCCCTCCTCTGGATCCATCCTCCTCCGTCCCGAATACCCTCCACCCTCCTTTCCACTCTGCAGCCTCTCACCCTATTGCAGTCCCCATGTGTCCCACCTCTCATAGTATCTCTGTCGGGTGTATCTCATCCTCTTGACAACCTCCCCAATTAAAACCGCATGGAGTTCTTGTCTCTTGTCCCTCATATCACTCAGTAGAGCCTCCCTATCAGCATCCCCCTGGTTAACCTGGAGTCACATTGCTCTCAGGTCTTCATGGAGCTTAGTTTCTATCAGTGCCCTTCCATGCTTTCTACGGGCTCCCTCTGCAATGAGTAGACCACGGAAGGTGGCCTTGGTCGCCTCCCAGACCGTCGCCATACCCGTATCTCCATTATCATTGGTTTAAAAGTATGCCCATATCTCCTTCCTCAACAATTCCATGAACACCTGATCTCTCAACAGGTTATCATTTCATCTCCACCTGTAGCTCGCTGGGTCTCCGGTATCCTCCAGCTCACCACCATGTGGTCTGACCACGTAATAGCTTCAACCCTTGGTGCACCAACCTCACCCTCCCGCTCCTTTGGAATTATCAGGAGATCAATCCTTGTATATCACTGATGTGGAGGGGAGAAAAAGATATAGCCCCCCGGTCCCGGCCAGGCCTTATGCCACACATCCACCCAGAAGTGGTCCCGCAAATGATCCCTCAGGGCAAGGTTGTCTCGTGTCACCCCTCGCGGTACCAGTCCCTTTGCTGACCACCAATCCAGCTTGGGGTCCAGTATCAAATTAAAATCCCCCCCAGCAGCATCGCCCCCTCTGCGCACTCGTCCATCACTCCAAACACTCGGCGCAGAATCCCCACCTGGCCCACGTTAGGTGCGTAGAGGTTGGCCAGCGTGATCCGCCTACCCTCACATGTGCCTTTTTATTTCCAAAAACCTCCTCCCAAAGCCTCTCTTAGTCTCAATCTCCTTCAGACTAAATGACTGGCCAAGCAGTAAACCCACCCCATCCTTCTTAGAGGATCTATGAGAAGCCCAAACATTTCCTCCTTTCTCTTTGCCTTTTATCAGTGATTCCGCCCCCTGTTGGTAGTGGGTTTCTTGCAGAAAAAGGACCACGAGTTTCTGCTTACGGACATGTTACTGGTGAGGGATCGTTTATTTTGAGAATTCAAATCCTTGACGTTCAGCGTACCGACCATCCTCTCAACCATTCCCCTTCTTCACCCTTTGCCCATTACTCTTCTTGTGAAGAACGAGATCTGTGGTCTTCCCACTATATGGAATCCGCGGCATGCCCTGTCTCCCCACCCCTCACCCACTTCCAAACTTGGCCCCAAGCCCCCGCACCTCCAGGACCCTGTTAACTCCCCCTCGACCACATGCATTCAACCCTCAGAACATTCTATATATTTTAACAACTGAAACATCAAAGTGTACCGCTGGTCCCCGTCACACCAGCATGAAACAACCGAACAGGGGCAACTCCATGATCGTCTTTCTCCAACCGGGTTCCCATGTGCGTCAAGGGCTCCAGAGAGGGTGTGTACAAACAGCACTATGTAGCGCTTCACCCCTTCAAGCATCCTCGTTCCGCGGAGGAGGGGGGGGTTCAACTTCTGAAAACTTTCGGTCCCCTTTCCCCCTTTGCTTTCCTCGGACTGGGTCTGGACCTCTGGGCCCCTGAATGGGGTCCGGCCCCCACCCTCCATGCTCCGATGAGGGACCTTCCCTGCTGGCAAATCCTCTTTGATCCTCTGAATGTCCTCTTTTGCCACCAGATGGTGCCTCTCCCAGGATAGCCCCAACGGTATTTAACCCCCTTTTCCTGTTCGCCTTGTCTCCATAGTAATGCATGCGTGCTAATGCCGGGGTCTCTCCCTCCACCTCCAGCAGTCCGAATCATCAGATATTGTTCCTTCTCTCACGATTTTCAATGTCATCCACTTTAAGGTGCAGCTACTCTTCACGACGTTCCATTTCAATGAAGCGGGCCTCCATCTGCATTTCCAGGAGCCCAGTGGACGTTTGGTTAGCCTCGACCCCATCCATCCTGTCTTCCAGCGTGGACACCTTAGCCGTAAGGTCAGCCTGCCTCGCCCCCATGTCTGTCCTCTTCTCCCGTATCTCCTCCAGGATGGTCTGTATGTCTGTCTTTATGGATGTCATGATGCCTACCCCCGGGGACCCAGACCAAGTCCAGCAACCCTGGAAGCAGGCATCAAGTTACCCCAAGCAAGCCCAACAATCCCCGCTAGGGGCTATATGGGTGCCGTCCTGGCGCCTATGGCGCCAGGCTCATATGGAGAGTCAGTCCTGGCGCCATAGGCGCCAGGCTCATAGATTAAAACTTACCTGATGCAGACCATGCTGCAAACTTACCTGATGCAGACCATGCTGTAAGAGCTCCAAGCCAAACGAGGCTTGGAAGGGACTATTTTACCTAGGGACTATTTTTTTACTCGGGTGGGGCTGGGGAGGAATACTTACCTGGGACTACTTTGGAGGCTATTTAAACCACGCCCGAAGAGCAGCACACGCTTCGCGTTATTCTGCATCCAGCAGCGTAACGCTCACCGTGCCTGCAAGTCTGCATCCAGTCTTCTGCCATGCCCGCCTCGAGTTTGGAGCTCCTAGAAAAAGGGAGAAAGAAGGAGAAAAGGTTAGAACAAGAGCAATACCTTAAATCCTTACCTGAATTCCCGATCCATCGCGCCTTGGAGCTGGAAGAAAGAAGTTATTTTATGCGCGTCACCTCGCCTGCTGCAGCACCGCGCTGAAATCACCGGCCTTCGCAGCATCTTCACATTTCACTGCATCCTCCTGCATGTTACCACCGCACTCCGGCACCTAAGGAGAAGACAAGAACAGCAAGGTGAGCCAAGGGAATACACAGAGGAATACCCCCCATAGACTTACCTAATTTTACCACCGGGGGTACTATTCTTCTTCACGGGTCGACGCAGCTTCCACTGTATCCTAGCCGAACCCCGGCCCCTAAGGGGAAACAAAAGGACAGCAAGGTGAAACAAGGGACTAACAAGGGGAACCCTCCTCACCACAAAAGACTTACCTGATTTTACCGCTGCAGGCATTATTCCCCGAGACTTCATACTTTCTCTCAGCGCCTGAATAAGGGAGAAAGCAACAGGTTACATATGGACATTATTATATCGAACTGTGTTGGATAATACAAATCCTTACCAGAACATTACCGGTTGCCACAAGGAACTCTTCAGTAGGGTCAAGCTGCAACCTGCAAGGAATCGGACAAGAGTGAAAGTCAGGCATTTGAACTCTTACGAACGACATACTTACGGCGTCTTGCCGGGAATATCGGAGTCAATATTGTCCTGGAACTCACCAATTCCTTCGAGCCAGTGAAGCAACTGGTTATCTACGCGCCCCTGCGCTCAATGCAGGATGGAGAGCTCATCTTTTCAAATCATCAGGTGAGACTATAAGGGCCTCATCACGACTTTGGCGGTAACCCTTAAATCCGGCGGTAGCGCTATTACCACCGGATTTAAGGGTCCGACAAAGCAGGACTTCGGCGGATTTCTCCCCAGATCTGAGCTGGGGGGAAATCCGCCGAAAATTCGCGCTATTACTGCCGGCAGGAAATCCGCCGGCGGTATTAGCGCGAAATTTCCCCATTGAGCCCAATGGGGAATGGGGCATTCCCGAATGGGCTCAATGGGGAATGGGGATTGACATTACCGCCCAACTCGTGATCCGGCACTATTAGCGCCGGGGAGTTTGGCGGTAGGGCTAATACCACCGGCGGTAATACCGCCGGCATTACCACCCAAGTTGTGATGAGGCCCTAAGAGGGGACATCCAAGGTGATCAGTGGGGAGAACAACGGGGTGGGGGGATTTACGCTCAACTCCACGGGTGGTTAATTCCCTTTCTCCACTTGCAGAAGAATATTCCTACGGGCCAAGCAAACGAAGCTAGGTGGTGCCAGTCCAGTCCGTCATCTCGGCCCTACGCGTCACATTGGTGGAGATCGCAGCAGTCCAGTCCAAATCGACGCCTCTGTGGGAGCCAGCTGAGCGTAACAGTTGGCTCAGACCCTGTGCTCCGATAATGGACCGCCGTTCCAAGGGGACAGATTCGCTCAGTTGATGGAAGAGTATGGTATACACCACAGAAAGATTACACCAGTCTGGCCCCATGCCAACGGCAAGGCCGAGCGGTTCATGAGGACCCTCAACAAGGTGTTCCGGATTGCTCATGGACAGGGCCAATGCCTAGAACGGGTGCTGTACCAGTTTCTGAGGGAGTACATGGTCACCTCTCATGCGTCGACTGGAGTGGCACCAGCAGAAGCAATGTTTTGACAGTGTTCGAAGGGGTTAATACCTGAAGTGAGAGAGCGAGAACCAGCAGTGATCGACAATGCTCAGGTGGAGCGAGAAAGGAGAGTAAGGACAGAAGGAGAGATTGTTAGAAGACGACTCCGACCACATCAGCTGATCCACAGTGATGAAGTGTTAGTGAGGAACCGCCATCCACAAGGCAAATTGTCACTGACTTATGAGTCTAGTTGGGGGAGACCAGGTTGGAGGCAACCCTGCAAAGAGACTGTGATGAGGTACTGGATGAGGGCTGTGGCCTGGCCCATCTGCTGAGTCCCCTGAGTCGAGGGGGCGCATATGAGGAGAGACTGATCCGGGAGGCGGGCAGGAGGTATCTCTAGAAGGCAGGGGGTGTCACGCACCCCAACAGGTAGTGCTTGTGGAACAGTTGGATGTTGCACCTCCATTGAATTGCACACTATGTACTTCTCCGTACTGCGCTCCGCGGTCTAGTTCTTTTCAACATGGCCGCTGTCGGGAGTCCTTTAGTCAGCTTCCTCCCGAGGGCCGGTGCGTTGAAACCCATTTGACTCCTCTGTCGGGTAAGATGCTAGTTGCTCGCTTAGTTGCCGCCTTAGATGCAATGAGAGCATTTGACAGTCTAGACTGGAGGTACCTGGAACTGGTACTACAAAAATTCGGATGCGACCCCAACTTCATCAGAATGGTCCTGGCGAACTTTCGCCTCCCGAGCACGACCTTTATGGTTAACGGGAAACCTATGGCAAAAATGCAAAAACACAGAGGGACTAGACAGGGCTGCCCACTCTCGCCCTTAATTTTTGAAATGGCAATGGAGCACATAGCCAAAATAATAAGGCAGGATCCTGAAATACGAGGGGTCAAATGTGGAGGGACTGTACATAAAATAGCACTGTACGCAGGCGATCTAATGCTATTCCTTGGGGACCCTAAGAACACACTACCAAGAACACTCGATAGTCTGCCGGACTTTGCTAGGATATCAGGGTTTACCATAAACTTCACTAAATCTAAAGCCCTGAACATCATAGAAAGGGAAGAGGCGATTGAAGCTCTTAGGTCAAGATACCCACTAACATGGGAAAAAGAATCAATAGAATACTTAGGAATCCAATTAACAAAGGATTATAAAAACCTGTATGGAGCAAACATAACACCTCTGCTGAAACAACTGAGGGAGGACCTACATAGATGGGAGGACCTACATAGATGGGACACCCAGGAACTATCCTGGTTTGCACGCATTGCGGCACTCAAAATGACCCTGTTGCCTCGTCTGCTATACACGGTAAACTCGCTTCCAATAGAGCTGCCCCCCAAGATATGCAAAGCACTACAGGGCGACTTGACTTCCTTCATATGGCACAAGGGGAAAACTAGAATTCAAAGAAGAATCCTAACAAGGTCACCATGCCTGGGAGGCCTGGGGGGTCCCTGATGTGGAGAGGTATGTCCTGGCCGCACAAATAGCACCAATGTTAAACTGGAAGAGGAGAACATGTCAAAGGGATGGGTGGGAATCGAGCAAGGGGTGACTACTATCCTGCTGAGAACATTACACGGGTAGCAGGTGGGCGCCAGGGAATCAGAGGGTCACTTGTTGGAGGCAACCAAGACCTCACTGAAAGGCTGGGACCGAGCATTGAAAAAGCGGAACATCATCCCGGGGTTGGGTCCCTTTATGCCGGTGGCGCACAACCAAAACTTTACACCGGGCAAATAGGCTAGTTTCTGGAAGAATTGGGGACAGGAACAAATATTATACTTGAAGGACTTCTTTCAGGGAGGAAACCCATTAATGTTCGAAGAATGTAAACCGAAATTTGGCATAGGGGAAAGAGACAGATACACGTACATTCAGATCTGACACTGGATAACACATAAGGAAATCAAGAAAGCAGCCACCAGGGTACCAGTGGGCCTGGAACTAACGCTACACGAAGGGGATGAGGCAAGGGCTGTCACCAAAATGTACAAGCTATTGGACAAAGCACAAGAGAGTGACATCTTCCCATATATGGACAACTGGGCAAGAGATATAGGTGTCCCCATTACAGAGGAGGAATGGCCCCAAATATGGAGAAGAGCACATAAATCCTCCAAATGCACAGCCATTAGAGAGACTTCACACAAGATTTGCTTTAGGTGGTATCTGACCCCCCCCATAGGTTGCACAAAATGAACCCTAACAATCCGGCTATGTGCTGGAGAAACTGCAGAGGTAAGGGAGACCTATACCACATGTGGTGGTCCTGTCCTAAGGCGGCCCTGTATTGGAAGGAAGTTCTGGGGCATATAAAGGAAATCACAGGGAAACAACTGCTAGCGTGCCTAAAGTTATACTCTTGGGTACAGTGGTCGAAGGCATTTATGCTGCAACTGGCAACAATGCAACACTTATCACCCACGTGCTAATGGCAGCAAAGATGACCCTGGCACAAGGCTGGAAAAACACAGAAGGCCCACTAACAGCATGCTGGTGGGTGAACATTTGGAACGTAATGGCCATGGAGAAGGTTGGGGCCCTGAGAGACGGCAAGTATCTGAAGTTCCGGCCAATTTGGGACCCCTTCCTTGACTTTGTCAGAGTCAGAGAAGCACACTTTTTTAGGCCGAACTTGTTGAGAGCTATGCAAAACTGACCGCCGAGAAACAAAGAACAGGAACCTTGATCCAATGCAGAAGTTAACTAAACTGAATACAACAATTTCATCGGAGGCAGAAAGACTGGTCCATGCCACAAGGGAACCGGGAGGGGGGAAGGGGTTAGGGGAAGGGTTGTTGAACGGTTGTAGTTAAAGTTAGTCCAATGCTCAAAATCTGCAATCAAGAATTGTAAAACTGAATGTTAGTATGTGGCCACAGCTAATGATATGTGTCAAAGTAATTTAAGCCTCTGGCCACTACAGTGGCTGAACATGACTGCATTTGAATAAATAAAGTTTGTTAAAAAGAAAAACTGAAGCATGCATAGCAATAGGGTTTAAGTGAAGCATTAGGGACACAAGCAACATTATGGAGGAAGAAACTCCAATAAAACACATGCATAGGGTTCTGCCGCTGTATTGTGACAGAATAAATAAACAATGGATAGTAGAAACAAAGGAAGGTGGGATGCCCTGCTCCTGGCCAGAGCAGAGCTCCCATAACAGCAAAATATAAAGGGAACGAGTCCCAAAAAAGAAAAGAGATTCTAGATCTCTGGCAAGTATTTGAGGATATGGAAGATCAGGAATGTGAAAAAGAGAGCCAATGTAAGGTGATATACCCTGTAACGCCTAAACCTGCAGTAGAGTATACAAACCCAGTCTATTAAGCCTCCAGTGGTAGAGAGAGTATCAACAGGATTATCAGGATTAGCAACTATGGGGCGGGGGGAACTCAAGAGCTTTTGCACCTCCATATAACCCATCCACAAGCGCTGATATGCCCGTAGCATCGGTGTACCCAATGGGTCCACGAGTAGACATAGACAAAGTGTTAAGAGCATTGCGGGAAAGGTTGGTCAGGTTGCAAGAACCTGAAGAAGTATCACCAGAAATAAGGGTACCGGTGCAGAAAATAGGGGAATGGAAGTCAGGAGATTTTTTGTTTAGAGTCAATCATGGGGCAATAAGAAATGTTTGTGTTGAAAAAGATGATGGGCAGCGGGTATGGATGGTCCTGGGACAAGTAGAACAAGCAAGGGAAAATGGAAATAATGAAGAGGCAGGGCAAGGAGATAAAGGAGAGGAGGTAGCGAGAAACCCGTGCCTGCTAAAAGAGGCAGTGAGGAGGGACAGACCAAGAAATAGACCAGATTTAATCATGGTAGTACAAAATCAGAAGAAAAAAGGGGTAGAAAACAAAATAGATATGCAGATCCCTCTTACACATAAAGGAGTAGGGATAACGCAGTATGAGCCATGGCCTCAAATGGACAAAAATAATTTGATTAAAGCTCTCCCCCAGCTTATAGCCGGAGCTAGTAAATGGATCTATGAATTTGAAAAACAAACAGCAGGGGTAGCCTTAGCACTAGTAGATTTTAAGAGTTTACTGGTCACCATAGTTGGGGACCAGGCTGGGGACATATGGACAAGGGTGGGGTACTCTGGGATAAGTCTTGTAGATAATGAACATGATGGAGCAGCCTTTAATGAGGGAAGGGCAAGGGTATGGGATGCCCTACGAAGGATGTACCCAGATGCCCCTGACTTGCATTGGAAAAGAAACTAAATAAGGTTGTCATCCAAGCACCAGTGACGGCACCGGCTCAGGGGGAAAGGGCAGGAGACACTCAACAAATTGGGAATGCCACAATTGGGGCACTGTGGGGTAAAGGAGGACAGGGACAATGGGGGTGGGGGAGACAGTACCCTAACCCACAGCGGCAGTATGAAGGAGCCCCAAGGGTAAAAGGGAAGATTTGAAGGAGCAAGAGCAGGAGGCTTTGGGGGGTAGGGCCCTGGGAGGAGGATGGGGAACATTACAGTGCTGGTACGGCGGGAGATGGGGGCATTTTGCAAGGGAATGCAGGAACAGGCCTGGGATGGGATTTAATTATGGGCCATCACCTCCAGGGCAGGGATTCCAAGGGCCTCAAGGAAAGGGACAACAGCAATTTGGGCAAGGGGGTCAAAATCAGTTCCCTTAATGGAGCTGACCGGCAAGAGCAACATGGGCAACAACTACAGCAGGGTGAGGGAACACAGTTTTAACAGGATGGCAGGGGGAACAGACGCCCCATTCTAATGAGTTACGACAACGGGGGTGGCCCTGTTTCATTCCGAGACAAATACATATTCTGATTAGGACAGCCCAAAGAGAGCACTCGCATGTCCAATCCTATTGATAACCGCACACCCTGAAGGGGAGCCCTTGTCGGAGGTGGAAATAGGAAACAGGCAATTTATATTTATGGTAGACTCAGGTGCAACTAAATCATGCATCATGGAGGGGAACTTTCCATTATCAGGTAAAACTCTTTACACGCAGGGACTCTCTGGGGCTATTTCCACGGTTCCATACACTGAGGAGCTGGATATAAAAGTGGGAGGGAGGTAGTACGAGTCCCCTTGTTATATTCAGAGACTTCCCCTGTGAACTTGTTGGGTAGGGATCTGCTCAGTAAACTAAATATAACTATATAATTCACAGATCAAGGGGTAGTGTATTCCACTCCAGGGATGTGTATAGTTTAAACCATGGTTATAATCAATGCAATAATAAGGGAGTTAGTAGTCCATGGGGTTCCGGTGGTCCCAGATATATTTCTCTATGGTATTAAGGTAATAGTAAATGCAGTGCCTCAAATTGTGACTAAGTATTGGCGAGTGCCCACAGATTTTATTTTCCAACCTATGGTGCCACCCGAGATGGTGGCATGGACAATATTGTCACTAGATTTATAAAGACGAGTAGCATCAGACAAAAGAGTAGTCCTGATTGGAACAGACCTGGACGGGTGCGAGTGGCGCACAGTCCTATGTATAGATCCGATAGTACAATTAAAGGAAATGACTGATGAGTTATTTGAGGACAGTGAGCAAAATGGGGAGATTCTTTTGTAAATCTGCATCCCCTGTGATATCATGGTGCAGTATAGGAAGGTACAGTGCTCCCTGATGGCAGTGGTGACCCTGATGTTTTTATTTTTTGAGGAGGACAAGCGATATGTGCCAGCACAATTATGGACTGTTAATCCCCATGATGTTGGGTTACTGAGAGATGTGACCCTAGTACAGATTACGTTGAAGTCAGGTGCCTAGCACAGTCATCCATTATGTGGATGATCGGTTGGTATGTAGTGAAAATGAACATCAGTGCAGTAGGGGTTCTGTTGCATTATTGCAATTGCTGGCTTACAAAGGGTACAAGGCAGATAAAAAGAAGCTACAATACTACCAACAGGAGGGACTATTCTTGGGACAACTCAGTTTTTGTAAATGTGGAAAAAATATTACCAGATAGGGCGGCGGCAGTATGTGCCACCCCTAGGCCCAGTACTGTGAAGGAAATGTATCAGTTTTTTGGCTTATGTAATTATTGTAATGCATGGATCCTAGACTACGCAGTCTACACAACGCCACTGTTACAAAGTCTCAGGGAAGGACAGAGGACTTAAAAGTGAATTGGAATGGACTGACGGAATGACTAGACAATTTGAGGACTTAATAGAAGCTATTTGCACGCCCCCTGTTTTAGCAACTCCGGATTATATACAGGAGTTTTATTTATTTCCCCACTCTGATGAACGGCTCATGCATTGACATAAGGAGACATATTATATGTTGATGGGTCATAAATAACTTACCAGGGGACGGGACGGAGGCACACAGGGGCGGTAGTGGCATGCGGTAAAGGGGGGTAGAAATAGTGACCATCCCTGTAGAAAGCAAGCCCACAGTTCCATACACAGCATTGCCCATATTACAACTGGACCATTATTACCTGGGGAACTGATCAGTCCCAGGTTTGAAGGTCCATATGAGGTGGTGTTCTGTACTCTTCTCGCCGTCCGTATGAAGGAGTTAGATATTGGGTGCATCTCTCGGATGTCAGAAGAGCACCTGAGACAAGGCAATCTTCAGGAAGGACATAGCCAAAGAAGATACATTTTTGAGGATCCATGCCAGGGTGGTGTGCAGTGGCACGAGCCAGATTTTTTTTTTTGTTCAATTTTTCATTTTTTCTATTTTTAAAAAATGTATGTTTTTATAAATGTTTCAATTTTTTAAAGGTCCAGAACCCTGTCGGCCCTGGTGGAAAAATGGTCTCCCCTCCCTCTCCTTCTCTCCCTTCTTTCCCTCTTTCCCTTCTCTCCTTTTCTCTCTCTCTCTTTCTCTCTCTCTCTCTCTCTCTTTTTCTTTCTCTTTCTTGATAACCTTTTTTCTCCTCTCCAGGAATAGGCAAGTATGGCTGACACCGACATGTTCAAACCTCTCTGTTATGTAGGGATAAAGTTAAGATACATTGCATTTGTTCTAGAAATTATGTAGTGCATCTATTTAGTAGTATGTTGTTGTGTACGACACTGGTTGTGGTTGTTGGAGTGGATGAAGGTATGTCTGTTATATGGGGTGGCCATATAAAGGGGAGGTGGACAGTTGGAAAATAATGTGAATATGTCTATAAAAAAGGAAATACAAAATGGTTCACTTGTTGCCGGCCATCCCTACAAGTTTTCTTAGACAAATGAAACAGGAAGAACAAATGACGTATGATTTATATAAGGGAATGGGCTTTGATGTCATTTCTGATATTGAGTACCCAGAATGCTCTAATAGCTGGTACTCTGATATGCGCACTAAAGGAAGGAATATAATCAATGAAAGTTGTTACGTGTGTGCACTTATCCCGCATGCATCACGGGCTCCTAAGGTTTTAGTTCTACATCCAGTCCCAATTACAGAGGCACAATGCCTGGTACATCTTCCACTATGAAGGATAAAGGGCACATTCCAGGCACACAGCGTGCAGTTGAGGAGCATTGATCTATACCCAGCATTATGCAATGGCAACACAAAATACAGCCAATGTCTACAAGGACCATATTTTTCCTTGGGAGGTTACTCAAATGGCAACGACAAATGGCAGGGCACCACAGTGACGTGCCCGGCAGATGGACTGAGTACAGCAGAGAAGCAGTATCCCAAATAGTGACTATGTGTGCGCAAATATAGTGCCAACACATCACAAGGCTGACATGGATTACAACAATGACGAAGCCAGTGCGAATACATAGAGTCTTAGACTCAATGAAGGAACAGTTCCTGTTGGCGCAAACACACAGTGCAACCACACTCTTGTGATCTCTGATCTGACGAAAGGTACTGCAGCAGTGATGGATTACTACTGGGTTTGTGGCCAACAAGCCTACTTGCACCTCCCACCCTCATGGAGGGGCAAGCGTTCACTGGCCACCCAGCACTCAGTGCTTGTCAGAAGCTCCCTTCTTTCTCACCTTTTTATCCTTGTTGGCGTTCTTCCGGGACGTGGCTTCTTTCTTTTTCACCGACCGAGACTTGTATAAGCTGGAACGCGAGTCCTCGGGTTCCAGCGTGGAAGCTGGCTGCCAAGCCGGTAGCGTTTGAATATCCAGGAACAATGGTGATTAATCCAGGAAGGAGGATAACGAAAGGTAAGGAATAGAAGGGGGGGTTCCAGGAGTTAAGGAAGATAGAAAGCACGATACACAGGCAGCGAACTCGAACACGTCTAGTAACTCGTAGGGGTAGAGTTGAGACGCGCGGAGCCGCGGGGGCGTGCCGGTTTTCTAGGAAGCTAGCGAGTGCACGCAAAGGCTAGACCGCCGCAGTTCTGTGTCGGCAGCCATTTTGGATGGGTTGCAGAGTTAATGCCGCGATGCATCAAGGACCATGAAGTCCAGAAGGGTCGAACCCGGCCAATCATGACAGTGCTACTAGTAATCCTGGAAGAACACCTGAAGGGAGAAGAGAAGAAATGCCTGTCAAGGTGCCAACAGACACTTCTGCACCTAAAGAAGCAGAAAGAAGCTTGCAGATCACACAAGAATTTGGTATGCTGCCAGAAAAAAGACGATTTCAATGGCGGGAAAGAAAGAAAGAAGAGCTCAAACTGTCTCAAAAGGCTCTTCCGCACTGCTCAGAGGAATACCTGACGAGTATCGGCTTTTTAGCTCAGCAGAGTCTTTCTTGTCATCTTTTTTGGCTCCTGGGGTACAAGCAGCTACTGCACTTCTATACCTCTGGAGAATGCTGCGAATGGGCCCCTATCCCACATCATCGAGGCAGTGCACAATCTAGGTGTTCAAATGAAGAAAGAAGGTGAAGTTCAGAACATGGATTGGCTATCGCTTGCTTTTGATTGGGTCCCGTCATGGCTGTAGGCGGCAGTAAAAGTACTGGTTCCTATTATCGTATTCTTCTTGGTCCTCTTCTGCACGTGCCAATTGGGTCTCCGATGTTGTGTTCATATAGTCCCTAAAAGTGCAAAGATAATGGTATCAATTGGGAGATCTAAAACACCTTGTGATTCAATAAACAGTGAAACTCAAACTAATATTTCTGGGGTTGTAGATATGTCGGGTCGGGATGAGTTCATTACTGTAGACGTAACGAAAGGGGGGAATGTTGGGGAGGAGCTAGTGCCATCCTGCACCCCCAAGTGCTTTACAATTAGGCAATACTTCTGTTGACTGTTTTCTAAGCACTATAGTACTGAGAAAGCTTTTTTCATGCAAATATACACACAGGCGTGGCCAGGCATTAAGTGAAGGTAGTTAGTATTTAAATTTAAGGTGTAAATAACCATTAGCTGAATGAATTTGTAAATGTTAAAACGTATGCAGTTCTTAGCATGGTATGAGTCAGAAACACTCTGCCTCCCTTCCCGGAAAGAATGCAGCCTGTGCTCAACATAGACTATAGGCATTGCCGTGGTGTTCGGTTATCTCTGGCAGAGAGCACGAGGTAACTAAGCAGCTGTTTCCTGTCCATCAAAACTCCATGCAGGCTAAAGACTCAATGCACGACATACAGACTACTATTAAAAACAAGGTTTTAAGGGGAATTACTGGATCAGATAAAAGATGAGTATATTGAGTGAAGTATGGAGAGTATGGCGTTAAAATGTGTTTATATATAAATGTTTATAATATGGCAAAATTGTGATAAACAGGAGCTACAATGTATTCTTGCATAGCGAGCAATATGCTAAGAGTTTGTCCGGTTCCTAGTCAATGCATCAACTGCTAAACCATCAAATGCCATACCATTGAAAAAAAACATTAAAAAAGCATCAAATTCATTTTTTTGTTCCTTTTTTTATAGGGGGTTTCCCCTAGCCCCCCTTTTCTTTTTACCTTTAAAGCCCATTATAATTAAACTAAACCCTTTACCGTTTAAAAAAATGCATTCAATGCTTTTTATTTCGATGCATTTTTTTCAATGGTATTGCATTCGACGGTTTGGCAGTGGATGCAATTACCAGATACCCGTTTGTCCTAAATGGAAACCTGGCCATGCAAGAAGGAAGACTGCAGCATCCCCTGTAAGAGAAGGACAGTTTTGGATGAGCCATGCCAATATCCAGTGACCAAGTCAAGACTATTTAAGCTGCCTGCCTGGCGCGTGTCTGCGGGAGCCAGCCATGGAAGAGGGACAGAATGCTGTTAGGGGAGCAGAGTTCTTTGCCCCCCATCCTAATTTCTATACAGATTACATTTGCTATCCTTGCAATATAAAGACGCTTGGCCTTAATTCCCTAGAGGGGAGAACTTTAATCTGGTGTGAGCGTGATTAGGGTCACCCGTATACTTAAGGGGTACCCCTGTAAGTTGGGCTACCTTGCACATTGTACTGTTCAGTGATTTAGGTAGATTAGAATGCACATGTTGGCTGGCAGCCCTTCACTGTGCAGTTGTTGCAAAATCTTAATTCGGTACCATCACAGTCCCTGATATACAATAAATAGTGTATTCAATGTTGAATACATACGGAAGTGTTCAGTGAATACAATGTATGGAAACATTGGTAGAGAACTTACCACAGCGTGCTGCTAGGAAGCTGATGTGATGGTGCTGTCTCGCGTGTGAATGCTGGTTAATGTTTGTTAGGTATCCCTTGGTTACCGTGTGACATCACGACTTCGCACGTGAGGGCATGTGAGGACGTTGCCGAAGCCTCATGCCCTGCGCTGCCTGTCAGAACAGAGAGTACGGATGGAGAGAAACCTGCGATAACATACTGCATTGGTGATGCTTTTGTATGAAAGCCTTTTGGTGGATACAGAGCAGGAAGACAGTGCTACTGTCTAGAAATTCACATGGCTTACTCATTTACATTGCCGTATCCATCCTTCTTTGTAAATACACTCATAGAGCAGGGAGACAATGCTTGTATCTAGGTCTTACTGCTGAGGGGCAACAAGGCTGCAGTACCGGGGATCTCCCTGAGGGGCTGCGCTCTGATACCGAGCTCGATTCTGAGGGGGCCCCTAACGCATTACCAGCACTACCGGCGCCATGGCCGAGGGCACTCCGCCTCCCAGGTACCTACCTGATGTGCAGGGAAGGCCCGAGCCTTCGCAATTGAGCACGCAGGTGCAGACTGGTCCCAGTACAACAGTCGTCACACAGCAGGCACGTGGCACAGTACAGGATAAAATGGCCGCCTGGTCAGTTAAAATGGTGGCACTTCCAGGGCCTTCCCATTCCAACACGCAGGCATCTGAGCGCACGTCAAGGTAGGGTTGGTCAGCACCAGTTACCTGGTCCACCTCATACCCAAATAGACCCGCACAGGGGTGATTCACAGGCCCTAGCTACGCCAGGTAGGGGGTGGCGAGAGCACAGGAACAGGTACATGTCCAAGGACCCGCTCCCACGCTAGTAGGCTCCTCACCAGTATGCGAGGACAGGTGGTTCTTCGAGAAGTTGTTCACCCTCATGAGATCGCCTCAAATGGGCACCATACTCAGGGGGGTGATCTAAGACATGCTTCCTCCTGTACCGCCTCAACCTCCTGTCATGTTCCAGACCCTGGTACCCGTGCAGGATCCTGCATCCCCCTCCCCTCCAGGTTCATATCATCACGTCGGCTCTCTACCCGGCGCAGCCCATACCGCATCCACCGGCACGACCTGTCAGTGCCCCACAGCTGCCTGCATCACCTCCCAGCACTCCAACAGTAGCACCTGACCTGCAAGACACAGCGAAGGACATGGACGACGATGAGGACCAGGACACTTCCTGCTCAACCAGGGCCTTCCATGAGAAGCTTGGCGGGCGTCGCTGAGTATCTGGAGACACCACAGCCGCAGGTTGAACAACCGGAGCCAGCGGTATTGGCAGAGGTGCTGACCATCCGCTAAGCCACAAAAACCGGCATCCCTTTGCAGAAGGATATTGAAGCTTTAGCCAAGAAAGTCTGGGTAAAGCCACATTCCACGCAACCTTTTTATTATTATTATTTATTTATAATGCGCTTAATACCAGCAAGTGGTTTCTAAGTGCGGTATCTGGATTTGAACCTGAATTACGCCGCGTCATCTTGTTTCCAAGACAAATGCGTTGCCCCATAGCTATTCTTCATCCCCAAACCTACGAATAAGCACCTAAATGCCAAATATAGGGAGGGGGAGGGGGATGCCCACGTTCTGTCGGTGCACCCTTAGCCACATTCCTCAGTTATAGCGACCATTTCTGTGTGTTCTAAGCCACAAGCCTTCACATCTGCCCCTACATCAGCCCTCCTAGGAAAGGAAGAAAAGCTCCTGAAGGCCTAGGGGAAGATGATCTATTCCAATGCTAGGCTCCACCTTCGACAGGCCAATGCAAACGCCATGCTGTCTGCGATGAACCAAAAGCTTTGGCGGGAGATAGCCAACTTCCTTCCTGAAATTAGAGGCACTCAGTCAGGCAAGATTCAAGGCAAGAAAGTGGTACAGCCTGAAAAGCCACTGAAACCGGTAGGCCCGTTCTTGATTCCTGTGGCTATTGAATACCATTTGCAGGAACATTAGTGTAAAGTAACACCAGCAAAAGAGACAGCTTGCAATTTTTTGAGCTGCAGCTCTGAATTCAACTCTTTGTTTTAACTGTTTTTAATTCTGTTGTGGGGTCGCAAAACAGGAAAATTAAAAAGAAAGAACCATCCTGTATGGTCTCTATTACACTTTGGGGGACAAGATCCATTTACCAAAGTAGTGTGTTTTTAATTGTAATTTTGATTTAGATCTTGTTACTGAGAAACTCACCCAGAGCCTGAATTAGATAGGGCAAGCCTCTTCGTCTGTCCCCTAACCCTAGATAAGTGACACACCAGCGCAGACTAGGGTTTCACACCTCAGGAGGGTACAGTGAGTATGGTTGGAGGGAAATATAGGTTGTACATATTGACGACAGTAAAATTAAAATGAATGAAGTTGTAGACCTGTGCGTTATATGTGTGATAAAGGGAGGGTACACTTAAAGGTCAGTTACCTACCCCTAGTCCCCTATTATGTCTTTTGAAGATTCAAGGCAGGTCTGACAGAGTCAAAGATAGTGGCCCAGGATATCATGGAGTCAATAGTGGAACAGATAAACACCGCAGGCAGGGCTATTTGTGTGGCCACCGACATGAGGAGGACAGTTTGGCTGACAGCAACTCAGTTTAACCACGACGTGCAGGAATGGATTCTCGACCTGCCATTCGAGGGGATGGGGGCTTGTTTCATTCATCTACGTATGAGGAGCTTGATAAAAAGGAAAACAGCTCCCAATCAGCTAAGTCCCTATCAATTTTTTTTTCCACTTAATATTTTATTGAACATTTTATTTGACAGACAACGACGTTGACCATAAAACTTAAACACACTAAATAAAAACAGAGAACGAAACCCTCACCCTCCCCAACCCACACCCCGGCTCATACTTAGCCAGGCTCAAACAAATATTATGGAGACAAGAAAGAAAAGAGAAAAATAGATACAGTTTATGGGAACCAGCCACTGTGCAGAACAATTAGGCTGACATTTTGGGTTCATTACTAATCTTACACCACTGGCAGTTAGGACCAAAAATTTGTAAGCCAGACAGCGTCTAGGGCAGAGGCTTCAGAGTCTCATTGAGCCACATTCCTCGTGCAGAAACACCACTGTCCAGTCTTGCAGGAAGGCACTCATCGTATTGTGTACCAAAGCTGTTAACTTCTCATAAGTGAAAATAACCCAGAGTTTATCCAGCCAGTCCGCTCTGGATGGAACCCCTCGGCTCCGCCACTTCTGGGCCAAGGCCAGCCTCCCCGCCCTCAGCATGGCCTGGACCACCTTCGGATAGACATTCGACTCCGATGCTGGGGAGGGGAACCCAAGCAAGAGGTCAATGGAGCACAGGGGGATCGTGAGGCCCACTATATATCCTTAATCCAGCTCAAGAGCTCTGACCAAAAAATTTGCACAAGGGGGCACTCCCACCACAGGTGGAACCAAGACCCCCTCTGGCCGTACTCCCTGGGGCAGAGGGCGGGGGGAGTACCACGGAACATCTTAGACAACTTCTCTGGGGAAGGTGCCATGTGTGGAGGATCTTAAAGTTGTGCTCCTTAGCCGCCGTATAAATGGAACCAGACAGAAGCCCCACACAAAGCTTAGACCAGGGTTCACCCCACTTTTCCTCCCAGTACCACCTAAAACCCTGCCTACCCTCCAGCTGGGCTGAGACTAAAATGCTATAAATCCTGGAAAGGGAACCTCTCCTCATCGTAGCCTCCACCAACCAACTTTCCAGGGGTTTCAGGGGGCGCACCAAGGACGCCCCCCACTTGGGGTCAGTCAGAAGGCCTTTCACACGTAGAAAGTCAAAAATTGAGATCGGGTGGTCTCCCATGAAATTCGTCAAAAAGTGGAATACTCTATAAAGACACCATTCTGGAATAACTGCGCAACCCGCTCTAGATCCATATCAGACCACTTCTGGGTGTCTTTGAAACCCCTCTTCCCCAGATCAAAAGGAGGGCCCCATAAAGAAGACAGAGGAGATGGCCAGGAAGAAAGGGGTGCATTAGACCTATCTTGTCTCCATAGGGCCCCCCTCCGTGGGGCTTCGGCAGGGTTAAGGTGGTAAATTTGACTAATGGCCTCTTCCCGTTCCAGATAAAGCGCAGTGCCATGGATTGCAGGGCTTTGAAGAACGAATCTGGAATTACAGTAGGGAGGGCTGAAAAAAGGTACAAGAGGCGGGGTAAAATGTTCATCTTTAGGGATACCATGCGCCCGAACCATGAGAGCGTCAGAGGAGTCCAACACTTCAGGTCCGAATGTATCATAGTGAGAACCGGAGGAAAATTAAGCTCAAAGAGGTTTCCCAATTCTCTCAGAAGCAGGACCCCCCAAGTATGGCATAGCCATGCTTTCGACTCTAATACCTCCCACCTGATCCTTCCCTTCAATGGACCTGTTAAGCGGTCCCATCGGCATGAGAGATGATTTTGCTAAATACATTTTTAGACCCGAAAAAGCCCCAAATGAATGAATAAGATTCAAAAGAGTTGGGAAGAGAGTGGTCCACATTGGTCATATAGACCAAGATGTCATCTGCGAATAGAGATAGCTTAAAGTCTAAATCCCCACAGGTAATCCCAGTAATCTTGTGGTGTTGTTTTATAGCTATAGCTAAGGGCTCCAGGGCGAGAGCGTACAGGAGGGGGCATACCCTGTCGGGTCCCACGGGAGAGGGAAAACGGGGCTGAGACCACTTAGTTGACAGATACCATAGCAGATGGGCCATTATATAGAGCGGAGATCCACCCACAAAATCTTACGCCTAAACCCATCTTTCTCAGGACTTTCCCCATGTAGGACCATTCCATACGGTCGAAGGCCTTTTCAGAATCCAACGACAACATGTAGGCCTGCAAATTATTACTACCCACTTCATGCATCAAATCAAGGGTTTTCCTAATATTGTCAGAGCCCTGCCTCCCAGGGATAAACCCGACTTGGTCTACATGAACAAGTAATGCTGGGCCAACCTATTCGCAAGGATATTCGCAAGAATTTTTACATCAGTTTTTAATATTGAAATGCGACGATAAGACTGGCAATTCGACAGGTCTTTTCCCCTCTTTAGGAATAACCACTATGCGGACCGAAAGCATAGAGGGGGGGGGGAGTTTCCCTAAAATAAGCACCTCGTTAAACAGTTTGGATAAGAAAGGGGCCAGAGCAGAACCAAAGGACTTGTAAAAGAGAACCGTAAAGCCATCGTCGCCAGGGGTGGTCCCCCCCTTCATAGAGCCAATAGCGTCTAACACCTCTTGAGGCGTAATGGGCCTCTCTAAAGGACCTGCTTTTTCTAAAGGGAGGCGAGGTATTGGGAGAGAATCAAGAAACTGATCGGCCTCTGGACCCTCCTCTGTGCACTCTGATGTATAGAGGCGCTCATAGAACGCTTGGAATTGTTCAGCTATCCCTGGGTCCAATAGATACATTCCGCCCCCAGGGAGACGCAACGCGTCCACCCTCCTACTGTTTCTGAGTTCACGTAATCTCGAGGCCAGTATTTTATCCGCTTTCTCCCCCTTCTCCATGCATTTTTGTCTGAGGAGAGATATTTTCCTCTCAGTTTGCCCAACCATAAGGGAGGCTAGTTTCGCCTTAAGCTTTTGTAGTTCAGCCCATTTACCAGGAAGCATTTGGGAACGGAGCTTACCCCCTGGTTGTATCTCCTTTATTTTCTCTCTGAGGGATTTCTCCTCCCCAGTTCTAAGCCTCTTCCTAGCCGCGCCCAGTCCAATCAGGACACCACGAATTGTAGCCTTGAAGGCTTCCCATACTCCCACTCCCCCCACCTCTCCATTGTCGTTAAGTTCAAAGAACTCCTTGATGTTCGCAGAGAAGGACTGGGAGATCTCCCTATCTTTCAGCAAGAGGTCATTACATGTCCACCTTGAGGGCATAGGGTGCCCCGGAGAGATACCCACTTGAACCCGGACCAGGTTGTGGTCCGACCACGGGACAAGCTCCACCCCGAACACCCTAATACACTCCTGCAAGGCCCTGTCCAGTAAAACATAATCAATCCTTGAAAAGGACGAGTGCGGGTTGGAAAAAAAAGTTAAAAAAAGGGTTCTGATCATGACTAGTCGGATGGGAATCCACTAATCCCAAAGTCTCGTTAGTTGCCAAAAATGATGCAGCCATTCTCTTCTGGACCTGTAGGTCTATACACGGGTGAAGAGACATCCTATCCCATTCAGGGTGAAGCATCATGTTAAAATCCCCTCCCACCAGGAGAAGCCTCTCCGCAAAACCCAAAATCTTTGTTTTAGACCCCCCCTCAACAATATGAACCCCTTCCACCCCCCACCCATCCCTTCCCAGAGCGCCTGGAAAGACTGTGACATCCAACTGCCGCATCCCCAGTCCGCCAGGTGTCACCTCCACCAGGGCGAATCACAACTGTAGAATGCACGAAATTCTGAGCCCCTCTTAGCACAACCAGCAGAAATCACATTTTAAACTTATTCCCCCCTGCCCACTACACCCGACACCTCCGTAGTATGGGACACAGGCAACCAAGAAGAACTTTGCATAGGCAAACACCAATCCCCCGAGCGTTGAGGCACACATTTCGAACCAACCAAGACCCCAACTTCCCGATTAAGTCACCGGCTGCTCCGGGGAGGGAGGAGCCACTTTCCTAACCTTTCTGAGACCTCGGATACGGTGTCGCCCTGCGCTCTCCAAGGGAGCATCACAATCTCTTTTTCTCCCTCCACTGTCGCTCCCTGCAAGTAGAAGTGACACTTCCCAGTCCACCAATTATGCATGGGGGACTCTACTGTCCCCCCTGCTCGATGATGGGAGGTGGCCCCAGCCAGCTGCCCTCCAAAACATGTTCCAGCAGCGTGGCCCCAAACCCAGCGCCTGCTTAGCCCCCACAGTCCGGGCCACGGGGGGATTCCACATCCTCCACCTCCTCCTTCCTGCTCACCTTCAGACTCGACAGGAGGGGAGGACTTCCCCCGGGTCCAAGCACCCCGCTGGGCCTCCCTCACCGGGACGCCGACCGCGTCCAGGCACGGCCAAGCAGCGGCCGCACAACACCTCGTCAGCCTGCGCCAAGCGCCCGAATCAACCTCTGCTGCAGGGCACCGTACACAATTCGGCGAGCAAGCTCCCCGCTCACAGGATTCCTCTGACTGCGAGCGCGCGAGAGAGGCTCCTGCCCCTCCCCACTGCCAACAAGCAGGACACTGCTCGGTTCCTTCGGCCGGCAAGGCCACACTGGTAAACCCGCTCACAACGGGGACAAGGGATGCTCTCAGATGCTTCGGCACCCTCGGGCCCCAAAATCACGCTCCGCCGCCGCACTTCAGTATCAGAGACCATGGAGAGGGTCGGGGGTCGATTCCCGCGGTGCTGGGGGAGCTCAATTTTTAAAAATAGGCACACCGGGACGGAGACCGACCGAGATTGTTCAGCTCATCTCGGCGCCCCCTGGCGGCTCCCCGTTCCTATCAATTTTAACTAAGTCTGCGCCCAAGACTTATAGCCAGAATCACCCATGCTCTGACAGGTCGTACCTTTGGTGGCTTCAGGGGCGCCATTCTAGGCAGCCGGAGAAGTCGCCCAGCCAGCACTGATGCAAGCAGCACAAATCATTGCACAAGGTGTTCTTCCAGTCCCTTTCCCAGGCACCAGCCTCAGAAGGAAAGAAACAGTGATAGTGGCATCCAGATCCACAGTTCTCCAGTGGGGGGCAGGCTTGCCCTTCACATTCTTTCCTGGCGGGCAAAGTATGCATACCCATGGATTCTCTCAGTAGTTTCCTCAGGCTTCCACCTGCTGATAAATCAATTTCTTCTTTCTTCCCCCACTCCCACAGATTGGGACAGCAAATCTTCTGGCGGAGATCCGCTCGCTCATGGCGCGTCCGGTGGTGGTGGTAGTAGTGGAGATTCCAGCCTCATAGGGAGGCAAGGGCTTCTATTCCAATATCTTTGCCATACAGAAAAAGAACCAGGCTGGCCTGAGAGTTGTACTAGACCTATTATCCTTGAACCTTTCTCTACCTCTTCAAAGTTCAAGATGGCTATGCCAGCACTCATTGCGGAAACACTGTGTGGGGGAGACTGGATGTGCACCCTGGATCTGAAAGATGCTTACCTGCACGTCCCGATTTGGGAGCCCCATCGTTCCTTCCTCTGGATTAAGACCATGGGCTTTCATTTCTAATACAAAGTCCTCCCGTTCGGCCTCAATTCAGCCCGAGAGTTTTTACCAGGTTAATGGGTGCTGCAGCAGCCCTGCTTAGGGTGGACGACTAACACCTTTATCCATACCTCGACGTCTGGCTCATACGAGCAGAGTCGCCCGAGGCAGTCCAGGACACAGCTTCTATCAACCTCAAGAAGTCGCAGTTACTTCACCGTCACTTCAGGATTATCAAACTATGACCTCTGAAATTCTTTGGGATACCCTGTACAATGGAAATCGGCTATCTGTAAAGACTAGCTATTGTTCATTTCCTATCCTCACTTGAACTGAACTAATCAACTGTTATATTCAACATTGTTACAAGGCCTTAAGCTAGAGACACAAATAGAATGTTTTGTTGGATGTACTGTTATTCATTGAGTGTAAAGCAAAACGTTTATTTGAGAATCGTCCATCTGTAATACTGGCTATTGTAAATGTTCTAATCTCGCTTGAACCGGACAAGATGGCAGCTATGTTCTTCCTTGTTTTAAGGAAGAAAGTTAGAGACAAAAATAAATTACGTGTTGAATTCACTGTGGATCATCGAATGTAAAGCAAAGGGCTTGTTTTTCCTTGAGACATATAAGAGAATGCAATGGACTCTAATTTTAAACAATCTGTTACTAGTATTTTAAGACATTGATAATAATAATTTCAAACTGTGCAAAGTAGAGTCCAATCCGCTATGACATTTTAAAGGATTTGTGTTTTATCTAACTTTTAATTTGCGAACAGCAATTGGAGAATTGCGAAAGTCTGATGAAAACTGTAGGGCAATAACAAAAGGTTAACAGTTTTATAATCATGTATGATATAGGACCTCATTACACGGTAGGCGGTAAGGGTTTACCGGTACCGGTATTTTACCGGTACCGGTAAACCCTTACCGCCTTACTACGAGGTCCCTTTGAGGGTTGGGGAATTTAACGCCTGCTTTTTGCAGGCGTTAAAAACCAACCCGCAAAGGGACCAGGGAGCTAATTACGGTACCGCAATTTGCAGTGCCGTAATTAGCACCTTCCCCATTCCCATTATGCCCTATGGGGCAAAAATGGGAATGGGGAAGGGCAATGGGGGAAGGGGGAATTACCGCCCCACCAACCTTGGAATAGGGCGGTAATTCCCCTTTCCACCAAGGCGGTGCCGGTATTTTACCGGCATGGATGCACCTTGGTCCACCGCCATCCGTGTAATGAGGCCCATAGTCTGTGTTATGTTTTTTGTGTTATGTGTTTTATATTGAAAATTTGACTTGTACAACTAAATCAATAATACAAAAAAGGTGATGCGCAAGTGCACGAGTAGTTGTCTTTTGTCCTCCAGTAGATGTACCCCTGAAAAGGCACATTTCGGTACCCCCAACAAAACAGTGGCACAAACATAGGAAGATTGAGATCAGAGAAAGGCTAGTGGAAAAAAGAGGAAGGACAAAAAGTCAAAATCAAAACTTGTGGGGAGCGTAGCTGGCGACTAAACAAGATGGCCGCATGAATCTTGAGCTCCTAGACAGAGCCTACAATTCTGGCGTTTTCCGTTTATAACCACATATTTCCACATAAATTGCGGCCAACATGATTTAAAACACTGCGATTTATCTCTTCTGCAAGTTTGTTGGCATTTTTCGGTGCGCTGATGGAGCTTACCTCTGGGAAGACCAGTGCTCTCTCTAACTTAATGCGGCAAGCATCGTGTTGTACCTACAGTGCGGTAAGATGGATGGGGTCGGCGGGCTTGGGTCTCCGGATAGCCAGCATGAAGTAAGCCGCTCCTTTACGATGTTGTGACTGCGCACATTGCCACACCTCCTGAGGCAAGGAAGCAGCATCACACGTTACGGGCGAACACTGCTTCCTGCATTCATGCAGGCCTCCCTTGCCTGACATCCAGTGACTGGCACTGGTATTACATCGTCTAAATCAGTATTTTGCTTCCTAATTCGCAATTGAAAGACATTTGAAAGGAAATTAAAGGAAATTACTTTGGGAGCGCATGAACCCATTGATGAAATAGCAGAGGCTTTGGTGACTGAATGGAATTGTAGCCACTCGGTTGAAGAGATTAAAGCAACGATTCTAACTTTACCAACTTCCCGCGCTATGGGGCCAAACTGCACCTGTAATGCGCTGGTTAAACGATCTCCATAGAAATGGGCCCATGCTCTGCATTTGCTGTTTGTATGGATTGGCAAATATGGTCAGGTGCCTAAAACCTGGCAAGAAAGCTCCATTTTACCCATACATAAAAAGAGCAACTGGAAGGATCCAAGTAATTATCACACGTTAGCGATGTTGGATATTCCAGCCAAAATATTCGGCAAAGTACTGCATAAAGAATTGAATCAATGGATTAGAGGTCATTATATCTTGCCTCCCAATCAATCTGGATTTCGTGCAAAATCCTCTACAATCCATAACATTACCACATTGGTCTCAGCGATTGAATATGCATGGTTTAGATGTCAGCTACCAGTTTATGGGGTGTTTATAGATTTTCCGTCGCTTTCGACACGATCCTTAGAAATAAACAATGAAAAAAACTGAAGCGGTGGTATATCCCGCCTGGTCTGCTCTCTATGAGATTGCTATACTCAAACACATCTGTCAGAGTGAGATTAGACGGAGAAGGTAAAGTCTCTGGACTGATATCAACCTGCCGAGGAATGAAACAGGGGTGCAATTTATCTGCTACTCTTTTTAATTCATATTTAGCATATTTACCTACGGCATTTAACACGATTATGTCTAACGATATTAAAATAGGTTTGCTCAAAATTGGATGGCTGGGCTATGCAGACAATTTCCTATTGCTAGATTATACACCGGGAGGCCTGCAACACACATTGACAGCATTACAAACATGTTCAACTGATAATGGGTTCAAAATCAATCTCAGTAAGACAAAGGTGATCGCCTTCTTAGGAAAAACGAATTGCAAAGCCCACAAAATTTTTAGATGGACCATGGCCAACCAGAATATCGCAGTGGTAGACTGCTATAGATATTTAGGGATTATTATTGATCAAAATGTGTTTGTCCTGGAACAGCAATGGCTTGAAATTAAATGTAAATGCATGAACATCACTGTGGCACTAAGACATTTTTTTGGGAAATAAGCTGGGTACTCTTTAAGTACGATAATGCTGTTATGTGCAGCAAAAGTAGTACTATGTTTACTATACGGAGCAGAGAGTTGTGGGTAAAAAACTTAAATCAGAGCTGGACAGATTTGAAGGAAAAATGTAAAATGTTTTACTCTGAATGCCCACTACGTTGCAATGTGAATACATACTTTTAGAATGCAACTTGATGCAGATTAATGATATCATGGAGTACAAGATCGCCATGCTGCATGCTAAATTATGCACCCTAGACAATGAGACTACGATTGTTGAACTGATAAAATATGCTGATGTTATTGATAATAAGAGTGTATTGTGTGCTCTAGGACATATTTGATCTAACTATCATAAGTGGGCTAGAGAGGATGCACATGTTTGGCTAGAATATTCATCAGCTAGAGATAAACATCTCTTAATGATGCCATACATGACGTAGGAAAGGAAAGAGACATGATACAGCTAGCCACTAAGACCAACAGTGGTATGTTTATACAACAGTGGGGGAACAATTTAGGAACACCAAATTATTTGATAGCGTTTCCTGATGCTAAAACAATCAGACGTTACTTAATATGATGCTAAAACAATCAGACGTTACTTAATATTTAAGATTCATTTATCTGATTGTGTGGAAATAATGGGTGCAAAATGTGGAATCCCACGAGGGAACAGATGGTGTAGACTATATGGGACCCTCTATTGAAACAGTAGAAAACATCTGTCACTGTGAGAGTCTTGACATTATAAGACTAAAATTTGTAAAGGCATATGATGATAATTGTGATCTTGGTAATATGAATGAAATTTGGGAGAATAATTTACAAGGCAATGATGTTAATATCATATTCCACATGATTATTAGTCTTGCCTACTTATTCTTAGACAATTGTCAGATGGTATATTTTTAAAATAATTTCTTATAGCTGCTTAATGTATTAGGTTGGTTGGTTCTATATTTTTAATCTGATTTGGATTTTTTGTAATGCTTCTTTTTTAAATGTTGTATGGTTGTATATATGTAAAGCCTTTGGTGGCTATATGCATATTAATTAAATAAATAAAGGAAATTACCTTTCTTTATAAAACATACAGATTTTTATTATTGGGCTAAAAACGGAGACTTGTGTACTATTTAAAAAGGCAGTGAAAAAATCCTACTTGAACTCTCTAGCATCCAGGTCCCCACTTGTGTGTCATTCTCTGAAGATAGAGATAGACTGGAAGGCCTGGAATAAATGAACAATCAAATTCACCATTTAGAAGCTGAAGTTGCCAACCTCGAAACAGAAATAGGCGGGACAATACAACAATTTACGAGGTTCCAGAGAATGCTGAACTTAAAGATGCCTTTAAATTTCTTACTGATTGGCTCCCAAACATTTTGAATATTACCTTTTCACCTCCTCTCGAATTCCAATGGGCACATAGAATCAAACCTCGTTTTGCCTCCAGCAGCAACTCACCTAGACCCTGTATAGCCTGCCTGTTTCGACATCAACAAGTACGGCACATTTTACTTTCATACAAAAAAACATTCATCTCTAAATTTTCAAGGTACCAAAATATGTATTTCCCCAGACTTCTCCAAAGGTACAGAAGACAAAAGGAAGAGATTTTTAGAATTAAGGCCGGCACTAAAGAACTTAGATATTAAATACAGTCTTCTAGAACCAGCAAGAATGCTTATTACCCAGCCTGGAGCATCACCAAAGAATTCCTGACTCCAGATGACCTTCATGCCCTCATTAAATCCCTTCAGTCTTCTGAGATGGATACTCTACCTGATGAATCGACCATAGAAGCTTCCAACTCAACTTCTCAGCTTCCTCTACAAGCTTCTCATTTATTGGGTCGACATAAATTCAAATATGGAAAACTCCTTCACTCCAGAAATAGAACTGAACTCAATCGGACTGCTACCGTATTTGAGAATCCAGAAAAACATAGAGATAAATCCAGATACCCGATTAAGCATATGGACCCTGAAGATACATCCTCAACCAAATAATTCTGTATCTTCTTACTCTACCATGGTCATGTGCTCATCCTGATTGTACTTTTGATGTATCCTACTTCAACATGGCCCACTGTACAACCCTCATTTAAACTGCTGCAGCTAGCTTATTGATTCAAAGTGAACTGTCCTGTTCCTTCTTATGGCAGCGCCGAACAATTGTAATTGTTTATTTATAATGCACTTAATACCCAGAAGTTTCTAAGCGCGGATTGAACCTTTGTTGCTCTGTGTCGTCTTGCTTCCAAGGCAGGCGTGTTACCCCTTAGCTATACTCCTGAGACTGACTTGACTACTGTGAGAAACCTGAAGGTGTCTCACCCGCTAGTCCCTGGCGATCTGTCATCCAGGTGGCCAGGACACGGCCATCGCTTTTGGATTCAGTTCCTGGGGGGCACTAGTGTGGTAGGATCACCTGGAGGAGGGGTCTTCAGGGAGTGGAAGTGGGACACCGGATGGCGAGACGCGGTATCCCCTTCCCTTTAACACCTTTTTCCCCATCCTACCTGGTAGAATACTTAGGCACTCAACCCCCCCCACACAAACACTTTCTCAGGGACAGCTCACCGTGAGCCAAAACGGCCTAACACCAGAGCCGTATACCTGACATGTTCCAATACAATGGTCAGGCAAGGTCAGGCAATTACTGATCATTACACACACCTGGCTTCCATCGCACTTCCCCACACGGATAAAAGGTGGAGCATGAACGCACACTCTGAGCAAGGAAAAGCAAATGAGGAAGCAGCAGTTCCAAGATGGCAGTTTAATACAATGCAAAAGACAACGAGACCAGAGAGGATTTCAAGGAGGGGAAGTGCCCTTGACCTTTTCAGACCGTTACTTTGGTGAGCCTTGGAAAATAAGAAACCTAAGACCTGGAATTAAAGCTGAACAAACCTGCATCGTGTGTCGGAGGTACAAGGGGCTTTCCCACGTCGATATCAAAGGCGGGGGTATGCGTTTGCCCCCGTGGTACTGTCCTTGGCTCCTACAACAAAGCAGCGCCAGTAAAGTCAGCACTGCGGTGAGTCGGGGAGACTGATAACAGACCGGCCTGTTAGAACCAAGGCTGCAAGCAGCAACATTGTGTGAAGAAATCTAAAGAGAACAGTGTGTGAATCGTATGTGACTAGCAGCGTGAATATAATTAAATAACAGAAGAGTGACTGAAGTTTTGAAGCCAAGAAAGATACCGTAAGCAGAGTGGTCCGGCGCCACGTGGGTGTAAATTCAAAGGTTTCTGTTAGGTATCCAACTGCTTAGCAAATATGAAAAGGAATAGTGTGATCGAAGTGGTCCTGCAATGAGTCAAGCTAAACCTTGTGCACATTCGAAAATGTCTTCAATAGTTAATACAAACTGAAATTGGCCCGTGCCTGGCTGAGGGAGACTAATTGTGTAAGAGGAAGGGTCTGAGCCTGGCTGAGAGGGGATCCAGGGTGAACCGCGAGTCACCTGAGAAAGAGTAACATTGTAATGAGGGGTCTGAGCCTGGGAGAGGGGATCCAAAATAACGAACATTGTAAGAGAGGAGATCTGAGCCCAGTTGAGGGGGATCCAGGGTGAAGACTGAATCACCTGAATTGAGTGCTTGTGAGAGAAGAACCTTTTGTTTGTTTTGTACATCGGGCCCTCTGAGTCAAGAGACTTTGATAAGTGAAGAGACTTGGCACAGAAGGCCCTGATGCTGGTAATTGAACTGTGTCCTCGTGCCGAAGAAGCCAAAGAGTGTGCTATGCTCGAGTGAACCGCCTTGTCCTATGCTGAAAACGTGGGGAAGGGAGGCCAACGGCCTGAACATCCTGACATATAATTTTGTGACACTTCTTTCTTTTTCATGAACACTACCCCCACACTATTTGTATTTAGCGGTAAGGATTGCCAATAGTTTTTTTTGGTATAGCCCCTTTTATTTTGACGAGACTCCACACGGACTGCATTATTATCATTTGATGGTCGTAGCTTGCTCCCATATGTAGATTTAGGATTAGATAGGTGTTCATCACACCACTGTTGAATTTCAATAAACACCCTTGAACTGTGGTCACTGGTGTATGTCTTACTGTTGATACCATGCCTTCCTATTCATACATATTGTTATTCACTTGGTTGTTTATGAATTCATATGCATTATTCATTATTGTAATGATCAATTGTTCTTGCTTTGTTTATCCCCTCTTTTTCTGTGTTTCCCACATCCTCTGCTAATATTCACCTCACTAGGGCTATCTTTATATTAGGCGACTTGACTGTCAGTACACCAAAGGTACCGTTACTCAACATTCCTATGTACAAACTATCTGCTCAATTACTATATTCCACCTACTTCTTTTGTTATCATATTTTTAATTGTTGGCAACAATGAGTGTTAAAGTCATGTCCTTGAATGTTAAAGGACTTAATCCTGTTAAAAGACAAAGAGTTCTTAGCCATCTAGAGAAAAGCAATCCTGACATTGTATGCATTCAAGAAACCCACTTAGAAAATAATAAGTTGATCAAATTATGGGTAAAGCATGCATTGTTTTGCACCAGGGGTTGGCAAAAAGGGAGGAGTTAGTAACCTCATTCATAAGAAAACTTATTTTCAATTGCTTGATGAAAAACATGATCCCTCTGGACGATGGTCTATCATTGACGTCAATATCGACAATGTGGTTGTTGCTATCTGTAATATCTATGGTCCTAATGCTCCAGACCTATTCTATTGGAAAAATGTAAAACAATGGGTCTTATTACAAGTTTGCTGGTCTGGAAACAACGTTACCGGTAAGCTTGCCAGTTCTGCGAGCAGGAGCCTTTCAGCCCGCCAAGTCTGACCTGGCGGGCGGAACTGCACCCGCTCGCAGAACTCAAAGTATGCACCGGCAACATTCATGAATGGTGCCGTTGCATCCGTCCTTCATTGAGTTTAATAGGACTCAATGGGAATGAGGAGTTTTATTTTCCGGGAAATGGGCAATTACCGGGTCCGCCTGGGCCGTAATGCCCCGGTAATTGCTAATTCCCGGACGCTGGAAAATGCATGATTCTGGCGGCAGCCATGCCGGTATTTACCGGCACGGCTACCGCCAGGGTCGTAATGACCCCCAATCTCTTTTTAACAAAAACTATGAATGATATTATACAAATCCCTCTCCAGAATAGATCATATATTTGTTAATTCCCCACTTGCAGTAATATCCTCCACTCCGAAATTGGCGGTATCTTCATTTAAGATCATGCTGCGGTCCTCAAGAAGAAACAAAATAAACAACAATCCCAAGAGCTCCTATGCTCCATTAAATCGCTAGAAACAGCTTATTTTAACAACCTTCTGGAAGATTCTTTTAAATCCCTCCTTGCAAAATGCATAGAATTTAATAAATACAATACAAAGTGCCATGAGGGGCAAGTTTTGCTGGTCTTTGTGGCATCGTGGAGGCAGGCTGCATCACTATGGAAAGAGAATCCCAAGATGGTGCCTACACTCCACTGTAACGTTGCAGTCTCTCGGTTCCCACACAGCTCTGTCACTCTGTCCCCTGATGTCAGGTCTGCTTATGAGGCTATCCAGACCGTGGCTCCCTGCGTTGCTTCGTTTCTCAGCAAACGCTCGTAAGTTCGACTTGCTGTCCTTGACACTGCTCCTCTCGATTTGAGTATTCATTGTGCCTCTTACATGTACTTATTTTCTGATAGATCTTCCACATTACGGCCACAGCCTTTCAGATCCACTTCGCTTGCAGCTGTCCCCGTGTTCTTCCGGGTAGGAACGTTACGAAGCTTATCCATGGTAACCGCTCCGACTCTCACTCAGCATTCTTATGTTTCCTTGTCTTGATCCCATAGATGCCCGGCATTCTGTGACTTCTTTTCTGCCCGATAAACCGGCTACTGATATCAGTATCTGCACACCTCCAAGCAGTTTCAGACGGACAGACAGAGATTTTGTGGGAGTACGGCCATTCTTGTTATCGAGCTTCGTTGCTCAGCAAAGGTGGGCAGGGTTTACTCTTTCTCAACCTCGTCTCACTTTGCTCCAGGGCTTGAACTTCTTTTCCTAAATACTGCAGGCACACAACGCCACCAGTCCTCAACACTGCCAGACAGCATGTTGTCCCTAGCCAGCAAGTCCATACAAATTGGGTATTCACATTATATAACTCTCCTACATACTGGGTCATCACTCTTTGTCGGCTCTCATATAATAACCACTATTAACTTATCATCCTCTGTAGCTCACCACTTCTTTGCTGTTCGAACTCTAAGTAATCGTCACCTTTCGAGTCCTCCTGTACCCTAGCCTCGCGCAGAAGGAATCCGGAACATCCTGAGAAGACTCAAAGGGTTTTCTTCCCCAGAGGGTTTCCCTGGAAATCCTGCTTTTTCGTGCGTCCATATCAGGAGCAGAGTAGCAGGGTGACCAGGTGGATTCTCATAGCCTCCAACTGCTGCCTCGGGTTCAGGTCAGTGGAAATGTATGGTGACTTAACAATTACAAAATGCATGTTTAAATCTGACAGAAAGCAACGCCTACAGAAAGACATACTGGCATGGACCAGATGCAGCAGTTGTAACGCTTACCTCAGAAAACTCTGCGGGAGCACTTCTCTGGAAAATCTGTTTGGTGCTATTCTCAGTGTGCGTAGTTACTCTATGCAGTCTGGTGATCTACAAGGAAACATTCAGTAATCCTTAGTATGCTAGACTAATGCACCCGTTCAGGAATTATTTCTCAGACACTTCGGGAGGCGTTACCTGTAGTTATTTGTTTGTGAGCTCTCCATCCTGCTTCTACGCAGGGGCGCTTGTTCTGAAGAAGGGAAATGAATTGTAATTTTCTGAGGGAAGGAAGGATCGCTAGTGTGCGTGACATGCGAGGAAGAGGTAATAGGAATAGATAAGGAGTTTGATACTATTCCCAGCAAGAATAGCACAATTAAGCCGTTCCATTAACTATTGACGTGCATGAACACCTAGTCATATCCAACCCAGCAATGAGGAACAACTCTAAATGCGTGTGAACAATTGGCCAGAACAATGTTAACTGCAGTGAAATTGTATTGTCTTATTTTTTGTTTACATTAAACGTGTGGTCTATGCTAACTAATGAAGAAGACTTCCCACAACTAACAATATGACCCTAGTAGTTTTACTGACTGGAAGAAACTGTAACACCCCCAGATATGACGACTAAAACCTTGTCACTAAATTGTAGTACTACATAGCATGTGTGAAAGGCTGACTGACAGGAGAACAATTTATTACCGCTGCCACAAAAACCATGTAACTCTGCTGACTGGAAAAGTGCACTAAAAACAATGGCGCAACAACATTAACAGCCAATACTTGCGATAATGCTGGTTGACGAAACAACGGGCTTCGACTGCTGAGGGAGATTCACAAATGTTCCGCTGACAGGAATGAGCGCGGCAACAGTGCTGAGGTAACCGTGAAGGCAAATTGCGAGAATGCTGACTAAAACCAGACACCAAGGAAATACTATGGAAATGACGGGAATGTGTACGACTAACTTCAGAGGAAAACTATGGAACCAGGGCAGGAGATTATAAGAGTGGGCTGAGGCAAACTGACTGGAACTGGAGCCGCGGTAAGCGTACACTGCGAAGCAGACAACGTGAAGCGCGGAGCAGGTGAGGGGAGGGGCTTATATATGCTGCGAGTGTGAAGCACTAGACCATAACTGTCACTTTCCATAGAACCACTAGGCCGCCATCTTAGGTAATGGGGAAGTGTCTTTTGCCACATAGCCTAAACATGGTTCTTTCCTTGTTACAGACCAAGCATGATAAGCTGTGGTCCACGAATTCCTAGAGGCTAATCTGGGGGCATGACCCAAGCTCATGACAGTATTCCCCCCCAAAACCCCTCCTAAGCCAGAATCCCCCTTGGTAGGCTTGCACAGGTTATTTCTATGAAAGGCTCTCAGCAATCTAGGCGCATGTATGTTCTCTTGGGGTTCCCATGTTCTATCCTGAGGACCATACCCCTTCCAATCCACCAAATAGAACAACTTCTTGCGCACCACCTTGGAGTCCAGAATAGCCTTGACTTCATACTCTGGCTGATCAGTCTCAACTTCCATTGGGGCTGGCACTTCATGAATTCTGGTATTTGGGCTGACTGGCTTCAACAGGGAAACATGAAACACTGGATGGATTTTCAAGTTCTTGGGAAGGGTCAATTTCAAGGCCACTGGATTAATCACTTTTTCGATTGTAAATGGTCCCAGAAATCTTGGAAGGAATTTTCGTGACCCCTTCAATGTTAAGTTTTTGGTAGACAGCCACACAAAATCTCCAACCTTGTAATCGGGAGTGTTTTTTCTTTTTAGATCAGCAAATTTCTTCTGGGCCTCTTTGGCAACAAACAAATGCTCTCGTGCCTTGACCAGTGCGGTGGCAATTTTTTCATACAGAGTTTTCACAGCTGGAATTTCTAAGGATTCAGGAGGATCATATGCAGATGTCCGAGGGTGCCGGCCATGTAAGGTAAAAAATGGGCTCAAACCTGTGGAGGCGTGTACAGAGTTATTGTAAGCGTATTCAGCTACCCACAAGATATTAAACCAAGTGTCTTCAGACTGATGCAACATACTTCGGAGGTACTGTTCCAAGGTTTGATTAGTTCTCTCGGTTTGTCCGTCCGTTTGGGGATGATGACTGGTGGACAAGCGAACCTCCACCTTGGCCAGTTCGCAGCATTTTTTCCAGAATTTAGAAACAAACTGGCTTCCTCGATCAGACACTACTATTGACGGAAAACCATGGAGTCTTACTACATTCTCCAAAAAGGGTTTAGCCAGAGCCAAGGCTGTAGGTAAACCTTTCAATGCTACAAAGTGAGCCATTTTTGAAAAAAGGTCTACCACCACCAAAATGGTATCATACCCCTCGCACATGGGTAGATCTGTGATGAAGTCCATAGAGAGAGTATGCCAGGGAGCAGGTGGCACACTCAGCGGTTGAAGAAAGCCAGCAGGTTTACTCTTTTGATTCTTGTTTTGAGCACAATTTCCGCAAGTGTTCAAGAATTGAACTACATCTCTTCGCCATGTGGGCCACCAATAAGATCTTTTCACTTTCTCCATGGTTTTGGCAATTCCAGGATGACCCTCCAGCAAGGCTCCATGATAGTCGGAAATTACTTGAACTTGCAGCCTGGGCGTGGGCAAATACAGGCGATTCCGATAGAATGGCAACCCATCCAGAACACTGAAGTTTTCACCCCTTGCCTCCCATTTCTGCAGTTCGTCAGTGTTCATGCTGATTTTGACTTCCTCTCTCAGTTTCTCCCAAGACGAATCTGTTGTACCCACAACTCCAAGCACCTTTTCCCCAGAAATAATTTCCACCGGAATGGGAGGCACATAAGCTTCTTCACCTTTTCCAATACGAGATAGGGCATCCGCCTTTCCATTTCGCACCCCCGGCCTGAATGTGATGACGAAGTCGTATTCGGCAAAAAAGAGGGCCCAACGTAGTTGACGGGAGGATTGTGCCTTAGCCGAACGGAGATACTGCAGGTCGCGGTGATCCGTAAAAATGGTAACGGTATGTCTTGCCCCAAGTAGGTGATGTCTCCATTCCTTAAGGGCACACTTGATGGCCAACAATTCCTTATCAGTAATTGTATAGTTGAGCTCTGTAGAGGAGAATTTTTTAGACCAAAAGGCCACAGGATGCAATTCGTGGGAGTCCGGATTTCGCTGTGATAACACTGCTCCCATGGCCACATTTGAAGCGTCTGTTTCCACCACAAACGGAAGGTCCGGCCATGGATGCTGGAGGACAGGGGCTGCGGTAAATTTTTCCTTTAATTTTTTAAAGGCCTCATCTGCCTCTGTAGTCCAATCACATTTTTTGTTCTTCTTGAGTAAGGACGTAATGGGATGAACTAATCGTGAGAAATCAGACACAAACCGTCGATAAAAATTTGAAAACCCTAGAAAACTTTGAATTCCTTTAACAGACGTGGGTGCAGGTCAGGTGAGAATTGCATCAACTTTTCGGCTGTCCATCTTGACTCCTTGTGCCGACAAAATGAACCCCAAGAACTCAACTTCTGGAACGTGGAAGTGACATTTTTCCAGTTTAACATATAGAGAGTTTTCCTTGAGTCGTTGGAGAACAGCAGTCACATGCTTGACATGTTCCAAAGGTTCATCAGAAAAGATTAGAATATCGTCCACATAAACCACCACACAAATATCCAACATATCTCTGAAAATGTCATTCATAAAGGATTGGAAGGCAGCTGGAGCATTGCACAGCCCGAAAGGCATCACCATGTATTCAAAAAGCCTGTATCTGGTTCGAAATGCAGTTTTCCACTCATCTCCCTCTTTTATGCGAATTAGATGATATGCACCTCGGAGGTCTAGCTTGGTGAAAATTTGCGCCTGTTTTACTTGGTCCAACAATGTAGAAATGAGTGGAAGAGGGTAGCGATTCTTTACAGTGATTTGATTGAGAGCTCAGTAGTCTATACACGTTCTCAATTCTCCTCCTTTTTGGGGACAAAAAATAGGGGCGATGCTGCTGGTGACTTAGATGGTCTGATGAATCCATTAGCCAAATATTGATCCAAATAAGTTTTCAAATGAACATTTTCCTTTTCTGTCAAAGCATAAATTCGACTGCACGGAAGCTGGGATCCTGGAATTAAATCAATTTGGCAATCGTAAGGTCTGTGAGGGGGCAATACTTCGGCTTGTTTTTCCTCTTGGAATACATCTTGGAATTTCTCGTATTCATGGGGCAAGGAGCCTATAAAACCTAAAGTATTTTCCTTAGACCCCTCCTGTTGCATCATCTCTACTGAACTTTCCATAGAATTGCAAGAGTTTTGGCAGTCAAGAGCAAAGGTCAAGGTTCTAGTTCGCCAATTGATCAATGGGTTATGCTTTTCCAACCACGGCATTCCCAAGATAATCTGGAACTGGGGAGCTCGAATCAGGTCAAAAGAGATCCTCTCTCTGTGTCCCTCCTGGCAGAGCATAATAAGGTTGTTAATGCATTGTGTAACCGGACCTGACGCTAATGGTGTCACGACTCGCTCCCTTCGCTCCCGTTCCCACCATTTGGGGGCATGATTTGGGGTTTATTCCCTACTGGACTTTTCCTCCGAACTTTATGCTACAGTGCTGTGATGATTTGGGAGCGCTAAATCCCTATTTTCCCAGCTACTTCCCTTCCGGATCCATTCCAGGTTTTTGGCAGCCAGCATGCTTCTTTAACCAAATGACTATGCTTCCCAGAATGCCTGGCCCACTGCTCCACCTCCACCCTTGCAACACAAGGTTGGGTGGAGGATAGGTAACAGCTGTGGCGGCAGGTGCAGCAATCAGCACACCCGAGGCGTGTGCTCGTTAAGCAGCTTTAAAAGCCTCAGTCTTACTTCAGTCCAGCGCTGGTCATCGTTTGCAGTGTTCCTGTTTTTGACTAGTCCCTGGTTCCTGGTTCCTTGCCTTTGTACCTACTTCCTTGTTCCTGTTTTCTTGTTTCCTCCGCCCTGAATTTCGGATTCATGCGCTAATTGATTTCTGCTCCCTTGATTTCCCTTTTTGTCTTCCTCTGTTTGCAGGCAGCAATTCTCAGTGCTTTCCCCTTTTAGATGCAGCCCAGTTTGTCTGTGTTCTATATTTCTTTGACTCTGTCCTTTGCTGCTGTTACCCATTTGCCTTAGCCTTCCTCTTAGTTTAGTTTCCTGTCTTTTCCTTGGAGGGGTAGGGAGAAGTTTGCATAGGTTATTTCGTTTTTCCCTGCTCCTGATCCTTACTTTCTAGAGGATCCATTCCATGTTTTCCACTGCACTTCTGCATTTATTTTCCCTTTGATTATTAGGTGTGGTGTGCGGTAGTAGCTAGCTCCTGTGTGAATGCTTATGTTTTCCTCACTATTTTGTAAACACTATTCCCACTTAGGTATTTAGTTTTCCTTCCATTGCTGTTCTAGCCTTTCGGGGTCCCAGTTTCTTCAACAGGATTCGTGGGCTAGCTGACATTCAAGAGGTTTTTCTCGTCCTCGTGAGTACAGTTCTTAAGTTCCCTTATGTAATACCATCAAGAGTGTTAGTACAGAGATCCTGTCATTGCTTGCCCTCCACGTGGGTTTAGCGCTGTCAGTACCTGTAACAGCAATTGGGGGTAAGGCGCTTGCCGACTTTCCTCGCGGTCAGGTGCTTACCCCACATCCCTTGTCATATATTGGTTTTGATGTCACACTCTATTTGCACTCCTGGGTTCTAGCATACCTGAGTCGTAGTTCCTGGGTGCACATTTCCCTTGCCATATTCGCTGCCTTTGTACTCGCCTGACTAATCTTGACAGTATGACCAGCCTAAAATTCCCATTGAATATGGCAAGTTTAAGAAAGAAAGGCAGCAAGGCCTCTAACAAGTTTGTACAGAAAGCTTCCCCTACATTTACCTATGACAATCAAATCACTAGTCCTGACTCCAATGAACTCCTTGTCACGAATGGGCATTTACGTGCAAAGTATTTTTCCCATAGGATGGCACATCCTACATGGCCTGATCCTAGTTCTATCTTTGGTTTTGATCCCGATTCTATGTCAGCACAAGCCTTAGCCGCAGAAAACAACACACTGTTAGACTTATTATACGAGAGTACCTCTGTTGTTGAACCCCATGATTCCAGTTGTGCTTCACCTCAGATAGAACAGTTTCATGATACCAACATAAAGAATGGAGGGGTTTCTTGCATAACTTCTGTTTTCTACCCTCAGTCTAACGCATACTCCGTTGCACAGGTACATACTGTAGTCCCTAATGCCAAGAGGTCTAATGTCAATAGTTTGTTTAAGGGAAACACAGACCAAGTTGGAAAGATAAACTATAAATCACAGAACCTGCAAGCAGTAGAGAACAATGTACAATCGATGCACATCCAGATCGCTAGTGCAGGATCCAGCCCTGATGCCACTATGCTTCCCCCTGTGCCTACTGATAGTGATGTACAGTTAATGCAGGGCATGCTAAGAGCTAAACTTGAGGAGTTAAGACAAGAACTCATTTCTGCACAAGAGGAAAATAAAACCTTACACTCTTTACTGAATACACCTCAGACTTTATCTGTTGATGTGGAGGAAGTGAACACTGTTCAGCCCCTGAGTGCAGAGACTTTGGTAAACCATGATATTTGTCGATATGTTAGATCTATTGGGAGTGGAGGTCTTTCGTCTAGCACAGCGCTTAATCTAGGCACAGGTTCTAACAATCGTTCTGCTGTTTATCAGGGATTGCAGTTAGCTGAAGAGTTACAAGCCACTCCTTTACCAAAAATACCCTGTGTAGCAGTTTGTCATAATTCTGAGCTAGCACACATACAAGCTTCTGATTTCCAAACACAATCCACAATGGTGGCATACACAGATTCAGTCACTACCGTAGGCTTAGGCCCTGCTCTTGATACAGCTGCTGAGACTGAAGTAGATGTTAAAGCTGATGTGGAAAACAATGTTACCTCTGGGTTCACTCTTCCTTCTGCCACTTCTGATCAATACGAACAGTCAGAGACAGTACAGATTTCATGTTCTGATGGACTCATTCCACAGTATACTGAACCAAAGAACCGTCAGGCGGTTCCTGAACTGTTGATTGATAATCTGCCTCTTTCAAAGCTAAAACAGAGGAATGGACAATAGACGAAATCCTGATTAACAGAGACTTTACTATGGTGATTCCACTGATTGATTTTGACTTCTACAAAGAAAAAGACTCTGTGTCACCCACTAAAGAAAGGGACTGCAAGGGTACAGCTCAGTCTTTGGTTACTGGTGCCAAGGAGTCTACTGCCCTAAAGGTGCCCTTCATTCCTGAGCCACCGATGGGTCTGTCAACTTCTGAGACTTCTGTCTGTCCTCCTACAACCATTGACTCTTCTATGATTCAATCCACAGCCCTGCAGTCATCTTTGGCACACCTGTCTTCAACCAATGAACCGCTGCCATGTCTGCCATTTACTCAAGAGCCAGTCCCAAAGACCTGGACATGTTTGTATCCAGCAACCGAGATTGCTCCAGCTTGCATGCCTTCAGCCTCAAGGTTTCCCCTGACCTGCCTGTCTTCAGCTACAGTGACTCATCCTGCAGATCATCCTTCAGCTTTAGAGCCTCCGGTAGTCCATCAAAAGAGCATGTCTTCAGTCTCGGAGTATACTGAGTATTTGCCTTCAGTTCATGAGACGCCTGTATCCTGCATAGCCTCGCTGCCAATATCAGTGGTATAACTGTCTACACCATCAGATTCTGCTGTATTTTCTTCTGCTCCAGCGATTCCTCCTGAATCCCAACCATTTACAATCGATGAACGTCTAGCCTGCCTTTCTTTTGCTTCAGGAGGAGCACCAGAATGCCTGCCTTTTCCACAAGACGATTCTCCCAACTGCTTCACTTTAGCATCAGAGCCTCCCAAAGATGCAGCATCAGAGTTTGAGACTTTTGCCAGCTCCCGCTTCAGAGTCATCAAGCTGGACCAAGTGGTGAGTCAGAACCACTCACTTGGGTGTGCACAAGGGGTGGTGCAGACCGGCGTATTACCTACAGGACTTGTGCAACAGAATTCCGCCAAGAAGCACCAGTCGGGTGCTAGTAGCCAAAGGAAGGGAATGACTGCTGCAGTTCAAGATGTGTCTGTTATTGCTCCTTCTGCGAGTCTGCCTGAAATACCAAGTACTGCGTCTATCACTCCTATCAGTATGCCAAACATCCCTGCTGCTGTATCCCACGTGAAACAAAGTGGCTACACGACTGTCACCAGGAGTACTAGCCTTGTACAACCCATTGGACTTTCAGGTCTCCAAGGCGTAGAACATGTGCAGTCAAACCTTAGTCACTTTCAACCACAAGCCTTTTCCCAGATGGATGACAGAAGGAAATCTGAACCTCTACCTCAGCCACCACCTTCTCTAATGGCTGAGCATAAACCTTTCCTGAAGCCAGCATTTTCCTCACCTCCCGCATGTCCACTCTCGGCAGAAAGGCTAACAGAGCTTCTACCATTGCCTAAGGCATGTTGCACCAGCCTGCCTCCCTCCTCAAAGACTTATAAGGGTCCACTCCCAGTGACTGAGCTTCCTGGACCTTCCAACTCATGCCTTTCTTCGAACCATGAGTCTCTTCCTCACCAGAAGCCACCGTTTCCATCAGTACCACCTCCAAAGACAAAGCACTCCTATCATGGAAGTCCATCTGCCTTTGCCCACAGGCCACCATTTCCATCAGTGCCACCTCCAAAGAAAAAACACTCCCATCATGGAAAGAAGATGTCTCGTGCGGGTGGCGGACACCCGAAGCCGGCCGTAGGAGGGGGTATACTGTCACGACTCGCTCCCTTCGCTCCCGTTCCCACCATTTGGGGGCATGATTTGGGGTTTATTCCCTACTGGACTTTTCCTCCGAACTTTATGCTACAGTGCTGTGATGATTTGGGAGCGCTAAATCCCTATTTTCCCAGCTACTTCCCTTCCGGATCCATTCCAGGTTTTTGGCAGCCAGCATGCTTCTGTAACCAAATGACTATGCTTCCCAGAATGCCTGGCCCACTGCTCCACCTCCACCCTTGCAACACAAGGTTGGGTGGAGGATAGGTAACAGCTGTGGCGGCAGGTGCAGCAATCAGCACACCCGAGGCGTGTGCTCGTTAAGCAGCTTTAAAAGCCTCAGTCTTACTTCAGTCCAGCGCTGGTCATCGTTTGCAGTGTTCCTGTTTTTGACTAGTCCCTGGTTCCTGGTTCCTTGCCTTTGTACCTACTTCCTTGTTCCTGTTTTCTTGTTTCCTCCGCCCTGAATTTCGGATTCATGCGCTAATTGATTTCTGCTCCCTTGATTTCCCTTTTTGTCTTCCTCTGTTTGCAGGCAGCAATTCTCAGTGCTTTCCCCTTTTAGATGCAGCCCAGTTTGTCTGTGTTCTATATTTCTTTGACTCTGTCCTTTGCTGCTGTTACCCATTTGCCTTAGCCTTCCTCTTAGTTTAGTTTCCTGTCTTTTCCTTGGAGGGGTAGGGAGAAGTTTGCATAGGTTATTTCGTTTTTCCCTGCTCCTGATCCTTACTTTCTAGAGGATCCATTCCATGTTTTCCACTGCACTTCTGCATTTATTTTCCCTTTGATTATTAGGTGTGGTGTGCGGTAGTAGCTAGCTCCTGTGTGAATGCTTATGTTTTCCTCACTATTTTGTAAACACTATTCCCACTTAGGTATTTAGTTTTCCTTCCATTGCTGTTCTAGCCTTTCGGGGTCCCAGTTTCTTCAACAGGATTCGTGGGCTAGCTGACATTCAAGAGGTTTTTCTCGTCCTCGTGAGTACAGTTCTTAAGTTCCCTTATGTAATACCATCAAGAGTGTTAGTACAGAGATCCTGTCATTGCTTGCCCTCCACGTGGGTTTAGCGCTGTCAGTACCTGTAACAGCAATTGGGGGTAAGGCGCTTGCCGACTTTCCTCGCGGTCAGGTGCTTACCCCACATCCCTTGTCATATATTGGTTTTGATGTCACACTCTATTTGCACTCCTGGGTTCTAGCATACCTGAGTCGTAGTTCCTGGGTGCACATTTCCCTTGCCATATTCGCTGCCTTTGTACTCGCCTGACTAATCTTGACAAATGGAGTGCCGTCGACCCCGGATACATTTTCTGCCTTTAACTTATCCGTTAAGGGAAATCCCAATTTGCTAGCCAGGTGAAGATCCATATAATTGCCAACAGCCCCACAGTCAATATAAGCAGTCAACTCATGTCTGATTGTGGGAAACTCAGGACTGAATAGGATGATTGGAAACACAAAGTGGGAGGTCATTGAAACCTTATTCACGCTCGACAAGCTGACCTCTAAACTTGCCGGGCACTGGAGTTTTCCGAATTCAGGTCCTTCTGATCTTGACCCACTCCTCCCAAAGGTTTTCGTGCCGGTTTAACTGGACAGTCCTTTAAAAAGTGACCCGCCTTACCACAATATAGACATAACTTTTGTTGACATCTTCTCTCTCTCTCCGTCTGAGAAATTGGGCCTCGAATTCCCCCCAACTGCATGGGTTCGGAGTGAGTTTCTGGGCCTGATCTTGCAATTGATTCTCTTGGGCGAACCACATACGCTCGATTGTCCAGGCGAGCGCGATCAGTTCTACGATCTTGTAACCTGTGGTCTAACTGAATAGTCAAATCAATGAAGTCATTGATATCCTCCGGTGGGTTCACCACTTGTGCCAAAACGTCCTTTAATTCACTACGCAGACCTCGATAAAATAAAGTTGTTCTTTTTTCCGTAGGCCAATTTGTTTCTGCCACTAACCTATTAAAGGTGGCCACATAGGCCAGCAATTCTTGATTGCCTTGCTTCAATGACAACAACTCACCATCCAATGCGTGCCCTTGAGTGTGTCGAGCAAAAAGGTTCTCCAATTCTTTCTGAAAATCCTGGAAGTTTTGCAACACTGGATCATCCCTATTCACAAGGGGTATGGACCAATCGGCCGCATAGCCGCCCAAATAAGATAACACGAAAGCCACCTTTGATTGGTCTGTGGGGAACACTCCCGGTCTGCACAAAAAATGTAATCTGCATTGATTTAAGAACACAGCAAATTTCTTTGGATCTCCGGTGAAGCGCTCAGGAGGAGCTAACGGAACGTTTCCAGGAATGACCACTTGGACTGGAGCCTGGGGCGCCGTAGATGCAGAAGCCTGGGAATTATTTAATGGTAGCGGTACCTGACCTGCTTGAGCCTGTAACAGCTGACGAGCCAATTCTTCTGTTCGATCCTTGTTCACCACCAGTTCTCTTCTCAGGGCATTGGTCTCCGACCGAGCTGCGTGGACTTCAGCTCGTAATTCCCCCAACAGTTGAGTCAACTGATCCATCTCTGTATTTTCCATGAATGCTCAGACAGAGTATTTTTTCAGCACGGCTTTGCGTTCTGTAACGTTTACCTCAAAAAACTCTGCGGGAGCACTTCTCTGGAAAATCTGTTTGGTGCTATTCTCAGTGTGCGTAGTTACTCTATGCAGTCTGGTGATCTACAAGGAAACATTCAGTAATCCTTAGTATGCAAGGCTAATGCACCCATTCAGGAATTATCTCTCAGACACTTCGGGAGGCGTTACCTGTAGTTATTTGTTTGTGAGCTCTCCATCCTGCTTCTACGCAGGGGCGCTTGTTCTGAAGAAGGGAAATGAATTGTAATTTTCTGAGGGAAGGAAGGATCGCTAGTGTGCGTGACATGCGAGGAAGAGGTAATAGGAATAGATAAGGAGTTTGAAACTATTTCCGGCAAGAATAGCACAATTAAGCCGTTCCATTAACTATTGACGTGCATGAACACCTAGTCATATCCAACCCAACAATGAGGAACAACTCTAAATGCGTGTGAACAATTGGCCAGAACAATGTTAACTGCAGTGAAATTGTATTGTCTTATTTTTTGTTTACATTAAACGTGTGGTGTATGCTAACTAATGGAGAAGACTTCCCACAACTAACAATATGACCCTAGTAGTTTTACTGACTGGAAGAAACTGTAACACCCCCAGATATGACGACTAAAACCTTGTCACTAAATTGTAGTATTACATAGCATGTGTGAAAGGCTGACTGACAGGGGAACAATTTATTACCGCTGCCACAAAAACCATGTAACTCTGCTGACTGGAAAAGTGCACTAAAAACAATGGCGCAACAACATTAACAGCCAATACTTGCGATAATGCTGGTTGACGAAACAACGGGCTTCGACTGCTGAGGGAGATTCACAAATGTTCCGCTGACAGGAATGAGCGCGGCAACAGTGCTGAGGTAACCGTGAAGGCAAATTGCGAGAATGCTGACTAAAACCAGACACCAAGGAAATACTATGGAAATGACGGGAATGTGTACGACTAACTTCAGAGGAAAACTATGGAACCAGGGCAGGAGATTATAAGAGTGGGCTGAGGCAAACTGACTGGAACTGGAGCCGCGGTAAGCGTACACTGCGAAGCAGACGACGCGGAGCAGGTGAGGGGAGGGGCTTATATATGCTGCGAGTGTGAAGCACTAGACCATAACTGTCACTTTCCATAGAACCACTAGGCCGCCATCTTAGGTAATGGGGAAGTGTCTTTTGCCACATAGCCTAAACATGGTTCTTTCCTTGTTACAGACCAAGCATGATAAGCTGTGGTCCACGAATTCCTAGAGGCTAATCTGGGGGTATGACCCAAGCTCATGACAGCAGTTGATGGCTGCGGTGCAGTCACTCACCATGGAAGTACAATCTCTTAAACAAGAAAACGCAGTGTTGCAACAAAGCTCAGAGATCCTGCCAGGACCCTTATCAGGCGGTAAGTATGATGGCAATCCGCATAAATTGAAGGAGTTTGTAGAAGCTTGCACGGTGCAATTTACTTTTAAGGCTGCTTTTTTCCCCAGCGATCGTGAGGGGTCAGCCATATGATTACCCACATAACTGGCCCTGCCCCGGCATGGGCTACCCTATTGGTCACCACTAATAACCCTATACTGGACTCATACCTGGCTTTCGTCAACAGTTTATAGTCTATTTTCGGGATGCAAGAAATCACCATTGCCTCGCAGGAACGTTTGTTGGACTTGTGACAGGGGTCTCAGGACATCCTCACTTACATAACCAGCTTTAAACAAATGGCTCTGACACCTCCTGGCCGGATGACGCTTTAATTACTTTGTTTCGCAGGGGCCTCAATGAGGAACTAAAAGATGACATCTCACGAGTACCCCAACCACCCCAATCTTGCAGAGAAGATTACATTGGTGATGCAATTAGATTACGGTTTACGAGAAAGACAGTTAGAAAGAAGGAAAAACAGATATACCCGTGCTCTTCTCGAGGCCTCTCCATTCTTCAGCAGACCTCCTCCACCTGGAAAACCGGTTACTACTGAAGAACCCATGCAGTTGGGCACGGGCCAGGGTCCCTTGTCTCCGGAAGGGAGGGCCCAAAGGAGATCCCATGGTCTTTGCATGTACTGCAGTGATAACGGACACCTCTTACGTGACTGTCCAGTTACGCCACCCAGAAGGTCGGGAAACGCCAGTGTCCGACCATGAAGGGAACCACAGATCGGAGTTTTAGGATAGGTTCCCCATTTACTAAGGTGACAACTCAGTCTTCTGGTCCCTCTGATCCTGTCACAGTGATGGTATAGTTTTCTTGGGGAAAATTCCTTTATCCCTCAGGTACCCGCTTTAATTGACAGTTGGGCAGCTGGCTGTTTTATGGACGATATATGGGCCGTTCAACATGGCATACCTCGTGCCTCAAAGACAGTCGCTGTTCCAGTGGAAAGTTTGAATGGCAGTCCATTAACTTTTGTCCTATAAAGGAGCATACACACGCTGTACAGATTTCCATGTTGACCCATCAGGAAGAGATTGTGTTACATTTAATAAAGACAGCTCATTATCCAGTCATTCTGGGTCTGCCTTGGTTGAGGGTACACAATCCATATATCAACTGGTCAGCCAGGTCCTCCTTCTTGGGTTCGGAATTCTGTTTGAACCATTGTTTACAGAGTCAGGCAATTGGTTTTCATATTCCCTCTTCCGCACTTGAGAAAGCTTCCACGGCTGTCATACTTAACCAGGTCCAAGACATTCCAGAATCCTATCTCACATTTCAGGGTGTTTTTTCCAACCCGGAATACTCTGAATTAGCCCTGCATCGCAGGGATGACTGCGCCATCGATCTTGTCCTAGACCAACCCTTGCCTTTCGGCCGTATGTACATTTTGTTGGCCAGGGAGAAGGAGGTCCTCCAGGAATACCTACAGGATGGGTTAATAACGGAGTCTAAATCCTCCGCTGGGGAATCGTTATTTTTTATACCCAAGAAAAACACCTCTGAGTTGCGTCCCTGCATTACTATCACAGGCTCAACAAGATAACCATTCCCGACAGGTATCCCATGCCGTTTATCCCTGATATTCCTGAAGCTATCAAGGACCTGCGCGTAGCCTATCATCTCATCAGGAAATGGGCGGGGGACGAGTGGAAGACTGCCTGTCATACCCCCTTCGGGCATTATGAGTACCGTGTGATGCCCTTAGGCCTGTCCAATGCTCCGGCAGTGTTCCAGCGATTTATGGATCATATCTTCACAGACATTCTCCTTCACTATGTCATTGTTTATCATGACGATATCCTGGTTTTCTCTTCTTCTCGGACGGATCACACTCGCCATGTACAGGAAGTTCTGCGTCGCTTGAAGGACAGTCATCTCTTTTGCAAACTTGAAAAATGTGAATTCGATCAAACGAAAGTCACATACTTGGGTTACATTCTTTTTCGGCGGAATGCATTTCGATGGATCCTGCGAAGGTATCCGCAGTGCTGGATTGGCCTTCACCTACATCGGTCAAGGACATTCAACGCTTCCTAGGATTCGCCAATTTTTACAGGCGCTTTATCCCAGGATTTTCGAACACCATTCGTCCCCACACTCAGCTATTAAAAGAGAGGAAAACATTTAGGTGGTCTGAGGACGCACAAAGCTCTTTCGTGACCCTTAAATCTGCATTCACGTCCACCCCCGATCCTTCTCTCCCCAGACCAGGAGAAGAAATTCATCCTGGAGTCGGATGCCTCTCAACACGCTCTGGGAGCTGTTGTTCTTCAGAAAAATGCCCTAGGAATAGAATGCCCCCTTGCCTACTTGTCTAAGACTCTATCCCCATCTGAATTAAATTACACGGTTCTTGAAAAGGAATTGTCGATCAAAAGGGCTTTAGAAGAATGGAGGCACCTGCTGTTGGGCGCTATGTATCTGATTGAAATACGCACCGACCACCACAACCTGAGGGCATTGCAATATGCACAGACACGCAATAGTCGACAGGCACGATGGGCGCATTTCTTTTCCCTGTTGAACATTGAATTCACCTTCATTCTCGGCAGGGTGCACCTGCAGGCTGATGCACTGTCCAGAAAGGGACCATATTCGTTCCCTTGTTTTCATTCTGAACCCATTTTTCCCAAGGCATTGTTCGTCAACATCATTCATGGATTTTTCCAGGAGATCGCCTTGGAAACCGCCAGGTTTGAGACTCTGTAAAAATGGGAATGGGGAAGGGCCCATGGTGAATGGGGAATTACCGCCCCGCCAACCTTGGAATGGGGCGGTAATTCCGCCATTCACCATGGCGGATCCCGGCATGGACCATGGTGCTAATAGCACTATGGTTGAGCGCCGGGGTCGTAATGAGGCCCTATGTGTCCTCTTGTTCTACTTTGTGTCCTCTTGTTCTACGGTGTCCTGCGTGGATCAAAAGTCCACGCAGGATACCGTTGAGAGATCTTGTTCGCATGCCCTTGCCTGATAAACCATGGCAAATAATCTGCACAGATTTTATTGTGGACTTGCCAGTCTCTCGGGATGCAATACTATTATGGTCACCATTGACACTGTTACTAAATTGGCCATCTTTATTCCCTTACCTGGGTTCCTACAGCGGCTCAGATGGGCTGAGTATTTATCGAGCAAATCTTCTCCCGACATGGTCTTCCTGAAACCATCATTTTGGACAGGTTTCCACAATACACGCCACAGAAGTAACCCAGAGTAAACAATTGAGCCCCTCGCCTAGCAACAACATCCCCGACATCAAGGGAGCTTTAATTAACGCCAAATCTCTGGGGGCACGTGCTGTCAAGATAGCGGACTTGATCCAGGCTGAAGATTATGACTTTCTTGCTATAAGAGTCGTGGCTTCATGCAGCAGCAGGCCCTTCCCTCTTGCTCGCAGTAACCGACAACTATACTATCGTTAGAGCAGACGGTCGACTCTAGAGGTATAGCAATTATAGCCAAAACTAATTTGCCCATGGAACTTGCCCCATCACCAGTGGTCAAATCATGTGCAATACTCACTGTTAAGATACCCATCGCTGACTCCCAAACGCTCACAACCCATTTAATCTACAGACCTCCTGGCCCAATCAGCGCATCCGAGGAGGATATTTCCATAATTTTATCTGACAACATGTAATCCACCTCTCAAATACTATTGTTTGGGGATCTCAACTTTGGCTTTAATGACCAAAATGACCAGCAAGCTGCAGCAATTTCCAATGTGCTCACTGAACTTGGATTCATACAAAGAGTGAATCAGCCCACCCATAACAAAGGTAGAACCTTAGATTGGATAGCAGAACTGAACTGCAATGCATCCATCACATCCATAACTCCTCAACCATGGACAGATCATTTCCCCCTATCCTTCACTCTGGCAGTTAAAGTCTCCTCCACTAAAATCCACCCAATAGCTCCCCGGATCCCTACTAGGAACAAAAAGAATAACATGGCTGACAAACTCATACCACTTATAACCCCCCCTCCTCAATTCACTGTCAGATACCACTGGCCCTGACATTCTAGTAGATGAGCTTAATGCTACCATGACCAAAGCCCTAGATACCATTCCCCCACTAAAAATGAGGAAGAGTAAACCTAGAGCTCACCTGAACTCCTTGTTCACTCCACACCTCAAAACACTGAGAGCCGAAAAAAGAAAATGGGAAGTCATCTGGAGACACCTACCCACCGAGGAAAATAAAACCAACCTTACCAATATCTCAGCATTATACAAGAAAGAAATAATACACACCAAGCAGGAAACTTACAACAATAGGATTCTGCAAGCAAGCTCAAGCACCAAGGAACTCTTTGTAATCCTAAAAGAGCTGGAATCCCCCATACCCACAATGGACAACTGTTTGAAGGACAAACTCTGGTGCACGAATATATAGAATGCCCTAACTAACAAAATTGCCCTGCTCCAGAACAAGATTGTTGATAAAAAAAGCCCACCTAACCAACATCTGCTCACCTGCTTACACTCCCATGCATTCCACTAAACCGACACAATGATTCAAATTCTTAAGAGTCTCTATCCTCGAGGTTGAGAAAATCATCTTATCCCTCAAACCATCTAACTGTCAGAGAGACAGCTGCCCAGCCCAGATAATCAAAGATGCCGCTAGAGACCTGGCACCCTTTATCTCAAAACGTATTAATGCTTCATTCTGATCTGGTATAGTCCCTAGTAACTTAAACGAGTCTTGGGTCCTACCCCCTACTCAAAGAAAATCACTAGACCCATCCATCCCCACCAACCAAAGGCCTATTACGACAGAACCTTTCTTACTCAAAATCTTATATAGAGTTGCCTACCTCCAGATACAGGAGTACTTGGAATCCAATCACCTCCTGGGTGTCCACCAATCTGGCTTCAGGCCACAACATGGCACAGAAACAGCGCTCATCAATCTTAAAACTCAGATCGATGATTTGAAGGACAAGGGCAACACAGCCCTGCTACTGCTCTTTGATCTTTCGGCCACCTTCGATCTGGTGGACCAAAAGGTTTTATTTTACCAACTTCACTCTGCCGCACACTTTTCCCAGGATGCTATAGCATGGATCCAATCCTTTCTTAACAACAGGACCATGAGTCTTCTCGCCCTCTGCGGCTGCAGACCCCATCCCCATTACATGTGGTGTGCCGCAGGGCTCTTGCGTCCCACCAACTCTGTATAACATATTTACTAAGCCCTTATTCGACGATCTAGACCTTCTGGGTATCACCCACACTAATTATGCAGATGATACTCATATTCTCATACCGCTTACCGGGGATTATGTCAAGGATGTGGCCCTAGTAAATAAAATCTATCTTATCATCCAGGCATGGATGGCCACCCACAGCCTTTGTTTGAATGATGAGAAAACCGAGCTTCTCATACTCGGGGCTGCATCTAACCTCAACAAACTCGGACCCAACTATACCTCTATCAACATCGATGGCAACCTTATCAAAGTTGCCAAAGTCGTAAATACTCTAGGCTTCTACATAGACTCCACTCTAGCATTTGGCAAACAAGTCAATGCCATGTCGTCGGCCACTGCATACACATGCAAGCTGATCAGGGCCGGTAAACCTTTTCTATCCAAAGACAGTTGCACAACTCTAGCCCGAGCCCTAATTTTGTCCAAGCTGGACTACTGTAATGCTTTATACTTGGGTGCAAGTAAGCACACTATCAACAAAATCCAAATCCAAATGCTCTAAGAACTGCACAGGGCATCCCCAGAAGAGAACATAGTTCCGAGATTAGGAGACAGACTAAATGGCTTACCATCAGCCACAACATTTTGCTCAAAACTGTTTGCTAACACACAAATGCCTCAACAAAGCTGCCTCTCTGTACCTCTCGGAGAGAATCATCAAAAAACCTACTACTCACCCCACTAGGTCTGCAAATTCATCCTGCCTGGTAGTGCCCAGGTTTAAACTTATAAAAGCCGGGGGAAGCAGTTTCCCTGCCAAAGCGGTTCAGTTCTGGAACTCACTCCCCACCTCACTAAGGGCAGACCAAACCTTCCTTAACTTCAGACACAATACTATCAAATGGCCTAGAGCCAATGACCACTAACCCCATCGTTAAGACCCCACCCATTGCTTGCTTCATTGATTTAGATGTTGTATCATGCTACTTATACCCACTGTAAATCTCAGACTACCATCCATGACCTTTGGATGCATATCGCATGTGAACGTCAGCTATTTGTCTGCATCACTGTATTATACTCTAGACCATGTTGTATATAACTTCTGTAAATCCCATATTTGTAACATGTTTTATATAACTACTGTAAATTCTTTTTCATATGTAACATTTCCTTATTGTGTATATCACCTGTAAATTCCTGTATGCACCATTGTAACCTGTGTAACTAAAGCTGAAAGTAATCTTGTAAAGTCCTGCAATCTGCGTCCTGATACCCTAGGGTCTGGTGCGCCATATAAATGAATAAACAAACAAACAGTACTGAAAATATGTATGTTCCATTCTGAATATCAAACGGGCCCTCAGTTCAGGCTATCATCCTCAAACCAACGGCCAAACTGAGCGGCTGACTCAAACCCTGAAAGGGTATCTTTGATGTTATATTGCTTCTGCACAGGACAAATGAAACAAGCTCCTGCCTTTGGGGGAGTTTGCATACAATAACGCAACTCACACGTCCCTTAAAACCAGCCCCTTTTATTGAACTTACGTTTTCATCCTGCTAGCTTCCCAACCGGCATGTCTCCTTCCACACCACTCCCGGATTCGGATGGCCTGATCACTAGTGTTCAGATGGGACACAAAGCCACCAGAGCGGCTCTACAAGCCACCCAACATCGGATCAAGTTTCAGGCGGATCGTCATCGTTCTCCTATGCCCACCATCAATCTGGGGGACTCAGTGTGGTTGGCTTCTTGGTTCTTGCCTCGACATCTGGTCCCGTCCAAACTGTCCCCCGTGTTCTTGCATATCGGGGCGAGGCCGCCTTTTTGTTGCAGTTACCTCCTTCCTGGTCCCGGATCCACCCGGTTTTTCACATCTTCCAACTGAAGCTGGACTTGCCCGATCACTTTGGGCGGGGGTCTACTTGTCATCCACCTCCTGTTTCCACTGCCTCCGGACCGGAGTACGAAGTCACTGGAATTTGTGATTCCCGTTTCCGTCGGGGTACCTTACAGTACCTGATCGATTGGAAGGGCTATTCACCAGCTTATCGTTCTTGGGAGCCAGCCTCGGCTGTCCATGCCCTCTGGCTGGTGCATCGGTTTCACCTCTTTCACCCAGGCAAGCTGGGGGGGTTTTCCCCTTCGGAGGGGGCATGCTGTCATGAGGGGCAGGTTTTGCTGGTCTTTGCGGCATCAGTGGAGATGGGCTGGATAGGTATGGAAAGGGAATCCCAATATGGCGTCTGCACTCCACTGTAACGTTGCAGTCACTTGGTTTCCACACAGCTCTGTCGCTCCTCCCCCTTACGTCAGGTCTGCTTATGAGGCTATCCAGACCGTGGCTCCCTGCGTTGCTTCGTTTCTCATCAAACACTCGAGTGAGTATTCATTGTGCCTCTTACATGTACCTATTTTCTGATAGATCCTCCACATTACGGCCACAGCCTTTCAGATCCACTTAGCTTGCAGCTGTCAACCGGGTAGGAACGTTACGAAGCATATCCATGGTAACCGCTCCGACTCTCACTCAGCATTGTTTACTTGTCTTGATCCCGTAGACACCCGGCGTTCTGTGACTTTTTTTCTGCCCGATAGTCCGGCTTCTGATATCAGTGTCCGCACACCTCAGAGCAGATTCAGACAGACAGAGATTTCACCGGAGTACGGCCATTCTTGTTATCGAGCTTCATTGCTCAGCAACAAGTGGCCAGGGTTTACTCTTTCTCAACCTCGTCTCACTTCGCTCCAGGGCTTTAACTTCTTTTCCTTAAATACTGCAGGCACACAACACCACCAGTCCTCAACTCTGCCAGACAGCACGTTGTCCCTAGCCATCAAGTCAATACAGACTGGGTATTCACATTATATAACTCTCCTACCTAATGTGTCATCACTCTTTGTCGGCTCTCATATAATAACCACTATTAACCTAGCATCCTCTGTAGCTCTCCACTTCTTTGCTGTTACAACTCTAAGGAATCATCTTTCGAATCCTCCTGTACCCCAGCCTCCCGCAGAAGAAATCCGGAACATCCTGAGAAGACTCACAGGGTTTACTTCCCCGGAGGGTTTACCTGGAAATCCTGCTCCTCGTGTGTTCATATCAGGAGCAGAGTAGCATGGGGCCAGATGGCTTCTCATAGCCTCCAACTGCTGCTTCGGGTTCAGGTCAGTGGAATTGTATGGTGACTTAATAATTACAAAATGCATGTTTAAAAATGCTATTAGTGACACAAAGCCTGTTCATCTCTGTTGAGATCTAAAGCAAAATTCTATGGTAGATCCAATAAATCTGGTAAATGACTTGCTGCTTATCTTAAAAGGAGGAAAGAAAAAACGAGTATAGCTTCTCTCGTTAACCAACATGGTGTCAGAGTTTCCAATTTGCAACAAATCAACAATGCTTTCTTTGAATTTTCTCAACCTTACCCAGCTGACCAAACAGTTCTTAATGATAATATTCTTAACTATCTCCGTTCCACAAGAAAATTAACGATAATCCAGTAGATCTTTCCTTTTTAGATGCCCCTATTTCATTACAAGAAATTCAAAAACCCATCTTAGACCTTAAAATTGGCAAAGCCACAGGATCTGTTGGATTCCATGTTGATTTTTATCGTTCGTTTTCTACCATACTCTCCCCTTAACTCCTTGAACTTTATAACCATTTCTTTGCGTTAAATTCCAGCGCTGGATCCTTTGGAGAAACATTACTAATTATATTCCCCAAACCAGACAAAGATCCCACGTTAGTCAAAAATGATTGCCCCATTTCATTAATGAATTCCGACTCTAAAGTTTTGGCTAAAGTAATTGCTAATCGACTCAATAGTATAATGCATACATTAATTAATATGAACCAAACTGGTTTTATCAAAGGAAGATATGCCTCATCCAATACTAGGATCCTTTTTAATACCCTTTCACATGCACAAAGTTCGCCTAACTCCTCCATCCTTCTTGCTTTAGATGCTGAGAAAGCATTTGACAGAGTCTCATGGCCCTTTCTATTCGAATCCCTCTAATGGCATGGGTTTAGCCCTACCTTTTCCAAACTCATCTCCCAATTATATTCTACAGCCTCAACTTGTATTTTTATCAATTACACCTTTACCGAATTGTTTCCTATTCACGCAGAACCAGACAAGCCTGTCCGTTATCCCCACTTCTTTTAGCTTTAGAACCCCTTCTTCAAAGTATCTCTCTTAAAAATAGTATTTAAGGCACTGTCATGAAAGATTTCTCTATTAAATGTTCTGCATACGCTGATGATATCCTACTATACCTTTTGGACCCGACTACCTCTCTCTCGGCACTAATGTCTACCATTGATCATCAATTTGCTTGTGTCTCGAGATACAACTTACATTTTGATAAATCAGAAATCCTGCTCTTACTATTTCTTGTTTCTTATCTGATACTCACCTTTATGGTATGAAGTGGTCCACTTCTTCTGTTAAATACTTAGGGATACTTATTGCTGAAGATATCACATTTACTTCAACCCTAAAACAGAATGCAATTGTTGATAAAATTAACTCTTCCATCAATCAGTCGTCCCGCCTCTCTTGGTGGGGCTGATTAGATTCCATCAAAGTGACTCTTGGACCAATTTGTCTATATTATCTTTCCATGATCCTGATTTTATTACCAGCTCCTTCTTTAAAAAAAATGGGATAAAATCATATCCAATTTTCTTTGGAAAAATAAAACCCCCCAAATCGCGCTCAATAAACTCAAAATCTGTAAAGCTTCTGGTGTAGTTAAATTCCCTGACTTTCTCAAATATCAAATCATTTTTATTGCAACAACTTGCCCTTTTCCTATCTTATGAACCCCAATTCATCAATGCCTCTTCTTGGATCATTTTAGAATCAAAACATATAGCACCTCTATCCTTTTCTCATTACCTCATCATGGCCTGTATTTAAAAAAAATCCACTTCTGTATTCCCTCAAACAAGCTTGGAGTTGCTTAACGTTAACCTCTCCTACTACCCATGGCTCCACAAACACCTTATTATGGTTTAACAAATCATTCCCTTTTATGCCTAAACACGATATCCTACATAGATGGTATTCCGCTTGAATTTTTCTAGTGACACATTTATTCAATAACAACTTACCCATAACTTTTCATTCATTCTGTACCCGATTTAATATGAACGTATCAGATCTCAAAACCTATACTATCTTTACAAAGTTAATAACCAAAGCCATCCCCTATTACTCCCAAAAGGCCCTTTCAAAATATATTGAATCAATTTCATGCTCTTGCTCTACTAGAGCGTCCACATTTTACACCATTCTTAACCAACCCAATGACAATATTTTTAAACTTACTGTATTATGGGAAGCTGACTGGAATATACAAATCTCCCAAGAGATGTGGACTAAAATCTGGAAACAATGCTTTACCACCACTGTGGCCGCAAACCTCACGCAAATACATTATTTTATATTACATAGAGCATATTTAACACCCCACCGAATGGCTAAAATGACTAACTCTAATCACAGTTTATGTTGGTCTTGTCAGTCTCCTTCCACTGATTTTATCCACTCAATCTTTAACTGTAAATATGTTTTTCTTTCTATAGTTTGTAAATGGTTGCAAAATATTTGTTCTTTTCAAGAGCCATTATCACTATGAAATTTTATGATTGGTGTATTGGCAAATACTTTTATGTCATCTATTTCCTCACCTGAATTGTTTAATTGTATGGTTTATATGTTGTTTTCTCCTTATTGCGTCCAACTGGAAAAGTGCACAGAAACTACCATACAATTTATGGTGGAATTCTAGATGTTCCTTCCACAGAATTGACATTTTTTTTGCCCTGTTTTCCAGAATGTTACCTATATTGGAATGTCTTTAATAGTTACGTGATGTAAACTGTTCTCTATTTATATAATATAGTATCATCCACTCCCTTCTCTTTCCTTATTTGTTTCTAGTTCGTCATGTTTGTCCCGTCCATGTTTGTCCTAATTCATTCAATAGATCTCATCATTAACCATTTCATCGTTCTATTTTACATCATATGGTTAACATCTGAAGCTATAACCAATGTAACAGCTTCACATGTTTTATTTATTGTCTTAATCAAATATTAGCGCCTGTATTATTTGTTGTATATATGAACAATTTCAATAAAAATCAGTTAACTAAAAAATAAAAAATCAGAACTTGTGCAGTCAGTCATCCTCCGGAACCCACTTCTCTTCATCAAGGAAGGCACATTGCCAACTGTGGTCAAAGTCTAGAGATAAGCCCATAGTGACGTCTAAAGTAAGTATCGGCCCTACCTTTAAGACTTCCTCGCCCACCCCAGGGTAATGAGAGCTGTTCATGCATTATTCAAAATGTCGTTCTCCTTATTTTGAAATGAGGCTCCAGCGTAAGAGATGTCAAAATCAGTCCATGCTGGATTTCGGTTTCCCTAACGCAGGAGCCGCATTTCAAAATAATACGGTTTGGAAAACAAATCCTGAGCACTCTGGGAAACTAGCAAGACTCCCACTGCCTTAGCACAGCAAAATATTCCATTCCATTAAGAATCTTGAATGTATTAATTTAATGACTGAACAACAGACACTCCTCAAATACGAGCCAAATTAATGATATTTAAATTCTCTTATTGGACCAAAGCATGTCACGCTAATTAATAGCGATATGTATTTTCAGTGTATTACAATAATGACTGGAACCTTTCTTTGGAAATATATTTCAATCAAATGCCAATGTATACCTAGACTAGGTTACAACACAATTGGTTTGATCAATGCAGTGCAATTTACTGGTGTGTATTACTGTTACTAACATCACTTACATACTATGGCCCTCATTACAACACCGGCGCTAAACCATGGCGCTATTAGCACCATGGTTGCTGCCGGTATTGTAACGAGTCCGCCATGGTGAAATGGGGAAGTACCACCCCATTCCAAGGTTGGCGGGGCGATACTTCCCCATTTCACCATGGCCCTTCCCCATTCCCATTTTTGCCCCATAGGGCATAATGGGAATGGGGAAAGGCGGTAATTACAGTACCGCAAATTGCGGTACCGTAATTATCGCCAGGGTCCCTTTGCGGGTCCCTGCAATAACGGCTGGTTGCAGCCGCCGTTATGGGAATTGGGCGCTAAGGGATTACCGGTACTGGTACCCTTACCGGTACCGGTAATCCCTTAGCGCCAGGGTCGTAATGACCCCCTATGTCATTTGGAAGAGCAATGCACGAAACACATGTTGGCATAGAAGAAAATATGACATTGATGTATTTGTAATAAATCTGTGAAACATTAATTAATAAAAGGTAACTTTTGAGCTAAAAATTATAGAATTTTTACAGACTAGGCATGGTCCTATTAATCCTCAAAAATGTTGGGGAATTTGTCTGGTCATTTTAGGATATAGATTTAGGGAGACATCTCTATTTTGTATTGGGACTGAAACATTGTCAGAACAAAGTTCTATATCTTTTCATCTCTTCCTAAGTGTTGTGACAAAACAATTAGCTTCCCAAAATACTGTCTTCCTCGAAGACTATGGTAGTGGTGGTGGTAGTGACTTGGTGTCGCACAACACCAAAAGAAAGCACTATTTTTTTTATTTTCAGGGAGCTGCAAACATGGCAAATTCACATTTCTGACTGTCAACCCCTCAAGAAGTTGTCATTAAAGGGATTTCCAAATGTACAAGCTGCCAGACCACCATTTCTCTTGCCTGCCAGTCCGTGTTGGGCCATATTCACTTCTGCTTCAAGACTATTCTCTCCACGTTGGCGGGCTGAGGGGCCCCTCAGTGCTGATCGTTAGGTGCACTAGTATTCATATTTGTTGGCTTGTGACCTGGAAGCTTCCCTCCCTTCTCCTCAGCTCTTTGAGGTGGTCTTACTGTGGTATAAAGTGTCAAAGCATATCAACATAACATGAGAGAAGGGTGTCGGTCTCTCACTGCATTCTACCTATCTTGTTTGGTCTCACATCCCGCATCTCCCCCTGTCACAAAGTCTAATGTAGACATTATACATAATTAATGAAGTGGGGATGGTCTTTGAGGATTTTATGTATTATGATTTTCTGGGAGGGTAGGCACCGAGATGGTTAATCCTTTAAAAATTCTGCTTAGAGACCTCAAGCTATATTTTCTCACTGTAGAAGGCTAAGTATTACTATGCGTGGATAGCTTACTTGCAAGCAAGACACCACCCTGCCTCACTGTGAACTAAGGTTAAGTTTAGCACAACATGATATGGAACACATTTATAGGAATAACCTTTTTTACATCAAGGTGCCAGAACTTTTTAATTTTATTGTTAGAGTTTGACCACCTCATTGCCCTACCTTCTGTTACCAACCACATTCACCTGTATACACAGTCTATTCTTGGCTATTTCACTCTGGGCTGAGGCTTAGCAATCATGCAATTCACTTTCTGGAGTTTGACCTGGGGAAAATGTTTAGAGATGCCCAGGCAAATAAGCCACTTAATTTCCAGGATTTCGTGGCCCAGAATCTGAGCCACTCATGCATCTAACATTACATTGTGTACTAATTTACAACTCTCCAAATTCTCCAACACTTTAGAACTCATCCGCCTCCTAACTTTTACAGAGCCATGGCCCACCTAGCAGGATTGACACACACTCAAGCTGACACAAAAGATTCTTGTCCCGCTGCATCTTCCCTGTCCTCTTTTTGTGCCATCTATATCCTGCTTTCCCATCCTCTTTTCTTCCGCTTGTTTTTCTTCTTCCAGCATACCAGGTCTGGATACGACCTGGCAGGGTGCAGTACCCAACCTCACGGAAAAGCCTAGACGCTCTGATACTACTTCTGTGGTGATTTGGCACAGTATAAACACACATTAGTGTAACATTACCTTTAATCTGAAGTGGGACCATACCTTAGCTGTGTTCTATTTAAGTGTAACACAGCATGGACTTAGTTATAGATAGAGTAACTGGTTCCTCTTTTTATGGCCTCTCTGTGGTCATTTTTTATTATGTGTTATTGTGATACAGTTTATTCAACTTTTCACAGCAAAAATCAAAATCAAATAAAATCAATTTCATGGGAAGACAATTTGATCAGTCCATTCATGATAAATGTTAAGAATATTCACAATTTCTCTCCAGACATAGTCAAATAAATGATGCATGCATGATTGTTTCCACTCATAACTGCCCTCCATGAGAAGTTTTCAGATAGAGTTCCCATTAATCCCGCTGAGCTCATCGCGGCCGCCCCTAAGATGCACAGGGACTTACATACACATAGCAAATGTCTCACAGACTCTAGGCCCCCCTCCCCGCATAGACGGCATTCCCTACTGTCATCAGGTATCCGATGCCAAGCACCCTCAATCTTCCTAGTTCTGCCGTATTACATTTTACTTTTAGGTAATCCTAAACTAGGTAACTGCCCACAGATTGTTGGATATATGTTGGAGCTTCCTGTCCAGTCAATATATAATCCACAAATTCTGTTGCAGAATTTATCGTACTGAGATTTACCACACTCTGTTCATATCTATAGGCAACTAAAATGGCTTTCATAGTCTTTTATATATATTTAGGGAAGGGCTTCCCGAGCAAATTCCCCAGGGCCACTAACAGCCATTTATTAGCCATTCTACAATGTTTACCCACGTTGCTAGACACCATCAGAGAGACTCGAGAGAGAGAGAGAGAGAGAGAGAGAGAGAGAGAGAGAGAGAGAGAGAGAGAGAGAGAGAGAGAGAGAGAGAGAGAGAGAGATGGGCATCAGATATCGGTGACGGGAGGGTGCCTGCCGAATCACTGGACAGTTTCCACAAAGTGGTCAGACAGCTCAAAATGACTCTACATTGAATAGGCATCACATTACATTCCAATACAATCCTCTCTATCACTGTGTATTGTGGCAAGCACAATAAACTTCTTAAAAAGCATCTGTCCAGTCTAGCTAGCTCATCTGAACTAGATAGAGACCAAACCTCTTGACCAAACAAGAGATGTTAATTTAGACAGATAAAGCTGAATCAGTGATCCCGTTGAGAACCCCCCCCCTTCCTAGCGAAAGGGCGGATAAACCCCAAGGTCACATTACCTCTCATTCTAACTTGCTCAAAGTGAGTTGTGCTGCTTAACCTAGAATTCAAATGCATGTCCATGTATTTATAAGAAGGCACCACCAGCAGCGTGTTTTTGTTTTTGCGATATTTATCACAAGGGAGTTTTCATCGGCATAAGACTTCAGTTTAGTCAATGAGGATTGTAGACCACCCGGAGTTAGATCCAAGATTACGAGGTCACCCGCTTATCCCAGCCAGATCCTAATTTAGGGGGGATAGCTGTCGGGGTTCCGAAGGCCTCACCCAAATCTGCCAGGTATAGATTAATATGGGGGCCAGTGTACAGCCCTGTTTGAGGCCTTTATGCGTAGCTGTCCAAGCTGTGGTCCCACCCTGCTAATCCAATCTGATCTTTATTCTGATCTGAGAGTATAATAGAATAATTAAGCAATAAAGCCCCGAGCTGCGGGTGCATTACTGAGTCAGGTAATGCCCCGGGGTCCATAGTTATAGGCCCGAGCGAAGCGAAGCTCTTAACGAAGGCTCCGGGGCATTACATGACATGGTAATTCACCCGCGGCGAGGGGCTTATTGCTATTAGTACCCCAGCCCGCAAGACCGGGGTTCTAATAGCATTTGTTCTGTTCCGAAACGCAGCACTGAAAAAAAAAAGTCAAAGAAAATGGCTGCCGGGAAAGGGAAAACAAAGTCCATTTTCCCTTTACATGGCGGCCATTGGGAGCAGACGCGCTGGGAACAGAAGTGTTTCCAGCGCGTTCGCTCCCGAAAAAGGAGAAATCAAAAGATAAGTGGGGTTGAGAGGGGGCAGAGGGAATTGCTTGCAGGGGATGCGGGAGGGAAAAAAACTTATCTGAATCCCCGGTGGGGGAGGATGGCAGCCTCCAGCCGTGGGTAGACTCTAGCGGGGATGGCCCCATTTTGAGCCTCCTCATTGGCTGAGGGTCTGCCATGCCGCCAGCCAGGAACAATGGCAAGGAATCCCGGTCGAGGGATTCCCGGTCGGGTAATGCCCCAGCGAGGGCCAATCAGAACGTATGTTACATTCTGATTGCCCCTCACCGGGTACTAATAATTTTTAATAGCCTGTGAGGAATGTTATTTTTAATCAGCTTCTTCCACAACCTAATGCGGTCCACCTTTTCAAACACAGCACTAAAATCAGTGAATGCTGCGTAGTGTGGGAGATTCCTTATTCCCGCTTATTGGATTAGGGTGGTAAATACAAGGACGTAAATGCTGTTATTTGAGTGCTTCCGGAAGCCAGTTTGGTTAAGAGGAATAATGCTAAATCTTTCAGCCCAGTCCTCAAGTTCTTTCAAGAGACCCGAGCAAAGGTTTTAGCAGGCACGTCCAGCATTGCAAACAGGCGGTAGTTGTTAGGGTCGTCCTGCCTGCCCTTTTTTAATATCGCCATGATCATACTGTCACGCCAGGATTTTGGAATCCTCTATAGCATCTCGATACAGCAAAAGAGGCAATGCAGAGCATGCGGCCAGAGACCGGGGCTCCAACTTCAAAATAGTGCTGTATATCCCATCAGGGCCAGGTGCCCTAGAGGACTTACTTGCTCCTATAATCACCAGAAAGTCATTTTGGTCCCAGGCCATATGTCAATTAGCCTCGGGGGCTCTCCAACCCTCATCAGCCAAAGGCATGCCGCCAAGGACCTGCCGAGTATGCTGGACCCAGCCCTGCTCTGAGATACCATTCAGAGTTCCTGGTTTCTGTTCCTTGCCATTTACAATCCTCCAAAAATGTTTAATGCTTGTTTTTTGCATTTTGATTTTTATGCTTGTACCGAGATGTATATCTTAATTGTACTTTGTGCTCAGAGCTAACTATTAATTATTTTCTGATAGTCACTCTAGAGAAAAAGTTAATAAATTAAATTGTATGAAAATATTTCTGTACAGTACACAGCCTCAATGTATGCGCCTATGACATTCATCGATTGAGCGCCACCAGGCATGAAGTCACACTGGCTGTAACTGAAATGTAAATGCTCGCCCGTGTGTAATTTGTCTCTGGGCTGAGATTCTTGCATTTAGACCTCCGTTCCATTTGTTTAATGTAATCTCTTTGTTTCATCTCCTGCTCCCATTTACAGATTTCATTTGCTCGTCTGGTTTGCTTGCAGCAGGATCCCACGGTCCTGGCCCTATACCAGAATCTATTCTTGACACTGCAGTGTTGAAACATTTAAGGCTCTAGTTTATCAAGTGGGGTTCTTTTTCCATGGACATAAAACTGGAAACTATTCCGCAAAAGGCAGTTTTCATTTTCCTCATCCCACGCCACGAAAGTGATCCTAAAGTATGTCACTTCTACTTGTTTTCAGATTTTATAAATAGTTTTATGCCTGTAAGTAAATTAATATTGTACACAGAAACAGCATCATTGCAAGCAAATAAGTACCAATATAAGAAAACAAGTCAAATTAATACATCTTATCAACCTTACATTCCACTAGCTGCTTAAATAATGGTTATTTGTGTGCCTTATTTACTCGACCTCATAAGAATGCGAGGATGAGTCAAGCCTGGAGTCAGGTGACTGGCGACAGTCGCCGCAGTATAAATGTCCATGTATTACATATACCTGTAGAACGCTGCATCCGCGCTCATTCCACTGTGATTGCTGTGGGTAATGATAGTTTGCCAAACAGTGGCTGGCATGGGACCGATACATCACTCATCGCTGTGCATTAATTAAAATGCCACATTGTACTCTGCAAACGCGGGGTGAGTGGCCACAACAGAGTGTGTACAACAATGAGCCTAGCTGTTTGCAAGAAATGGGAGAAAGTTCCATACATTAGGGGCCTTCTCAGATGAAACCCCCTTCCTGCCCTGCTGTTTGAACTACATATGATGTCAGAGTTTCCTAGTGGTTGCCTATATGACGCGCCATGCTTGGGGGAGCCCGGAGCAGTACTGTGCATGGACACAGCCGTGCCTTGGCAATGTTTCACATTAGTTCTCAGCTGAGTTGATGGAAATCCATGCAGAATAATCCGAACAGGCTCCCATCTGGAACGAGTCTGCAGGGCCAAGGCAGCCCATTTGTTCTGGTGATACACATGTTGTATGGCAGAACGCATTTCGCAAACTCCTCCCCGTGATGTTTAAAGGGACGTTCGCTTTAGGGTCAGTGTAGGACTAGACCAATCTTTCGGCATTCTTCCAATCTACTGTTTACAAGTACGAAGCCCTCCAGTCACCCACAGGGACTGTGGGACTGATTTAACTCCGCACGCCGTTTGGTGACTACACTGCGGCGGCGGAGGCAGCTTTTGGTGCCAATCGGGGAGGATAGCTCCCGAGGGGGCACTAAGATTTCTAAATGATTCATGGGTAAGCAAGCTGGGTAAGCAGGCTCTCGCTGGGTGTTTAATGTTTTCAGCGGAGGGTTCTAAATGTTTCCTCAAATGAGTACAAGTGATGGAACGTAGTAAGGGAGCTCCAAATAATTGAGTGGGGTTGGAGTACAGGGTTGGAAGGGTGTTCCACTTGTGATTATTTTTTTTAATAATGTGCTCAAAATATGCATTTAACACCACCATTTTTCTAAAAGATTAGATAAAAGCAATGTAATTTAAAGTTGGTTCTCTAGGATAAAACATGAAAACAATCAAGTAGATGCCATGTCATTAACAGTACACAACATAGGAGCACTTTATACGATTTTCATAAGGCTGCTGCCACAACCTATACCAGTAACTGCCAGTAACGGTCACTTTAACTTACAAGCATGAAGCGATTCAGCCTTCACGCAAAAGGGGCCATTACTAGCATGGATAGGTTGTGGGAGCAGCAGCCTTATGAAAATAGTACAAAGCGCTCCTATGTTGTGTACTGTTAATGACATGACATGGCATTTACTTGATTTACTTCCAACCTTCTCCCCGCACCCCACTCATTTTTTTGGGGCTCCCTTACTACGTTCCATCACTGTGATTTAAAGTGACCACTTCTGGCATAGCTAGGACTACCTGAATTTTTTTATTTGAGGGGCATAAATATTTCCCCCAAATATGCCAGAGCGAACGAGCATAACGAGGGAAACTGGACCAACCTAGGTGTTTGGGGGGAGAGTCCCTCCCCCTGAAGATTCGTTTTTTAAATCGTGGGTTAAAATGGTGCATTATAAAGCACCCAGAAATAGCTAAACTGTCTGCACCAAAATGTCACTCTAGCCAAGCAGTTATACGTAACATGCTTGCTTTATTATAGATCTCCAGGAACAAATGTCATGCCACAGTATGAAATAGCTAGATTGTCTGCAACTAAATGCGTCTAGAAACGTGGACAACGCACTGTGCACACCTTGATTTGGACGATCTTATTACATATAGATTGTATATTTTTATATATATCTAGAGATATTAAACAAAGTAAAGGTGTGGGGGAGAGGTGCTCAGCCTTGGTACCTAGGCTGGAGATAGACGACAAAAGAGAGTGTTTTCCTATTAGGAAAGCTTCGTCCCCTGCACACTATCTAAAAGGCCAAAGCCTAATGGTGATTAGAGAATCGTTAAAGATGAAAAGTCTTTTAAAGGCATTTTAGATATATATTCAAAATTTCATTAAATAATTACATTTTGACAACTTGAAGGATAAATTCATAAGCAATACGATTTATTATTCATACAGGATGGTAGGCCCAACGCGTTTCGAGTAGCAAACAACTCTTCATCAGGGGCATTTTTTCTTTAAGAATAACATTTCTATAAAGAAAAGAAACATTTTAAATTTAAACAATATAGTATTTTTAGTCAATAAGCAATTTCGAAAGCAACAATTTCAAAACAATCCCAATTCAAGGACATCTCTGAGTTACATGTCAACACTAAGATCCTGGACTTAAAGTGTACAGCGCCTAGTTCAAATGGACTTAATTGTTTTAGAGTGTCTAACCGCCTTTAGAGTGAAACCGTTATCAAAAATTGACAGAGACTTAAAACTCTTAATTTGAATCAAAACAGATACATTTTTTCGTAT